>NC_092588.1:120961000-121650000 GCF_047663525.1 Anas platyrhynchos | reverse complement strand
CTGAAATGGTATCTTTCTGAAAAATGTAATTCATTAAACCTAAAGTCTTTTAATGATCAAAACTCTGCTGGTGTTAACTTCCTCTTAGGTAAACAATTAAACTCTAGTTTCAACCATAATCTGAAATGCATCACCTTCTAATTTTTTCATAGAACTAACTCCCACTGCCAGTTCAATGATTCATAAACATTGAAGTGGAAAGCTGTCAGACTGTTGGTATTGGAGAGTAAGGAAAAGGAATATATTGTCCCTCACAGAGAAGAAGGGAATTTATCATGGCTTCTTTCTGGAGCTTGGTATAATCTCCTGTAAGCACCACTTTAGCTCTAATAAGCAAGCACACATTCTCTTGTGTGAAAATCAATAATGTCTCACATAGGTGTTAGCAATGTCTGTAAAGTAGGAAATGTACTCAGCTGTAACTATTAAATGCTACTGAAGGAAACCCTCATTTTTCAAAGATACAGGAAATCAGTCTTTTGAAGTGATCATTTCCTTTAACTCTTTTGGTGACTCCTGTTTGTCTTGCCTACTCTGCTGATGAACAAGTGACAGGGCACCACAATAGACTTAACGTGAGGTATGGAAGGCTGAAAGTAATTCAAAAGGCTATTTTTTTTTTCTGCAGTAAATAGCCTGTTTGAACCAGATACAAGCTTCTGATGTAACACTGTTTGTCTTCAAGTACCTTCAACAGAGCAAATCTGCTTTTGTTTTGACATTTTGCTGTCAAATTTCCCGAATGCATAATTACAGATATATTATAGAAATACGAGTGCTACAGTCAGGTCTGCTTCCCAGTCATAGATAGATAATTCTATGAATAACAAATCCATTATCACCCTTGCTACTGACAGCAACAATAACAAAATCATTGCATCAGCAAAGGAAACAAATGATGTTAAGACATACAAAGGGAGTATTGTATTGACCCAGCATACAGATAGCAGTACAGATGGATAACCTTTTCTACGTATAGTATTCTAGATTCTTTTGGACTGAAACCGGGAATTAATGACTAGCAAAGATGAAAATCACAGGCCTTCCTACTCGTTTTTACAGCAAATCTGTGGTCAGGTTCCTAGCAGGAACAAAAGAGAAAGATTAAGTCCTTGTCTGTGGTACTCTTTATTATTTGTGGAAAGTTAACTTGAATTCTTTTGTGTTGAAGAGCTTTCTCTTCACAGTGAATGCTTATTTGTTGCAAATCTTCTGACATTTTAATGCAAAGTACTAAAATGAGTTTGCAAATGTGTTTACTGAGATGTGGGCTGGACTGACCTCTGCTAAGTACAAATGGGTGTACCTTTGTTACAGAACAACTAATAGCTTCCTAGGTCGTCCCATGTTATTGCAAAGGACTTTGTTGCACAGGGCTTTGGGGTCAGCTCTTTGTTTACTCGAGAGTCCCATACCACTCTAAGAATGTTCTAACTCATCTAATAAGTCACCTTATTTAAATCCTAGAGCTCAACCAGGAAATTCTTTTATAATTTCAACAAGCAGGATGTTCGTGTATCCATACTACAGTTGGTCGTGGTTGATACTGTATCATGGTGCCATACAGGAATTCCATATCAGGTCACTATCCAGAAGGCAGAAGAGTTCCAGCTGTGCTATAGTATGCCAAATAAATTATTTAGGGAAAATTCTTAGCAGATACTTATTTCTTGCTCCAATCTATGCAAAACTTTTTAGGACTCTTTTGGTCCTATTGAAGTAATTAAAAAGGAAAACAAATTCATATCACCAGAGAAAATAATTTTTAACTTCTAGCTTCAGTATCTTTCTCTTATTCCTAAATCTTTCAAATACACTATTTTTATTCCACAGCCACTTGGGGTGTAAAGACCTTATTTCTTCCTGTGCAGAAAACAGACTGAAATCAAATCAAGAGGAGATAATTTTTCACACGGTATATATTTAAATTGTGAAACTCCATGTCACAGAACATGGTGGATGTTAAAAAATTACATTAATTCAGATGTCAGCTGGACAAATGCATGAAATAAGACTCTGTTGAGGTTTCTCTAGCATGAAAATATCCCTGAGCTACAAGGGGAAGTATCACTGTAGGCTTGTCCTATTCTTACTCTCTTCCCAGAACATCTTCACCTGGACTTGTCAGAAACATGGTTTTCACTTTGATAATGATGTTCTTGTGTTCTTAATTGTGCAAGTATCCAACAAAGGCCTCATGAACCAAGGTTACAAAAGACAATTTGGATCTTTAGGTAGACTAGAGGTATAAACAATGCCTTAATGTTTTTGCTGTCATAACAGAAATTCCATTTCTCAAATTCAAAAAAATCATTTGAGACTTTATTGAGATATTTCTACCTAGAAAGTTTCTAAAACCTCAACATGAATAGTAATTTAATTACAATTAATCAAACCTTACAGTGTTGTACCTAATCACTTTTATGTATCTGTGAATTACAGATACATAAATGGCCTGATGGAAGTTAGAGGGGAAAACCCTATGTCACATCAGTTATTCCAGCATAATTATATAATCCTAGCTGTGCACTTTCACAGCTACCTATGTGTAGATCTACATCTGTCTCTCTGTGTTGCTTTCATGATGTAGGAGGACAGTATCTTCTTCAGAACTGTTCTCATTGTCACTAACAAACTTTGATGATTTATATACCTGCAGAAAATTAAGCACCAGGTAACTGATAAGTAGCAAAATAATTTTTGAGAGGTTACCAAGTAATTCTTCAAGCCAAGGGGAACTCATATGCAGATTTCTGTCACTACCACTCCAAGAGGAGCTCAGCACAGTTCTAGGAAATTGGCTTTTGACATCTTGAAGTTCTGATTACCTGCAGCACAATTCAGATTTAGCTAGTTGACTCTAAAAGCGATATATCATAAAGTACGGTTACTCGAAGAAAACACGTAGGAGGAGGAATTATGTGTTTTCAGTGATCTTGTAAGTCCTCAGTGCCCTGAGTTACAGACCATCATTTGAGTATAGATTTGCTGGTGGCAATTTGTTTATACATGTATGTCAGTCAGGGAGACTGGTGTTCACTGGTGTGCTCTCCATGCTACTTAGCCACTCTTCGAAAAAGGTGTTAACATAGATGAAGCAAAAAGAATCATGGGTCTTGATCCTAAGCCATGCAAATACATTACTTTCTGAATGGAATTTGGAGTATAGTACACTATAGTATACTATACTATATATATATAGTATATAGTATATATATTGTATATAGTATATATATAGTATAGTACACTCCCAGGGTCCTTGGAGGAGTAGGAAGCATGTCAACAGAACAATGGGGTGTCTGACCACGGTGCACAAGGCCTGTTGAGAAATATTGCTGTGCTCCATCTGAAACTATGAGCAACTACAGAGCTGTAAGTGAAATAACAGAGCACATTGTACCTGCATAACCTACTTGGCAGTGTCATGAGAAGACATGACCAATCTCAATTATTTTTTTTTTATGCTAATGCAGCAAATGCTTTTATGTATTATCTCCAGATCATTTGGCATGTGTTCATCATGGAGAGGATCTCCTCTCGAAAAGACATAAGAGAAGACTGACTTCTTTTGATTTCTGGAAATAAAGGTGTAAACTTGATATATGACGTACAGTAGTTACTATGTTCCTCAATGACATACTGTCATGCCCGCAGGATCCAAACAATGAACAGGTCCATTATCTGTACATCCTTTCCAGTATGAAAAGTGCTGTTTTCTTAAACACAAGGGAAATCCTACTCAAGAATTTATACTTTGTTTTTCTTCAGTGAGATAGTATCATCTGCAAACTTAAGCGTGTATATATATACAGTATATGACAGATGTGTGTGTACATATGTGCATGCACATACTCTATGTTCATGCCAGTTGTAAACATCTGCCTGTATGCCTGAATGAGTGTGTTGACAATGAATTACTCAGGATGGCTTGACTTTTTTTTTTTTTTTTTTTTTTTAGTGTGAATTAACAGCTTCTTGACTTGTTACTACATCAACTGCTAATTAGTTCCTGAGTGTAGTTCAAGGTGTTGGCATTCATTACAAAGCTTTCTGTGGTGGTTTGGATCTTTATCTGCCTCAAAGGCAGAATATTCAGGCAAAAAAGTTCTTCAGTTTATACAAAGCAGATGAGTACAGGGAAAGGAGAGGTGGGCTGCAAGGTCAGGAATTCAGGCTAAAGACAATGTGTCATCTAGATTTGGCTCCATTAGTGCAAGGTGTGTTTCATTTTAAGTTAGGATGGTGACTTTAACCATCAGGATTAAAGGCAAGTTTAATAGTTAGAATAAAGATAGGGAAATCAGAACTGGGAAGTTCAGGAGATTACTGAACTCGAGAGAACAATGTAGTCTTTCACTTGATTCTGAAAAAAGCTCCGTACTATTGTAGGTGTGATAACAAAGGTGTCATAACTGTAGTAAATATTACCAAGCTAGTAGTAATAAATTGAGAGGATGAAAAATGCAATACTTATATTTAAGAATGGTGAAAAAATTGATCCATGGGAATCTGTAAGTCTGTAAATTATTCCTTAGTAGTATTAAAGAATTCAGATTAGAATATAAAGGAAAAGATAAATACTTGGAGGCCAAAGGAAAATAAGGCATAAGGCAACATTGTCTTTCATACCGACTAATATCTGGTTTTCACTGGGTAACAGACTTTTGAGAAAAAGGTGCAGTATAATATATTTCTTCTGAATTTTTCCAATACATGAACATTTAAAGTAATTCAATTCTGAAATGTCTTAAATACTTAGCTCCCAATGAGATTTTAAAATCTTGATTTTATTTAAATCAGTTTATAAAATCAAGTTAGTTTCAGAAACAGGTGATTAAGCATACGCTTTGGATTTTTTTCCGGCTTATTTTTCCTAACCTACTCTATTCCTTAGTTTATTACTTATGTGTTAAGTCCATTGAGACACAGATATGAAGACTTGAACCATTTATAAATAAAATGTTGGGCTACATCTTGTTTACCAAAACAAACAAACAAAAAAAAAAGTTTGGGGTTCATCTAGCTATTTCAAGACAGTAACAGCCTAATATCTCATGTGCTTTCACAGCAAAAGAGCTATAAAAGCATTGCCTGAACTGGCTATAGCTCATTTCCATCTTTTCTCTTCCTCTTGATTTTCAGGAAAAAGACCATATCTTTAAATACCTGGATCATAAATCAAAAAAAAAAAATAAATTGATGCTCCTGCTCTTTTTCTAACTGTTTTTTTCCTTCTCTAAACTTGATCTGCCTAGTGCTAGAAAAACCTAGTACTAGAAAAAATTGTAGTGTTTTATTAGCAATTGCATTTCTTTGATTTGCAGAAAAGTTATACTACATTTCATTTGGAATACTGCCAGATTTCTTTATTTGGCAGAGCTTTATTTTACAAGAAATATTAATTTGCAAGAGTGCAGCCTGTACAGAAGAATCAATGGCTATCGTAGACATGTTAATATGCTACATTAGAGAAAACTTGTTTTCTCTACAAAAGTTTTGAAAAAACAAGTGGCATGGTGCCACCCGTAAAGTGGTTGACAGTATAAAAGGTTTTGCATGAAGCAAAATGTGGAATTGTACATGTGCTGTGCATTCCTTACTGTGGAAATACAGATGATGGGTACTTCTTTACACTTGTAAAGCATTAACATTTATTTCCTAGCCCAACATATCTTTTTACAGGAGTGTTTCATGGAACAATTAGCAGAAAACTTCCTTATGCTGCTCCTCAGCATATTTTCTCTTCCAATAGGTTTTATATTTTATTACACAGGCACTGTAATAGGAAGTCCCAGACCTGAATTTTGTGGGTAGTTCTAGGTTCTCTGCAGATGACTTGAGCATATTCATCAAAAGCAGTGAAGGACAACTGAGACTGGATAAAGGGGATTTTCGAGGCAGTGATATTTAGCCACAAAATATTAAGATTTTAATCTATGTGTGAAACTAAGAGACTAATGTTAATCCCAGATATAATATCTGACCTATGCATTTCCCTTCAAACAAAAAACACAAATAGGACTGCTTCATCTTGAAATCAGAAACATTCTGATTTTAATTAATTCATTATTCTGTGAATGACTAATATATGTTTTGCAAGTGTATGTACTATACTGTCTTACATATGTAAAGTTTTCAGTGGGTAAAGGAATAAAGAAAATTCTTCATAGACAGTTCCATGTACCTGATATATTGCTTTTTACTTGCTATGAAAAGAGAAGACGTTTTCTTCACAAGATCTCTGCATACACACACACACAAAAAGAACCTCTTCAGATTGCTAGTCTTCCCGTGGCTGCTTCTGCACTGTCTTGTAAGAGCACCCTGTGACTGGCCACTTGTTGCCAAACCACCTGACTGCCCACTTTTCAGGTTGGCCTTAGGGACATTTTCAAAGCCATGTGGCCAAAATACTATGGGGAAGGAAACACTGTTGTCACCCCTTCTTGTATGAGACCCCGGCCTAAGGAAGCTGTCACCTGCCCTGCAGAGCAGTGGGGATTATTGTGTGGCCCAGTACACCTGGAAACATGTAGTGCCTTGGAAAAATGCCTATGTTTGGAATTTATTTAGCTGCTGGTACTGCCACTATTGTGCTGGGCTGGATGCCCTCCAAACACACTGCCAAGGAATCTCCCCTGAGAGTCAGTGGGACTGACCACAGACAAAGGTGGGAGAGGACCCTTGTTTGGGCAGAACCACACAGCTGCAGGGGCATCATCTCCTTTTTCCTTCAGCCTTGAGTGGTGGTAGGGCCTCCTCAGCCTCCTCACCCTCACACCCCTAGGCCTCTTGCCCTGCATTGACTGGTGACCTCATTCTGCGTTCTCAGGATGAGGCCTGCCACCAGCCAATGCTGGGCTCTGCTCTACAGTGTTGTCTTGACAGGTGACCCCAGTTTGCCTTCTCAGGACAAGGCCTGCCACCAGCCAATGCCGAGCTCTGCTCAACAGTGCTCTGCCCTGACCCAGGCCGGCAGCTATTTTATCTCATGGTGGTGGCAGACCACAGGCTTGCAGTGTGTAAGCCAACCTGTCCCCAAACCTCGTAGAGGCATGGTGAGGTGCATCAATTCTGAAATGGTAAGAGGTCTGCCTACAGCCAGGATCCAAACCCAGGGATACACTGATAGAGAAGTTACACAGAATCACAGAATTGTCTAGGTTGGAAGAGACCTCAAGATCATCGAGTCCAACCTCTAACACTAACAAGTCCTCCACTAAACCATATCACTAAGAAGTTATTTATAGTTAGGGTGGTGTTGAATGGTCCCTGTTCATCCCCTTGTCTCCTATCATCCAAACCACTTCCTTATTTATTCTTCCCTCTTCTTTAGCGCCTGGCTGCCATGCTGGCCCAACTTTCCACAAACAAATCTGATCTTCTGATTTTGCACCCTTGGAGGTACCTTGATTCTCAAATTCACATTTTTTCCCCCCATAAGCTCCATAAGGTTCTTACATCTCTTCCAGCCTTGCTGAGGACTCCTATGAGCTTTTTACGCCAAGCCACAACACTTTCTCTAATATGTTCACATATTGGTGGGTAATTGTGGGATATGTTGGTAGTCTGATCTCCAGTGGGAAAGACCATTGTGTTCCATTAAGGATTCAGGCAGGCTAAGCCTGTGAGGCTTGTTATGCTGTTTTATTGTATGCTGCCAGATACAGGTACAGACAGCTCTGTGGAAACTGGAGAAGGCTAATAGCCTAGAGGTCTGGATTCACGTTCTCTCCCTCCTTCCCACATTTTCCTGATAATCAGAAAAGCTGGTAGATAATGGTGAGAGGCAGACAGAATTCCTTACAGGAGACTGCCTGAGGGATCACAAGTGGGGTACATCTCAAGGACTAGCTGAGATTTCTCAAGGGTGCTGGAAAGGCTTGTGGAATAATCAGCATGTCTGAAGCAACTTGTGCCTAGGTCATGCAACATAGATATAGACAGGGTCCCTCAGCTTGGGGCACTTTTACTTTGCTTATGTCTAAGGATGATTGTGGCCCTCAACAGCAAGCTGACAGAACAGTGTTGACAGGGCTCATAAATCCACTCAGTGATGTGCTGTGCTCACACTCTGTGCACCCAGTATTGAGTGCATTGGTCTCATTCTTGTTGGTTTACGTTCTCATTACCTCAGTGGTCAGGAAAAAATTACTAATGGAGGTGTGTGTAAACAACACCCAAACAAACACAGAAAAATCTTTTAGAAGATATAAACAATACTTTCTTGGTGTTCTGTCAAACATGTAGTTGTTCATGAAGACAAAGTACCACTAACTAAGGATCAATGTCCCTTCCTCCCATTTCATTGCTATTAGGATGTATCATGGGAATACACATAAGACTAACTAGTAGATTTAAGCAACATTTTACATATATCCTATTTGGCTTTTTCTTTAGTTCACTACAAATCCTAATCAGTCACAGAAAATTTATGCAGCAATGAATAAAAAGGTATGTTCCGTAGTTCAAACTGATTCATGCATGATAGGATCCATTTGTTTCATGCTCTAAAAATTCTGTATTAATAACTAAAAACTGTTTCCATTTTTAGACTTCGAGTTACATAACAGACATTTTCTCTTAAAATATTGTTTGAAATCCACCTTCCTTTACAAATGCCAATCAAAACCCCTTTCTTAAAGAAGCAAAACTGCAGCTTTAAATTTCTTTCATCAAAATTAATTAAGATAACATGTCAGAAAACTGTCAGTAAAGTCAGAAAACTGAGGGGAAAACATCGTGATTAAAATATGACCATTCACTCTACTGTTCAATGTATAGCAATCACATAAGGGACAGGGTAAACTTTAATTCAGAGTAGATAAGGAGTTTTTACTGCTCAGTAAACCTGGAAGACTGTGGAGTTTGCCCAGCTTGAATAAGAATAAGAAAGTTGGAGAAACTATATGAGTTCCAAGCAGTAAAAATTTTTTCAAGGATTGGGTTTCTGTTAAGACTACTTTAATTTCCTGACTTAATTTAGGATGCAAATGTAGACAGAAATCAATTAGTATAGAGATAAAGAAGGAATAATAGGGAAAATAAGAAAAAAAAAGTTTTTAAAATTATTCAGATTAACTTTACTACATGTAAAGAAAATCTGCAAATTATATTTTATGCAAATTATGTTTCCTTTTCCTGTATTTTATACCTACTGAAAGGAAATAAAAACTATGCAATTTCTGCCCAACTACCCCACATTGCCAAACACAAATGTTCAAAATCACAAATCAAGTTTTTAAATGATGAAATCAGCTAAAAAATGACATGATTTTTAAAAGCAATACATCTGTTTGTGTGTATGTATGCATGTGCACTCTTTTAGATTAACCTTCCATTATTTGAGATTTTAACATTCCCAAGCTTTTCCCTCCCCTCCTCCTCCCCTGCCCCCTGCACCCCCGCAAAAAAAAAAAAAAAAAAAAGGCAAGGGGGAGCTAAATATTGAGAAACTTGCAACAGAATCACAAATATCGGTGATGTAATGTCTCCCCTGAGTCCTGGTTAATAAAATGCAAATTAGCAATAGCATAAAATAAACTCCCAGGACAACAGCAAACCTTGTTCTGCTGTGTTACCACATGGGGCAGACAGTGGGTGGGCATGTGGGAGGGTGCACAGTAGAGTACAAAATAAACACAAACTCATTTCGTTTGAGGAAAAAAAGCCTTAAACTGATCTGTATTTCATGAGCCTTGAACAATGAGTATGGCCTAAAGACTACAGCAGCACTGGTGATAACTGTTGCCTATTGTAGAGCATATTGCAGGGCAAATGGGAGAAGTCTCAAAATTTTGTTTATTTATTGTCCATCACCAAAGGCAAGCAAGTAGCTAACGCAAGGGTGCTAAGGAGTTTATGGCAGTACTATCAGGGGAGGGAGGGTAAATCTGATCAATTTTTTTCCTTCCCCAAAATCAAAGGGTTAATGGGTATTATTATTATTATTATTATTATTTATGTATTTATTTATTTATTTTTCTGGACATTTACATGCCCAGTGCTCTTTCCCAGAGAAGCTGTGGATGCTCCATTCCTGAAGGTGTTCAAGACCAGGCTGGATGAAGCTCTCGGCAAGTTGTTCTAGTGGATGGCTGGTGGCATCCTTTCCCATGGCAGGGGGATTGGAACTAGGTGATCTTTAAGGTTCCTTCCAACATGAACTGTTCTATGATTCTATGAAGTTGATCGTTGGTACCTGTAGAAGTCCTCAAAAAAAAACCCTGTGATCAATGGCAAACTTTCAGCTATAAACATTAGAGTAAAAGTAAATTCCTACTTCAAAATAGAAGAAATCTAAAACTTGCATAAAAAAGAAAGTATGTTCCCCTTCCCATCAAAATTAGTGGTTTCACTACAGTTGAGAAGCAAAAGCCAAATCTGAGCAGTTTTTGGTCAGTGCAGATGGTTCTTCAGAATTTCCTAAACCTGTGTTGGCATGTGCAGAATGACTTTACTGCTCAGCAACAGGCACATGAAATGAAATCAGTCATTACTGCTGCCTGTAGCCATTCATTAGAATACACTGTAGTGCTTTTTAGCCTGATAGAAAATACCAAAGAACTTTAGAAGAAATGGTTACACCTGATTAAATTATTTAAAATCTCTGGAGTTACATCTCTTTTTATGACATTAAATTGACTTACCTGTTAACTTAGGGAGTGTTCAAAATCCTACTAAAATTTTATTGTATTTAAGTTATAGAGGCATCTAGAATGGCACAGTGAATTATGAAGCAGCACAGAGACATACCATTTCTCATTAAAAAGCCTTTACCACAATTAGATAGATCTCAGAAGCATTCTTTCTATCTGTATTGCTGTTCAAATGCCATTTTTACTATTCAAATGTGTCGAGAATTGATTTTAATTTCTGTTACCTTTTCACTGTCATTTCTTCTGGGCTAAGGGACTAGTGGGAGGAGATAAGAAGCAGACAGCAGTAGGAGAAGACTATCTTGGTATTCAAGGCTAAATAATCTACTGAATTCTCCAGAAGGGATCTTTTGACTATTTACATGTATACTGTCCAAATTCCGCTTTTAAAGGGGAAAGTGGGTCTTATTCCTTTTTTTTCACCATTAATTAATTATTAATTAATTTATTTATTTATGTATTAATCTGGGAGACTTCTCCCAGAAAATACCAGGAGAATTTAATTCCTTTTAGTGATGTTTCCACAGGGTGGAAAAGCTTTAAAGAAGGCAGAAATGTTCCTTTGAAAGTATCCTGAGAACAGAGATTTATTGGGCTAAAAGCATGTGATATACTTCATAGAATCATGTGATAAACTTTGTATAAACAATTACTGAGGACAATGAAAGACTGATTTCATAGCTTTGTGTGTAGGCCTGTCCACTTACCCGTCATGTACAGATGCTTCTGCTATGTCTCCTTTTGGCTGCTTTAGCAGGAATCTTTCTTAAGATTTTCATTAACACTTTATGATAAGACTTGCCTTCCTTCAAAACTTTCTAAAAAAATGAATGTTTATGAAAAATTGAAGTCTATACTTTGACCAGTTTTACTGACCATTTTTGTAATGGCTGCATATACATGTATTTCGTCAGGCTTTTCAGATAATCATTCCAACCAGAAAATAATTTGTTACAATTCACATAGAGTGAGTCTGATTTTATATGTTTGTTTGTTTGTTTTTAGTCTGGTCCCATAGATTTGAATTCTGTCTTGCATAAGACAGTGAAGATTCACCTTGGTCACATGGTCTAGAGTCAGACTTCTTAGGTATTTCCCACAATTCATCTTCTGTTCCAGGTTAAAATCTGCAAATCATCTTTCAATATTGCCTAAACTTCAGGAGATACACATATAAAATAATTCATTTCAGGTATAAGGACATGGATGTCATTTTAATTTCCTTGTTTTTCAGTGTTAGTCATGGATACTTGCTTATTTGCACACATATAGACAAATATATACACCCTCAAGTAGGCAGATGTAAATATCTGATTTGCATGCATATATCATATATTTGCAAGAATGTATGAAGCATTCATGTCTAAAATAGAAAATCTGGCTCAAGGTATTTTTCCAGTCTGAGAAAGTTTTATTTATTTATTTATTTATTTCACAGATAATTAACATAAAATCTCACAATGACTTTTGACTTAGCTGTCATTGGTTTACCTTAAGAAGTATTTGGTTAGAAGAGATCAATCAAGGAGAATTCTTTACTGCCTTGAAGATAATAAAATCTTTGCGTGGCCAACTGCAGGTGGATAACAGTACTTTTTCAGCCCCGTGTCTGGAAGATCAAACATATCCGACTAAGCCTAAAGGGAAGAGAAGTAACCAGAAGGGAATTTGGTAATGGAATCAAAAAGCTAAGTAGCAAAGGACTGCGGAGGCATTGTAAAACAATACCTGAAGTGTGGAGCACAAGGCTTCTAACATTTGGATCAAGGTGACTCAAGTGAATTGTGTCCTTCTGCTATGTACTGAAGGCAACATAGGTGTGATGATAAACCTTTCAGATGGCCAGATTTCAGATTAAATGCTGCAATGCAATCTCACACAATTTGTTAGACTAGAGAACTTCCATAAAATGTATACTTGAAAAATGTTTATAAACACTTAAATCTATAACACTTAAGAAATAAATGTTTATTCAGACTATTTAGTAGGGGGAATGTGCATGTATTTGGGAAAAGAGCCATATTTGTTGGTGCGTGTATAAAGATATTAAGGGAGAAAAAAGTATGTTTATGACTTATTCCCAATCAGCAGCTCAAAATAATTCTTAACATTAGTTTACCTGATTTTTGTTGTTGTTGTTGTTAAACTGAGTGTTTATTTTAAGACATTTTCCTCTGAAGTTATTGAAGCACATCTTTAACCTTTACTCAAAACTAATGGATTTTTATCTTGTAGTTGCAGGTGTCTAAATTTGTTTTCTTTGTTTTTAATGAAATGGAGTTGTTGGTGAAAAGCTGTCTTTATTGACAAGCACATTGTTTCACTTTAGATTTGGATTTCTCAGTGTTTTCTTTCCAAGCACACAGTTACTTAATTTGTACAAAATATAAATAGTAAGCCCAGTTACACAAATTCAAAAACATGTATTTGCTATCTATTATTAGTATGTTTCCTTTCTGTTAACACAGGAAATCTCACACAAACAAGTGCACTGATAACTGTGATAAACAAGTTGGTGTAGGGCTTATTTTTTACTGCTTGCAGTCTTGAAGACTGTAAAATATATGTCTACTAGAAAGGGGGGGGGAGAAAAGAGAAGAAAGAAAAGCAAAAATGACAGATTTTACCTAAATGGCGACAAAAAATATGAACTTCGTCCCTGCATGTTCAGAAACAAATTCAAAAACCAGTTAGTGTTACCATTTTTGGTACTGGAACTTGGGTTAACAAAAACAGTGAATGAGCTCCAACCTCAGTTTTCTTATTCTGATTTCAGATACTCATCGAACAAAAATGATCATATGTGACAGACTAAATTTGTAACAACTGACCATCCAAAGTTGGAATTTACCAGTCATAGCGTGGGGGTAATTTTTTTACTTTTTCTGATTTGGTTGAGATTCATTCCAAGAAGAAAATGTTAAGAATGTCCTTCTCAGATTTAACCTTTGTATGGAGTACACCTGAAAGCAGTCCACACCTATATCACACTTCATACCTTGCCTCTTTTTGTTCTCTAAGTTTGCCTCCCGCTGGGGACAGTGTGAGAGACTTTCATTTTCTCATACTTTCTGAGCTGGTTAACTTTTTAAGATGATGCGATCAACTTAAATACATGAACTGTTCTTAAGTTTTTGCTCTTATTTTACATTCCTTTCTATTTTTAAATATTGGGGAATATAATAAAAAAACATTATGGATGTTCTTGCAAAGACAAAGAAATACAGGAAGCTTCTCCTCAGCCTCCCAGTCCCCTCCCTCATTTTTCAGAAGTCATTTAACTACTGTGAAAGTAAGAGGAAACATCATCAAATTTTAGATCCCCACAGTGCAAAAATTAGGGATAGCATCAAGTAGATTGTCAGTCTACCCTTAAGCAGAAAGTTCTGTGAAGCACAGAATAAAAATATAGGTCAGACTGCACAGAAAAGATAAGGGAAGTTAGCTAAACAGTGCAATTGGTAGGAAAGTTTTTGACCAAGTTTGTGTTTACTAAAAGGTGATGATTTATGAAAACAAACTACACAGCAGTTTGCTTAGACACTTCCACGATTTAATTTTAAAGAATAAAATATTGAACATTTGTTCAAACATCTCGTGTTTACACTTAAAAAACAAAACAACACCTAAGCTGTGGAGGATACCGAGATAAAATGATACTTAAAAGTAAAAAAAAAAATAAAAAATAACCTTAGTTAAAAATGGGAAGAATTAGCAGAGTATTTTGACTAATATAAAATATTCTTGGTGTCTCAAATAATGAAAATGTTAATGAATGGATTTCTTATTTTTTATTTTTATCTTATTTTATTTTATTTTTTGGTCCTGGTTTAGGATGGGTACATTTATCAAAACTGGAAAAAATCTGTAGGGTAAGTGTGTCAGTTTCTTTGCAATTCCCCCTAAAACATTTTCCTAGATTTCAGAAGTTCTCTGTAATATTTATAAAAACAACCCTCCATATGCATATATAGCTAAATTGCTTGAATAGGTTCTCATCTGATGATCACTGGAAAAACACTGTTTTTTCTCACATACATTTTAAGTATTTCTTTAGAAATCTGATGTACTTTTCCAATTGTAGTATGCTAGCCAGATGCCTGCTTTGGCATCATTTGCTCAAAATTAAATGTTTATGCCTCAACATTTCAATATTAATAATAATAAAAATTATTATTATTTTGTATACTAAATTTTCAGAAAGGGCATATGTTTTTTTCTGAGATCAAATTTTCATCAGAGTTACAAGAACCTATGCACAGAAAACAGTGAGATAGGGCCTTATGACACTGGAGTATCATCCCGCTACTACTGCATTAGTATATACTGATTTTGATGGTAGTGTGCTCTCTGAGTCCCAGCAGGTTTTTTTTTTTTTTGTTGTTGTTTTTTTTTTTTTTTAAAGCAATCAACATATATTGCAAACATGACTTGTATATTTTTTTAAGCGATCAGTGTATATTGTAAATATGAGTTAATAATCTTCTTTTAAAGCTCTTCATGCATATGGATTATCTTGGTCTGGTTTATTTTCTCTTTCCATAGTCTAGAGAGGTTTGAGAATAGAGAAAGGCTGCTGCTTACCTGCTATGTAAAACAGATTGCAAAACACAGACACTTCATGGGAGAGCAGCGACTTATACTCACAGCAGAACCCCTGCAACACTGTCCATTTACAAGGTGCCTGTTAAGAAATAGCCCTGAACCCACAGAACTTGAAGTTTAAGCAGAGGGCAAAAGAGGAAGATAGGCAGTAAGATAAAGGAGGAGTTTTTCTATTTTACATCTTAGAAGCTGAGTCATAGAAAGATTAAATAACTTGCCCAAGGTTATACAGATGCTTAATGCCTTACACTAAGCTGATCAACCCTCCATTTGTTGTCGTACCCTTCTGTAATAAACAATATTAATCTAGTATGAAAGATGATGTTTCCACATCAGAAAAAAAAATTCTTTCACTGTATGTTTATGCAATTTTTCTTTCCCTTCCTTCCTCCCTCCCTTCCTTCCTCCCTTCCTTTCTTTTTCTTTCTTTCTTTCTTCCTTCCTCCCTCCCTCCCTCTCTCTCTCTCTTTCTTTCTTTCTTTCTTTCTTTCTTTCTTTCTTTCTTTCTTTCTTTCTTTCTTTCTTTCTTTCTTTCTTTCTTTCTTTCTTTCTTTCTTTCTTTCTTTCTTTCTTTCTCTTACTGGACTTGCTTTAACCACTTAAAAAACAAAAACAAAACAAAACAAAAAAGAAAACAACTAGATGTTAGAGCTCAGCTAATAACCTGGGTCTGACAGAAGAAGCACCCACTATTTCAGAAGCTTTGGTACCTGCCAAAAGCAAAATGCAGGCCATAATTTGTAATAAGAAAACTTTCGTGACTCTTGCCAGTAAACTGTGTCTAAATGGAAAGTTCTAGAAACTTATACTTGCTATTGTGAATATCTGTTACCATCCTAGATGTTCTAGACAAGTTCAGTTGATTTGATTGTACTGTAATCTTTGGCTGCTATCGGAGAGTAACAAATGGAGCATGAAGCAAACAGCTCTAGGAGGGAAAGCACATGGAGATGGCTATGTCTGTGATGCAGGGAAGCATGTGAGAAAAGAAAGAGTTTGGGGTTTGTATGTTCTTTGGTGAAAGCCTGTGTATTTTATATATGCATATACATACATGTATATGCATATACATGTATGTATATGCATATATAGAATACATAAAATGTATATAGCTGTATAAAATCTGAGAAGCCAGGAAGACAAGAGAATTGGATGTAGGCTGTTATTATTTTTTATTTCTGTCTGCCAATACCATATCAGTCTGCTCAACCTGTTTATGCTAACAAAAGTGTGTCTGGGAAATACTGAAATAACTTTAAAAAAATACTATCTGCATGAAAACATCATAGTCCTATTCCATAGTTTTGGATCTCTATGCTGTAACAAGCCAAGTGAATTTTATGGACTACGGAGTATGGAGTACATGGCTTAAAAGGTAGTTCTTGTCTGTAGCACAGTTATAAAATGCTGTCAGATACATGAACTTTTCACCTAAAACTAAAACCTCTTTTCCAAGTTTCATGTGCATTGTTTCCCTGTTCTTCCTGAGACGCTCCTTCTGGTGCTCTAGTTTAGCTTGCCAGAGCTTGCAAAGAACAAGGATGTGGGAATAATGAATTATTCTATTCATTTATTATTCTTGATGAATAGTAAATTATTCTAATAACATTTACTATTCTATTCACTTATTACTGGAAAATAATTAGCCGGGAATAGCTTCTAAGAAGTTTTTCCAAAATTAGACTTTAATAGTTTTACTGTGTTTATCTTCACCTGTATGAAAATATCTTTGTAGCTCTCCCACTTAAGTGTTCCCACCTCCTTCCCCACTCAGACATGTATCCGCTTCCCAAAGCTACTGTATTGTTAAAAATGTTAATCTCCTCCTCTCCCCAAACCCCAGCCTCTTCCTTCACATAGCTGAACTCCCATTTCAGACAGAAACCCTTCCTCTAGTCAGATGCATCTTGTATGTGCTAATGAGAAGTGTAGGTGAGTGGGGGAAAGACCTGAATGAAGATCAAAGAATAGGTGTGTCTGTATGAGAATAGAGGTTATAGGTAAATGAAAGGAGGTGATTATGGAAAGATACATATATGAGTAAAAGAGAGGTGCAGCGTCTGTGCAGGTGGTATATCCAGCTGAGGTTTTAAGGCTGATGGGACTAAGGAGGAGCTATCTATTTGCCTCCATGCAGAGGACTTTGACCAGTACTTATGTGGGGCTGCAGTGTTTGCCTTTACTAGATTTCACTCTGTGTTTTGAACTCTTGACTTCCTCTCTCCTGGTATTTCAAGTCTCTCAATTTAACAAAAAAGTCGTACCTATGGTAAATCTCCAGATGGCCTTTCTTCTTATCAAGGCAGGAAGAGCTGAACTGTGTTTTGTTGTTTTGCTTTAGAGCTGTTGTGGAGGAGGGCTGCTTTTCTGCCTGCTGCTACCTACCCACACTGAATATTCCTCTATCTCTATATGATTTGCATATGTGACTGAATTCTATATTCATCCAAAATCAATGTTTCATCTTCTCCAGCTTCCTTTCCTTCCTTTTATGGAAAGCAGGAACTTTCCCTCCCTATCTTTGTAGAAGGAATATAGCTTCTATGAAAGGTTTAATATATACAATTCATTGTGAATATCATACCAAATAATACATATGAAAACTTAATGTTACCTTACACCCAGTCTGTCTTCTTATCCAAAGTCTTTTCACTTGACAGTATAATTATTATTGATATAAGTAGTATAGATGTGGCTGACTGCCTAGTGCATGACCACTTGTATATTTAAATTGGATTTGATTTTGGATCCCACTCACTTCCCAGCCAGTTTGGTACGAGAACATCCATTACTGTGTTTAATTCTGGGTGTCTGTGCTATAAATTCAGGGTATACTCTTGCAGCAGCTACAAATATCCTTTGTCATGAAGTTGAACTTTGGAGTACAAGAGTAGTAAGCCCAGAAGAGCTACTGCACTAGCTTGTACCTTGGCTCCATCTAGTACTGCATCATGTCTCTGACAGGCCTAGCAGAAACTACTTGGGGAGCAAAATGAGAAACCAGTCAAGGTACAGAATATTTATTTTCCTGGTCTGTCTTCCCAGCTCACAGCAAACAATGGCTTAATTTAACCACCAAATGTTAAATTGCTATGTTTGCTATCCAAACATTCCAGTAGGTGAGCTCTTAAGCACCTACAGAGCTTTAAAACACTTCCCCCAGGTTGTGCCCTAAGAGGATCATGAAGTTTCATCTCCCTTGGCTTTCCCAGGATCTTTGGATTTTCTCAGGTTCCTCTCAAGAAGCATGCCCTGTGAATGTGTGTTCCTGATTCAGTCTAGTTGAAAATATCAGAGGAAAAAACAGTCTCTTAATGAAACTCAGGATGGTATTAGTTTTCATGAATGTGAACAGGGAAAAAAAAAGTCTTATGAAAAAGGTAAATTTGAAGAATCTTTTTAGTGGCCATTGGTCTGGTCCATTCCTTCTTAAGAGTGCCATAGAAGCATTATAGAATGAAAAATAGGTAACTTATAATTAATAATGGTTATTTTACCAGACAAATCACTGTTTTCTTAAGGGATTCCAGTGCCCCATTTGACTTATTCCCTTGTTGGAATTGCAGAAATAAAAAATAAAAACATTAAGAATTAAATTAAGGTTTACTGGCATATGTACCTATTTTATATTAGCTGCCAAACGTAGGATAGAATGTGTAACGTGAAATACAAGGGGGAGAATGTTATCTGCATTGACAAATCTTGTTGGTGGGAGTGTTTCTCTGCCCCAGTACTCATATTGCAAAACTTTCTTGTTTGCACATACATCCTCTACATTTTAAGAGTTGCTTTAGGCTGTAAAGAGAGAAAAATAAGTTAACAAGTCAAAGGTTGTAATGCTTCCAATCCTTTGTCTGGGCAGGTTGATAGAGATGGTGAGAGATGTGTAGATTTGATTTGTATGGCATGTAAAATGGTCTTGAGATGATAAGTGAAAGGAATCCTGTATGCAGTCCTGTCGCTGTCAAATAGAACCAGTTGGGACAGGGTGAGTGTCTTTTTTGACATTGCAAAAGAAAAAAAAAGAAAAGATTGAAAATAGATTGCACTTATCTAATATCACTAATGAAACCACAGTGATGTCAGTTCTGATCAAACTGTAATCGGAGTTGCTGATTGTGTGATAACAGGCTTCCTTTTTACGTGTTTTCTACACGTTTGCAGTGGAAAAGGCCATAAATGATTAACTGTGGGTGAGTGGAAATAGTGAAGAAAAAAATAACTTTGCCACAACAACAACAAATGAGAGAAGGAGAGGACTTCAGAGTGAATGCAGAAGGGAGGAGGAGAAGAGAATTCTGAGTATTATTAAACATGTGAAAGAAGACTCATTTACTTTATAAGAAGTAGATCACTCACACAGACACATTCACAACTTTGTGGTCATTGAAATTTGCGTAAGTGCTATTAATCAGCTCACCACAGATTATCATAGCTATTTCTTTGGAAATGACACTTAAGTTTAAACCTAGTGTTAAAAGGGAAAGCAGTAAAAGCATGAATCAAACAATAAGAAAACCCACAGCACTTTGTAACAAGTTTGCTTAAATCCCTTTGGATCAGATTCTGACACCTTTACTGAAAGTGAATTGAACCTTACTCAGTAAAAAGTCCTTTCTGAAGCCAGTGGGGTCAGAAGAGCAAATATGGTTCAACGATAATAAAACCCAGCAAAATATCTCTTTTAAGCATACCTACAGTCAGGAGTCTGTAAAAAGTTATTGCCTATTGCCCAGCATCCTGTTTGCTAGGTACAGAATAAAGGATTACCCAGGGGTAGATTTACTTAGGGTGGATAAACCATCATAGCCTCTCCCATTAGCACCACCTGTATAGTTCATGCACTTTGTGTCACCTGACTTGATTGCAGCAGCATTTCTATGTTGCTGCTCCCATTCATGGCATTGACTGGATATGTCCCTATTATTGTGCAGAGCCAGGACATCCTTATGCTGATTAACAATGCCCATTGTTAATCATGACAACTGAACAACTAACTGACTAGCTAAGGAAGTGTCTGCAGAGGAGTGTTCCCTATGACAGAGCCTGGGCAGGCTCTCCAGGAATTTATATGGTGTTGCACAAATACATGCCCAGAAATAGAGCTAATTACCTGTTGGTGAGTCTCTTTCACAGGTTATTCTGGAGTTTTTATTTTCAAAGCAAACTTATTTGGAGCTCTCTGCGTCATACAGTACTGAGTGACATTGATGCTGATAAGACTGCATATGAATTCAGATATGTTTTGCCATGAGGAAGAATATTAGCAAGAGATTCATGCAAGATATAAAACTTTAACTCCATTGATTAAATTGATGGGTTAAAATGCAAAATACATAACCTTTAACTTTTTCACTTTTTTTTTAAATTGAAGGAAAGGCATTCCAAACACTACCTAATTTTGTAATAAATATTTCAGAAAATAACAAATACCTATGACGTGACAACAGAATATATCTTTCCGTGTTAAAATCAGATTTTATTATATTTAGACTCCTAGTATCTAATGGGGGATAACTTTTGAAAACAGAGACCATTCTGGAATTCAGAGGGATTTCATCCACCTACAGTTTGAAAATGTTCATCCCCAAAATAATCAAATTAAAGAATCTAACCTATTTGGATGGTGTTTCCCAAAATAATACTTCCACTTTTATTTTATTTTATTTTATTTTATTTTATTTTATTTATTTAATACTTTTTAGAAAATACACTGAAATATTTGAAATATAGCAGAAGGAAGTATAATCAATGTGTTTGCTTATAAGTTATTATTGCTGGTGAATGCTGTCACTAAGATAGTCAATAACTGACTCTATCAACCTTTCTCCAAGCTGGACCCCACTGCTGCTTGGAAAAAGTGAAAGTCACCTCAGCAGACAGGTCAATACACATGTTTAGCTTACTAACGACCTGTCTCAGAAACTTTAAAAGAAAATAGTCACTAATTAATTTTAAAAGAATAGTAACTGCTCCTTCTCCCACTATAGGTGGGTTCTAATAGTCCTCAAGGACTCTAAAGGAAGCAAGCAGGAGGCTGTTGCTAGTAATCTATTGTACCTTCCTGTTCTATCTCCCCTAAATTTTTATTTTTCCTCTTCCTCAGGACAGAAGTGGAGTTCAACACACGTATAGAACAGCCAGACTGTTACGAGTATTATTTTATAGCAGAAGTAATTTGTGATTAGTGTAAAAGTCTTCACAGACTTATTCCTGGATATGTTTTGGGCAGATAAGAAACACAACTTGTATTTTCCAAAAGTACATGGAAGGGTAGCAGCTTTCAACTTCTTATTACTTTGTGTTATCTGGGTAACATTCCTATGCAACATTGTTTGGTAACATTCTTTTAAATACAGAAGACATTTTGTCCTTATGGCTTCAAGTCTGACTGATAATGACACTAGCTAACGAAATGTGCTGATCAGCTAAAGTATTTGTGAGCTACATAATCCATGGATGGATGGATGGATGGATGGATGGATGGATGGATGGATGTGAGATAACACTTGTTACAGCCAACAGGTAGATCTATACCCAGTTTCCCCATTGCTCTCTATAATTTAATTTGGTCTTGTTTATTGCATTTTTTTAATGTCTTCTAGAAGCCATCAGTTAGACTAGACATTGACAGATAGGTGGCTTCTTTTCATTGGGAGTACATTTGTTCCTGTTACTCCCCAGAGCTGCAATGCAAAGAAATAATGGACTCTGAAATGTCCCTCTTCCTCTCTGCAGCTATTGAGCTTGCTGAGGTGCCTATAAAGCAAATGAGACAGTCATGGTCATCTCCAGAGTAAAAATATTTTTATTGTAGATCGCTATTAAGAAGAACATGTGAATTGAGGATTTCAGTGTTTGAGAGGAATGCATTTGTGACAATGTATATATATACCTATATATGTGTATATGCATTTAGAACTACATTTTAAATGCACTTTTATAAGGATTATTTTACAGGAGTAAGATTTCCCCAAATGGAAAATTCTGGGTATTCCTTTTTACATTTTGTACAAAAACAGTGGGATAACTGAAATCTCTAATTTATTTCTGAAATATGAACTGAAGCCTTAGGGAAAATATGAGACATATATGTAGAACCCTCTTAGATATTTGCTTCTAGAATTAAAGGCTAAAAAAATAGAAACTGATTTCTGCTGGCCTTTTTTTTTTTTTTTTTTGGTAACATTTTCATAGAAAAATAAAGTGATGTATACTATAATACTAATTTACAATCCAGGATTAACTTCTTTCCAAAACATCCAAAGCACAAACAAAAGCAGAACCTAATAGATTTATAAAAATTCTTATTTAAAGAATATTATTAAAGCCTATGTGTAAGGTGTAAGATATTTTAGTGGACTTGTACAATTAAATCCCGCCTCAGCTCCCCCCCAAAAAAACAAAACAAAACAAAACAAAACAAAAAAAACCCCTCTCATCCTTTTTTCTCTCCAAAGGAAGAGAGAGTAATATTTTAAAGTGATTAAGAATTGAGTAGTAGTAAACTTTCCATTAAACATTCAAACATGATAACAGAACTCTGAAGTCATTAAAAAAAGAAAAAGTAGCTTAATATTACAGTAGCCATTACATCTTTATAGACTTATTTATTTATTTATTTATTTATTTATTGTATATTTAATATATGGGCAAGAACTAATCAGTATCACTAATTTTTGGTGATTTTAATGATGAGCACTTTTCTACCCAGTCCATGTGATATCTTGCTTATAATAATTACTGTTGGTAATTATTATTGTTCTGTGTTTAGAGTAATAGTGTTCAAGTGAACCTGTTGAATATTCCCCAGTGTTGTGCCCTGTATAGAAAGGAAAGATATCTCCTGTATCACTGCTGGGATTCTTCATGTAAGGTCACCTCATCTATGTTTTCTCTTTTTGTAGGGGATTTTAAGGTGTTATTAAGGAGAAGGCACTTTGTGAAAAAAAATGTGTTGATTTCTCCTGTCATGTGGTTGAGAAGATTTGAGCCCTCCTATATCCGATTTCCAGGTGATAAAAGAAGCTGCGGAGTTGCACTGGTAAATTGAGGGAAAAGTGACAAATAAATGACTGGTAGATGAAAACTGATTTAGGGATTAAACGGATGCATAACCTGACCCAGGGCTAAAATGGGAAGCATAAAATTAATTAAGTGAGAGATTTTGGATTAGGGAAAATGGAAATTTAGCACCTTCTTCAGAATATGGAGAAGTATATGTTTGCTGTTTTAAAGTTGCCCAGAGAAGGGAAAGAATATTGGTAGGGAGTTGAAGACTCTTGGAGACTTTGCTGCCACTGAGAGGCAGGGATAGCTCAAACAACTGCTGTTGCTACAAAGGCCATATCCCATAAAGGGATATCTCATTTTTCCCATCCCTTGAGGTGTTCAGGACCAGTCTGTATGAGGCCCTGGGCAACCTGGTCTACTGTGTGGCATTCCTGCCCATGGAAGGGGGTAAGAACTAAATAATATTTAAGGTGCCTTCCAACCCAAGCCATTCTATGATTCTATGGTTTGTCCTGGTAACAAACAAGACTCTAATGTGATAGGCACAATATTTTACTGATGAGACATCACAGGCAACTGGGCAGAGATAATTGAAAAGTGTCTCAGAAAGTGTGATGATTTGGGAAACGTGGTTTCTTTTTTTAGACAGTTTTACTAATGATTTATCAAATTTGGAATTATTACTGAGGGGTAGCTAATAGGTTATATAGATAAGATTACTTTCAATTTATTTAACATTATTAATAGTACAGTGTAATAAATACAGATAAAAGTATTCCTAAGTATGTAAAAATCAGACTTTAGTTTTTATGAATCCAGAGTTTCTACTACCAAACATTGGGTTGTCACAGTTTCATGTATTTAAGGTCCTTTATTAAAGTTAATAACCCCTACTCTGTCTTTGGCTAGCGAGCATACTGTTTGTTACCTCTTCTAGATTTTTCAGTATAGTAACTAGTCCTTTAAATAGAAGGACTTTCAGATACAGCATTTAAGCAGAGTTTTTGTGTATTTTGAAAATATCCATTTCCCTTCTTTTCTGCCAGTAAGTTTCGATAGCTTGTTTTTGTTGTTGTTGTTTGCTTTTTATCAGTGATTCTTTCATTTTTTATGTATTTTGCTTTTTTTAGAATGCATATTTGGAGTAAATTAATAGAGAGACTATCTGGGCATCGATTGGGGGTGCTCAAGGCTGAAAACAATATTCTATTGTAAAATTCATTACATTTTCAGAAAAAGTTGGATTGGTAAAGCTTGTTTACAATGTTTTTCTGTTTCAGTATACTCTGTAAGCAAGAGAAATCTCTCTTCATTTAGATATCTCTTTGTAATCATAGTGGAGATTATTTTCTTGGAGTATATGCTTCATATTTTATTTATAGTGAATCCTAATAACAGCAAAACAATTCCCACTGGTTTTCCATATTTCTACCATTATGATCAAGCCAGATATGTTAATCTGTACAAAATCAAGTGGTTTGCCTGGATTTTATGGAGCCTTTCCCCTATTTTGGGGTATTTAGAATACACAAAATTGTATTTTTCAGGCTATAGGGGAAAGTTTTAAGTGTTAGTAAAGAAAGCAAGTTTGTTTGGCAAAGTGATAGTCTAAAGGAGTTTCTATTTTTAGATTTCTTCTCAAGAAGAGAACATTTTCTCCTTAGTTCTAAAGCTCATGCCTTTCAGAGATGCCTTTTCAGTGATTCTTTTGTTCCATTCTCACTGGAAAGCACAGTTTATGAGCATCTTCAATCTGACATTTTTTTTGTGTGTTTTGTTTTCATAAAGTATTTGTGCTTTTGTAATTTATTGTCTTATTGACAGGGTTAAAATATACATTGAGGTGCTGAAATTTTATAGGATGAACACTTTGATCCTTTTGATTAGTTCTACTTTTACAACAAAGCTAATAAAATTATACCTCATAAAACATCTAAGGTGGAGGCATATATTAATATGCTCCTTTTATTGAATTGGATGTATGGCAATTAAAAGACATGGCAAAGATCATCTAGTAAGTGTTGGTGGAGTCAGTCTACTGCTGTCAAAACAACATTCCTAGAAATAATAATGTAACAATTACAAACCTATGTTTTAACTCCTCCTTCCCTCAAGATAAAAAGGATCAAAATAAAACAGTGGATTTCAACGGATTTTGAAATAAAATTGTTCGTAGAACTGATTAGTGAAAGTGTTGAAAAATACAGACTGTTATTCAAAAACAATTTTGTTAAAAGTCTTTTACATATCTCATTCATTTTTGGAGTCTAATGGAAGGGTTGTTTTCTGTAGATAAAAACAATGACAACAACAACAACAAAAACAGAAGAGAAGCAGTGATGATTCTAAGCTTATTTTAATTTCTAAATTCATGGTGACTACAAAGGCATTAAAAAGTTATTTCTGATTTATATTGTTGCAAGCTACCCACACATTATAGCCGGTAAAAATAAATCTAAATAATAAATATAAATGTTTTATACATGCTGGTACTATTCTAATAGGAGAAATCAGAAGCAGTAGTGATTGCAACAGGTACAGGCACTAGGGGTACAGAAGTATCTGTTATACTCTGCTGCCTCATATACAGGAAAATAAATCAAAATTAGGCTGGGAGATTTTGCAGAAAATAAGCTAATGGAATTATCTAAATGCCTGCTATTCTTTTAAAAATTGTTAAAGTCATAAAGTGGAATATTAGTCCTAAAATTACATTTAAGGCTGTTTTAGCAATACTGAAATAAGAACCTTTTTCCCTTTGTAACATTCCCTATTTGCTGTGGTGGGCATCAGCCTCTGTGCAGTATCAAGACCTGGTCCCATGTGTCTGGGGCACCCAATATGAAGGACACATCATGGCCAGTGCAGAAAGTTTGATACTATGTATGGGCAGCCCTACTGTAAATGTTCTGTTTAGTAATATTGTGCATGTGCAGAGCAATTCTACAGTGAGTGTCCAGTGATGTTGGGCTGCACAAAAGCAGAAACTCTATCTGGGTGTGGGGGTTGTGTGAGATATCCATCATCACCTCCCAGGTACACCTTTTTCCTCTGTCAGAGAGAGGAGCCACAAGGAAAATTGGTAAGGTATTTAATTTCAGTTTTATTCTGCTGGTGTTAGTAATGATTCCATGGGAATCAGGTGGCAACTCTCTTACTGCACAAACCATTATATTATCAGCATTTACCACTCCATGATCCTTCCTGCACTGAGGAGATGGTAAGTTAATGCAATCACAGCTGAGTGGTAAGTGTGGCACATTAGATACCTACTGCAATCTCAGTGGGTGACATTGTGCCATGAATATTAAGAGCCACACCCTCTGACTGGGAAACTCTACCAACTCCAGTGAAACTGTGTCATTTTATAACAGGTGAAAACCTAAGTCTCCAATTTTAGAGGACTTGACTATATATTTGAAATACAGGCCATTAACCTAATATATGAAACAAATGTTTAAAACCAAAAACCTACATTTTAATTCATGTGTAGAGAGTAAGATATTTCTTTTTCAAAATTAAAACTTTGTTATTCCTGTCACTTTATGCTGATGACTATTAAGTAGCTTTAGTTTCTCTCTTCTCTCTAAAACTTAATGTTTTGCTTTTAACTTCTGCTTCAATAATGTTTGTCCACCACATCTAGTAACTCAGCTGCTTTCTTCACTAATTACTTTCACTTGAATTTTTGTTCCCTTTTTAATCTCTTCTTTGCTCTTCATTACTTAGTTTTAATGTCTGGAGGATCCTGGCAGTTTAAATTCTAGTTTACTACTTAAGGATATTTTTTTTTTTGAGAAATCCTTAATATCACAGCAAAAGTATTTAAAAAATGTTCATTTTCATAAATGTTTTTAGTTTTTGAGTTTAATAGTGTGTATCATTAATTTATTCTTTCCTCCTAAACATTAGAAGAAGAAAAGGTAGTGTAAGAAAAAATGAAAAAGTTATTCTCATTTTATTTGGAACATTAAGTAGGATATTTCAAATGGAGGACAATATGAGTTAAATGACTATATAGTCATTTATAGTCAATGTACCCTGGTCAGTGGCCAACATCTGGACTGGGACATGGCACCTCCAACTGTAAACAATGGTGGTGGTTTCACTTGCAGGTTCACCAATGTTTTGCCAGAGTTTATTTTCACCTTTGGTATTACTGACACTCATGCCTTCAAGGTCATATGAGTCTACACTGCTATCCATGATCATTCTGAACAAATTCATGATACTGTTTGGATGAGAAGATTTCCTTGTTTTTCTATGACCTAAATCCATTGCTGTGTTTACATTTATGTGGTCCAGGCAGTAGAAAGGGATGTGGGTCTCCTTTCTGCAGGATTAAAATCAATTTTTTGAAAAGTGTCTCATAGCAATTGCCTGAAGATCATTTCCAGATATGCCATTTGCCTTAAAGCAGAAAAAGAACTAAGAGTAATCTGAACCAGACAGCTATATTTTGAATCACATCTTTGGACACTTTCACAGATTGCTCATTTCAGAAAAAGGCCTCTGAATGTTTTTAAGGAAGATACTATTTTAAATATAGAGAATAGCTGTTCATTAAAAAAAATAAATAAATCAATAATCAGCCTATAATATATTTGTAAATCTTGATTTATGTTGGTCACTTTAGAAATTGTTTGCTATTCCTTACATAGAATTTTGAACACTTTAATTGTGTTATAATATGCTTACAATGCTATTATATTGATGTTGTTTAGTAGTATTTGCAACTCACCTGCAAGCCCCAAAATGGATGCTTTATTGTCCAAATCTTTCTTTGTGAAGCATTGCCTATGGAATGTGTTGTCACAGAACAATCTAAGCAGAATGTGGCTTACTATTTCCATAACATCTGTCTTTTCTACTATAGAACAGATTAACAATTATGTCTTTAAAAAAAAAAAAAAAAAAGGAAACAAAAACATGCCGCTTAGACAGCAGTAGCTGGCTGTGCAACATGTATGTCAGAGGAAAGGTCTTTCCCACAGTGCAGCTGGTAGAGTTCACACTTTCCCTTCTCATTGTACAAGAGAATGCTATATTATTTCTATCACAAAATTATTGTCTGAGGGGGAAAAAATAGAGATAGCAGACTCCCCCGCCCTCCTCTTTCCATGCATGCAAGGGTTTTCAATTGTGTTAAGCAGTATAGCAGAAGAATTTTTTAAATTAGCGTTTTGTTTTAGCAATGGTTGCTGATGTGTACATGTAATACAGTTTTAATCAAATCCCAAATGCTGAAGACCTTTCAGCAGTATCTTAGGCAGCACTGTGCAATGCTTATTCCACTTGAAGTGGCCACTAGGGAGGTACAATTAGCTGTTCCCATGGAGAAGTTTGTTATACTAATAAATAATAAGTAGTGTAGGTAGAGATGGAATCAATTAAAGATATTTTTGACCATCTAATGGTTTATGGGAATACTAAATAATTGACAACAAGTTTTGACTATGTGTTCCATAAGCATGCTTTATTGTAACTAAAGTGTGACCACAGAACAAGGAATGACTTTGCGTTGATGGGCATAAAGGTTAACTTATACCACTTTCTTAAACATCACTGCTCAAAATGTTCACTGTTAACCCTTTCTAAAGAGTTAAAATGTAGATGTAAATACATTTTTACTCCATGCTGAAGCTGCTACAGCAAAGCTCATTTTCCTTATATTTTTAAAAAACTAAAATATATTTGAAATGTTAGGAATGTGAAAAGTTATTGCTATCTATATTTTCATTTGTCTGCTTGAATAATTCAGAATTCATTTTGTTAATTAAGACAGATTTGGCAAACTTATTTTAACCGTATCTTAATCACTCTTATTTGTCTGACGTAAAAATATTGACATAGATTCAAACCCAAATCAGCTTTAGCTATCCCTTTGGGGAAAAAAAGGATTTGTTCAGTAGTATTTGCTGAAGGTAAAATTCAGCAAATAAAAAGTCAGACTCACCAGCTCTTTGTCTGATTTGTTCCACTCTAACAACAGCTAGTTTTTTGAAATTTTCCTATCAATCATTAGAGAATTAATGAATGACATAGACACTGTCTATATCATAGACACAGCTCTAATATCACCTTCTTTCTCTTAAGTGAAGAGAATTAAATGTAAAAGCTATTTTGGGCACAGATATTTGAAGTCAGAAAGATCAAACTCAAGGACTGAAGCTAAAATACACAATATACAAAAATCATAGCTACTAGTACACTTCAGTACATTTCAGGTTCTGTTGAAAAGCCAAAAAAATGTAATAGCTGACAATGGTCCTCATGTGTTTTTTTTCTTTCTTTTTTCAATTAGGATGATGGCGATGATAATTATAATAATAATAATATCTTAGAACATGATGGTAGTAAAAGTGTCTTGTTTGTTATGACCTGCCAGGTCATAAACAAAGATGATTCAGTGACTGATAATGATTTGAATGAAATCATGTTTTCAGTATTAATAGATGAAATTCTATTTCTGTTCACTTTGTGAATGGTTGCATCCACATTACTTTTACCATCAGAAAGGACTTTTAAATTGTTAATATTATTAGCAGAGTTTCAATGAAGTAACAAAATGATGCATCTTTGAATGTGCTATTTATCCAATATAAATTAAATATTTTGCACACATAATTCCTTCCAAAGAAAACTGGAACAGATTAGGCTACACAAATTTATCATTGTTTTCAAAGAAAATATGTTGAATTTTTTCAGAGACAATCATGCAGGAAGGGTAGAGAATCCATTAATCTTTATCACCAATCTCCTGAGAAGTTTTAAAACAAATTTTTATAAGGTTCGACACATATTCTGAGGTTCTATATAAAATAATGTTTTTTTTAGGTTGCCACTTGAATCTCTCATGTCTCTAGGAGATACTGGTACATAGAGTCATTTGCCATCCAAAAAGACTATAGCTGTGTGTCACTAACACACTGTACTTGAAAGCTGGTTTATACACTCAGGTAGGAAAGAGGGGCAAAGTGTTTCATAGTCTGCCTCATTCCTACCATGCTGTCCCTGTTCCAGCTTTCTGCTTTATTCTTCCCTTAGCTTCTTGTGGCTTCTATTGGCTTCTATTTGTTCAGTAAATTTTAGTGTTCTTCTTTCTTCAGTGGCTGCTTCCATTAAGAATTGGAAGTACATGTACTCTTCCATTTCTCACTCATCCATTCCCTCTATTTTCCAACTCTGTTTTCTCCATGTTCACTAGCAATCTATTCACAATCTGTTTCTGTACCCCTAGTCCATATTGTCATTCATGCCAAACTATGCCCAGGGAAAGTCCTTGAGAAAATAAACTGTGAAGTTCTTCTAAGTATCTTCTGAACACATGTACATAACTGTCAACTGGGCCAAAATGGAATTGATTTTGTTAACAGGAGCAAAAAATATTTGCTCTGTATTCTGCCTTAAATCACAGTTGTGCTACAAATCCTCAATTAAAATGTTGCTAGAAAAAAATGCATCTATAAAAAAAATCACATCTATACAAATTCATTTACTCTGCCTCTGTAACAGCTACATTAATTTAGTTAAAAACATTTTTTTTTCTTTTCCCCATACATTCCTTCAGAATGATATATTTAGTTGACTGGGAAAACATCAAGGAGGTTAAGGGCTGGTAAAGTTATATGTATCTGAAATTATAGCCTTTTCACAGTAACAATAATCTACTCTTTTGACAGTGTGGCAAGTAATCAGTAGCTAGAACTAAATTAGTGTTCTAGTTAGATCAGGAGAACACTACTAAAATGAATCTTGTTGTCAACAAGACAAGTAGGCATTAGCAGGTGGATTTCAAAAATAGAGCTAACTAAAAGGTGAGGGTTCCTTTCATAAGAAAATTTAAGGCTCTTGAGAAATGGGAGGGAAGTGAGAGGAATTGTGTCCATGAACCTGTGGCAAATGTAATCAAAACATTCACATAAGTTGTGTGTGACTTCAGCTTTCTCTGACTGTTCCTATTAGAATGAGGAAGATGCTTTTGTGGAGTCATAAGAATCAAAGACAAGTGAACTTTTTGTATTGATTTGTCATAGCTTCTAGATCTGCTGTGGACCCCAGAGCTTATGGACGCATGGTGACTGAATTTTCTGGTTCTAACCAGTGTGTTAGAGGAGAACTCTACAAGAACTAAGTTGCATTTCAACAGTGTTTTCAATATTTTGTAGAAAAGAGAGAATGAAAGTTTCTATGGCATGCTCAGAAACATGCTGTGTGCTTCTCCCCCTTCTTCTTTAATCACAAGACCCACTGTCTCATACTTGTTACTTCCTACCACTATGATCTATTTAGTCATGAGTAGTTTGAATTCTGGTGCCCTAAAGCTGATTCAAACCTCTGTGAATGCAGAACTCCAGAAATTCAATTCATTCACTTTGAAAAGGCCTTCTTGTTATTGATCGTTCAGATTTCTAGATGTTTTCTGACTGCTGCCAAACCTCCTGGCTGAGCCATTTTGATCCAGCCATGAGAGAAACAGTCACAGCAGATTCACTGCATAGCAATAAACTGTGTCTTATTTCTCTTTGTTCCCATCTTGGCTATTTACTTAGGTTTCAAATCATACATGAGAAGACAGTGTTGCAATTCTCCAGAATTTATCATGTAATTTAATTCAGAATCTGTATGGAAAATCTGATAGAAAACAGCATAATAAAGGATTCAAGTGTCTAGAACAATTAATGTCCAACTTACAACTTACATTTAGAATGAATGTATCAGTCTTTGGCTGTTTTCTGCTTCTTGAGAGAATGGCTAGTCAGTATTTCTCTGAAGCCAAGAGGAGAATAAGAGAAAATGCTGATGCTATTTGATACAACTGATTAAACTCTGTGTTGAGTATTTGGAGGCACAGGGTTCAGAGCTTGCTGATGAATCATTTCAAGATTCTTCATGGTTGTACCCAATGGAAAATCAGTGTTTTGGCTGTTTTAAAAGATTGTTTCAATTGATCCTTTTTAAAACTCTTGTTTTCAGTGACTATTAAAATTGTTGAATTTATGGAAGGTGGTATTTATAGAAAAATATTTTCAAGTTAAGTAGCATTGAGAGAAGTTAAAATTTGAACTGGTATAGGTAGTATCATTTCAAAAAGTAGTTCCAAATACCACCAAAGAGCACCAAAGTAGCTTCAAGTATTCATTTGGGATACACAAATAAAACTATTTGAGAGTGTGCAGCTGAGGAAAAAAACACCACCAACAAAAACAAAAACAACAACAATAAAAAAATCACACACAAGTGTTTGAATTTATAAGACTTGCACTCAAAAGCATGAGCAGGTGAGAGTCTAGGAAATGTATCTCCATTATCATGTAACCAGATGAATAGATTTATTAAAAAAAAAAAAAAAAAAAAAAAAAACACTCTTTTTTTTAGAAATTATTTGTCATAGAAAGATGATAGTTAAATATTTATCCAGCTTATTATACAAGCATATCAACAAAATCATGCTTAAAATTAAAACTGCCTCTATCAAAGCAACTTGAATATTTAGAGTGGTATTTGCTAGTATCCAGAATAATGTATGATTGAGGAAAACTCCAAAAATGGATTTGGGATTGGATTGAGCTAACGTGTTCCATTAATTAATTGCAAAGCCTCTATCAGTAGAACTGTAAGACTACCTGGACCTTGAGCTACAGATCAACTTCCAAGAAGTATACTGTGTCTCCATCTGCTGGTCAGTGATATAACCCTCTGCCTTCCAGGAGCAGGGGCGCAGTAACCAAAGCCCAAAAGGCTTTTAATCTCTCTTTTGTCATCAGTGAGTAATTCATTTGAAACATGAGATTCCCAATACTAAAAGGACTTTAAGAATGACAGTAACCAAAGGGACATGCTCAATAGTTTACAGAATGAATAAATCCTTTTATTCCATTCTTTTAAAATCTGTTTTGTTAGCATCCCTATTTTCCCTTCAGAATGGATTAGATTTATACCATTGGGAAAAAAAACAATGGAAGTTACTGATTGGATTCAAATTTGGAGAAAATTGCAGGATTTCATTTCAGTTTAATCATTAAGAGAAAGTCTTCAAAAAGTATGAGTGATAGTCAACAATTCAGGAAGATTAACCAAATCAAATGTTTATCCAAAATGTGATAACTTCATCAGAGTAATTTACACAGATTAAGGATATTAGATAGAATTATTAATAAGAAAAGATTTATAAATGTATCTTCACCATAGCTTCAGCTTGTTCCAAGACACAACTCTGAGTCTTTCTTTCTCCTGAAACAGAGTTCTGTTTCTCTTTGGATAGGTTTGGCTCAGCAAAAGAAAAAAGCATATTTAACTCAGTCAGTGACAGAATTTTTGGTGTTAGAGAGAACTCAGTCATCTTAGTTACAATGTTTGTTAGAGAAGAAGATATAAATTCAAAATCTTGCTTCATGTCTCTCATTCTGAGTGGGAATTCAGGGTCTTCTGCATCTTGGGCAATGTTCAGAACCATTTTGTGACTATCATACAGTTAATCTGGTTTAAAGGTGTTGTATTTTGTTTGTTTGTTTGTTTGTTTTGTTTTGTTTTTCTGAAAATTTACAGAACAACTTCATTGAGGACATTTTGTCCCTGTAGTTAGCTATATAGGCTATTTGCAGTTAAAGGAGACCAATGCCCTGATCTCTGTTTCATATAAAACAGAACAAACTTCCACGTGGGTCTCTTTCATCACATCTGTCAGTCATAACTTGGCTAATTTCTGATCATTCTTGTTTGCATAGCACAGTTTAGGAGGAATCCCCTTTTAGTCCTTTTTAGCTCTCCAAATAACACAGAATCCAAACTGACAGGTTTTTTTTTTTTGTTGTTTTTTTTTTTTGTTTGTTTGTTTTTTTTTTTCAGGAAATGAGATTTTGGTTGTTACTGTTATGTATCAATCAGATGATTTCATTCATTCATAAATTCTTCTTGTATAAGAGTTAAAAATCCTAGAGAAATGCTGGAATATAATTGCTGTTTTTAGGATGTATGAAAAGTATCTTAGCTAGATGTTAATAAAGATTATAGGTATGGTAATGCATGTGCTCTGGTGAAAGGGAATGACTATTAATGATCTCAACGAGATTAAAACCTAATGCAGATTTTTTTTATTTTTTATTTTTTCATTTTCCTGATTTGCCCTTGTGCCAGGGCCTTTATGTCCGAATCATTTTTTTTTTTGGATCAAATCCTCAGCTGGTCTAAGCAATGTAGCTCCATATCATTTTACATTTATCGCAAGAAAACAACTTATGTCAATAAAAGTGTTGCAAAATATAGTGAAAATAAAAAGCTGTCATAAAAGTTTACTGAATAATTTTCAGAAAAAAAAAAAAAAAACAAACAAAACTCAGCTGAAGTGGTAATGAACTAAAATGCCCAGCTTACAGATGCTGCAGTTTTAAACAATGAAAGTTACTGTAGGTTTTCATAGCTATTACATTATGATATGAAGCAGATGCATCTGTAGTGACACTGCTAACACCAATTTCAACTCTGTCATAGTTGTGTAGAAATAGAAAAATTACATTTTTGCTTATTAAAAGAGTAGGATACCCAAAGTGAAATTAACAGTGGTTTGTATTAAATTGTATGTTACAATGTCATTTTTTATATTAAACATGTAATCTTTATTATGTAATGCTTTATATACTGTTTATCACTACAATGAAAATGTAGTCAGAATGAACTTCTCTAGACAGTTAAACTGCCTCTTATTAGCATTGAAACTATATTTGCAGCACATTATCTTAGGCTTTTTTTTTTTTTTTAAGGAAATTGCCATCAAAGCATGGTTAATCTGAACTGAATTAGATTATAATTGGAGTCCTTATGAATGGGAATTTAAAATTATTCTGTATTGTCATAGGGTAACAATACATTATTAGGATTTTAAAAGTAGTTGGCAGCAGTATCATGAGTACATTTTGTATTACCACTTTGTCAAAAGTTAACTGTTGTTTTTTTTTTTTTTTTTTTTCTGTTTGCACATCTTTCCAATATCTCCTGTTGTAATAGATTGCAGAAACATCAGCGCATTAAAGGTTTTTCAGCTTTAAAAATGCATCACAGATTAAGATATAGCTTAAAAAATGAAGTCTGTCCATAGCCTTTTGAAGTCAATTGAAAGACTGTAACTTCAATGAGCTTTGGATGGGGCCCATAATGTGCTTGTTGCAAAGTAACAGCTGTGCAGGCCTTTGTTTGCAGGAGAATCAGAAGTCTAACATTTGATGGTTGGGATACAGTGAAAAGCAAAAAAGAAGAAAGATGGAGGCAAAATAATACATAGCATTTAAAAATGGAAATGAATGCTGTTTGTCTTAATTAGGAGATGCATCATAAGCCTTTGGCTTTCATTATTCAACTGAAAACATTTTAACAAAAAGCATCTGAAGAGGTCAGAATGTATCCGTGAAGTTTTGGCAGAAGGGCATATGAGCACCGTCTTGCAACATCTTCACAGCTCTTTGATATACAAATAAAGAAGAATGGTAGATCTGATTTATTTATTTATTTATTTATTTTACTCTACCATGTACATCTGGGGTGTGTTTTTCACTTACAGTTTACAGCAGAAGAAAGTACCAATGACTCAGAACTCAGTTTCTTGGGAGGGTTGAAATGCAAGTACTTTCTCATGTCATATATGATTACGTATTTGGTAACCTTTAGAAATAGTTAACATTGGCAAAGATTGGCATAATGAAGTCAATTCTATGCACAGTGAGTAGAAATAAATGTGAGAAATCAACATTGTGAGATAAAATCCATTTGAATAGCTAAATAGATTTGCCAACTGATGTTGACTAAAATCTTGTGTGCATATATATATATGCACTTAAAAAAAAAAAAAGTATAACTCCACAAAAGTCAACTGCCTCCTGGCTGTCATTTGCCATACTGTTTCCTTAGTTAGGCTTTTTAGTAACAGAACACAACATTTTTTTTTAGCTTTTGAATTGTAATGTCTCCACTATATTTGTTTTACTCTATGCAAGCGATGCTGCTTTGAAGGTAATGACAGAGGCAAGCTCCACTGTTTAGCTGTTATACATGTGAGCTAAATGGTATTAAGAAGGAAAGGTAGAGGCAGAAAGGAAGAAAGATTGATGCATTGGGACCACTCTCCTGCTATCAGGAGGAACACATCATATAGTTCCTTCATAAAAGGATCAAGATCTATCAAATATATTTTTGCCCTCAGTCCTCTAAATGAAGGTTGGTTCCATAAGCTCCTTGCTGTAACCTAGTGAAATGTCTTTTAATTACCAGAAGAATTTTTCCCTTGGTCAATATCTACCAGTTTATTCTTCTGACAACATCAGTCTTAATACTCATCCTTAGTGTCCACCACTGCTGCATTTACTGATGGCAATATATACCCTCTCTCAGCCTTTGTTTTGTTAAGATTAACAAAGCAATCCACTTTAACTTTCTTGCTTATTTTGTTGCGTGTTTGCCCTATTGCTTTTTAGTTTGAGTTCCTTTTTTATCTTAGTGGGTATAGTTGTACATAGTATTCCAGATAAGGTCTTACCAGTATATAACCACCATCTGGAAATACCTTGATTGTGACACCTCAGCTTTACATTTACCATTTCTTGGCTGCATCACAATGACTATAGCAAAACTTCAGAACACTTGTACCTTGCAGTATACCACAGGGCCCTGGCCTCCTTGCTGTTCTGAGTGCCCAGCTAAAACACAATTTAGATATAACTGGTGACGCTATTGCTAGTAACATATCTGAGGACAGATGTTGCTACCCTGTTATAAACCTGTACAGAAATTGCATTTTCAGATAAATGCTTCTAGCCCTTGTGGCTGTAAAGAAAATCCTCCAAATGGTAGCTGAATGTAAAGCCACGTAAGGCCAAACAAGCTGCAGTCATGGATGTAGAACTGTGAATGCTCCAGCCCTCTTTTACTTTGAATTAACTGTGAAGGCAAAGTTCAAATGCCTTGATTGGCTTGTATAAAATACATTGATAATTTTCTAGGCAAATGCTAGAATAAATTACACTAGAAAACACTTGTCTTCCATAGAATCCTGAAGGTTTTGGTCACTTAAATTTTAGGAGGGAAAAAAAAAATAAAAATGTTGCTTCTAGTCCTGGAGCAACAAATCACTAACTAATCAAATGTTAGTGTTTTGGGAAGCTTCATACAGATATGGCATAATGGCCAAATCTCTTAATGATGATATTTAAACCTTTGAAGAACTCATTTTTCGTTCTTGTCTGGCTTGAACTACATTATGGAAAACTCTTGGATCTCCATTCACAGTGTGCTGTCAGCATTTTGTGCAGTACTGTTATTCGGTCAAATGAATAACACCAAAAGGGTATCATAGAATATGCATATTCTTATCAGAAGCCCAGAAGCAGTTTATCTGAATACATCAACAAGACAGATTTCAGATTGATATTACTGTGCAGAGAATGCTACTATTAAAAGCACTTTGGCACGTTGAGAATTTTTGGCTAATCTATCTGTTAAAGGACATCATTATTTCTTCATTCATTACCTGAACTGGTATATTAATGGTCCCTAAAATTGCTACAGTTCTTCCTTATGTTTGGGGAACAAATCATACACTACAACTTGCATTTCCCCTATTCTCAGATGACTAATTTGTCCATTGTGCAACAAAGGGCAGTCTCTTCGTCATGAAATATTTTAAAATATTATTTGTACTACTTTTTTTTTTTTTCTTTTTCCTCTCAGCTCTTTATGGATAAAGGTGTCAAAAGCAATATTTTAAGAGCTTTATTTGTTTCATCTTATTGATATCTTACTATAAGTAGATAGTATGCTTCTCAGCTTTTTTTCTTTTCTTTTCTTTTCTTTTCTTTTCTTTTCTTTTCTTTTCTTTTCTTTTCTTTTCTTTTCTTTTCTTTTCTTTTCTTTTCTTTTCTTTTCTTTTCTTTTCTTTTCTTTTCTTTTCTTTTCTTTTTCTTTTCTTTTCTTTTCTAGATTATCAACTCTGAGATAACTTCTTTGCAGCAAAAACTGGAAATTACAAACTTTTTAGAGCATTGAATCAGGGCAAAAATGTAGTAGAAATTCCATTGTGAATATTGGGTTTGCAAAACAGCCTTGGATCCCTGAAATTTAATAACAGTACCAGGCAGTTTCTTTGATCTTAAGGTTTACATGTCTCTAAAGAAAACTGATTTATTTTTTATTTTTTCATTTGCACTTGAAGTCATTGTCTTTGTTTTCCTTTTAATTGTTCAATAAAAAATTAATGTGTTTTGGATCAGGCACACATGTGTTTGGCCTTGCATAATTTATTAATAAAATTTATTTATTTTTTACTTCCTAAATAGAAAAAAGTGGATTAACATTTTTAATTGTTGATGGAGAGATCTGTATGATGATCTCCATTGCTGATGGAGATCTATATGTAAGCATCAAACCATTTAAGATGAGTGGGACATTAGGACATTCATAAATATTAAGGTCTCATTCGTAAAGAAATTTAGAAGGTGGAATAAAGCTGACATGTCCAGAAGCAGAATTCAGTGTCACTTCTTACAGTGAATAGAGCTTTAGTTGACATAGAGGTAGGGTTCTACCTGCTTACCAAGTTGTAAACTAAGTCAAATTTAAAGAAATTTACAAGGAACATGTGTGCCCTGAACATTGTCACACTTTGAGAAACCTCTGCTGGTGTAAGTAGATGTTAAGTTACAGGCTTGTAGCTCTCTCATGGAGTTAGATGCCAATGATGTGCTCTTTAATTTCACTATGATTCTGCATCTTTTCAAACGATGGCAATAGTAGTTACTCCATTTTGTACAAGATTCTAAGAACTAAAATTTACTTGAGAACTGGGAGATGTAGCTGAAGAAACTACAGATTGCTTTCCTGTATTATTGCTAAATTAACATTTAAGACGTATAGCAAGTTCACTCATTGACTTCATGTGGGCCAGCTGGGACTAGCAGTTACCTCCAAAGCTCAGGTTAAAGTTTGGCCTAATATCAAGTCTTCTGGGAACTTGGCAGAGGTGAGATGCACAATGGCACAATGGGCATATATATTATATAATTAAACAAATATCCACACACTGTTGTACATGATTACACTGGTAATTTCTTTAGTAGTTGAAACTGTTAATACTTCCCTGTGTGTTTAGATCAAAGAATAGCCATTTGTTGAGAGCTTTGAAACACTTTCCTTTACATTTTCAGAAATTATATATATATATATATATATATATATATATAAAATACATATATATTCCTTTTGCTTTCAACATTTGTGAGGGGTCTGGACAAGTCTTACAAAGAGTGGCTGAGGGAGCTGGGGTTGTTCAGCCTGGAGAAAAGGAGGCTCAGGGGTGACCTTATTACACTCTATAGGTACCTTGAAGGAGGCTTTAGCGAGGTGGGGGTCAGTCTATTCTCCCACGTGCCTGGTGACAGGATGAGGGGGAATGGGCTAAAGTTGTACCAGGGGAGGTTTAGGTTTGATATTACGAAGAACTTCTTTACTGAAAAGGTTGTTAGGTATTGGAAAAGGCTTTCCAGGGAAGTGGTTGAGTCACCATCCCTGGAGGTGTTTAAAAGACGTTTAGATGTAGAGCTTAGTGATATGGTTTAGAGGAGAACTTGTTAGTGTTAGGTCAGAGGTTGGACTAGGTGATCTTGGAGGTCTCTTCCAGCCTAGATGATTCTATGATTTTTTCTGTGATTTGTTTGCTGACAGCTGCTTGACAGTTTTTGACAATGCCAAATTTTGAAAGGTGACCACTGGAATTCTGCTTTCTGAAAAATAAAAGATAAAATCCTTTTATCTTCTGGCTCAGAGGAATACTACTCTCTGGGCAGATTTTCAGAGTTAATTGTATTTGTGCCTCAATCTTGTAGTTCATAGCTGAGAAAACGAAGTAGAAATCATGTGTTTCACTGGAAGCATCTACCTACTGGAAACATCCTGCTACAAAATTTCTTAGACCACCAGGCTCCTCCCTAAAACAATTTCTGCTTTGCGTTCATGTATGCTAGAAAACGTACATGAATCTTGGAGGCACATCAGAAGGTTACATCAAAATAACTGAGGGAAGTCAACTGAAGAGTTATGCATGTTGTCTTGGTACATTTTATAGAAAAAAAAAATCCACAGAACACTTTGCTATATTGTCATTTAAGTGGAAAAGAAAGAAATTTAACATACATATCTGGGTCCTACATACAATAACACATAGAAATTTTCATTTGTTATTTTGAATAGTACACTCTTAATAGGTGTGATGATTTTTCTGATGATCCCTAAATACAGAAGCAGGCTGTGTTTTCATCACTGCTGAGATCAGACTGCTGGAACATTTGAGTGACTATATACTAATTATCCCTCTAGTGTCCTACTTGTTCTTGAGCTGGTGACACAACTCTTCTTCTTTGAACCACACTTTTCTGTCTTTGAGAATGTATAAGTTGAAGTGAAAATAAAAGGGACAAATCACTTTTTCCTTATTCCTTAGGATGTACAGAACATTTTTTTCCAGACTCATAAGAATTTAATAAAAATATGTTAAGAAACACTTAATATTAATATTTCACTTTTCCATCAATACCAAACAACAACAAAAAAATCATAACCATTATTTTCATCATTGAAAATCTGTGTAGAGCAAAAGACAAATGGGTGTCCTGAAATTGTGTTAAAAGTCATAGAACTTAATAGAAACTCCTGTTTTCCCAACATTTCTTTTTGTTTGTTTGTTTGTAAAATTTTAACACAGAATTATAATTGGTGGACTCTTTCCTATATTCAGGAAAAAAAAAATAATATATATATACATATATATAAAAGCTGTGCTACAAGATATAGCACAGAAACAAAACAATGGCTTTTGATCAAGCTGACAATTTATGGCAAGCAGTCTTGACAGCAAACACGTCACAGCACAACCAAGATTTCTTCTTGTACCTTATTCTCTCCATCTTTGGCTCCATTTTCCATATGTGCATGATTATACCTGATTGTATTCAGGTTCAGAATGAAACTGCTCTACACCTGAAGTAGATGAATAGGGGTATTAAGTATTTGGGAATAGTATTATTTTTATTTTTTTCTGTTAAGCTCCAGGGCTGCTCCATAATTTCAGCTATATGTTCTTTTTAGTTAATTGGTTCATCAGTTTCTTCAGAGGTGCTATCATTTCTGTGCAAGATTCTGTTCAGCTAAGCCTTGGGATTCATTTGTAACAAGGCACATGGAGCCAGGTGGAAAATGGAAAATATATCACATTTGAAATTACCAGCAAAAAATATTTTTAAATAACTTTACAGAATTTGTCCTGTTCTGTTTTTCTGTTTTTTTTTTTTTTTTTTTTTTTTTTTTTTTTTTTTTTTTTTTTCCTTGAGAAACCATATAATTTTGAAATGTTGAAAAGGTCATTTAATAATGGATATTTTGGTTCTAACTAGACCAGTACTTTGACGGAAATTTGAGAACCTCCACCAGGTTCACAAATAAGCCTTTTCTTTCTAAGCACACCGTTTAATATGCTAGTGAAGGGGCACCCCCCCCCCCCTCCCTTTTTATTGTTATTTTTTTCTGTATATATTAAAGTCATGAATTAAAAAGATACCTCAGACTTTAATTTAAATGGTACATTTCCCTGAGTTTTGATATTAATGCTGCTAATCAGATGGCATCATTGTATACTTTTCTGTGGATGTTAACTTTAAGGCTGGCTTTCTTTACAGGAGAAAAACCACAGTTTTAATGCATCTTTAAAGTAGTTCAATTTATCCTTTATCTCAAATCATAACAATTGCTTTTAAAGCTTTATATGATTTAGAATTTGAAGGTGAATAGACATCATGGATTAAATAATATCAGATACCTGGTGCCAAATGGAGGCTGATGGGGACCCCATGGATCACTGAAGACAGACCAAATAATTGTTCATTAAAAGAACTTTAATGAATACTGGGCACTCCTTCTTTAGAAACAAAAGTGCAAGACTTAAAGAGCTGATATTATGCCATATTTAACTTTGTGTGGACTGTCTGTCTTCAGCCATCCTGTAGGATTCTATTCAGTCCATGAATACTTTCTTGTTTTCCCAGAAAAGTCAGCAAATATAAAAAGAGGATATCAACCAGAGAAATTCTTAGGATTTCCCTTCTCATACTGAAATAATATCCATGATGAAATCTGTGATCTCCTTTACTTCTGGAAAATATTCCTATGACTTTTATTTACAATGGACACAAGTTTCCAATAGGAGGTAGCTAAACATTTCTGTAAGTTATTGACAGTCATATGAAAGGGTTTACACATATTAACTTTTTTAAACTGAGTACAAAACACATAAAACCTTTTAAAGTCTAAGTCACTTTATCAGTTTTGATTCTAGTATAGTTTTCACTATCCTAAACACCTATCAAAACTACAGGACAAACGTATGTTGTTTTAGTGGGATAACAGGGTAGGTTAATTCCCTTCTTCCAGGTAGTCAGCAGCATAAAATGATCTCCTCTACTGAGAAAGATGTTCCTTCAAAGCCTGGTTTTCCCTCCTTTATATTCTTTATCAGGTTTATTCCAACAATCTGAGTAAGTTTTCTAATTGATGGAACAGGGTGAAAGGAGAAATATTGCTGAACATAGAAAACAGTGTTAAAGATGCAAACCTGTGGTATATTCTTCAGTTCTGGAAGGAATATAAATTAATTGTGAAGGGCAAAAAAATGACTGTTTTTTGTGCAGTTAGTAGAATATATTTTTTCCCTGTTAGTTGTAGTACTAACTGTTTGGATCAATGGATTGCTAATTAGAAACTGACTTTGGAAGGCTGCAGCACGCTTTTCAGTGATTCATGTGTTTGCATTGATTTTTGCATAAAAGCAAAATCTAGCTGTAATATTTAGCACTTAGAAATTGGTCCTCAATGAACTATTTTGAGCTTAATAGTCTTGATAATACTTGGAAGCTCATTATTGTGTTTTTATCATTATTTCTTGGATTAAACTATATACATACACACATATGCATATATACACAACACACACACTCACATACGGAGTTGTATTATGCCAAAAGACAAGGTAGGCAGCAGCTTATGGCAGCAGACTGTATACTTCATCTATGCCAAAGATAGGGCCTGGCTTTCTAGGCTGAACAGCAGGTTTTTGTTTCCTGCTTCATGCATTCAGCCATCTTCCTCTCCTGCTGTTGCCTAAATTGAGTGAACAAATAGGATGTAACTTCCCAGAATCACAGAATGGTTGAGTTTGGAAGGGACATCTGGAAGTCATCTGATTCAACCTCTTCGCTCAGGCAGGGACACCAATAGCAGCATGCCCAGGCAGCTTTTGAAAATCTCCAAGGAGGGAACTCCACAGCCTCTCTGGGCAACCTGTTCCAGTTCTCCATCACCTTCTCAGTAAAGGAGTGCTTCCTGATGTTTAGATAGAACCTCCTGTGTTGCATTTTGTGCCCATTGCTGCTTGTCCTAGTACCAGGCACCATTGAAAAGAGCCTGCAGGCCTTCCTATAAAGTAAAGGGTGGTAGATGAAGAAAGATTATGGATGACAAACAAGGGGTATAAGCTGGAGGTCCTGTGGGGAATGAAGAAGAAGATTAACTAGGAAAAGGGGCAACCTTCTGGAAAATTAAAAGGAGAGCAAAAGAGCTACTTCTATACCAACTCACATCCCCACTAAATTCTCATTTAGCTTCTCCATCCTTTTTAACCTGTCATTTTGCAACCTGACTGTCATGGACCTTCATTGATCTCTTAGTTGCTAGCTCCAGCCTTACTCTAGAAACCCCATTCTTTCCAAACTCCATCTGTTCTGTCCACCAAAGCCTCCATTGAATCTTTTTAGCCTCTTTCTCCCATCTGCTGTGACCCATATTTCTGTTTCCATAAAACTGTTTCTGCCTACACTGCTGAGAAACCTTCAGCTGATTTAGCATATACACTATGGATTGTTTGTGTCATATGGCCTATATATGTATGTGTCTATAAATAGATTTATTGTTTGGATATACGACCAGCAGCTCATCAAAGGTTGCCAAGGTTTTCATGAGCATTCTTAACTTTTTGTTCATGAATACTTAAAATATAGATTTAGACACCTGCTAAAGTTACTTGCAAAACTGGAGAACTAATATCCATATGGTTAGTTACAGGAGCTAAGATTCAACTTCATTCTCAATCTGTGGATATATTTAAAGGCATTGGTGATAGATCTTTGCTTTCATTTATCCATGTAATAAACACTGAGGGAAAGTTTTTGCACTAAAATGCCAAGGTCACCCTGACTATTTTATCATGTCTTTATTTATCACAGTCAAGAAATTATTGGAATAGATTTATTTTTTTCACTCATTTTTTTCTGTTCTGCTTTAAATTTTGCAATAAATAAGTAAACATGTAATATTTCTTTGTGAAAATAAGAGGTTTTCAATTTAAAACTTCTAACACACCTGAACTCTTTGAAAAGGATAGCAACCAGATTCACCATTTAGCTAATCTTTGAAGTAAAATGCTGATATTGTAGTCAAGCCAGATTTAGTTTTCAACATCAAAAATTATTTCTGCTTGTTATGGTTGACTAGTACAGAACCTGTACTAACCCAGAACAGTATCAATTAACCACAGACACCCAACTGTAAGAGCTACTTTAGTGGACAGGTGCAATTGGGCTAATTATCATACAGGGTTACACAGAAGAAAAAAAAGACCTGCGATCTCTCTAGGAGAATTACAAGTCTGTGATGGCCCCCTCCCTTTGCTGCAATTATCTCCAAATCACACCTGCCAAGCTGTAGGAAAGCATTCCCATGATTTGTGGCTGAGAACACAGTCAGGTAAACTGTTGTTTTAGTTGGATTAAAAAAACCTCCATACCTCCACTTGTTTCAAAGAATGTTATACTTTAACTATTTTTGCAGTAAAAGAGACACTATCACTATAAAAATCACGTTAAAAATTACCCCCCCCCCCCCATGTTTTTTGTTTTTGTTTTTGTTTTTTTGATAAACAAGCTTTAAGGTAAAGTGTTATCAAATGACTTCAGCTTTAGTATGATTTTCATCATAGTAGCTAAACTTGAGGTGCCTTTCCACCTGGATTTAAGAATGTAGTTCCTCCATAGAAGGGGGAGGCTGGGATCTACAGAGATATCTGCAGAAGCCTTTGTGCTGAATGAAGAACCTGCTCAGTTTGTAAGCAAGAAGTATTAATAAAAGAATGAAATTTCAAGACCTAACTCTCTGAAGAGGTATATCACAGAAGAAAAAAGACATCTCCTTTACTTGGGATTCTCAGCTGTGAACTTTAGGCCTAGATTGTAAGTTATCGTTTTCTTGGAGCTCATGGTATAGCTGTTGTTTTCTCTCAGAAGTTTTGCATTCTAACCTGTACCACAGAAAAGATAGATTATAAAACCTAAGAGGAAGATCTCCATCATCCTTGAGATATACCCTTATTACATATTGAAAATATATTATTGATCACAACGTCTGTCTATCCAGATATGCTATTAAATGATGGAGCCAGAACTGTAGGATCAAGCAAGAAAATTTTTGTAGCAGCTAATTTTTGAAGCTAAGATTCTACTTCTTGGTACCTGCAGTAAGTTGATGATAAGTCTTCCTGACAGTCGTTTAGAAGATGAAAAAGTCAAATGTGTCCAAATTATTTGAAAACGGACTTTCATAGAAAATACCTTGCAGGATTACACAAGATGATGCTAATTGTAATTGTTAATTACAATTGCTGTCACTCATTATATCTGTCTTGGTAGATGCAAACACGATGAAAAGTCAGTGCATTATGGAGAGCTGGCACTATGATTTTGAGCACTGTCTCAGCATTCCTAGAGATCTAGAGATAAACTGCTGGATGAAAGTTCTGAAATATATGTTTGCAAGCACAAGATGGTCTAAGGTGTGTTTGGAACTTGAGAGCTACTATTCAATTACTGCAAAGAAGAATTGTCAGGAGAGTGAAAGACAGGAGAGAAAAAGTAAAGAACATTGGACTTTGAATTACTCTTGAAGTAAATAGAGAGCGTTAATCTCAATTATTTTTAGTTAATTATCAAGACCCATTTTCATTGTAACAATTATCTCCAATATATTAATTTATTTTACAGTGGAATTATACATACTTTAGTGTTCATATAGTATTAACCTAAATATAAACATTTGTGTTAGTTGAATCCATAGCAAATTTTAAAACCGTTTAAAAACTAGATTTTAAAACATTATATTAGATATTATCTAATCATCTCTATTGTATTGCCTAATTTATAAAAATTTGTTGGATTCATTAAGCTATTTAATTCTGATTCCCATCAGAAAACCTCCACAGAAGCAAGGTGAGGTTGGAACAATTTCCTTTGTTCAATTTTCATGTTACCAAATTAGTTAAATGGAAAAGAACATATAGGTCAGAGTAGGGGTTGGTCCTGTAATTTTATCACTTATAAAGCATGCACTGTTATCAGACCTTATATATGACTTTTGTTTTGCTTTATCTTTTTTTGAAAGGTGTGGTTCTGGGGGGAAATACACAGAGAACTGTGGCTTATAATGTAGGGTAGAGAGAAGAGTGGTGTGGTCATACCCCTTTTGGAAGCTGTCTCAAAAATGAGAAATCTATGTCAAAGATGATATCTGGAGCTGTGTGAAGTCCATCAGAGCCAAACATGAGAAAGAATTTAAGCAGCATGAAAAATCAAAATTCCAGTTTTCTGTTGCTAGTCCTACTTTATTTGGCAGTGTAAATGTACCTAGCGAGTCTATCTCAGAGTTCCCTTATTTTTGGTAAGAGAATTGAAGATGGGAAAGGTATCATAAAGGTAAAGAGTGTCTGTATGTGATTGGCTACTCACCCAGCTTTCTTGTGGTGCTGTTTCTCCAAGGAGATAGGAAAAATCTGGGTTCAGAGAGTCTATATGACCACACCTCTAAGGCTCAGAGGTGTGTTTACAGTCCAAATTGAAGTATAGTGGAAAGACAATTGATTTTGATTCACTGGGTTAATTCAGGTACTTACAGCCTTGCTGCAGCAGATGACAACTGTGTGCAAAGCATTATACTGGAAAAGAAAACTACTGGCAATGGGTTCCTGATTTATTTACTTCTTTATTTATGTTTACTGGATTGTGTTGAGCTGTAAGCCAAGGTTTGGACTAGTTCTTCATATATTGTTTCCAAACTCATTCCTCTTTTAGCAATTCACAGTCACAGATAGGCTTTTACAATGAGATCAGGGGATTCTATTTTTCCAGATAGTGTGGTCATAGCTGCTTCTTCAACCAAATGGCTAAACTAACACTCGTAACTTTTCTTTAAGGGACAGAAGTCAATGATAGGACTGAAAAAACAGAGCAAGAGCAGACCTGTTATTCAAATATATTGCCCTCTGCTCTCTCACTGAAATTTTTCTCTTGAATCCATGCTTCATGCCTTGTCCTTCATCACTGGTCCTCCAGGTTTTCAAAATCCTGCCCCCTGTTGCTCAAAACACTTACATTTACATCTATACCTTACACTGTGTGAATTCTTCATAGTGAAGTATGTCAGAATAAGTGCTAGCAGTATTGCTTCTTTGTGTGGATACAACCTACTTGATATATACTCTCTGAAATGTATGTCTGTAGACTTATGGGAAAATTAATAAAACAGAAATTAAAACTGACAGCTTTGAAATGATATGCTACCCTTAGCATATGGACTACCTCATATGAACACTTTACAGGATTTGTATCAGAATTATGGACAGTAACTCAATGGGGGATAACTTCTGAACTATATTCCTAAATCTCATTTGACAGATTTTGGATGCTGTATAATTCTTACAGCATTCTAATGTCATGCCAGTGATGCTACAATCATCATTAAGATAGTCCTTCCATTCTTACTGCTAATTTTGTCTTATAATTGCTTCTGTAGTGAAATTTTATATGCTTTATATATTTATATTTTATATGCTTTTTCTGAGCAGAAAAATGAACATCCAATATATATAATATATATTAATTCTTTACCAAAGACACGTGAAATATCCAGCTTCCTCAGAAAAAGGCAGCTATATTATATCTGGAGAGGCAAACAAACATACATACATACATACAGAAACAAATAAAAACAAACAAAATCCAGTGCTTTGTGTTCTGAGTTTGTAAGTACATACTAGTAATTTACAGTGTCAGATTTGAATCCGTTACCAAAAATAAGTTAGGAAGTAAAGATGTATAAGTAGCAATAATTTTATTAGAATTTTGATACTAATTTATTTGCTTAAAGAATCTTGTGTGTTTGAGGGAGTGAATAAAAGCTTAGGACAGATTTAATCACATGAGACCGAAAAGACTCCTCTGCTGTTCTCTGCCACATCTAAATCCTAGACTAATGATTAAGGCATTTTCCTGGCATATGGAAATGATAGCAATTTAACCTGGAAAACTTTAGTGGTGAGCCTGTTGTATTTCCTGCAGCTGTTGACACTTTGCAGTCTGCAATATACTGATTTCCTCTTGGAAGTACCAGAAGTATCAGGAAAGAGATGGTGCTTTTCAGGTTGAACAAAATGTTACTTGCCAAATGCAATTAAGTTACTGTTTGTTGCTCAATAATAAGAAGAAATATTTTGAAGTCTTTTTTTTTTTTTTTTTTTTTTTTATATCATTTAGTATTTTCCTAATTCTCATTCCAACCTCTTAAATGGTAACTGAGTGCATGGATTTGGTAGGTGTAGCTAGTGGTAGATGTAAATAACATACAGAAATCTACTTAGATTAAATCAGTTTTAAGTGTGACTTAGTTTAACCAGTGCATTTCTGAAGAGTTACAGAAGAAATTAGGTGCACTATAAAGTCCTGCTCTTTAAACTGTTAATAGTGACTAAAAGGAGTCAATGAGCAGCCACCTATTCCAGAGACTGGTCATGGCTGACAAGAAGAGTTGAGGGGTGAAGATCAGAGTTCCTCAACCAAAACTGCCACAGCCTGAAATGAAAACAGGTAACCTGAAGTGAAGCACAGTCTTACCTTCTACATAACTGTACCTGTATTTTTGCTGACATAACCTCTCTAGCTATGTTTACACAATCTTCCTGTATAAATTAGGTATTGTGTGTCTATGAACTTTGATAAATGTTTCTATCTCACATATAGGAAGTCTGGGCTGGTATGAGCTTTCATTTGTTCCTATTCATTCTGTAAAATGAACCAAGCATGTTTGATGGTAATTTGTACTTGAGGCATGTGTTCTAGATGGAGGTTAGAACTAGCTTTGCAGGGTATAAGTTGTGTTTTGTATGGTTTGGAATATCTTTGTTCTGGAGGGTGCTTCTCTGGGATTGTTAAAATATTCTAGAAACTTTTAATCTTTTGGAGATAGATTGTTGCTTGGAGAGACTAACAATATCGGTTTTCATGCTATATTCTTTTGTGATTATAAAACAACGTTGGTTCTTCATTCTAAATAAAATCTTTTCTTAGTAGAAAATGAATGTAGCTAGAAAAAGCATAGTTGATTTCAGTAAATGTGACTTTCTCATTGTTGGTGGTATTCTTGTCATTGTGCTGTATTAAAGTCCAAACTGATTCCAAGATCAAGCAGAAAGACTGGGTAAGCATGAGGAAGAATGAAAAGCAACCTTTCTCGGATCACATGCAATAGCTGGAGAATTAGTTCATAGAAACTACATTCAAACTGTGCAAATGTATGCCAAGAAGAGACTGGGAGGTTCTGCATAACAATGAATGCTCTAGCTCTATGTGTTTTCTCACTTTCTATTCAGAACTATTGACATAAGGAGTTTCAGTGAAATTTGACTGCTTATAATACAGTCTACACTAGTCCCATAGGAATTCCCATTGATCACATGCGTATAGTACATCTTATCTTCTAACCTTGTTTGATTTGTTGTGGAAGTATATTTGAACATATGTGAAAAAAGTGCATTTTCAAACATATGGTACACCACAAAATAGCAGAAGTGGCATATAGGGGGTTAAAGGAATGATGAGGCAAAAAACTGCAGTGCCAGCAGAATTCCCCAAAGGGTAAACAAAACTCTTAACTGTTGCAAACAATAAATTGTCAATACCTTGTAGAAGCAGTGGATAATGAAAAGTTATAATGCCTATAGTTAGTACCCTCTTTAAAAGAATTTACACAGGATATGAAATTAAATTCTGTGCACAGTTCTCTTAATTTGTCCTTAATTAAACAATACTCCATAAATGGTGCATTCAGTGACCAAATGTTCAGAGACAGCAAAATGGTGGGTCCCAAGCCATTAGGAATGAAATAAAGTCAGTCTCCTGAGAGCCTGCTAGAATCTGGTCTATCTAAGTGACAACTGATGGTTTAGGAAAGATAATTAACTTTGCAATTACAAACCGCAGCTTTCACCAATGCTGTTTCTTTCAGTGTTCTCTTCTAAATGATCTACTATTTTTACAGTGAGATAAAATGATTTTTAAAAAAGCTGAGTTAATAGAGACCCACTTTTCCTACCCAAATATAATTTGAATATTTTATATTAAATATTCAGATCAGTATCTGTGTGTGTACAATATTTCATATATAACAAAAGATATATATTTTTATGCTAGTCAAGATTTCATTCTTTAAAGATGAAACGGACATAATGAGTCAAACATATTTGACTTTTTTCCATTGGTAGCAAATCCTTAAACTAGCAAACCTAAATTAGTTTAGTTCTCTGGTCCTGTCAATTGAAATTCTCTATTCATCTCCAGCACAGGGAACATCAGTTCTACCCTACTACCATGGCTTCATATTGATTAATAATACCTGCATTGAAGGGGGATTGCTAGTTGTATCCATATGTTATATCTCTGATTATCTTTACCATAATGTCTCCTAGCATGTAAATTAGTGTATTTTCATGCTGGCATTCATGTCATGAAATCATCAAAAACTGCAATATGCTCATACTTACATGTGAGAGTATTGGTGTTTTGATAAAGTATATTAGGGGATTATGGAGAAAAAAATAGACTAGAGCATATAATAAATTTGAATGTAACATTTCACCAAGACTTCAGATGTCTGTGTACTGAATAAAGATCCAGGTAGGTACAGAAACCCGTAAGCAGGAAGACAAAATCAGAACCTTCATGAAAAACTGTTTGTGACTCTGTTTGCTGAGATTTCATGTACACATATTGTATAGCACTAGATCTGGCTTCAGGAAATCCCAGCTTCAAGAGAGCAGACCAAGCTAATTTGGCATGCTACAAAGGACCAGATCAATAAATTGATTCAGTAGCTGAAAGTGAAATTCAGACCTTGCCCTAAGCATATCAACCTCCTTATCATCAGCTGCAGACTGATGCTAATGCCAGGCTCTGCTATAGGCAGTGGAGGTTCTGGCACTATGTTTGCTGGGATGTCCCATGGAAGTGTGCTGCTGTAATCAGCTCCTCATTTTGCCTGTCTTTAGCACAAACTAATTTATCTGTCTATGCCACTATAATAATTGATATGGAGACTTTTCTTTGTCTTTCAATTAGAGATTTATTAGAAACTTTCTTGCTACACATGTACAATCAAGGAAGTAGCACTCAGATCTCAGTCTCAGCCTTGAGATGGTCTCTAAAACCAAATTATTTTAAATAATTTTTATTTTTTTTATTTTTTTTTAACTTCTTTATAAATGTAAATGTACATTTCTGTGAATTGTGCTATATATCTTGAATTACAGTGGTCACCTCTGTATGAATTTGCGTTTGCCATTTATATGTAATTAACCTTAGCAAAGTAGGGAGAATAATGTAGTAATATTTTGATACTTAATTACAGTACTTGTAAGTGGCAATTTTAAAAACTTTAATAACCAGCACTGTATACTAACATGTAAATTTGTAAATTGTCAGGGGTAGGGATGTTATTACTGATAACTCATATATATTCTGTTTCCTTAACTAATCTTCCTTCATGAATATGCTTTAAAATATTCAGCTGTCTTGTATGTCATTTTGTCCAACTTTGCCACTTGTGAAGTGATACACACATATGCTTCATCACAGATAATAGTTCCATCATATCACAGGGCTTAGGGTTTTAAGGTAGTCTGAAAATTAGTATAAAAGGAGTTGTTGTTTTCAAAATGTCTGTTGTTGCCTTTGCTGATGTTTATATGAGTCTCTGGATGTTGGGATGATATTTATGTTTAACTTCTCTTTCTACTGTTTTGTGATGCAATTCTCTAGAATACCACCTTTAATGAGGGACTTAAAATTCTTGTTGATGAATATCACACAGGCTGCAATGTTATTTCCCTGTGTTCCTTCATTGCTGATGTGTCTGAGGACAATGCACAGAAGTAGGGATGGGCAAGAAACAGATGTATGCATTTTTTCTTTATTTATTCATATAAATTGCATATAATTACTGTCATTTACTGTGTGTTATTTTATATTTAGAAGCAACTTCAGAAGAAATGGCAAGATCCAAATACACACGGATTAATAAAAGATAAAAAAAGTTAATATCTTTATGGGAAAATAGAACTTATATGTCTGGATTTCTATGAATACAAAGAGGAAAAAATATGCTTTTTTTATATATATATATTTTTTTTTTTTAAAGAAAAGAATTAACTTCAATTCTTGCCCAATCTTTTTGTACAAAGACTTTTCAATGTGCTTTAGTATTTTTAATTCTAGATCCTAGTTTGGACCAATGCTCCATATGGATTAAAAAACAGATAGTAAGATATAGATTCAGGTTTTCAAAATCATCAAGTGATTTGAAAGAAAAGTGCTTCACAGTGTTAAGTTCCAACAATTTGATTTGGCTGTTATTGCAGAACCCTGGTATCCAACACTGAATTTCTTCAAAAAGGAAAACTTTATCTCCACCCTCTTTTATGATGTGTGATCCAAAATGCCAATCATTGAGAATGGAATACAATTATATTCACTAATATGTCTAAAATAGAAACTCTTGCTGTCAATATATACTCATTAGTACTGAGCTGCAAATGAATTCTGGAATTGTGCTCTTATTAATTAGGTGGCAGACTAGAAAACTTCCTTGCTTCTGTTTAGCCAGATGGAGGGACAGTGGGTGTAATGACCTATGTTGGGCCTTTCCCAGGGGATTTCTTTGGTGTTTCTTGGTGTCAGTATGGGTCACTCTTCCATTTGCCATTTAAAAATAAGCAGCCCCAACCTTACACAAGTGTGCACCCAAATTGCATTCAGAAAAAGACATGGTAATTTTTTTTAGCTTTAAAATTAGTTATGCATTACATTCTTAAAACTCCAGAGGGACTTGGGCACACAGATGCAAAGCAGAATAGATTCTTTAGGAAAAGGTAAGTCAGTTTGCTTTTTTTTTTTTTTTTTTTTTTTTAACTGTTACAGTTTTCTGCATAGTCTGCCACATAGTCCATCAACATACAAAGGTTAGATTTTAATTCTCATTCACTTCCTTATCTTTTACTATTTTTTTTCCCTATGAGTTGTTTAAAATTCTAAGAGGTTTCAGTGACTCAAAAATGGACTTTTATCTGGGGGCACGGGAGGAGCAGGGGAAGTTGGTGATCAGCCCGCATGAAAAGTCCCTAATTCTCTAATTGACCTTGTATATTCTAAACAGCTGTCAAGATACTTAAATGTGTATCTTCATTAAAGGGTATGAGTAATTCCATACACTGAATGGAATTACTCATGGGCTTAAAGTTTTCATGAATCAAGTATCATCTTGCATTGTAGCCTACATAAGATGTCTGAAACAGTCAGAAGATTTTATGTCTTTTTTGTTAAAATTTCAGTACATAGTTCAGCTTTGTCAGCATAAAAGTTATTCTTTGAAAACTGTTAATTCATCTCAAACAATTTTCAAAGAAACAGAAAAAAAAAGTTTCAAAATATTATGTAACATCAAGTCGTGGGTTTTCACTGGTACATTTCAGTGTTTGAAATGAGGTTTCAAAATCCATGGCACTTGAATTAATTGGAAAAAGACATTTGCTAGTGACCTTATAGATGACTTAATTTTTGACAAGCAGCCTTATTCTGTGTGAGCTCACAACTGGTGTTGGTTCCACCAAATAGAAGCTAACACCAAAAGAATCAGGTGAGCACTCTCATTTCCCACTGTTTCTCTTCACCTCCCACTGTACCAGTTACTGCTTAGAAAATATTGACAAGTGTTATTATTTATGGTAGAAGTGTCATACTTCTGTCTAAATGCACAAGAATGTGCAAATTTCCATCTTCACAGAGGGAAAATTCTTTAAGAACAAATCTGGAAAATAATTTCAGATAACAGAAAGGCTTAAGTTTTTTGTTTGTTTGTTTGTTTTCCTTAAGGATCAAAAAGATGTATTGATAGATCATTGTTAGTAGATCATATACAGCTTTACATTTGTGGAACTTTCTTACAGAACATTGTGCTGATATTTAGCATTCTGTAAGTCTAAAACAACACATATATGTCATATCGTAGCTATATCGTGACTCAAGTCTTAAAAGTTGCCACTGTGTAGTGGCATATTTCCTAATTCTCATATCCGATGTTGTCAGCTTGCAAATAAAAATATGTTTGATTCATTTTTATTTTCTTCTAAGTGCTTGTAATGTGCCCTGTGCCTTTCATGGCTACGCAAAAAAAATTGGCCCAATGAGTTAGTGATCTCCTTCCTCTCCTTTTGAAACAAGGAATGAAAAGCAATGTGATTATAATCCAGGGAGCTATATGCCTGGACCCTGTTTGCTTCCAAGAATTTGAATTTGGGATAGGCAGAATGTATGACTGAAACAATTATAAGGGTCATAGCATACACGACAGCATATCTGATCTCTGCATTATGGTGGCAATGGAATTAATTGCCCACATGTGACTGTCTGTATTAATACCATTGTTAATGTCCAAGATAATTCCTCTTTTTTTTTTTTCCTTGATGTGCTAATGATAAACCCATGAGAAAGAAAAGAAGTATATAGTAGTGTCTATAAGTGTGTGTGTGGGGAGGGGAGGGGGGGAGCAAATGAGGAGTAAGCAAGATGCTATTTTTACATAATTCCTTTTCAGAAGACAGTTGTACTTCAAGCAGTTTTACAGGCATCTCTTAATGAGTGCCTGCCTGGGGCCAGCTACATCAACTTTGAAGTCATCTGAAAGCTGAGGGAAGAGATAGTGGGTAATAGTCATTGGACACTTTCAGAATAACGTAAAAGGTCATGACTCTCATGAAATCCATTTTTCAGATCCCTACAGAGTAGGTTACTTTTTGAGGCTAACCCTTCAATCAGACAGAAACAGTGAATGTACAAGAACTATCATATATCATGTCTGCCCATCGTGTTCAAAGCAGAATAAAATAAATTTCATTCTCCCTGTTTCTTTTAAGCTTTTTAATCTTCTTCTATTCCTTTACTTCTTTTTAAAGAGGTATACAAAAAGAAACCCCACTGAACTGTTAAATGCCTGAGAATATCATGCTTTTTTTCTCTTCATGATCTTGCATCTTTTTTATTTTTTATTTTTATTTTTAAATCAAAATGTGGTAATGAACCAATGAAAATAAATGCAAATTCTTACTTAACATTTAGTGATTTTTCTGTATTTTTAAATACTCATCAGTATAAGACTTATACGAGGGCTTTAAGTCCTTAACTATGTCTGAAGGACCACTTTATCAGAATTTAAATAAATACATTAATATATTTTGCTGTGTGAAATTAGCAAAATTAATATATTTTGCTGTGTGAAGTAGGTTCAAAATAATATGTACACAGTAGATAATGGAAACATGTTGACATTCTTAAGGTTATAAACACATCTGAAGTTATCCTAATTGTAAAATTGAAGATTGTGAAGTACAATGTCCCTGAAAATCCTAGAACAGCATCTTTATCATTTTACTAATTGCTGTAACACTTGAGATCTCAGTATGATGTTTTTTCCTCTGCACAAATGAGCAAAGGGAGGCCACAGAACCTTTTTGAAAAGGCAGATGTGTTAAATAACTTATTTATGAAGAAAATTAGTATGGGCACCAGCATATGGATATTTTGACTATCCAGGTGAGTTCCTGGTGGGTTAAGCTAGGATTGTAACTATTTTTCAGTGACAGCAAGTACTTGTATAAAATCCTTTTTTCTTCTTGGCACAGTGTATGACACTTTGGATCCCAGCACTGATGCAAATACATCTAGGTGCTGTGCTTGATGTGGAATAGCTTGGGCTGTTAAAACTGTGTGTTCATCTTGTGTTTTTTTTTTTTTTTTTTTTTTTTTTTTTTTTTTTTTTTATGTTTTTATGCAAGGATAAGCCTCAATTTTCTTCAGAGATATTGTGGTCTTTTTTCAACTTTTCTTATAAAGAAAGCTTACCTTCCCTATTTTTATTCCAAATGCTCTGTTTTCTCTGTATTTCCATTAAAAATAAATAAATAAATAAATAAGAAACTTCTACAGCAAAGCTAGGAACTGTGACCTTCATTGCCTGATAATAGAATATCAGGTGCTAGGTTAGGTTTGTCCAGCAAGAAATTTAACAAATTGGAACAGACATAACACAATTTACATGGGAGGGAGGGGACATTGCAATTAGGAGCTCTGTATACAACCCCTTTTTGTTAGAAAGAAAAAGCGTAGGATCGTTCAGATCAAACTACAGCTACTGAACAGTGGAAACAGAATCACAGAATGGTTTAGTTTGGAAGGGACCTCTGGAAGTCATTTGGTCCAATGCCCTTACTCAAGCAAGCCCACCTACAGCAAGTTGCTGTCCAGAATACCTATCCTTTTCCCAAGAAGGCTTCAAATTCCCTCTAAAAATACTCTTCCCTCTAAAACTTACTCTTATCACCTTCAAGGAGACACCCCCAACACATAACAGATATATGTGGACTTCAGTAACTGTGATAAAAATGAAATTGTATAAGAGTATTCAGAGTATTTTTGGAGGAGACAGTCCAAGTGGGGAAGAGGGTAGCATGTGAAGTGATTTCAGACTTGCCCATTCTTGTGTTTGTCAAGCCCTCTGCCTGTTGAGCTGAGCTACTACAGGATGGATAAATGCATTTGTGATCCTAGCACTGGTTTCTCTGCTGCCTATTTTGATACCCCCAGCATTAAAACTGGTAAGGGCATTTCACATGTGTACTAATAGCAAGTTCTAAGGAGTAAGGGTATATTTAAGACTGAAGTTAAGATTGAAGAAAAGTCATTAGAAACTTCTTTGAAGAAGAATTCTCTGAACTGAACAGAATAGGGTCTTTATTACTGATTCTTGCAGGGACAAGCAGAAGTCAACATTTTATGTCACCTGAAGAGCTATTTGGTCAGTACCAAAAACTGCACGAGGGTTGTCACAGGCTTCATTAACTACTCAGTGATCTTTTCAAGCACTAATCTCTTTCTTCTGTCAAACAATGACCCCAAAGAAAGTGTACTGGATTTCCCACTTATACTTCAACCATAACATGCACAGACTTAGGGATACTAGCTGTGTGTTTATAGCCAGCTGTGCAGTAAGGAAGCCAGGACAGATTACTAAATCTTTAAAGTATCTCATTAATTTTGTTCTGTAAAGCAGGAATTACTTAATTTTTTGTCTTTGCTTTCACTTAAATTTCAGAATTTCTGTTGGAGAAGGAGTTGATGCAAGGGCTTCGAGAATTTGAGTGCAAGCGGTTCTTCTTTCAACTCCTCAAATGAAAATACCCAGTGATAAAAAATCATGATGAAAATACCTAATACTGCCCAAATACAAGAAAAGACAAATGGAGGTGATTGTATGCTTTGTTCTCACCTATGTGATGTCTGCAATGACTTTGGTATTTCAAAGAAACACATACCCTAGTAAAAAATATTCAGCTGAAATAGAAAGATTGAATTTTACTCTGTCTTAAAATTCATTGAATTGTTATTAGAAACAATATTTTTTTTATCAGAACCTGATAAAAAGTGATCTTCTTACATACTTTTTCTGCGTCCCTGCTTGTGAGGTTAGTGAACTGTGCATAGAAAAATGTAGCAGAAAGAGTGGTGAGGGAGGAAGGACTTAGATAGTCTTAATTCAACTACTTTAGTGTATTTCAACAAATGCTCAAAGAATTATTCCATTTTCCCCATCAGTTTAAATGAGGGTTAAAGTGGCTTTCTTCATATCATCTGCTGAGAAACATTTTGGAAAAAGAAAACACAAAACTTTCCAATGACCAAGAGATTTATTCTTTTTTTATTTTTTATAAAAACTTTCCAATGACCAAGAGATTTATTCTTTTTTTATTTTTTATTTATTTTATTTATTTATTTTTTTTTTAATGCAAAATCCCCACAGAACATGCTTTTTTCAATTTTGCAGTGGAAATTAAGAAGAAGAAAAAAGGATAGAATATATGTTGCTTTTTTTTTTTTTTCCTAACATCTATTATCTGAAAAAAAATGTGCTTCCCTTTGAATACAATCTGATAGACATTTTTGATTATCTGATTATTTTTGTATGTGAAATTAGAATTGGTAAAATTAGAATTTTCCCAAGTAATAATTAGAACAAACGTTTAAATTAAAAGGTACCTTTGAAATTTAACATTTTGTTTCAACAGACACAAAGGTGAAATCTAGATCTGTCTGCTTCAAATGACATTATCTATCATATGCACACTTATAACTTCAGCTAAAGATGGAAATGATTTAGCCTATTGTGATTGAAATAGATAAGGGTCTGGAAAGCTTTTTTTTTCACACTTACTAGAGGGCTACTTGAATTGATGATGTGTTGAAAATGATGGAGACATCAGTGTTAGAACAGAGGTTGCTTAAGACTGCATTTTAGTCAGTGTTTGACAGTCTGATATGATCACTGAGGTAACATTATCTAATAGCAGGAAAAATGTTCAGCATTAGATATCCCTAGCCAGATTTGCAAGGTTTATCATATATAGGTATCACTGAGAAACTACATTGGAGAAGCAAAGGACAAGCACTTTGAATATGTTTTTAGGGACGATTTAGTATAATTAGTTACTACAGTGTTTCATGCATGAAGAAACTATTCTATTAAATGTTCTATGAAATGTGACAGCATTCCTAGGCTTTTCTCTCGAAAGAATTTATTTTTTTTCCAGCATAGTAATCCACATGGAGTATGTAGAAAAGTTACAAATCACAGAAAGAAGGAATGCTGTTGTAGCCTCTGTAAACAATTATTGTAATAAATAACTGCTTGAATCTTTAAAAACTGTATAAGTGAGAAAAGAAATGTTCCACTAAGGAGGTCTGTGAGTGTGGACTCCAAAGCCTAGGATCTGTTTCTAGTTTTTCTGTTGACCTACATTGTTACCTTACACAGCGTGCTTTTATCCATTCTTTGTCAGTTTACCCTCCTTAGACAGGAAGCGCTTGAGATATCTGGGCAAGCTCTTACTATGTCTTGGTAAAGTGCCACAGCTGATGGAGCTTTGTTGTAGTCTCTAGACTCAACTGTGCTACAATGCAGTAATGTTTTTTTTTGCTATGTTAAAAGAAGATCGTTATGCTTAATAATAACATAATGCTTAATATCTAGAGTTCCTTTCATTTGAGGATCTCAAAGTACTCAACAAACATAAAATTCATCCACACAAAATCTCTCTGACAGGTGCAGATTAAACAGGAATCACTTTATCCTAACAAAAATATTTTTGTCTTTATGAAGGACCCATACAGGAAAACAAACAGTAGCCTAGAATGGAAATGAAATGCTGCTGCATGTAACTGAACCACACATGTCAGTGAATTTGATAGACAGGCACAAAAGATGCAACAAAAATTTGTATAAAAATGTTTGGAAAACATGGACTAAATATTAAAGCTGTAATCCTCAGATTTTACATGAAAGACAGACCTGTGCTCTATTACTCACTGTTATGTGCTGTGTTATTAGTTCACCACCTAATTTAAGCTCTTAATTTAGGAATCTTGGTCTGTAAGGCTTCATTGTAAGGTCTTACATTTTTTCTTTCCAATTTCACTTCTATCACTCACTTTATGTCTATATATCTGGTGGCTGCATGCAGATGCCTAAAAGTTTAAAAGTATTCCTCATGAATCACGGTTAAACCTATGCCTGAGATTTTTAAATATCTAATGTGGGTCCAACTCTCATGTAGTACAGATTCTATTTCACAGTTGTCTAAATCCTAACTTGATTTTGTATTTTTAGTTTTGTCTGATTAGCTCACTGTGAGAAGACAGAGCTGAGTCTCCTGAAGTATCAGTGACATTCAATGGTCTGTGTAAAAGCACAGACCAAATATATGTTTGCTGACTTTGTAAACAATGTGAGTGAAGAAAAGACAGAAGGATTTTTCACAAGGTCTTTAAAGCACTTTAGTATAAAGTAATTGTCTGCAAAGCTTAGGAAGCAACTGATGGTAGATAGCAGGGAGACTTGGTGAGGAAAGAGACAAGGTTAACAGGGTAGTTGGAGAAACAGTTGTGGTAGGTTTCTAGTGTTGAGGGGGAGGGACAGGAAGTATGAGCTATGAGGAGGCATGCAGGGGCTTGTGCAAGCTAGAGGCATAACCTGGAAACATGTTTGTTCTATTGTATTCCCAGCCCATTTGCCATTTGGAGGAGATGAATTAGTGGAGCAGGGTAGTAACAGTAACCTATCTCACTGTGCTCTGTATTCTAACACTTAACAGCTGAGGTCTACGTTGAACACTCCAGGCTGAATGTCACTGCCATGCAGAACTCCTGTGACCTCTTCTAGGACTTTCTTTCAGCACATGGTCAGGTTATTGTATGATATTAGCAGGTTAACAGGCTCTAGGATCAAAGGGAAGCTAGAAGTGCCTGTTGTGGATATATCAGGATCTTCATTTGTTTTCCAGCAATCTTGCGGGTCCAAAATCCATCTTCTTTTCACTGTTGAGCCAGTATTGCCAAAATGCAAAATTGTGAACAGAACATGTTCTAAATTCTGAAAGCTCTGTGATGGGAGCATGCAAATCTCAGCATTTGGCCTGTGACAGATATGCCAGATTCCAGGGCTCAGACTTTGATGTGAGTGTCTGGTCCCAGACTAGTCAGAGTCCAATTCTATATAGGTAACTCCTGGTGACTGGCTTTTCACTCAGTAGACATGTTCAGTAAAGCTATCTTTTCCCAAGCAAACTTCTTTCCTGTCTGTGTCTCAGCATTAGGGACATGTGATACTTCTGGTCTGCTCTCTCCTATTCCTCTATACTTCTGAGGCTATGAAAAAAAAAAAAAAAAAGAGAGACAATTTCTTGTTTTTCATCTTCTCTATTTCATTTCACACAAGTCATACCTCATCCTATGTGCTTTCCCCCATAACTCTGGTGAGGAACCCATCATCACAACCCTTATGTCCTTCATAACAGAGCAGAGAGGTGGCATCTCAAAGCTGAAACACTGGCATTTTCACCAATTGTGCTTGACTGTTATTACCCAAAATGTGCTGAGATAAAAAGAGCAGCTGTAACTGCTGAAGAAAGGCCTGGGAGAATGTTTTCAAGATGAGGTAGACCTCTGGGTGCAAAATTGGGCCCATAGGAGACAGGACAACTGGGTGGCATACTCAGCTTGTAATGAAACCACAGGCTGTGAAGGTAGGAGGGCCTCCAAAAGATTGTATCAGGTGAGATGAAGAATGTGGGTGGTGAAGTGATTTATTCGACCAGCAAGGATCTGATCTTGTAGGATATGACTGTAGCAAGGAAAGGATTTTTTAGATGGTTTATAGTAATTAAAACCTAAAGCAGATAAAAGCACTATCAAATCTACCCAGTCCCTACATTTCAGAAAGTATACTTTCTGTTGTTTCGGTTAGATGCTACCTATAAAAACCTTTTCCCTTACCATTCAAGCTGGTAGGCATAATACATTTATTTTTTAACATATTTGTCTGCTGTAACCAGTCTGCTAAATCTGATTTTGCTTCTCTTCCATCAAATACTCATTGCAGTTCTTGTTACTGAGTCTGACACTAGGGATATCTGGCAATCAGCTTACACATTCATTGGTTTGCATAAGGGGAGGAGACAGGACTGCAGAGTGGCAGCAAGTATGCAAACAACTCATTTCACTTTAGTTCCCCCAGGTAAGAGATTCTTTCAGAGGAGATCATTGAATTTACCTGTTTCATATTTCAAACACCATTGTCTGATACCCAATTGCACATAAAGCATCTGGTGTAAGCAAAACTAATTTGGATCTTCTTTTGTAAAATGTTAGCTGGATTAAGGGATCAGGTAGCCTCTTTCCTTACAAGAATCACTAGAGGGAACCATACTGTGGAAAAGATAAAATAATTAGGACAGCAGAAAATAGGCAGCGTGCATCTCAACTGCAACTGTTCCTGTGTAAACTCAGCCTATAAAATTATATTAGTTTGCTTATCAAGCAAGCTTCTTTTCAAATTTAATAGCTACCTATATTACGCTGCCTGTATCGACACCTGTGACTGTTATATTCTAGATGTTTTCCAGCTCATATGAGCATGAGTTCTTATCACATAGGCAAAAAGATTAATATTCCAAAGGCAGCTTAGTGTTTGAAGACATTTTGGGGGTGGGGAGATGACACACATAAAGTTGTGATGGATTTCTTCAAATGCAGTATCTTATGCTCATGTTCACAGTAGAGTTAATGCTATGGAAGTTACTAAAAGTAAAACCACTGGCCACATTCAGAAAACTGTTATGAGAATTCCTAGGATGTAGTAAAATCCAAGTTATTAATATAAAAACACAAAAACATACAGAGGTATTAGATATTTTTAAACACATTTATTTACAATGAGCCACATTTCTGGTTTTTATTGTGTGCTTAGTGAGGAACACAAGTATATGAAGCCTTCTGGTGGCACAGTAGCAGCATTTGTGGATACTCACAAGACCTTTATAATTACTTGCCTCCCAGTAGAATAAACATCAAGGAAATAGCACCTGTATTCATCAATATTTGCACAGCTCTAAAATGAAAACTGAGTTGCTCAAATATACACGAGGTTCAGAACCAGTCTGCCATAATTACCTTATTAAATGTAAGTAAAACTCGTCCAGATTCTGCTATTTTATGTGTATGCTTAACAAAAATGAATAAAATACCCATCATTATTAAATAAAATATTTGAAAAATAGGAAGGTGCAGTATTCTCAATTTTCATTTGTTTCTTCTTTCACTCTGCACACACTTCCCACCTTTTAAAAATTCTACGTATTTTTTTTAAACTTTATTTTATAATGTTATTTCATCATTTCTTCACAATATTCTTCTGTGTTTATGACAGATATAGGATGGCAGATATTGAGACCAATTATTTTATAATCAGGACAGCCCACATGCTCCGCATTTTTGAAGGTATTCCTAAATGATATGACAAATTAAATGAATAAAGTGGAAACAAGTTTTTTGATGGCAGTTTTATTCAAGATTGAAAAAATTAAATGCAACTGAAAAAAAATAACAAAGAGTCTCATGACAGTGGTTAACTGATAATTAAAAAATGGCAGCAATATTCCATGTTGATAAATCAACATATTTTAAAATGTGGAAATCACTTTACCTATATATGCATACAGTGCCTATTATTCAGAAAAGAAGTCTTCAGATCACTCACTGCATGTTGTTCTTGGCAAACAATAGTTTCTTGCTTGGGTAAAAAAATAAAACCAAATAACATCTATTCTAAAATAAACAGAAAACAAAAATCAAACACCATTTTTATGATGTGAATGAAAATGTAAAAAAAAAGAATTATGATGCATTCATCTAGAATGTAACAAATAAAGAAAAAAAAAGAAAGTTAACAAGGTACAGAAGGGTGGAACAGAAAGGCTGCAGGTATGATATATCTTTTGTTTGATGAGATACTAGGTTGGACCTCTTCAGCTTGGAACAGTGGAAACTGTGGGGGATAGTAAAGAAGCCTGTAATATCATAGGTGTCATCACAATAGTTAAATACTGAACAAATATTAATTCTACTTCATAACACAAGAACTTTGCAGCTCTTTGATCATGCAAGTTTTAAACAAATCTTCTAAGTACTACTTCAAAGAGTATGTAGTTAAACTGTATTGTTATAGGTTCTTCTAGATGCCAAAAATTAAACAGATTCCAAAGGCCACTGCACAAATTAAGGGAAGATATATTTCCTTAGATAGGAAATCTTAAAATCTTCGGCTCTTAAACACAATGATATACTGCAAAGTCCAGAAAACCTAACCTGCTGATTGAAAGGGAGCAGACTATACTAGGGAAGGAGTCTGTAACTTGCCCTTGCATTTCTCTTCAGAGAATCCAAGACTGGCCACAAGGCTAAATGGACTTCTGACCTGACCAATTATGACCAGATTATCTGCCTAAATCAGTTCTTTCTATCATAATCCTTTACTTTCAATAGCTTTGTGATTGACTTAAAGTTGACTCCAGGCAGCAAGACAATGAAGTACCATTTGAAGTACCAGATGAAGACATTTAAAATATTCTTCCTCTTCTTTTTGGACATGAAACAAAATTACTACTTGTAGAAAAAAAAAATGTTACCAAGATATTAAAATGGACAGTTAATCTTCCTGCCTGGCACTCAGAGCTCCCTGTGGGCTCAGTCCATGCCACTGCTCTGAACTTGGTATCAGCAAAATCCTGACTGCCCTCTTTGCTCCTTTGCATTTTCAGTAAAAAAGTTATTTCCCGATTTTATTAAAAAAAAAAAAAAAAAAACAAACTTGATTTATCAGTAAACATAGGGTGACCACACTTTGTTCCAACTTAGAATGTTTAAGTATTAGACAAAATTTAGAGAAAATAAGTAAATAAATAAATATGGAAAGGACGCTTTTGCATTTTTACTTTGATTCTCAAAGAGAATAAGAAAAAAAAAATCTAGCATGGTAAAACCATGGGATTACTCTAAATAATCTAATGATACTGAAAGGAAGTTACATTTCAGAACTGATATTTCATTAGTCTCATTATTTTATATGTTCAGACTCCCTGTGAGGGAGAACTAATTTTTTTATTATTATTATTTTATTTTTTATTTTTATTTTTAATTGGTAAGCTTACTAGACATTTTAAGTGTTGTTATTTATGCTTTATGACATTTGTGAATATGTACATTTGTACGTCATTGGACACAGAGGGTAGGTGAACAGGAAAGCAGAGGAAACATATTAACTGAGTTTTATATTTGAGATTTGTCACTGGTCTGAAGTTTCAATGACCTAGTGTGAGCACAAGCACCATCAAAACGTGGATGTTCTGAACAATTTAAAGGAAATGCCTCTTCAATGCTGCAATAACTTCTATTTACCACAAGGTGGTACAAAACTGTAGCTGTCTGTTCAGCACCAGTAAATTCTACCAGTAAATGATCCATGTTCTTAGGCTGGACATCAGTCTTATGGTACTTTGCTGTGTTATATACCCTTATTATCAATATGGTTGTTCAGCAAAAACAGTTAGTTCCTTCGTAATACAGAAGTAATTGCATGCTGTAAAGCAGAGCTTTTCACATATAGTAGACTTCGAGCAATATAGCTTTTCCCTGTAGCTCTGTGAGAAGAACCCTCTGACAAACGAGACTACTCACAAGGAACAGTTAGAGATTTGGATCTGTGTGAGTTTACCTGGAGTAAGAAATGACTGTTCCTGAATAATTCCACTAGTCAGAAAGCTAAAATTTGAGACTTATGATTGTTTTGTTCTTCCTCCAATAGATGATTCAGAATGTCTTTTATGTAGCTAGGATCCTAGCAAGAGATATCTGGTAGTGATGGTGTATGAAGGTAACATACACTCTCTAAATCATCAGAAAATTCTCCCCATGAATTGGGGTATTTTGAATTTCAACTTCTACGTTTCTTTCCTGTCAGAATGTGGTTCCACATCCTCTGCAGCTGCAGAAGAATTCAAACAAGTTTGGTTTTTTTTTAAACCTTCTGTCATATAGAACAGCTGCAGATAGCTATAACACACCTGTTTCAGCCCAGATAAACCTAGTATGCTTTTGTTTCATGTATGTCTGGACTGGTTTTGGTACATGCTTGTGAGAGAAATGCACTTGCTGTGGAGTTAAAAGAGAAAAAAAAAAATAAGAGAAGTATGAAGGTTTTGATTACAGCATGGTGTTTTGCTGAAATGAGGTTGTGCGTAGAATACTGTTGACTTACCTTTGACAAGGTAACCAGATAAAAATATAATTCTAAATAAAAATTGTATGAAACTATATTTCGTAGGCTAATAAGTAAACAGTCACATCAAAGATGCGTCTACTTTTCATCATAATCTACTTGGTCGTGTCTTTCTTGTTTAGTCTTTTAGTGGTAAATTGTTTTATAATATGGCACACATGAGCTTTAGCTGTGCATGTTGGGAGTGGCTGGAAAAATTCTAGGTGGAATAGTCTAGCTACAGAAAGTATTCCTGGAGAAAGAGATTTCCTAATTTAAAAATAATAATAAAAAGCTCTTGTATTAAAAATACCTGTCAAAGTTACCCAGAAAAATGTAATAATAGAAATGAAAGAAGTTGGATATATTTTTTTTGAGAAATACAAAGAAATACTACCAAAGTCTTATATTAGATAAATGCATTAAAAAAAAATTGATAACATAATGTCTTAGTCGACTTCTGAAAAAAAATTATTAAACATTCAGTGCAGGCTTTAATATAGGCGTTGTTAAAATTCTTATTCACATTTTTAGATTTCTGTAAAGTTCAAAATTGGTTTACAAAATGTCTTTCTAAAGTGAAAAAGGATGACTATAGAAATGTAACAGTTCAAAGGGGACGTGACAAAGCAACCTTTTACTGTTCTGTTAAAAATCTAAAAAAAAAAAAAAGAAAAAAAAAGTCCTATTTTCATTATGACTTGCTAAGTATTGTTTTAATATTACTCTAGTGTGTAAAATCACCCACATTTCTCGGTACTGTGTAGTACAAAATGACTGGTTACAAAATGTTTTTCTGTAAGTACAGAAATCTATGATCTCAGCAAAATAGGGGACTGAGAGAAAGTACATCAGAAATTTCAGGGAATATGGAACTATGACTGGCAAACCTTCATTAAATAATGTCTTTAAGGGAAGGCATAAAACTGAATCAACAGCTCTCATTGAAGTTTTAATTGTTCTTAGAAGCCCATGATTAGAGACAGAAGAAGGATGTTCTTTGATAACAAGTGCATTGCCCTACAGTAGCTGATACCACTGAAACAAATGGGCTCACCACTAAGCAAATGGGCTCTTCATTGTGATGGGCTCCTTTTCTGTGGTCACATAGAAAGCCAGGAGATATCACAGCAAATAATTTTACCCTACCTGATGATGCATTTGACTTTTTCCTTACTATACTCTTTTCACTTAAGCTGCTTTCAAGTTACATCTTTCCTTGCACTCTTGTCTTCCACGCACTCCTATTGACATCTTTCATTAAACACCTGCTTCCATTTCTTTCTTTTCCCAAAAGGAATAGCCAAGTTGTCTAAGACATGGAATGTAGAAAAGAAACAAAAATGCAGTCAGTTGGTTCAGATGCTTGTTGTGTCTCAGAGAACCAGTCCACGTCTTCCATTTTCATGATCTTCTTGAATGACTGTGGAAGTCTTCTATTTTTTCTGCACAGTATGGGTAATTATACTTTTTTATAATTCAATAAGATAATTGCACTGAAGATTGTGAAATATCCTGATACTATCTCTTATAAGAGGAGCTTGATGAATTTATGAGAAAGAGAGAAAATGATAGAACTGCCATAAATCATATTATTTTTAGAGATTGCTGTTGTGTAGATCTATCTTAAGTGAAGATGAAATAATACCAGGGATGTAACAAAAGGGTCTTCATATGAACTTTGACTCAATTGTTCAGTATTGATCTTATGAGTGAGAACGCATCAAAATATGTCCAACAGTAGTACAGGTTGGCCAGAGAAGTTGTGGAACCTCTGTCCTTGGAGACACCCAAACAACTGGTCATGGTCCTGAACAACCTACTCTGGTTGACCCTGTTTTGAGCAGGACCTTGTACTAGAGGTAACCTAGATGTCCTTTGCAAAGATGTTTCAGTGATTCTATTTTCAAGTAATTAGTTCTGATGCTTACTCATGCTTACATGGAAGACTTACAACCCAGTTTATTCACAAATATATTTGGAATGTGTCTAACCTTTATCTAAATCTTCTACCAAAAAACCCCCAAAAATAAATAAAATTCTTACAAAACCATAACTCCAGTCAAATAATGAGTCTGGTTATTTAATTTATAAAAGTTTTCATATTACATTTACTAGCACACATGCAAATAGCTGCTGTTAAGCATTCCTCCACTGTTGCAGGCAGAGCATTTAAGTGTTTTTCTAACACTAAAGTGTGTTGAAGGTGCAGGACATTGGGCCAGACATTGTTGTCTGCATGCATAATCATTTATTTATTTATTTATTTATTTATTTATTTATTTATTTATTTATTTATTTTAAGTAAAGCAACCAGAACTTGGCAATGGTTCCTCCAATCTGTCAGGTGATTTTTCAGGTGGAAGGATTCTTATTCAAGAAATGTAGACACTTACATGAAGCCATAGCTTCAGGTAGAGTACATGAACAAAGGATTAGGAAAAAGGACTTTAACCATCCTGATTCTTACAACCCATTGTAGTTGTTCCCTCATTCTTTGTGTTGGTTGCTGTAAATCTTATTCTTAGGCACCTGCATCCAGGTGTTCATACTCCATTATGAACAAAGAATACCTGGGTTATTTCGTCAATGTCACTGGCCTTTGCTTTGCTTGTCAGTAAAGACCTTTGTCTTTCTTGTAAGTAAAAGTTTGAGCTGTTTGTTCAATCTTAACTTTAATATTTCCTCTATCCTGAAATCTTAGCTCACATAACAAGGTTTTTGCCAAATTTGGGTTTAATAGTCAATACTCATGAAAAACTAACACTACAAGAAGTGTTGTACTTTCTTAGGAAATAAAATTTTCCTGAACTTTTAGCTAAAGTGACCTAAATACCTTAATAATATATATCATATATATAGTGGTCAAACTGTCAACAAATCAAGCTTTCCACAAACATACCAGACTTTTTTTTTTTTTTCTTTCTGTAGCAATACCTGTTTATGTTCACACTAGTATTTCTGAAATCATATTTTGACCATAGTATACACCTTTTATGAGGAGATTATATCTTTCTTTGCAAAATGACAGCATTTCATTAGTTTGCTTTTCACTCATTGTTCATTCAATCATTCAAGAATACAGATTACATCTGTTTCCCTGATCTTGCTTTATGCTTTTAATCATGATGTCATTTAAAGGAATTGCCGCTTCTTTGGGCTGATACTTCTAGGAACAGTACTTCACTGTGAATACTAAGATAGACAGACAAGCAGGAGACAAAAAAAGAAAAAGAAGATATGAGGTAGAGTTGGGAGGACGGACACTCAAGGCATTATAGAATGCAAATATCTGCACTAAGCAACATCACGTTTTCATGGCACTCTCAGAAGTCAGCAGACCCTGCTCAGCAAATGCTTCAAACTGGACATACAAATAAACATCTTCTTAGGCCTTTCAGTTCAGAGAAATGTTCTTTACCTGAAATGCATTATGAAGTTTTGATAATAAGATTGTAGCCATCTGTGTATTTCTTAGTGTTGCCTTAATTCTTCATTTGCAAAGGCTGTGCTTGATTTTAGAAATGGTAACAATTACTGATTTCCCAATAAGGATATAATTTACCCTATTTACATCAAAAAGAAGTACAAGCAGGATAACTACTCTATCAAGAGTATTTTTCTTAATGCTGTTTCTAATGACTTAATTTTTTTGTGAGACAGTGTTTATCTGAAAGTAATGTGGAAATGTAAGTACTCCAGTTCAAGTTTGTATTGCATGTAGAATCATGTGTGCTATAGCTGACCTACATGTATTTTGTGTTCTTTCCAGTCATTCTTTCCTAGTCTAGCAACCTCAGAAAATGTGCGCATTCCAAGTAACAAGGTTGAATAATCAGTAGCTAACTCTCTTTTGTCATCAGTAATGCCACAATTTACTATTATAAAATCTTGTTTAGCTAGAAATACTGATTATTGGAAGAAAACCTTAAAATATGGAACTTCACTCATAGACACCTGTGTAAACATAGCTTAGATAAAGGTCAGACACATTCTAAATCCCTTCTCCCTCCCCACCATGCCCCAGTTTTAGTGGGACAGCCTGATGGGTAGCACAGCCAAGAGCCCTAGGAGCCCTTAGGACATCTCAGTGGCATCCCCTCCCACCACAAAGCCTGATGCAACCATGCACCTGCAGCACTGCAGATCTGAGGATTTGTTGAGGATGTACAAGAGCCTGGGAGGGAATGAAACTGACCTAAATTAGTCAAAGAGCTATCCAGGTAACCTCTTGCTCAGCAATAAAAAAAATGGGAGAAGTTGGGGTGCAGTTTGCTAGGGCTGCTATTTTTCAGGGATTGGCTGGGCATGGGTCATGTGTCTGTGTGGTGCTTAGCTGCCTACCAGGGTTAAGCCATAACACCTTTCAAGGAAGAAGTATCCTGAGCTGCAGTAGGCAGTATCCTAACCGTATCCTGAGCTGCAGTAGGCAAAGTGTTGTCAGCAGGTAGAAGGAGGTGATCCTTCCCCTCTGCTCAGCGGTGGCAAGGCCACTCCTGGAAAGCTGTGTCCAGTTCTGGGCTCTCAGCACAAGAGAGACATGGACCTACAGGTGAGAGCCGTGTGAATAGTCATGAATATGACAAGGAGCAGACCTCCTGTGAGGAAAGGCCAAGAGACTTTCCTCAGACTGTTCAGCCTGGAGAAGAGAAGGGTCTAGGTGAATCTCACCATGGTCTATGAAAACCTGGAGGATGTAAAGGAGGATGCAGAGACAGAGCCAAGCTCTACATAATGGTGCCTACCAACAAGACAAATGGCAAAGGGCATGAACTGAAATGCAGGATGTTTTGTCTGAATGTGGAGCAGATTATCTTGAGCACCATCATGTGACACCTACAGGGCAACAAGGCGATTAGCCCCAGTCAGCATGGGTTTATAAAAGTTAGATCCTGCTTGAAGAACCTGATCTTCTGTCACAAGGTGACACACTGAGTGGATGAAAGAAAGGCTTTGGATTTGGTCTATGTAGACTTCAGTAAGGCTTTTGACACTGTTTTCCACAACATTCTCCTGGAGAAACCACCTGCTCATGGCTTGGATAAGTGCATGCTTCATTGAATTAAAAACTGTCTGGGTGGCCAGGCACAATGAGTCATGGTGATTAGAATGAAATCCATTTGGAGGAAGGTCACTAGTGGTGACCCCCAGGGGTCAATACTGGGTCCAGTTTGCCTGGTTGCCTTGCTTGCTTCAGGTTTGGTCCTGCTGCCTCAAGAAAATTTAATTGAATCATAGAACCATTTAGGTTGGAAGAAGTTTGACACCAAGTTAGGTGCGTGTGTCGATCTGCTCGAGGGTAGGAAGGCTCTGCAGGAGGATCTGGATAGGCTGTACCAATGGGCTGAGGTCAACTGCATGAAGTTCAACAAGGCCAAGTACCGGATCCTCCACCTGGGGTGCAATAACCCCAAGCAGAGCTACAGGCTGGGAGATGAGTGGTTGGAGAGCTGCCAGGCAGAGAAGGACCTGGGAGTGATAGTTGATAGTCGGCTGAATATGAGCCAGCAGTGTGCTCAGGTGGCCAAGAAGGCCAACAGCATCCTGGCTTGCATAAGAAACAGTGTGGCCAGCAGAGCTAGGGAGGTGATCATCCCCCTGTACTCAGCTGTAGTGAGGCCGCACCTCGAGTACTGTGTTCAGTTTTGGGCCCCTCGCTACAAGAAGGACATCGAGGTGCTTGAGCAAGTCCAGAGAAGGGCGACGAAGCTGGTGAGGGGCCTGGAGAACAAGTCCTATGAGGAGTGGCTGAGGGAGCTGGGCTTGTTCAGCCTGGAGAAAGGGAGGCTCAGGGGCGACCTTATCGCTCTCTACAGGTACCTTAAAGGAGGCTGTAGCGAGGTGGGGGTTGGCCTGTTCTCCCATGTGCCTGGTGACAGGACGAGGGGGAATGGGCTTAAGTTGCACCAGGGGAGTTTTAGGTTGGATCTTAGAAAGAACTTCGTTACCGAAAGGGTTGTTAGACATTGGAACAGGCTGCCCAGGGAAGTGGTGGAGTCACCATCCCTGGAAGTCTTTAAAAGATGTTTAGATGTAGAGCTTAGGGATATGGTTTAGCGGGGACTGTTAGTGTTAGGTCAGAGGTTGGACTCAATGATCTTGAGGTCTCTTCCAACCTAGAAATTTTGTGATTCTCTGATTCCGTGAAGTTCCCCATCCACACATCCCTGAAATACATCCAGGAATAGCAACTCCACCACTACTCTGAGCAGCTTCTTCCAATGCTTGACCAACCTCTGTGTGAAAAAATTCTTCCTAAGATCCAATATAAACCTCCCCGGTGCCACTTGAGGACATTTCCTTATGTCCTGTCACTTGAGAAAACAGATAGACAACCACATTGCTGCAACCTCTTTTCAGGTAATTGGAGAATGATGAGGTCTTCCCTCAGCCTCTTTTTCTCCAGACTAAACAACCCCAAATCCCCAAGATGCTCCTTGTATGTCTTGGCCCCATGGCAAATGGGGCAGAACCCATGGGAGGCTGCTTCCTCGGGATCAGGGGAGTTTTTTATCTCTTATCTTCCTTGCTTCTGCTACCTCAAGGCTACCCGTCTCTCAGTTTTCTTTAAGGTTTCCTTATTTTCTCAGCTAAGGACTACACAAGCTACAAGCCTACCTATTTTCTTCAAAGTTTCCTTTTTTTTTTTTTTGTTTCCCCAGCTTGGGCCTACAAGCAGGCAGGCTCTCCAGAAGAATACTGCAAGTAATGGTGTCCAATATTTTTCTAAGATCCAGGTAGACAACATCCACAGCCTGTCTCTTACCTGCTAAGAAGGTCATCTTGTCATATGGTTGTAATTCTCAAAAGTCAAACCAGTTCCTTACAGAATAAGCTGAGCTACTGCTTCTTTCTGGCCTTCTTCCTGTTCAAATTACAGTTTTATAATTTTACTCATTTTGATAATTGGCCTCAAATTTGTGTTCCAAAATTCTTTCCGAAGTGGCAAACATTGAGGGTTTGGATTTCTCTAAATAGCTGAACTACTTTTTACTTTTTTTTTTTTTTTTTTTTTTAAACTTTCCAAATCTGCATATGCACAGACAGCATGCAAGAACAACTTGTGACCTAAAGGTGAATATTTCACAATGTGTTCGTTGTTTAAGAACTGAATGTTGTGAAACTCTACATCATAACAAGATCTCTAGTGCTAACTGCCACTGCTGTTTCCATTATAGTAATGGTTTTGAATTAGTTTATAGCCAGTCTGTTTCACCTTATAATAGAGATTGCATGACAACCGACATTATAGCCACAATTATTTTAGGATTGCCATTTCTTCATAAATGGCAAGATTATTTTTTTCTGAAAGGTTTTCATAAACATCTTTTGCGAAGTTCATGGCTGTAAAAACTGGCTGTAAAAATGAGTGCTGCAGAAGTAACAAGGATATTTTGCTGCATTCTTTCTGCCATGTGCTAGCACCTGTTTCTGTAAGAGTATTATTTATCACCAGTATGTTGGTTGAATTTCAAGCCTATACATTGATATTTGTTCTAAGCCAAAGTTTATTTCCTCTCCTTCCTTCCTTCCTTCCTTCCTTCCTTCCTTCCTTCCTTCCTTCCTTCCTTCCTTCCTTCCTTCCTTCCTTCCTTCCTTCCTTCCTTCCTTCCTTCCTTCCTTCCCTTTATAAATTTCCTAAAACTGCACTCCATTTTCAGTGCAGACTATTACATATTTTAATATTCTTTACAATAGCACTCCAAGGTCTTTTTTTTTTTTTTTTTTTTTGTATCACAGACACACAACAAGAGTACCACAAATGAGCAGGTTTTATGTTTTTCGTTACCATTTTGCAAGAACACTAGATTTCTCAATGTTGTCTTGGCCTTTTCCATAAATGCTGACAGCCCACATTTTCCTCTTCCACTTTTTAAGTGTCAGATTTTTTTTACAGTAGTCTATAAACTACATCATTAATCAGATAGTGTAAAATCCAATTAGAGACATTAGAATCCAGAAATACAAGTGTTAAGGAATTTATTTCTTGATTGACAAGAAAACCAAATAGACTCATCTATTTAGAATCTTAGCAACAATTAGCTGCCTTAGTTTCATTTATTGTGACATAAAAAATCTGGTTTATTGAGAGCTCTATTGAATAAGATTTCTATGATATGCACCATGAGAAAATATCTTCAAACTAAAATGATTGTTTTGCTGTAATAAATTGAACCATATGTACACTATGTTATTCAATCCTTTTTCTTCAAGGCATAAATTGATATTAAAGAACATTTAAGTCATAACACATGGTTATCCAGGCATGAACGAGGCAATAACCCATATAAGTTGTCAAGGTGAAGCCAAAGCATTTATTAGAGGTTTGTGTTGTTTTTGAAAAGTGCACGGTTGGATAAACATGGATTAGTGCTATTATGCTGCTACGATGACTCAAGTGTGTTTTTACAGTGTCAGTAATTTTTATGTTTAAAAATCACTGGTGCAGTATATTAGCTATAATTTATGTTTATCATCTTGTGTACTCTAATAGGTTTCAACAAACCATTTAACACTTCAGCTTGTGCATATACATTACTTAATAGGTATTTATCTTAAAAAAGAGATACTTAAACGGGACTTTCAAAGCTTGCAACTGCATGCTAAGAGCAAATACTGCAGTCAGGCACATTAACTTTTTTTTTCTTCTGGTCTACATTTAACTTTGAACAGTGTGACCATGCAATTTCTTTGTACACTTTGTTCCCAACTGAAGCAAGAAAGATATATCATCTCTAAACCCCATCAGCCCAAATGACATCAAAATCCCTGACATGAAGTGTCCGTCACACTTACTAAGTAGAGTAGATGTGATAAAGCCAACACAGCTGAATATACCAATAACTTCCTGTCATCATAGGTTGCCCTTTCAGGGTAGCATAGGACTTTATGCTTTCCTAGTTAAAGGATATTATCAGTAGTAGACTCAATTATATATGTCTTTGCTATTCTTTTTTTGGTATCTTGGATTACTTATTTCAAAGAATCAGTTCCTCCTTCTCATAAATCTGAACACTTTGTTTCAGGAGCAATTTATCTATGTGCAAAGGACTTGGAGAAAGCTATATTAAAGGGAAGAGAACTCAACTTGAAGCCCCAATCTGGTGAAGGGTTTTGGGTGGTAATGGGTGCACCATACTTAATTTATGGTATTATTGAGTGTTTCTGATAACATATTGCTAATTGTATGGGCTGTGCTTATGATGTATTTCTGTTCTAGACAGTATAGGTTTGAATTGCTGGTATTTAGTACTTACATAAAAGAGATTGATGCCAATTTAAAAATCATCACAGTTGGGTCTTTTGTGGAGGGGAAGGGTTCTGTCATTTCCTTATGAAAGCTGTTACACAATAATATAAAGAAAAAAATATATATATTTTTAAATGTAATTTCTGGTTACCAATACTGATTCATTAACAAGTGAGATCATTTCAGAGGAAGAAAGTTGATGCAGAACTCTGAGACTATGGACATGCTGATCTGCTCTGTAATGGACTTTCACAGAGAGGCTATCAATTCTCCTGACTCAGTCAAGCATATCTGTTGGCTGAGTTAGCAAATAGGAAGGATTTATTACTCACATGGGAAAAATTGACGAAGATGGACTACTTGGTATTGCAAACTACTTTTTTATAGTAACTTTTTTCTTAAACAATTAAAAAATATTGATAAAACTTAGAGAACATTCTTAAATGCCTACAAACAGACAACTTATTCGTTCAAATTTAATCTTTATAGATGTACCTGTGCAAGCTTTGCATTTTGATCAATACCTGTAATAATTACACACAAATAGAAATGTCTTTTTTAATATTGACCAAATTAATAATCTACTACTTAAAAGCTGCACTTTACATGTTATTACCCATAAACAAAATATGCTGTTTTCAATTCTTTAGAGTATATGTTTCCACCAATTTTAAGGTAGATGTCCTCTTTGTCCTCTTTGCTGTGATGTAACCTTCTGCTGGTGTATTGATCAAGTTTATTTTGTTGTCATTTTTAGAAGTTTTGATGCTCTGTGCAATAGGTGATGCAGCTTATTCTGTGTTTGATGTATTTTCTGAAAACATTACTTATTCATTTTACTACAGTACTCCCTGCAGACCAAACGAGTGCAGGGTCCCATTTTACAAGGTACTACACAAAATGTAATGGAAGAGTGTTTCTGCCCCAGGGAACTTACAGTCTTACTATAACATATTTAGAAAGAATTGGAAGCATGGTGTTTACCCCGGTAAACAAGGGCAAGGGAATTGAAATTTCATTACTGTGGAAGTCTATACTGTGTCTTTATTTTTTAGTGGTTCCCATTAATATTGGTTCCCAGTTTAAGAAAGAGTGATTTGACATATTATGTTAAAGGGAAAAAAAGGGACTTTGGAACAATGGTGATATTACCATCCTCATGCCAACATGGCTTTTCAATTTCCACAGCAAAACTCATATTATCTTCCCCTGGGGAAAAGCATTCAGATCTATGCTAGGACTTCTGCCTAATTTGGGAGGCTTTTAAGAACTCTTTTTAAACCTGTGCAGAAGTTCTGAGGCTTCCCATGTGGAGTGTCAGGGAGTTGCAAGGGCCAGTTGTTGAGGGCCGGGAAGTTGAGAGCTGGGCTGAACAAGGCAAGCAGCTGGGCAAAGGCCTCTCCAGGCAGAGGCCTTTGCTTGCTAGGGTGGCAGGCAGAATCACTCAATAATCTCATCTAATTTGAGAAAAAGTTAAATTTTGACGGCAGAGTAGGGAAAAAAGAGAAATTACAGGGGCAATAAAAGTCGTAGCTAGTGAGTGAATAATTTCTTCCATTGTTTCTAAAGGATCTTAGAGGGTTTATAAAATATGCTATTCCTATGCATGTGTTCCAATATCCTCCTTTATTGAAGCTGTTCTGGGATACTGCTTTATTTAATAAAAATAATTTAAATCTAATGCAGTTTTGTTAAAACATTTCTTTTTTGGAATAAAATGTTTGTATTTAAGATACTTAGCTTCTTACTCAATAAAGCAAAAGTGTAAGTGTTCACAATACTCATTGCCATATACTCTTTGTTCCCAAATCTGAGTTGCACCTCTAATTCAGTAGCCTAAAAGTCATATTCTGTGAACTTCCACAGGACTCAATACTTTGCTTCTTGATACTTGTGTAAGTTAAGCTTATTATAGTGCTCATGTACCTCACAATTGATTTAACTCTTAAAAGCAAATTATGAAAACAAAACAAAATAACACACCACCAATAATTCAGTTTAAACAGCTTTTTCTTTAATTTTGTTTTCCTTATAAAACAAGAAGTGCTTAGCCTTTCCAGTTTACAAAGCAGTTACTTGCATGTCATGTACAAATCTTATAAGAGATTCTAAGCATATAGAGATTGGCTGCTGCATGGAAGGGATATTTCAGGATACTGGAAAAAATATTGGATCTGAATTTTAAAGTGGTAAATTTTGTGCACTAGTTCACTAATGAAGATTTTGGCTTGTGTGTAGTCATTTTAAGCTCAAAGTTTAGAATATTTTCTAAACAAATACTTACAGTGAGCTATACAAAGTAAGGAACTCTCAGCCTTAACAGAAGCAATCCTGACAAACAATTATTTTCATTTTAGCACTGACAATTATGTAAATGTGTCTAGAACAGCAATGGGCACCTTAATTATGACACCTAATTATACAAATTTATTTATACACCTCCTTGAACAACATTTTATTTATAACTCTCCCACTCATTCAAAGAAAGAAAAAGTAAAGCAGAATTTCACAGATTCATCATTGAAACAGAAACACAACACAGACTATTTGAACTTGAACATTCACATATATAGTGTGTCCACATTGTGTTTTGTTCTTTTTCTTTTCCAGTTTTCAAAGGAAGACAACTTTTTATATCTCAGTATCTGACAAAAACATGAAAAAAGAATTACACTCCTCTGTCCTGTTTTGACTGGTTAATTTTCTTCATGGTATGGTGCTGTATTTTGGATTTATGATGAAAATAGTGTTTATAGCACACCAGTGTTTTAGTTGTTGCAGAACCCTGCTTTCACAGAGCCGAGGAATTTTCTGCTTCTCATACTGCCCTGCCAGTGAGGAAGCTGGGGGTGCCATAGAGGCTGAAAGGGGACAGCCAGCACAGCTGATCCAAGCAGACCAAAGGGATGTCCAGTACCATTATGTCTCAGCAATAAACATCGAGGGAAAGAAGTAGGAGGGGAGGAAATTCAAGGTGATGGTGTTTGTTTTCCCAAGAAACAGTGATTCATGATGAGCCCTGTTTTCCTAGAAGTGGATGACCATCTGCCTACTGATAGAAAGTAGTGAATGAATTCCTTGTTTTGCTTTGCTTGTGCACACAGCTTTGGCTTTACCTATTAAACTCTCTCTATCTCAACACATGAGTTCTCACACTTCTACCTTTCCTATTCTCTCCCCCATCCCACTGGGTTGGAGTGACCTTGATGCCTACCAGGGTTAAGCCACAACGTCCTGCTAGAAATCTTTCAAATATGCACCATATTAAGAAAACACATGCCAAAATGTTATACATTCCCTTAGGTTTTGAAGTTATCACCATTGTCTTGCTGAAAATTATTTACACTGTGTATATGAAACCAAGAGTTATAAAAATATTTTACCAAGATCACAATTCTTCTCTTGAAAAAAAAAAAAAAGTGTACTTCTTTCTAGATTATCACCACATACATCGTATCCTGAATTTTGTAATTTCCAATAGGAAAGTATTTTTTTATAGAAAAATAATTTTAAGTAAATTATCATGATCAAAGTCCTTGCTTAGGACTGTGTCTAGGGTAATGCAGTTTAATAATAGTAATAATGGATCAATGATAGCCTCATTGCTTTTCTAATTAGGAAATTAGTATATTAAATAAATTATTATAGCAAATGACTATATATGTATGAATCTTTCCATCTCTGAATTATCTGAATGACGTTGTAATGAAGTCAAGAGAGCTTCTTGAGCATAGAAGTTGTAGAGAAGTGGACTTATATGTGTTAAACAAGGATATGGTCTATTATTTTTGTTGTTTTTATTTATTTGCTTGTTTTCCCCACTGCACTCAGAGAAGCAAGGTTTTATTTATTTTTTTGTTTGTTTGTTTGTTTGTTTTTAAATAAGCAGAGCAGCTCTAATGCATACACCTGAATCACCAGTGTCTCCTCCTGTAGGACACAAACCTACACAACCCCAAGTACTGGCCAGCACTTGGCCAATGAGGCAGCATTATCATGTCATTTTAAAAAAGCTCACATCATGTTCTGAAGAGATTGCTGATCTTCTCTGCTTTTTCATTTCCTTTCTTGAAATATTTCTTGACCAAACTATGTAATTGCCATTGAATTCTTGCTTTCATTTCCTCACTATGTTCAATCCAAAGAAACGATGATATTTTTTTAACTGGTTTAATGTGTGCTGAGACACTGGAAAATAAAATTTTTTAAATTCAATCATTTATGAAAAAAAATCATTATGAAAAATCTAAAATATAAATCTTACATTTGCATGCATCTATTCTGCCCTAATCTCACACATTTGTATTTCCTGACAATACACTCACAGCATGTATTTTAACCCTGTTCTTCCAAATTATTCAATAAAAAGGACCAAACATACTGTAGCAAAACTGACTGTAGTAAGCTGTTTTCTATTTTGATCAAATAAAGAAACTAGTTGAAAAATTAAAGCTGAGGGTCTTGCCATTACCACCAAGATTTCTAGTATAGACTAAATCACACAGTCAAAAGTTGATCATTCAGTAATTGTGACTAGCTGATTCTTCATTAAACTTCAGGTGTGCAGTTAGTATGACTAGTAGATTCTGGTCTACAGTCTTGATATATTTCTTCTTCTCCTTCATAGATTTAGAATTATATTTTCAAGCATAAGAGTTCAAAGTTATTTCATCAACATGTAAAGCAACAAAAATCCACTAAATTAGAATTGAGAAATATCTACCAGAAGGAGTCAAAAAGATCTAGACAGAGTAAGGAACAAGAACATGACTGAGAACAGATTAAAAAAAATCTATTTTTGACAGAAAACTTCCCCTTCTTGTGTGTGTGTGTGCTTTCTGCTTCAGTTGTCTCAGCCTTTATTGCTAAAGATTCAGTAAAACACAACTTACTTTTTTCAGAAGCTGTTGTTTGAGAACCTCAGGGCAGAATTTACCTAAGACTTGCAACTTAAATATTTATGGGAAGGTAGGATTCAGAGAAAAACACTCTGTCCAAACTCCAGAACTGAGTTTTGATCAGAGCCTGTAACAGAACTCAGTACTGTTTGAATGAGAGCATTTCATGCAAGAAAACTCAAAGCTGGGGAAGACCTTGATCTAAGCCTTTAATATGAGGATTTCAGGAGCAGACATTTTACTTTCAAACTATAGGAATCAGTACAATTCTAAGAGGACTACTAGCTGGATCATTGTTGGTTTTCCTAAGAAATATATACAATATATTTCTGAGTGTCCTCAGTGGGGCTGATTCTAAGACAGAAGCACATGGTTGATACCTTCCCTTTTGGCAGATTTGTTTTCAAATTGGTATCAGTAATTTGGTTCCATGGAAAGAATAATGTCTAGGTAAATAATGGAGCTGAGACCAAGAGTGCTGATTTTGGAGCCCTAGAACAACAGAATATTTCTGATGACTCTCAGCTGGATGGTGGTATTTTTCCACATAAGTGCTGTAAAGATACCTTAAAGAATTGCAGAGCCTTTCAAAGCTCTAAACAACTTGCTTTCTGCATGCCATTAAGAGTGCTGGGGATATCTACAATGCATCTGTTCACAGGTATGTGAAGACATCCCTGAGCAATCTTTAAATCATATAGCCTTGGAGTCTGTAGTCTTGAAGTCATAGCAGTGTGGGCTTCAGCTGCCAAGAACCTGCCAGTGTTCTGGTGGGTTTGTACAGTCTGCTATAATACATGAACTGTTTTGGTACGTGAGGTAGTTGAGGGATGTTTACATGAGCTGCAGTTCTGTGCACCTGGATGACAGTGAACATTCTTCATTTTGTAGCTACAGTGAAGATCATAGTGTAAAAACCCACATATGGGTACAGGAAAACAGTCATAAGTAGAACTATGCTGTCTGCCTACACCTTTGCACTTGGTGTCTTTCCAGTGAACAGAAGTACCATTACACCTGCCTTGTGAAACTTCTTGTATCTGTCCACATAACTACTGATCATAGTCCTTGCACAGCTGGGATATAGAAACAGAGAAAAATATGGTGATGTGGGAGTCCAGACTTCTTCACTCTCACTTGCTCAGAACCATTATACTTTTTATATAGTCTTTAAGAACAACATATTTTGGTTCTTTGGTGTAGCAATTTTCATCTGCACTTCTGTTTTTACACCATCAGGAAGCTGTTATGTTAAATAATGTTCATAATTTAGATATGGCCTACTTGCAGGTAGATATATAGAATAAAAAAATAACTTCAAGCATTTTATTATGAGAACTAAAAAGGGATATTTTAAAAGTCCAATTCATTCAGAATCCCTCAATGATCTCTACATCATGTATTATAAACATGGAGAACACATCTTGTAATTTTTGCCACAATACTCAGATTATCAAAAATGTCATTAGGTAGGAGTTAGAGTGGATGCAGTACCAAGAGAAATTGAGTGTCTAAGTCCCTTAAGTAGGTTTGGAAAATTGAGACGTAGTAAAACCTTATATCTTTTAAGTCACTGACATATGTATTACTCACTTCACTGGTCTGAAGAGAAAAAGACAAATAAAAACAAAACCATGACTTCCACTGAAGGAATTCCTTCAACAACAAGGAATCTTTAAATGTACACTCATTTGGCAGCAGCATTATCATAAGATAATACAGCATATGAATGTTTATTGCCTGACTTTAAGATGCACAATGTAAGATTAACAATTGTAGATTTTTTTTTCTATAAATGCTATATTTCTGCTATTGTGTTTGCAGAATACAGCTAGATAATAATTGATTCTGTGACAGGGACTGGCTAATTTGCCAACAGTATAGTATAAAACACATTTATACAGTCAATTACACCCAAGTGCATGGCCTATTTGCTTTATAATTTCATAAACTTGCCAGCAATTTAAATAAAAAAGTTCCATTAAATTATCATATCATGTGATAGAATGATATTGCCAAGTATATTAAACCATGTGTGTTCAGCCAGAATTAATTAAATATTATTACTTTTTTCTTATTAACACATTGAACCTATCCTTCCTACTTACTACTAGAAATAGAAGCCTATTAGTGAACAAAGTAAACTTAAGGGCAAAGTTTAAACATTTTCCTGAGGGTGTTTCATTAAGATTCCTAGTTCTTTTGTTTAAACATTTGCTCATGGTAAATGTACTTGTATTGTGAAAATATTTTATGTTCTTAGATATGAATACTGAAAAAGCTGAAACATAATCTTTAATAATATTCAGACATTTTAGAAAGATCTGATCTTACCTTTCTCATCCAAATTAGGAATCTTGGAAATAACTCAGAATGCTTTGGTTTCTATGTTTCTTCTGAACTTTATTCCTTATTTATTTTTGTCTTTATTTGATGGGGTAAAAAGAAATACTAATGATTCATCTTAACAATTATCTGAAGTCTCCCCATCCCCCACTGTCAGAGAAATAAGAAATTCCATTTCATATGTAATAGGTTAACAAAATGGCTCGGGTAAACTTATTATTTGAAGAAGACAGCAATGAACAGTAAGTATCAGCATTTTCATATAACTTAATACAAATTGACTTACTAAGTTAAAAACCAAAAACTTTTCAACCCCCCATACAATGCATACACGAACATTCCTTCTCTCTTTCTTTCATCAGGTATTAGAGTTTCAGACAGTCTGTGCTCTCTTAGTTTTGAAACACAAGGGATCATTCTAGAGAAAGCTTTATCTTCTCATTTTTAAAAGACTTTGAGAAAACCCCAAATTTAAAAAGTTCAGCTTTGTAATTACTGACATGCATTTCATTTAATAAGATAGTGTGTTTGAAAGTGGATAAGCATATCTTTAACAGCAGTCTACCAGGAATCAGCAGAAATAATTACCATCAAGATTTAATTATGTCAGACAAGAGTATCTGTCCTGAATAACAGCGTAGACACTAGAAGCTGTATATTCGTTGTATATTCAAGCCAGCTCTCTATGTACTTTGGTTAAACATAGTGTTAGCTATTCTGCTGTGACTGACTTTAAATGAATATAATTGAAGACATCAAAGCAATAAAGAGAATTATCTATAATACAAAAAAGGGGAATATGAACAAAAATAATCTTTTGGAAGAATTGGGCCTGGCTCTTCTCTCACATGCAAGACATCTATCAGAAATATCACTACAGATAAATGTGGGAGCAGCATTGTAAGAAAGTGTAAAAAAGGTCAGACTAGGTCTCACTGTGTTTGTATGTAACGGTCTCTTTAGCTGTTACTGCCTCGTAGCATGAACTCCAGAAATAATGTAAAACAATTTTGACTGTGATGACACTGACTTGCTCATTTTTAAGAAAAGCTTTCATCAGAATGTCTCCAAACTATGCAAAATACTATAGTTTGTGTTGGTGCCAAACCAAAAATATGAAGTTTTTGATTATTAAAGTAAGTAATGTTATTGAGCAAAGCAAATCTGTAATCTGAGTAAATATTACACATTATTATTAAGAAAGATTAAAAAAAAAGAAAGAAAAAGGAATTATATGAGAGTTAATTAAGGCTTCAAGTAAAGCTTGTTTTTATTGGCAATTTTTTTGTTGCAACAAGAAAACTAAAAATTAAGAGGATGGTTGGCAGCAATATTGATATGCTAATGGATAAACATGCTAATTTAGAAAAAAACTAATCAGCAAAGACATTACTAATGGAAATGTACTGGAAAATGGCTAATGCTGTATGCAGACCTGGTATCTATGAAATTAGGAAGAACTCATTTTGTGTTTATAATTGTAACTTGAGTCTTCTGTCTGCTTTTCTTTGCTTAGTATTTAAAGATATTTCAGATGACCTGGCCTGGTACCATGACACCTGTTTAGCTTCTCTATAATTATGCTGGTAAAATTACATGTTCTGTTTACTGATAGGACAGTTAAAAATCTTTCTTTTTCTTTTTCTTTTTCTTTTTCTTTTTCTTTTTCTTTTTCTTTTTCTTTTTCTTTTTCTTTTTCTTTTTCTTTTTCTTTTTCTTTTTCTTTTTCTTTTTCTTTTTCTTTTTTTTTCTTTTTCTTTTTCTTTTTCTTTTTCTTTTTCTTTTTCTTTTTCTTTTTCTTTTTCTTTTTCTTTTTCTTTTTCTTTTTCTTTTTCTTTTTCTTTTCTTTTCCTTTTTCCTTTTCTTTTTCCTTTTCTTTTTCTTTTTCTTTTTCTTTTTCTTTTTCTTTTTCTTTTTCTTTTTCTTTTTCTTTTTCTTTTTCTTTTTCTTTTTCTTTTTCTTTTTCTTTTTCTTTTTTTTTCTTTTTCTTTTTCTTTTTCTTTTTCTCTTTATCTAATTTACCTAATCTATCTTTGTCTGTAGACAAAGAGTCCCTTCAAATTAAAGATGATACATGAGTCAGGTCTTCTGACAGACGTATGGTAAAACTTCTCTGTTTAAACCTCTTTATTTATTGGTACTACATGTACATTATCTCAAGCTTTCATAGAGTAATGACAAGGTACTAGAGTAAGAGTTTGAAAATACTTAGCAGTATTTTCATTTGCTTCATTTACATCCTAATCAATGGCTTCAACTGAAGCTGAGTTAGACTTGTTCTAAGGATTTTCTAACATCCAACTGTCATTGGTGTGTAAGTCCCTCCCCCCCCCACCCCGGAAAAGACTGTTCTGAATCTAGTCTGATGTTTGAACAACTTGTTAGTTTATGGCATGAAAGATTCTGAGGTGTTTTCAAACTTATCAATTAAAGAACTAAGTAGTGGATGCCACTCTGCAACAGTTTTCAGAATTTTGAAGTGTGCTGGGGAGATGTAGAGGACAAAACTTTAGTGATTAGAATAACACAGTCTGTAATGTTGAAAATGACCGAAGGGTTAAAAGGGTTCAGTTTATTGGCGAGGTAGACTTTGAAGATCTGGGTAATGAGAACTCAAAATCCAAGGGAACATTTTTATTCTTCTAATCCTGCATATGAAATTCTTAAGACAATTTTGAGAGTTTTCATGTAGTCCTATTTCCCTCCTTATTTGAAGGAAAAACTAGGATGTGCCAGGATTAAGACTGCATGTTAAAGTATGCACACATACTTAACACCTGTGAAAGGAAATATTTTCTCTCTATCTCAGCCAACAGGTCTCCAAATTTTACCTTCCTGTAAAGTAATGTGTTTCAAATGGCACAGATGTAAATAAATGTAGTCAGACAAGTGCAGACTTTTAATGGATGTTTCTTTTGGTTTCATAGAGTCGTATATTGTAAATCATTGAGAATTGAATTGTTTTTAAATTGAAACACACTTCTCTCAAGGTAATACAGATGTATTGCATAGAGTTAAATAATTTTAAATTCATTTAAATTAATCAGTATGTTTTGCCACATAAAGTGAAATCATAAGACCTATTAACACTAGAAAATTGCTCAAATATAATGTGAGAATTCACGGAATCATGGAATCATAGGAAAACCTAAGTTGGAAGGGACCCACAAGGATCACCAAGTCCAACTCCTGGCTCCACTTGGGACCACCCAAAAATTAAACCATATATCTTAGAACATTGTGCAAATGCTTTTTGAACTCTGACAGGCTGGCTGCTGTAACCACTTCCCTGCAGAGCCTGTTCCAGCACCCAGCCACCCTCTCAGTGAAGAACCTTTTCCTAATGTCCAGCCTGAATCTCAGCTCCATGGCTTTCCTGTCCTGTCCTGTCACTGTCACCAGAGAGATCAGTGCCCACCCCTCTGTTCATGAGGAAGCTGTAGGCTGCCATGAAGCCTCACCTCAGCTCTGGGCTAAACAAACCAAATGACCTCAGCTGCTGCTCATAGCATAGCACTGCCCTCTAGACCCATCACCATTTTCATAGACCTCCTTTGGACACTTTCTAATAGTTTTATGTCTTTCTTATATTATTGCACCCAGAACTGCACATGAGGTAAGGCTGCACCAGCACAGAACAGAGCAGGACAATCAATCGCTTTCCTCAACCAGCTAGTAGTGCTTTGCCTGATGCACATCAGGTTATGGTTGGCCCTTTTGGCAGCCAGGGCACACTGCTTGACTTGTACTCAATTTATTGTATTTTTTTAAAATATTATTTTTAATACTTTTATTACTTTATATACTAATATAATATTAATATAATAATAATACTTTATATACTTTTAGGACTTTATTTTTACTAATTGACCAAAACCCCCAGATCCCTTTTCCACAGGGCTACTCTCCATCTCCTCATCCCTTTGACTCCTTATATATATCCAGGGTTACCCCTTCCCTGGGTAGAATCTGTAGGTGTAGAATTTGACATTTGATCATATTAAACTTCATATTGTTAGTGATTGCACAGCTTTCTAATTTGTTGAGGTCTCTGCAAGGCCACTCTACCCTCAAGGGAGTCAACAGCTCCTCCCAATTTTATGTCATCTGCAAACATAATTAGTATACTTTCAAGTCCCATGTTCAAGTCATTTATGAAAACATTAGAGAGAACTATCCCTAAAATGAAACCCTGTGGAATCCCATTAGTGACCGGCCACCAGCCTGATATAACCCCACTTGCTGTGACATGTTGAACTTGATTTATAGAGTTCAAAGACCTAAAAAGGCCTTGAGACATCTTTGAGAATGTTCTAAGTAGAACGAATTCTAAAATAATTTTAATGTCCTAATAAATCCCAGGATTTCACAGTTTATAATGTGAACTATCAAAAATTAGTGTCTCCTTCTTCCGATTGACTGCTTAGTAAATACTGTCCTGATTCTTTTCTAACAATAAGAGAAAGTATCTATAAGACTAAGAAGACTTTTTTATTTTTATTTTTATTTTTATTTTTATTTATTTTTATTTTTATTTTTATTTTTATTTTTATTTTTATTTTTATTTTTATTTTTATTTTTATTTTTATTTTTATTTTTATTTTTATTTATTTTTTCCAGTTTGGTATAGAACTAAATAAAATTAAGTTCTACAAGATTATTGTAGATGAGGAGATTCACTCAGTCCTGCATGATTAACCTAGAAGCAGGATAACTTCTATAAAAACAAAAAGATCATTCAGTTTGGATGCAGACAAAGCATCTGTATATAGAAATAATTTTAAATCCATTTTAATTTGACTGTATTTGATGATTGCTAGTAAAGTTTATGCATCTCAGACTATTAACTGAAAATGAGAAATTATTGGGTGCAGAAAAAATCTTGTTCCCCCACAAACCCTGAAACACATCTGGTTTCATACAGAAAAAAAATCATATTAGATGTTCTCAGGGTATTGTGTTCAGTTTTGGGCCCCTCAGTACAAGAAAGAGGCCTTGGAATGTGTCCAGAGAAGGGTTACAAAGTTGGTGAAGGACCTGGAACACAAGTCCTATAAGGAGCAGCTGAGGGAACTGGGATTGTTTAGTCTGGAGAAGAGGAGGCTCAGGGGAGACCTTATTGCTCTCTACAGGTACCTGAAAGGAAGGTGCAGGGAGATGGGGATCAGCCTCTTCTCACAGGTAACTAGTGATAGGACTAGAGGGAATGACCTCGAGTTGCATCAGGGGAGATTTAGGTTAGAAATTAGGGAACATTTTTTCTCAGAAAGAGTGTTCAGGCATTTGAACATGTTGCTCAGTGAGGTGGTGGAGACACCGTCCCTGGGAGTGTTCAAGGAAAGGTTGGACCTGGTCCTTAGGGACATAGTTTAGTGGGTGATATTGGTAATAGGGTGATGGTTGGACCAGATGATATTGGAGGTGTTTTCCAACCTTAATGATTCTATGATTCTATAATGCAAATGAAGGACAGACTGGAAGAAGCCAGATATTGTACTTATCTGAAAAAAGGACAAGGAGAAACTGGGGATTTAGAGGTCAGTCAGCTAAATGTCAGTCCTCTAGAAGGTTATAGAAGCACATAAAAGTCAAGAAAGTGATTAGGAACAGTCAGCATGGATTTGCCAAGCACAAGTCATGCTTAACTGACCTGACTTCCTTCTGTGATGAGATAGCTCTCTTTGTGAAGAAAAGAAAAGTGATTGATGGATGGATGTGGTATGTTCTCACTTTAACCAAGCCTTTTGTATGTCCTTTCACAGAATCCTTTTAGCTAGACTGGTGAGATAAGGCATGGATTTATGAACAATTAGGTGACTACAAAATTGTCTGGATTGCTGAGCCCAAAGAATGGTGATCAGAGGGAGAAAATTCAACTGGCGTTTAATGGTGTCCCTTAAAGATTGCTGGGACCAATACTCCTAAATGGTTTTATAATTGACCTGCACAAAAGGACAGAGTACACTCTTGGGAAGTTTGTGGATGATGCCAAATACAGGGAGCAGGTGATAGGCCAGAGGATTGGGCTGCTATTCAGAGGAACTTCAACAGGATGGAGAAATGGGCTGACAGGAAATTTACGAAGCTTGACAAAGACAAATGAAAGCATCATCTCCTTCCCTCAAGCAGTATTGGTTGGAGACTGACTTGCTAAACAGCAGCTTGCCAGAAAAGACCTGGATGATCTGGTGGAGAACAGGTTGGACATGTGCAGCTGTTCACCCTGACACTAAAGAAAGCTGAGATGTATTACCAAGAATGTAGCCAGTCATAAAGACAAGTGATTCTCCCCCTCTGTTCCACACTGCTGAGATCAGTTCTGAAGTACTATGTCCATTTTGGTCTCCTCAGTACAAGAAAGATTAGTTAGTGGAGTGAGTGGGATGGAGGCAGATGGAGTACATGATGTATCAGGAGAGGCTGAAAAGATCAGGTTTGTTCAGCCTGGAGAAGAGAAGGCTCAGAAGGAATCTTACTGCTGTCTGACTAGCTAATGGGAGATTGTAGGGAAAACAGAACAAGTCTGGTTCTGGAGGGCCACAGTGTTGGGTCAAAATATAACAGATAGAAGTTGGAACATTTCTAGCTATCATATTCCTAAATTGTGCAAACCTCTGTTTACATTACGATATTTCTGTGTTACCAACATCTGATAGACAATGGTTATTTTTTTTTTTTTTTTTTTTTTTTTTTGGAACACCTGCAATTTATACAGTCCAGGTCAACTTCTTTCTTCTCTTTCTTGTTTGCATTGTCATAACACAGTTCTTACTCTCCATGATCCTCTCCTAGTTTACCTTTCCCTCCTTTTACCTGCCAAATTATTAACAACAGGGTCAGGGATGTGGTACATACAAAGGACAACATTTGGGAACTAGGAAAACATTTATTTACTGAAAGTAAATAAAATAGTATAGGCAGTTACACCTATAAAGACAACATAAGATACTTGTATTAATTAGAGAGGCACATATTTTAAAGTTTCACTTGATGTTTCTGGTCCTGGTCCCTGCTACAGTAAGACAGCATCATGAAATGGAGTCCTCAAAGTAAATCTGTGCAGCAGCCTAGGACAAGCCAAGGATGTCGAACTCTCATATAAAGCACTGGGTGTGAAGAATTACAGTTGACACTGCTGTCTGAACTCCGGAGAGTTTTTAGGTATGAACACATCAATATAAAGATGTTTAAATATCACTACCATTTCATCATTCAATGAAAATTCTTTCCAGTCTTCTACTGACCTGCGCATGTGTCCTTATCTCTCCAGATAGATCTTCCTCACAGGCCTGTATCTTCCTCTCAAAGGATGCTCCAGAGAGTTGTGTTTTCACTTAAAAGACTTAGTTTGCCTCTCTCGCTCATCAAGGGTTGTGGATAGCCATGTCAAAGGGTACCTGGAAGGAGACTGTAGGTATCACTGAGTGATGAAGATCACTTTACTGTTAATTTTAAGAATATAGGGGACGTTCTGGAAAATGAAACCCCCTGTCTCTTCACACTAAATGTTCAAAAGGAGTCTACAGCTAAGATGTATATATATAAATTGTGTACCCATTCAAAGTACAAACTTTGTCAACAGTATAACTTCAGAATTGTTACTGAAGTCCTCCTACAACAAATTTCAGTGGTAGTATAGAAGGAAAGATTAAAACATGAATATCAGCTAAATGATTGCTAATGGATTGTTTAACATAATCAGAGACAATAAGTCTTAGTGGATTAAACAGTGGTTATAAACCCAATATTAGTTAAAAAATTCATACTCAGCTCTTTGTCTTATTCTGAAGACAAACAAATTTTGCTCATAGTGTACACACGTTTCTATTTATTTTTATTTATTTATTTTTTTTATTGTTGACATCAACGCATATCATCTCTGTCTTTAGATGCATTGTCAAAATGTGCAATTCTTTGTGGTGGTTCTTCCTGTGGAAATATATGAATCATACAGTTTGTAACTGGGTGGCAGACCACATGGTCTTTTGTGGATCCTTTCATACTTAGTGTTTGTGATGTCTACTGAAATACCATTTTGTATTTACCCCATTCTTTCCTGAATATAGTATATTATTACACTGGATAACAAGTTACATACTGCCATTTAAAATGCTATTAAGTATAGGTGTCTCTCCTCATAACTGCAATTCTATAGGTACTTAAATAAAAGAAATACTGTAGGCCTTTTTGTGGTATGATTTTTCAGTAACGTGATGCATACATTACTCAAGAATAAGAAATACAAATAGCTGTAAGATATTTATGCCTTTTACAGGCATTCTAACCTTTTTAGAAAATGGCTATAATTTGAAGATATAATGTGAAAGGAGTGTTCTTAATGCTACATTAATTACAAAGGCTCTCTTTCATTCCCTTTTTGGAGACATTTTTTGTATTTTTATATGACAAGATGCATATAATATTGTGGCAATAATGAGCTTAATGTAACTGGAAGCTATCAGATGAGGTTGTATCAAAATTTCAAATACAAATAGCACCAGAAAAATCATCTGTATCCCTGAATGTCTTTCTGTCATATACCAAAAACTTTTTCCTTTCCACTAAGTGGCACTGTGTTATTTGTAGTTGGCTGTTCAGGCCATATTAAAAACCCTTTGGGCCAAATTTATTCTCAATATAGCCTCATTAAGTCAATGGAGTTACATGTGAAATGAATTTGGCCCAGAGTTTTAAAGGTACCTAATTCTAAAGCATTGCTGTAAATTTCCATTGTGAAGGCTCAGGAGAAAAATAAAAATCAGTTAGTGTTTAATCTTGCAAGCAGCTGACCCTTTCATTTGGTGTTTAACTGTTTCATTATATTTTTTTCCTACCAAATTAGCCCTAGTTAAAAAGGATCATCTTATCTATTTCAGTAGAACTGTCAGTAAATTTTGATTTGAAAATGGATGAGCTCTGTGCTCTTTGTGGTCACCCTTAATTTACATTAAATTAATATTATGTATTTTAAAATGTGTGTTCATATGAAAAAGTCTGCTATTGAAAACCTTGTTATACTATAGCAAAATATATCAAGGTATAAGGAAAAGAAGATCAGGTTTGTCTGATGTCACTCTAAATTTCTTGATTCCTTACAATGGAAGAATAAATAGGCATATGACAATTTTTAGGCAGTGCTTAGATGCCTTTTTTTTTTTTTTTCTGACTTACCACTGCGACAAAAAATGCAGAAACATGTTACTAAATCTTGAGACACCATAAACCTTTAAACATAGTTGCTGACACCTTTGGCATGACAGTCCTTTCCTTCACAGTATGTGTATAATTTGCCACTTACTTCTAGTTTCTTGAGATTTTAGCAAAGATATAATTTATTTAGTCCTTTACATATGAACTGATATTTTTGAGAATCCATGAGTACCTCTCTAGGGTGTTTAATCTGGAGAAAAAGACGCTAAGGGGAGACCTCAAGACTCTCTACAACTACCTAAAAGGAGGTTGTAGTGTTGGTGTTTCTTTTCAGGTGACATAAGATGTGAGGTTATGGTTTCAGGTTGTGCCAGGGGAGGTTTACATCAAACCTTAGGAATAATTTCTTCATGGAGAGCGTGGACAAGCACTGAAAGAGGCTGCCCCAGGAAGTGGTGTAGTTGCCATCCCTGGAGGTATGTAAGAGATGAGTGGATGTAGTGCTTAGGGACATAGTTTAGTGGTGAACTAAAGTCTAGTTGATAGTTGGAATTGGTGATGTCAAAGGTCTTTTCCAACCTGAATGATTCTAAGATTCTATGAATAGAATCTGTGAATAAGATTCTCTTATTGGCTTTGCGCTAGGCAAGGAGTGTGTACATAAGAAATGCACGTGGCCTAAGAGCTTTGGAAAGGGAAAGGATGTCTGTATGTGAAAACAGTAGCTTTAGAGGTGGGACTCCATGAGTTCTCTGCTTGAGTCTGGCAAATATTTCCCTTTCTGTTTTCTATCAAACACCTAAGTTGCATATCCTTCCTTTATTGCATAGCAGTAAAACTATTTCTTTACCAGTAGTTCCCAGCACTGCCTTATTAATATGTGTCAGCATTTTTCTAATAACCACATTTTTTTCACTGTTGCTCATGAAATACCTTGGTAATCTTGGATTGTAGATAACCACAGAAGTATATGATTTATTATAGTTGGGATTCTGGGATTCTTCACTTTCTGCAAAGTGTTGATTTTGTTAAAAAACAACTTCTTTTTTTTTTTCTTCTATCTAATATTAATCCTTGCTTAAACCTCTTAAACCTTACTTTTTTTTTTTTTTTTTTTTTTTTTTTTTTTTTTTTTTTTTAAGAAGCCCAAAATGACAGAAGCTGTATGAGAGGGACAAGACCAACTGGAAGAGATCTAACCTTTTACTGGGCCATTTCTTATAGTCTGCTAAAAAAATTGAGCATTTGGGGACACCAGTACAATCTTTTTGTACATAATATTTTCATATATTAGATGAATAAGCAATAATGACTAGTACCATTCTTGCAATGTGCATGGAGCAATTGGAAATATGTCTAAAATTGACCAAATGGCCAATGATCAAAGTGGGAACTACTGAGAAACTTTCAAATGTTGCTTCCTTATTGTATATTTAATATGGAGCTGGAGAAACAACCTTGTGGAATAAACTCAAATACTAGAATAACTCTTTCATTGATACTAGAATTTAGATTGGCAACCATTTTTTTATTGTTATTATTTTTAATTGTGAACAAATATATCAATAATATATACTTGGCAGGGTGTTAGTAGAATCTCTTGAGTACCTCCCCTTTAGCAATATTTGTCCCTATCTGTTTTTTGATTTAACTGCCAGAATTAGCCAGAATAAATTAATATTCAGGCATCTCAGAAAAAACGTTCTGAGCTTGAGAACACCACTTTAAAATTCCTCCTGACTTTTAATCAAAACTTGAAAATAGTGAATATTAAAATTAATGTAAAATATTGTAAGCATTAAGAAAATTACCTTGAAATCAGGCTTAAAGGGAACAGTTTTTAAAACAGCTTAAGTCTGGAGAAGCTAAATTAGATTTTACAATACAAATTTGTCTTCCGCAGATTTGTTTCTAAAATATATATTGGGCTAACACGTCCCAGCTGTGTGTAGACTCATCCTCCAACTGTATCCATGAGAGCTAACGAACTTTGGAACTGAAACTGTGCACATACTAGGAGAATCAAGTCATCGATGAGAATGATGTAGTCCTAGCATCTTCACAAGGTACCGAATATACACATGATGTAATTTATCTGACAAAACTTTGACCATCTCTGTACTGATGTCCATTTTAATACCATTTGTGCTATGCTTTCTGCATGGATAACATCATGTTATATGATGCATTGTCTTGAAGCTACATTATTACTTATCCAGGCTGAACCTGAAAGAGCAATAAATGCTATCATGATGCAGTTTACATACTGCAGTGCTTCATGCTTGAGGTATCCTTGTGCTCTTTCTCTTGCTCAATACTTTTTCATATTAATCTAAGCTACTATAATCTTATTTCTGCAGAGCATTTTTATATTACATATCACTAAATTGGAGTGCTGACTATGAAATCACTGCAGTTTAAGGCCATTAATATGGTCAGTCTAACAACATTTACAAACTGATCTGTTAGTTCTTTGCTGATGTCTGTGTTCATGCACCAATTGCCATTTAAAGATCCCATCTGACATTTTCAGCTGATAACCATTATGCCATTATGATAAGTCCTTTGAGAAACTTTTGTAGCCACTGCATTTATTATGATTTTATCCTTCTCACTTGTTAAAAAAAAGCCTTCAGGTTCATTATTTCTTTGTTCTAAGAGTTGAGGAAAAAAAAAAAAGATATATATTTTTGGACCACAAATTGGACCTACTTTTCTTTCCACTGCTTCTGTCCCTTCAGAAAAAATAAGTGACCCCTCATCTGTAGCTTTTTGTGAGATACTATATTTGTTTTGAATTAGTGACTGGCTTCCACTATGTTTCTAAATAAGGAATAGGAGATAAGGACTTTTGGATTTAGTATAGTCAACATTTTCATACAGGTTAAGCAGAGATATCTTAAATGAAGCAAAATCAAATCCACTATAAGAAAAGGCTGTCCTTTTATAAAACACATAAAAATATGAATAAAATAATATGTAATGCTTATCTGCATAAAATAGTATTACTTCCCCAAACTGTCATTAGTAAAGCTATACACTCTCAACTGCAATAAACATAATTACTCTTTTCCTCTACCATCTTCCAGGAGTAAGAAATAAAACTGAATAAAATCTGCTGTATTTGACTCATAGTAAGTAAAAGTACTAACAATATCTACTAAAGAAGCAAAGTCTATGTTACCCAGTTTTTCCAAGAATTTATCTTTATGCTCTTTGCTCTATGATGTGTATACAGAGTTCCAGATAAACTATCTGTGAACTAAAAGCACAATTCTGCAGGAAAAAAGCAAATTCTAAATGTGAGAATACTAAAACTGTGCAAAAAGAAATCACAAGGCTGGCTTGTGAAAGTGAGTACAAATGTGCAACCTCTGGTTAATGCAAGATAGAGCACGTGTCTGTGAGAAGATGTTTAACATATAGTATGAGATGTTTCTAAAAAAGAAAACCTTCATCAAGCACTGCTTCATGTAGCAGATGCAGAGGACAATATAAAGTGTTATTTAAGTTAAGTTTGTTCAGTAGTAAAGGTTAAGATTGTACACCACCTTGTCTTGAATGTTTCAGTGAATTAACTTGTCTATGCCCTTCCCCCTCTCCCACATTGTTTTCTATATATATTTTCTCTACTGATTGCACACTATGGATATTATCTCATATCTGTGGTACAACATGTATTTATCCCACTGTATATATGTGGTAACGAGTTTTGTAGAAAATTCAGTGCTTGTTTTCTGAGATTCTATATCTGAGTACTGAATGCAGGTTCACACCATGTCTGTTGATGAGGCTTGGAGTCATACCCGTGATTTACGAAGACTGCAACCTACGCACACCTACCACTTACCCATACTTAGAGAGATCATAGAAACCTAAGTAGATGGCACGGTAACCTAAATATGTAGCACCTGGGGTTTTGCACTTTTTCTCAGGCCCTTTTAACTCTGTTCCTATATATGTTTGTTTTGTTATTTATTTATTTATTTATTTATTTCAGTTTTATGGGTTGGCTGACCAACGTATGCATAAAACTGCAAGAAATATGCTTATCATTTATATCAGGGCCAGTATCTCCCACACACATCTACATAACCAGCAGTGACCTACATAAATTCTCACAGAAGTTGCTTAAATTATATATGTCAAGCTGCAGGTGTTTCTGCACTAGTCAATAAAGGCTGTTTTTTCAACAAAACTTGTCATTTTCCTTATTTCTTTCAGATTTGAAATCTTGATTTAAAAAACAAAAAAAGCAAAACAAAACAAGAACAAACAACAACAACAAACACAGGTCTATGATTTTCAGAAATAAATGTTTTGTGATCCAGTGGTTTTAATGAATGTTGAGAATGTGCTGTTTCATGGTGGTGTAATTCATTAATTATTTTTAGGAAAAACAGGGCTGGTTGTTGCTACCAAAATTAATACTGCTTATAGTAATGCTTCTCTCCACAAGTTAAAGTACAGAGCTCAGAAGTTGAGTAATGGGGTCATTGTAAAAAATATTCTAGATAAAAGCTTAACGTGTTTTCTGAATCTTGCAATTTTTGTTGTTGTTGTTTTTGTGTGTTTGTGTTTAAATCATTTATTTTATATAATCATTGTTAAAATAATAAGCATTGCTCTGTTTGTTTTAAACATTTAAATAGATCTCTGTGTTCAGTAGTGTCCTTTAGAGCCTGTGCAAGTGTTGACACTAGGTCTGTCTTTGACTTGTATATCCTGGGCTATAGAAGAACTCTGAGGGGATTTGGTATTGGACACTAAAAAATCAGTGGAAGAGGTGGCTTGCCTTGCAGCTTGTTTTGAAATTTGAGAAAAAAAACATAAGAATCTGTGAAGGTACATGGGGAATATAAGAAATACCTTTCTACTAGCATGAAATCTCTGAAATCTTCTATGTCTAGTTTTTTTTTTTTTTTTTTTTTTTTTTTTTTTTTCCCAAACCAGTCTCATCACATTTGTTTTCAGAAAATCTGTGTTCTGTCATTTGATCTTGACTCAGAGGTTAAATGCAAAAGAAAAATAATATTGTTCAGTAGAAACATCATTAAAAGTTGTGCAGAGTTTTATAAGTAGAAAAAAAGTAGGAAGAAACAAAATATCCCACCACTCATTGACAGAGTTGAAAGTATTCTGGGTAGCATTCTTTCAGGTGTGCTAGTTAAAAGTCCAGCATACTTGAATGCCTTTCCCTGACGCTGATCTTGAATACCAGTGTGTGCATGTGCTGTACTAAGGTTCACATTATAAAACAGATTTTATCATGGGCTTTACCGGAGCTGGGAGCAAGAGTATAGTTGCCTTAAGTCAGAATATAACCAAAAAGCTTAGAAATGAAAGTATGCATTATATCTAAAGGACATTGCCAGGCATGAATTTTCAGCTTCCTGTTCTATAAACAAAAGAATAGCATCTTGGGCATAATCCCCCTCCCTCTAAAGTCAATAGCAGTGTGGGCCCTAGAGTCTAATTTAGTAGTTCATATTATTTGAAACGAAATATGACAGACAGTGAAATTACCCTCCCTGACTAAACACTTGTAAAACAAAACTCTTTCAAGATGGGTGCGATGGGATGAATACATGAATTTCAGTACTTGTGCATTAAAGTATTTTCTTATTTAAAACCCTTGCTCCATTTTGAGGTTAAAAAGTAGACCCCTTCATTTCCTTGTATATCAGGCAGGTTTCCCTCAGACAGATGTCTTCTGATGGACTGCGAGCACTGCAGGGAACATATAGAAAGGAATTGTTTAATTGTAAATTTAAATGTTCTCTGTGAACAATTTCACTTACCCTGGTACTTCATCTCTTCTTTCTTCCAAAATATTGCATTTTCCCTTCCAATAAAGATGTTTTATAATGGCAATAAGGTGCTATAACTCTAGAAGGTGGTATTGCTCATCTTTTCTTTGTGTCATACAACTCCCACTGTATTATGATAACCTGTTACCTCTTTGTCATGAGTTATTGTGTAAGTGTACATTTTTAACTATATTTAGAAAACAAGTTCATTCTCTTAAAAAGAACCATGAACAATGCTAGTCTGACCATATTGCAAAATGGTTTCTATTTAGTAAAATAATTCCTTTTGGTCTTCCTACATAGGTTTCACTTTCTAAATACCTTATTGGCAAATGTAACTCTTAAGTTATATGGCTGTTTGAGGCATTTTGCCATGTTGTGTTAAAATAACTCTTTAGGTTATCTTTGGACATATGAGAATCATAATAAGAAAATTAATTTTCTGTCCACCAGGAAAACAGTTGCGGTCAAGATAATACCAGCTCCAGGAAAACAAAAACAAACAAACAATCAAAAAATAAAATAAAATAACAAAAAAAAACACAACAACAACACACACGCAAAACAACAAACTAACAAAAATCAACAAACCGAACCAGAGAAAAAACAAACAAACAAACAAACAAAAAAAAGATATTAATTTCCAGTTCCCTACTCTTCTACTCATCAACAAATAGTGAAAAGGGCTTTTTCAAAATGGCCTATCCTTAATATTTTTACAGTGCTTTTTGTAATCCTACTAAAAAGAAGTTAAAGAAAATGGTGAGATGATAATTTTAATTTGGCACACTGAAAGTTCTGTGGATTCTGATTCTGTTTTCTGTGTTATATATAAAGCTAAAAATGACAATTTTTATTTTTTTTTTTGTAGGATGTTTTCTGTTTTATGTTTTATAAGGACTCTGCATAGATAACATGTGTTTGTTAATATATTTATTATCAGATTTCTGCCTGAGAAAGGTCTAGTCTCTTGAAGTTTTTCTCTTTCTTTTTCTTTTACTCTTCTAAGTTTAAAATTAATGTACAATAGTATATTTAAAGTTTGTTTATGGATGAATTAAAAAAGAAACTGCAGTCTCAACATTGCAGTATGTGGAAAGATAATTATTATATAAAATTCAGATGTTTGACTGTAAACTTTAACCTCCTTTACCACCAGGATTCTTACTCAAGTTTTTTTTCCCCAGCAGCCTTTGTACCCTAACAGTGCTTTAAGAAAGTTCTTCCACATTGTGTTTTGTTTGTTTGTTTGTGGATTTCTTAACAATTATGGTTATTACTAAATAATGATAAATAATTTGAGGTGTCTATCTCTTATGTTGCTTACAGAACCAAGCCTCATGTAATAATTGTTACAGTTTTCCTGGACTACCATCGATGTCCTTGCAATGTATCTGTCCTTATAGGTTGTGTCAGAACTAGATCTTTTTAAGGAATTATATATATTTAATAGGGACTTTTCAACAAATCATTTTGAAGATGAAGTTCATAACTCATAACAATTAAAACAAAAGAATAAAAAAGACCTTGCACAATCATAAGTAATGTTAGAGATCTCTAGACAGAGCAAAGATTTTACAGTTAGGAACTAAGAAAAAGAGATTCCCATCTCAAGAGTGGGAATTAGCTGTAAGTATCCTGATTAAAAAAGAAAGTCAGAAGTCTATTCAGAGAGAAGATGAATAGTATGTAGTTGATTGAAAGGCTTTCCTTGGTTACAAAACAGATATCCAGATTAAAACAGAATAAGCCAAGGAAAACCTACTGACTGGTAAAAATTAAGAAATTGTAAAAAATTAATATAGATAATGAATTTTGCATAGTACTGCAAGGTAGGTTTGTAATTAAGTACAGTTGGAAAGAAGCAGAAAAATGTTAGGTAAACTGTTTTTCATAAACTAGAATGCTGTGAAATATAATGCAGATGAACCTGTATGATACAACTGCAATTTTTGGAAATAGTAACACAAATGTAATAGGGAAGTGTACTCTTATTTCTTATGATCATAAGTGATCTTGCTTTTTGAGTGCAAATGTTATGAAGAGCAAAACAATAACCCTTTTGAAACATCAGTCTGTACAGCTTGGAAAGTCAAAGGTCAAAAAGAAATTTAGGTTAAATTTTCAATCGGGACATGATGCAATGTGCACAGAATTGTCTGCAGTGCTAGATGTAAATGATGCTCACTACAACATATTGGTGTGATAATCAAAGACCTCATGGAAAGGGTCAGATTTTAATTCAAGTCCTGACAAAATGTCATTTTTGAAAGATAAATGACAACTGGTAAAAATTATGTGAAATAGTTTTTAGTAACACATTTAATAATTAAATAACATTGGCTTGCTATTGGTATGTGACATTCACCAATATTTTTATTTGTTTTTTTTTTTTTTCTCAGTTTTTATGAAGCATTCCTAGTATTATTATATACGGTTGTGGATGAATAGATCTCCACTTTTGACATACCATTGATTTCAGTAATTTTCTTGGAGGAAAATGTCAGATATTTAGAAAATAATAGCTACAAATAATCTCCCAGCATCTACTGGAGAGGCCTCAAAAGTCAGACTACTTATAGTATTGAACTGACACAGTCCAAGTCTATTCACAGGGAACCTGGTGAATAAATATATGATGTATATAAACATATAACGTAGTATAAAAGACCTTAATGAAAAAGAAAGCACAGTTTTAAACATTTTTTCCATACTTAGAAACTTTGATGAATGAGTACTTTGAACTATTTTGGGAAGTGTGGGGGGGGGGGCAGTTGTATTATATCTTAACCTAAGTTTAATTCCAACCTAACAGAACTGGGTTAGAATAACCATTATATTCTTGTATTTCTAGGTAAGTTTCCAAGACATGTGGTAACTTTAAGCCCTGATGCAGAGACAAATATATTCTATTTGGTTTGAAGTGATAAAGCTCATAAATTTATGTAAAGTGTAATAAAAAGGAAAAGTTGTTGCCATTATCATTAAAAGTAGATTTAACAGATTGAGCTGAACCAATTGCTTTTGACAGCCCAGAGGATATTTATATTTTCAGTGAACTTTTTATATCAATTTTTCATCACTAAACTATTTACTCTTGCTGGTTTAGCTAGATTTTTGACTCCCTTGATTGTTCATATGGGATGGAGATGATGACGTTATATTTAATTTTCATTACTCCTGTGAATGTATGCAGTTTGAGATGCTTGGTATGATGTATTCTGTTCATATCATATTATTTTAATTCTCTCTTATCCCTAAATTTGTACTTATATATTTTTATTAAAATGAAGAAACCTTACCAACAATATAAAAGCAATGCGTTAAGGAAGAAAAAAAAAATCAAATATGAAGAAAGGAAGTCCTATGTATTAGCAGATGCCTTTTTTGTTTTCCTGGGTGATGTTCAGCCTTCATACAAAGTGTAATAAGTACACCAAGTCTCTGAAGTTTCTTTGCAAACTCAGCAGCCACTCCAAATAAGGAACTTAAAAGTTTATGCATATGCTAAAGAAAATCTGAGCATACTACAATACATTTTAAGAAGAGATTCCACAGACCTTTCTAAAAAAAAAAAAATAGTTTGGTCATACTCTGTTCACTGTCCATTTATTTTCTCCAAAGCTGGTTCTCACACGGAAGAATCAGGGGGAAATTCTCTATTAGAAAAAAATGTAGCTATTAACAAAACAAAATTCTAAATGCAAAGGTACAAATATGTATTCCAAAAGTACTTATTCAATTAAGAGCAGTAATACTGCCAGTGATTTTAAATTATCAATACAGCTGATTGAGTGAAAATCCAATGGTAATGCAGGCAGAAAGCTATAAGACAACATTTCACAGAATCAGAATCACAGAATCATCTAGGTTGGAAGAGACCTCCAAGATAATCTTGGAGGTCCGAGAGGTCAAGGATTCAACCTCTGACCTAACATTAACAAGTCCTCCACTAAACCATATCACTAAGCTCTACATCTAAATGTCTTTTAAAAACCTCCAGGGATGATGACTCAACCACTTCCCTGGGCAGCCAATTCCAATGCCTAACAACACTTTCAGTAAAGAAGTTTTTCCTAATATCCAACCTAAACCTCCCTTTGCACAACTTTAGTCCATTCTCCCTCATTCTATCACCAGGAACGTGGGAGAACAGACCAACCCCCACCTTGCTACAGCCTCCTTTAACATACTTATAGAGTAATAAGGTCACCGCTGAGCCTCCTCTTCTCCAGGCTGAACAACCTCAGCTCCCTCAGCCACTCCTCGTAAGACTTGTTCTCCAGACCCCTCACCAGCTTTGTTGCCCTTCTCTGGACTTGCTCAAGCACCTCGATGTCCTTCTTGTAGTGAGGAGCCCAAAACTGAACACAGTACTCGAGGTGCAGCCTCACCACAGCTGAGTACAGGGGGATGATCACCTCCCTAGCCCTGCTGGCCACACTGCTTCTTATGCAAGCCAGGATGCCGTTGGCCTTCTTGGCCACCTGAGCACACTGCTGGCTCATATTCAGCCCACTATCAACCATCACTCCCAGGTCCTTCTCTGCCAGGCAACTTTCTAACCACTCATCTCCCAGCCTGTAGCGCTCTTCGGGGTTGTTGTACCCCAAGTGTAGGACCCAGCACTTGGCCTTGTTGAACTTCATACAGTTGACCTCAGCCTATTGGTCCAGCCTATCCAGATCGTCCTGCAGAGCCTTTCTACACTTGAGCAGATCAACACATGCACCTGACTTGGTGTCATCTGCAAATTTACTGAGGGTGCACTAGATCCCCTCATCCACATCATCGATAAAGACATTAAAGAGAACTGGCCCTAGTACTGAGCCCTGGGGGGGCTCCACTAGTGACCAGACTCCATTGAATTTAACTCCATTCACCACAACTCTTTGGGTTGGCTAGCCAGCTAGTTTTTAACACAACAAAGTGTATGCCAGTCCAAGCCAGTTTCTTCAGGAGAATGCTGTGCAAAATGGTGTAAAAAACCTTACTGAAATCAAGATTTAAAACTATTCTGCCAGATTTATTGTGTAAAAGTATGAAAAATTACACTTAATTAGACTTCTCATCATCTTAACCCTCAGAAGTGGTCATAGTTAACCAATGACTTGTAATACAAAACAATAAAATAAAATACAAAAAAGAGATGGAAGAAAAGCCAGAGCATCACAGACAGATGTCCTCATATGGGTCCAGGCATGTATATTAATGTTCAAAGAAAATTTGAGCTCAGTGTCTCAGACCCAGATAAAAAAATGTAACAGTCAGAAGAAAAAGAATTCTTTTCAGAAGGAATATAGCCAAAACTTTCAGAGGAATTCTGTTGGATTACATTTCAGCTAACGTTTAAAGAGTGGTTTCATATCATCCCATCTATAAGATGGTTAACTCCTTTCTGGTAGTCTACCTAATACTATGTGAAGAAGAGAGCAGGTGTTCTCTAACAGAAGCAGAAGACATTTCTCAAGAGCAAACTCTTACAGTCACTCTGTTTACTGCCTTGAATATCCAAAACTATCAGTACTGCACATGCTATGAGCAGTTGCCAATTTCTTTGGAATGTGTAACCTGCTTATGTTTAAAGAAAGCATATTCTGCACTTATGTCATGCAGAAAATCATCAGTAGAGACAGCTCAGATGTATATATAACAAGAATAACATTTTAAATAAGTTTGTGATGATTAAGTGAGACACTGAGGTATGTGTAGGAAATACGCATATATGAATATCACCTTCTAGTGTGATGCTTGTGAGGCTCATAACTCTGAGAGAGGATGAAGGAGACCAAAGTATATCTCAAAGTCTCTCTTCAGGCACTGGAAAGACGTCTGGGGAAGATAGATGAAGAACTGGGCATAGCACCTGAATGAAATAGCAGTACTTGCTGCAGAAAGACTGCAGAAGAAAATCCGGACAGAACAGTATTTATAGCCTGTTGGAGCAAAGGAGAGTGAGAATTTTGGCAGGAGATAAATGCTTCACACTTTATGCAATGATTTGCAGTGCAGTCATAAGAAAAGGATTATTTAGGCAGGGACAGATGTAAGTATCAGTACAGGAAGTAAAGAAAAATAACTCCCAATCTTTTATATGTTATGTCATGCCTATGATGTTCTCATTCCCAATTTTCAAACATATGCAGTTGGCAATACAGTTCCTTTTAGAAATGTCAGTCTGGTATTTTTTAAGGGGACTGAAACCTTTCTTCTGCTATGTCAGTAAAGAAGAACCTCTGAGAAAATGATACTGTTCTCTACAAAAATTAATCCAATTCCTTTAGGGCTGAGTAGGACTGAAGTAACCCTTTGCCATGAATCCAAGGTCTTTTCAGGAAAATGTGGAGGTCCAATAAAATGAGAAGATAAGCTTGAGTTAGTTCAGATCTACAGACTAGATGTGGATTGCTGGACCAATTCACACTGTTTTTAGAATAAATCTGTTTCTTTATTGGACACAGTCATCTAGTAATAACAAAATGTGAACATTTGGAAAGGAGGTCTGATGTGTCCTTCTACCTCTTTGTAAAAAAAATGGCTACAGAAAAAAAAAAAAAATACAAAATCCTCTTTACTTAATGTGGACCTCTCTCTCTGATGTGTAAGTCCTCTGTGTCCAAAGATAATTAGCACTTTATAATGCTAATCATTATAATTATGTCTGAGAAAAAAATCATTAGGGGGTAGGTCTGTTCGATGATTTTCAATTGCCCCCTCTATTCAAAAATAAGGTCATTTTTTGATTACCAAGTTTTAGAAGCCCAAAGCTGGAAACCGTATTACAGTAAATCTTTTGATTGTTTATTTCCTCATTTAAGATATTTTCCAAGTAAGTCAAAGACTTAAACAGGAAAAAATTAATCAATGTCATAAAATGTGGCTGTTATAATATTACCTCAAAAATTTCTGTTTTCATAATATCAATGTGAAATATATATCTATATATTTGTAATTTTTTGACATGAATATGTGAATACTGTACTGAAAGAAGCTAAGAAAAGCCACCATACAGTTTTTTCTCTCACATGTATTAATTTGAAATGCCAGAGGTAGAAGTTAGAATTTGAAAGGCATAACTTGCAGAACATTAATAGGAAATATAAATGTGTGCCACAAGTAAAAAAATGCAAATTGGTACATTATTCTCTGAGTGAAAACAATCAGCTGAATCAAATTTCTTGGTTTCTTTATTTCTTGGTTTCTTTCTTTCCTGGTTTCTTTCTTTCTTTCTTATTATTCAGCATAGCAGTTGCACAGACAATATAGTTTAGTTGTTAAAAACTACAACTTTCAAACATTATGAGGCATAGTTTGAAAGCATGATAGAAATTAATATTAATTTATTAATTATATTTTAATAATTAATTAATATTATGACAAGTATTTAAACTCTCGAAGATGGTTTGTTTATTCCTGAATATAGTGAATTCGTGTTATTGGGGTACTAGAAAGAGAATTTACTGTGAATTAATTTTGCTTACTTTGATTGTACAGCAGGGAATCAAAGTGGGTATTTCTTTTCCAGAAATAAAAAAAAAAAAAATGGAAAAAAGAAGGTGGTGAGGCTGAGTAGCCTGTACTGCAGATTGAGTGAAAGAGATGTCAGTAAAAAAAAGGGCAGAGCAGGGCAGGGCAGAGCAAGAAAGGGCAGGGCAGGGCAGGGCAGGGCAGGGCAGGGCAGGGCAGGGCAGGGAAGGGAAGGGCAGGGCAGGGCAGGGCAGGGCAGGGCAGGGAAGGGAAGGGAAGGGAAGGGAAGGGAAGGGAAGGGAAGGGAAGGGAAGGGAAGGGAAGGGAATGTGCATGTTAACAACAAATAATACCATGCAATTGGCTAAGTATAGGGAATAAAACAAGTTATGTTTTGTGCTTTATACAAGTTCAAAATAGAGAAGTTCACTAAAAGACAGCTTCTATTTCATGATGAACCACTTTTTTATTATTATTTTTTTTTAATTTCAGCTGATACTTATGTTGTCATAAGTATTAGAGGGCAGAGAAGAAATACTACATGACTCCTGCCATATGGCTCAACTAATGTTTTGTGACAAAAGTGGTTTAACCATATATACCATATACCATAAAAAAATTGGCTGATAATTTTCCCACATAAAAATGTGTTGTGAAAACTCAGAAAAGCCCTGAGGGAATTCTCAAATATACCAGGAACATGAACAAACAACTTGCAGATTTGCTTTAAAGTTGAACTAGAATGAGTGCAGCATGGACCAATTTCTTACAGCTGTAAAGGCAGGCTCCAATGTAAAAAAAAAAAAAAAAAAAAAAAAAAGTTATGCAAGAGAAAAACATTTCCCTCCCAAGGTTGTGAAGAAAGATCCTCACTGATTAGGTCTCCAGATGGAAATTAGCCCTTCACATGTAATTTGACATCTAAAAAGGAAAACCTTCCCAGGAGAAAGCAAGATATTTGTTGCATAAATTGAACAGTTTGAAAGGGAAAAGCTCAAATGAATTTTAAGAAGATGGTCACTTCACATTTTCAGAATATTGGCACTATCAAAAAAGAAAAATATTCAGAAAAAAAAAAAAAGATTAAAAAAATCCTTTAAGGCCCTCCTTCCAGACAGTTCACAGATTTTGTTTTTCAAAAACAATGTTTAGTTAGTTTTACAAAAATGAAGTTAGTTTTACAAAAGCAAAGTTTAGTTAGTAACTAAACACATCTGCTCAGTTGCAGATGTACTATATTTCTTAAAACAACAAAAACACACACAAAAATTCCCCCCAAACCACCACCACAACAAACAAACAACGAACCAACCAAAACAACAACAATAAAAGAACTCTGGTTTAAAAATTATTTCAGAGAGCAATTCAAGCAAACTAAAGATCAAATTAAAGTGTGATAAAGCTTATTGTCTTCTATCCTTCTCCTGTCTTTGAGAATTTCAATTTTTTATGACTTTGTGGGATCACACTAAGTTCTTTGTTGAGATATAGTTTATTGAAGAACTCAAGCATGCTCCTGATTTTGGAAGAAAAAGAAAGCAATGGAATTGCTTGTATTCTGGAAGTTAAGCACACTCACAAGTACTTGCTTCATCCAGAGCAGCATCTCTTCATTGTGATTGAAAGGAGAACCTAAGGAATCTATTTCATTCTATTACATACAGATTTTGGCATGTTGTCTCAAATAAAGATAAATTTTCTCTTTGCGCAAACACTGAAACATTTACATTCCATAAAGTAAAAAAAAAATAAATTAGACTTTCAAAAGAAACATCTATACATTTGACATAAAATACTCAACTCTACGAAACTATTGGAAGAACCATTTCATACCTATCTGAGTTCTGAGAAACCTATAATTCATTCATAAACAAATATCTTTTACTGGAAATACAAATAAAGGATGAAGCTAACCTTCTCTATAACATTGTATCTATGGCCAGATCCTAACTATTATTCTCATTACTTGCTCAACAAGAAAAAAAAGACTACTAGAGAGGTAAGAACTTCTAATGCAGGCAGATGGTAGCTAGTCTAAAGAAAAGATTGTTTATTCCATTTTTCTCCTCTGCTTCATACAGTGATTCTGCTATTGCAGGCTGGGTGCCAATAATTCAGGGTGGTGACACATGGGACTAATACAAAATGTGTTCAGTTTATAGTTAGGTTAAAATAGAAGCAAAGTTGAAAGGAAGCAAAGCTGAAGTCAGGCAGTTTCAACTTTATAAACTTCCCTGCGCTAGTTTAGAAAGATTAGTTGTGATGAAGCAAATCTGTTGGTTCTGGTGGGTGTAGAGCCCCCAGTGCAAGCTGTGAGATCTGTAGCCCAAAGAATCAATACATCTTCTAATTGTGTCATGCCACGTCTGTGATTTAGACTGGAATATATTCTGTGATTTGTTTAATAAACTTGCAAGCTTAAATACCATGCGTTTGTGGGATGCTCCCCTGGGATTCATCCTTAAGGTTGCCCAAATGTATCTCTTCTTCCAGTGACCTACGTAGGAAGTGACATGAGACATGTGGTGGTTTAATTAGCAAAATGTTGGCATCAGATTAATAAAGGAGAGAATATCCTTTTCTACAGTTTCTGTTTCATATAAATATCTCTCTCAGAGATCTAGTTCCATATGGCAATTAGAAGTACTTGTTAACATAGTTGTTTAGGTATATGAATAATGAAGGTAGATTTTCTCTGAGTTTGTAAGAACTAGGGATGGACAGACTTGTTCAGATAAAATTAAAACTCACCCATCTATGCATAAATATAAATCTTTTTTTTTTTTCTTTTTTTTAGCCATTGGAAGTTTCTAATAGTCTTACTTGTGTGTGTGTGTGTTTGTATTTTTAATTAATTTTTATATACTTCTGAATTGATGAAGTTTGCTTGGAAATGGAAGTCATGGTTCCATGAAAGTTCACTATTTCAAACAGACACTCAGCTCAAATTTTGTCAGCTCAGACAAAAAATTTATTGAATTTACATATTTTAGGTTATATTTCAAAGACTTCTTTTTTTTTTTTTTTTTTTTCAGAGTTCTTACTCTTTAATAGGCAAATTGCAAAAATCTTCATTTCATATGCTGTATTCAAGACTTTATTGAAGACATTAAATGTCACAGAAATAACATAACCATGCATATTTTGGTGGATCAATGACAGAACTGCAGAAGGAAAATTATTTAAGGAAACTTTAGTGTAGATAAAACATGAATTTAGATTGCTCACACATAGTTTTTAACATTTTTTCCTGTTCTGGCAAAGACAAAACAAAACAGAACAAAACACAATTTCTTGATTTTGGTGGTCTAGGAAAGTATAGTAATATTTTGTATGGCTGGCACTAAAACTAGTAGGATAAAGGACAATGGAGGTGAAAATATGATTAATTTTTTTCACTTTCTCATTAGTCTGAAAGTGGGGTTTGGAAGTCACAGAATCACAGAATTTTCTATGTTGGAAGAGACCTCAAGATCCTCACTCCATTAAGTTTTAAATTATCCTCTGCTCTGCCTTTTCTCATTGCAACTTATTCTTGAAAGAAAAGAAAAACTCTTGTGTTTGTATGTCTTCTAAAGTGTAACATTCTGTAACAGAAAGGAATAAATAAATAAAAACTAGAGATGGATCTTGACAAATTTATGAAACTACATAGTCAACCAGAGAATGATGTTCATGACTGAAAAAAGTTCTTTACTCTCTTTACCATATTAAAGGTAAAGAGAGAGACCATATTAAAGGACTGCATCATATCATTGGAGAAATTTAATTTTCATAATCTTCATTAAGTCATGGGCTAAAAGGTTTTCTTATCTTTCTGATTGAATTCATACATATTACTTTTTGATTCTCACATGATTCTTAAGTAAATATATTTTACTTAGTACTGCTTTGTGCTATTTCAAGACTTTATTCAGAATTATATTTTTTTTTACAGATGTCTTTTGATTGTAGACATCTTGTTATCAAACTTCCATGTGGAGAAAAGGTCCTCAATTGCATATATATTTTATTGATTGTTTATTATCAGAATGGTTGATTTTTATTTTTATATTTTTTTCAGAATTTCTGTTTGTGCGAAGTTTCAAGTGCTTTGTGTATACAATTACAGTATTTCATTCTGCAAAGACTGTGCTCCCAAAAAGGGAGAGGAAGCTCACTTGCTCTGTTCTTAAATGTATGTAGGTTAGCAAAAACATTCTTCAAAGGATTTGAGTGACACTAGTGGGACATGTGCAACTAAATTATGATACTTGTAGAATCTTTCAGAGACTGCAACAGGATATGGTCTATATTGTGATCTACATGAAACCATAAACTCAAAGAGCAACAACCTGCAAGAATGGATTTCTCAGAAAACATGCTATTAACATGAATTTGAAAAACTAAAGCTTTGAATTAAAATATTAGTGGTTAGATTTCATGGAAATAATAGTAAAAAAATTCTAGTGTTGGTTAGTACAGACAGGAATAACATACTGTTCCATAATTTTTATGTCTATTCATTTTGTCCTTCTTTGTTAAACTACTGCTATTTCAGTTTTGAGCTTCTTGAACAGAATGCTTTCTGTGCTCTGAACTCTACCAGTTAATATAATAGTGATTCTGCTACAAAGGTAAAAGGAGAATAAAATCATCAGGTTTTCTTTTTCTCTTGTAACCTCAGTCCATGTTTGAAGTTAAATTCCAGAAACTGAAAGGTTAGTATCTTTGTCTGTCACGAGATCTTCGTGGACTGACTCCTTTTGAAATCAGTGAGACTTTGTGAAAATCATAAATGGCATTTGCAGGGAGTAATTGCAGGGTCAAGAACAGTGTGTCAGAGCACTTACCTCTGAGATATTTCTCTATGCCTATCTGTTAGGCAGCAACAAAAGTACTTTCATTTTCTTCTAGCAACTGGGCCTTTTTAAATAGATGAAGGAAAATAAAACATGAATTCATTCTTACTCATATTTGAATTGAATGAATAGAAGTAATGTATAATCTTCTTTCTGCAACGTGATAAATATTTACAGTGTGTAATGAGATTTCGTGTCAAAAATTGATGGTATTTATTGTGTTTTAATAAAAGCAGATTTGAAAATGTTAGTTTTATTAAAGAAAAGAAGTGTTGAAAATATTACCATTTTCACATTTGTTTTTTCTATGGAGACCTTATATGCAAAGACAGATTTTGAGCTAACTATATTACTATGGAAATCAGTTGCAACAGAATAGAAATAGTACGAAATAATGAAAACATTAATACTTTTTTACACCTTGTTTCATTTATTTATCAGTTGCCCTCACTATTTTTTTATTTGCTACTAAGGCTCTTGCATTTCATTATTATGAAGGTTTTCTCTTCTCTTCTCTTCTCTTCTCTTCTCTTCTCTTCTCTTCTCTTCTCTTCTCTTCTCTTCTCTTCTCTTCTCTTCTCTTCTCTTCTCTTCTCTTCTCTTCTCTTCTCTTCTCTTCTCTTCTCTTCTCTTCTCTTCTCTTCTCTTCTCTTCTCTTCTCTTCTCTTCTCTTCTCTTCTCTTCTCTTCTCTTCTCTTCTCTTCTCTTCTCTTCTCTTCTCTTCCTCTTCTCTTCTCTTCTCTTCCTCTTCTCTTCTCTTCTCTTCATCATAATTTCTTTTCTTAATTTCATAAAATTACAACACAAAACAGATATTTTATATTTGGCATAATTCTGGAAGCTTAGGACATTACCATATGCAGGGTCTAAGTAAGTGTTGCACTGATATTTGTTTCATAATGAAAAAATTATTTTCAAGAGAGTATTGTTGCTAGAAAGTGGAGAGTATACTCTCTCCTCAATGATGAGTCCAGTTGTCATTTACTTCCAAACTGATTTATGGCAGTGCCTTCTCATATACTGCTATTAAGTAATCTGCTAAGACTATAGAGCTCAGCTTTCTTGGGATTTAAGCCACATTAGTCAAAACACCACCACATAGGTGCTGAGTGCTTGAAAATAGGTATGCTGCTCCTTCCATTTGTATCAAACTTTTAATCACTTAATGTTTCACAAATAGATAAAGCAGGTAATAAACCTTGATTCCAAGAGGCTAAAAACTCTAAGTAAACTCTAAACTAGTTCAGTAATATTTAGTTTCCAGGTCATGTAGCTCTAAAATCCTTACCAGTAAACCATTAAAAAAAAAAAAAAAAAAGAGTGAGACATAACATAAAAAAGTAATGGAGGGAAAGTAAGGGCAAAAGAAGAGCAGGAGGTGCAAAATTTATCCTATTTTATCAAATAAGAAGTTATTTAGATTGCATACATGTAGAGGCATGTATGTATGTGCATGGGTTATTATTTAGATAAGCATTTTTGCTGCAGGCAAACAGAAGGAAACCTCTTACAGCATCCCTTTAACTGGCATAAAGCCAGCCTTGCTCATTTTCTGCAGCTGGCATGAAAATAAACTCATTTTTTCCAGAAGTGACCCCCATTATTTCATTTTTCCTAGCTCCCAACAAGTTGATGAGCTGTAATACAAAGCAAAGCAATTAATTGTTATATGGCATCTTTGTTAGAGTAGTAGTGTTGATCTGCAGTTGGGGAGGAGGAGATAGTCTTGAGATTGTGGTAAAATACAGATTTTCAGCAGAATAAATGAGAAAAATGGCATCACACAGAAGTTACATAGTGTTCAGTTATGGATGGAGAAGGGAAGAGCGGTCTCAGAGTTCTCATTTAACTGTTTACGTTGTTTTTATTTTTTTGTAGTGTTTTGATTTTGTTTTTATGTTTGTTTGCTTTTTGCTTTCCCTTCTTTACTCTAAATGCATTTCGTTTTTTGGTAAGGATGGACTTCTCTAGTAAGAAGAAGTGTTGCTGCATATTTCCCCACCACAATTAAAAATAAGAAAATAGAGTAGGCAGTCACCCAATCAAAGTTAAGTCTCCTATGGGATGACAACTTAAGTTTGAACTTCTTTATTTCTGTCTTCAGGGAAGCTCCACCATACCAGAAAATCTAAATGGCAGATTTTCATTTATTTATTTATTTGGTAATTTGTATTGAAACTTGTTCCACTGTATATCAATAATGAAATATCTGATCACAGCTGTACTTGTACATAAGTTCAGTCTATTACATCTTGTTTCATCATTGCAAACACAAGTCACTGGCCTTCCCACTGGATGCTGAGGCCTCTCTCTCTCTCTCTCTGTATTTCCCACACTAGAAATACACACAAACTTCCAGAACATTTTAATTTATGATCTGACAACACTAGAGTCCTACATAACCGTAGTCCTGAACTGTGGACCATTCACAGGAAGCCAGGGCAGGAAGATCAATTTAAAATATAAGGCAATGTAAAGGAAGTCAGTGAGCTGATAACACAAAACAGCATAGTATTTGGAAGCAGAGATTATGACTCTATTGTAGTCTATTAAAGAAGCTGGGAAAGCTGCAGGGAGGGATTTTATGGCAATGAAAGACTAACCAGATAAACAGTACTTTACAGACAGAAAATAAGTGTAAGAGATCATTAAAGAAAAAGATTATCTTCTCTTGGTTCATGTAAATAGAAGAGAGGAGGAGCAAGATGGGTTGCTGTTGAGGAAGGTGGAAGGAAAAAATTGTGGTCTGGATTATCTTTTGATTACATGGAAATGACTATGAATTAAGTCTATGAATTAAATGGTGCTGCCATCAAGAGATCTGCTTATAAGGCTATGTTCTAAGTGTCATTATGCAGTCCACATTTTTTTTTCCATGATCAAACAGATAAAAATAATTCCTTCTACACAGAGACAGAAAATCATACAGTGGATACATCACTTGAGTAAGAACTATGAATCCAAAATGTTTCTCCAATTATGAACATCTTTTACTGATTTACTGCAGGACTCTGAAACCTCATCAAAAGCTCTTAATACAGATTATATTTCAGTATTTCTCATGGTACTTGTGAAAGCAGATATCTTAACTAGCAGTGATTTTATTTAGTCAAACTCCTTTCTTAATCTGAAGAAGGATCAAAGCTTCTCTACAGTCATATCTTGAACCTGGGCTAGACAGACCTTACTACAAACATAGAGGAGGTAAAAGTTTACCCACATTTAGGTTCTGATTATCTGAGATGGCTGAACTGCAGCAGATATGGTAGTACATACCATGTTTGGAACACCTGCCTTCTACAAGGTCAACTAAGAATGAGTGGTTTTTTTTTGTTTTGTTTTGTTTTGTTTTTTTTTTTTTCCTTTTTAGATTATATCTTTTGATATATCTGGCAGATACAGCAACTCTGTACCATCAACAGCTTGAATAGTATAAGTACTTGTTTCCCATAAGTGACAATCTTCTCTCTCTTCCTGACAACTTTTTGAACTAACCCACCTCCTTGTTCTTTCCTACATGCTTCTATGAAGAAACATGCAAGTTTGTAAGAAATGTGTAAAATGGATAGTATCTATGTGTGAATACAAGTCACTATGTGCAAGTGCATTGGGAAAGAAGTACCATAGCTGAAACAAGCAAATAAACAAAATAAATTTTGTTCTCTATTTTACAGTAGGAACCACCTTGAAAATCATAAAGAAATATTATAAAACTCTTAAGTGACAGAAACAAACAGAAAAACTGACCTTTTTGTTAGTCTTGAATGGAAAACATTTGTTCCATCTTATGACAGGGAAGAGTAGGAAAGAACATTTTTGGAAGGACCTACACTACCTCTTTATCATAAATCCATTTACGAGAGAAGCAGTAGCATGGAAAGTAGCAATTATTCAGCTGAAAACCCATAACAAGAATTCAGTTAATAGTTATAGAGTGTGATGGCACAACAAAATATTGACTGTAACCTTCTTTAAGAAAGAAAGGAAGAAATCTGCTTTAATTGAAACAGTAATGTTGATTAAAATGTTATAGAAAATTGTTAGCATTGCTGTTCTATTTAATAACATAGCACACTAGCTTAATGGACTTTTAGAACACTAGTAAGACAATCTATTTTAGGAATACTCTGCTAAGGCTATAATATTGCAAACAGTTACTAAGGACCATATATGTGACCCCATGCAGTCAATTCAGTCTTGTGAAGACAATCACAACAGTAAGTTCTACATATGATTTGTAGGTCAGGAAAAAAAAAAAAGTCAGGAGGACAAGAATATAATGGTAAATGTAGGAGTACACACAAAGATTATGGTATTTGATAAAGTATTTTATGGATTCTGATGATTACATTTTATGTTAGACAATGAAATAAGGCCTCTTATGAAAAAATGTTTCTGTAGTTCTAAAATATCTACTGATACTGAAATGTTTTTTCCATGTTGTTGAAGAACATTTCTGGAATTAGTCAAGACTTCAGAACAGTAGAACTTCTTTGGTCTTGTGATAGCATATTTCTAAAAAGACACAGAAAAGTCTGAATAAATTGTTAAACTATCCATAAGAGTTCTTGTCTTATGTTCTCTATGAAATGCAGTATATGTTGACCACACTGCAGGTAGAAATAGATAGCTGTTTTAAGATGTTTTAAGCTTTGCTTTTGTAGGTGATAAATCCATACAAAGTTCAAGTGACAAAAAATTCAAGTATGGAAATACTGTCTAGAAAAAGTTGTCAAAACTTTGCCCCACCAATGAGATAGCTGACCTACATGTACAATACTATACTGAGTTTCCTCTCCTTTGTTTTGGTTGTGAGGTTTTCTGTTGAATCAGCATGTTGGTTCAAAAAACTATAATCTTTTGCCTTTGGGAGCAGTTAATACCTGACAAACGGTTAAAACTAACCAATTGAAAGAACATTAATTTAGTTAACAATTCTTCCTGTAGTAATTTTGTTCTGACCTTTCTTCTGGTCATCTTCTCTTATCATACATAAGTTACATATTTTATTCTGATCTTTGGTGTAAATCAAAGTCCATTTCAGGACAGAACAATACAAAAGAGATCAGTGCTATGTGCTGAGACAGACGAGCTGAACGTCTCAGCTGGCATAAACTGGTTCAGTTGTCTGAATGACTGGCTAAGCCATTTTACCACAGATGAGAATCTCTTTATTGTGTCTCTCAGAATAAGCCTTTATAGAACGAAGCCCAAGGGAAGTAAGGGAGAGAAGAATGATGGAAATAAGGAGACCAAAAGGTATGCAGGGCAGAAGTACACAAAACCCTCTTCCCCTATCACTGATTACAAATTATTATACAAGCTGAGCCCCATATTGTATACTTCATTTACAGTAATTGTACAACAGCTGTATAATAGGTGTAGTTTAAGGTATGAGTGTTGCTCAGAGTGTAGCCTAAATGTCCACAGTGAGATGTGAATATGAATATGAATGGTCCTGACTGCATAGTAATTGGTGGTATTATGGGAGTGAATGGAAAAGCTACATATGGATGAATGGGTGGGGCTAGGGAAGGGTATAGCACAAGAGACTAATGGTAGATTTTATTTTCTCACATAGATGCCTTTTCCTTTAAATAATTAGCCAGCGGCAGTAGAAGGAAATGAAAAGAAAGAGAAGGAGACCAGTTTGGCACGATGAAGCTCTATACTCATTATATTAAATCATTACGATTTCTTTCTCTTCACCCCACCTACTTATCTACTGATCTATCCCCATTAAACTTACAATATGAACAGCAGAAAAGTTCCTACTTGTGGATGCTGGTGGTGTGGTGGGGGAAGTTTTAGAAAATAAGTTAGCATTGAAACAAAAACATGGTTCTACAAAAAGCCTTAGCACTCAGGTAAAAAACAAAAAAAAAGTGGGATTATTCTTTTGATCCTTTTGCACATGTTAATGATTTGTGTGTGTTGCTGTTAGGGTGTTGCAAAATGAGGGGCAATTTTTCCTGTGAGGAAATGATGAGTTAGGACTCAGAGTTAAAATGTTTGTGTTTGTTTGCTTTCTTCTTTTATTACTATAAATTCAGAAATCTGCCCATCCCCCCCCCCCACACCCTTTTTTTTTTTCTTTTTTGTGAATTCATGTGCATGATAATCTGTCCATTTGGTACAGCTGGATATGTAGTTTTCAGGCAAATTATGAAACTCAGATTACTTGGATGGTTTGAGCAGTTTATTGGTATATCTTAAATTCTCTAAGTGCAAAGCAAGAAGAGTTCAGGAGAGGAAAATGACTTAAAAACATTGTGAATTATTTTGCCATATCACAGATAGCTGATTGTATTGTCAGTTCGTATGAATTCGGAGCCTGATCCTGAAGATATGAATACCTCAGAAAACTTAAATTCAACATGATTGATTCATCCAGTACAGGTACTCAAGTCTAAAACCGCTTTTATGTTCTAGCTCCAGCTAAATCATATAAATCTGATTTTGCATTATAGCTTGTGTTCCAAAGCTGTGTTCTTAAAACTTGCAAATTATAAATCTTATGAAACTCATTGTATACTATATTAAGACAGGAAATACATCTTGTGTTAAAAACTTGACAAACTAATTAGAGTTATGTGCATCATTGATCCTCCAGACCTTTGTCAGTTTGATTATCATTTTCTGTTTTACTAAAGATCATTTCCTACAGAAGACATTAAAAACAGAAAGCCTTGTATTGCCTCATGCTACCTATTTATAAATTCTAAGGAATAAATACAGCAAAAAATAATTATGATTATTCATGCTCTTGAAAATGACAGTACATAACAAGAAAGAAGGGTCACTATTGCTCACTTCTTTTTTAAGACAATCTTTGTTTACCTAGTTCCCAAGTGTTAAGGGCCTGTATGGTACATTTGCATAGGATAACTAACATATACCACACCATTTTCACGTCTGCAAGTACACGTGAGTAACCGTAATTACACGTGACACCAATTACTCTATTACTTTGTATTAAATTATAATGGAAAATTCCACTAGAGAATTGAAGCCTAATTGCATCTTAATTTGCATAATTTTGCATATTAATTACATCTCAGATGAATAATAAATTTCAGCAGATTTTTAATTTATGCATAGACACAAAAACAAGTGGAGAAATAATTCACAAAAAAATACCAGCAACTATTACTTAGGGCATTCAACTAATTTTGCTTAGTTTAGCAAAACAAAACTTGGTTTGTTTAATATAGCATCTTTAGGCTGATTGCTGTTTATTGCACAATATGTCAGTTTTGAAGCACAGAGAGAAGCTGAGTCTTTTTAATACAAAAAAATAAATGTTAATTCACAGCATTTTAAGTTCAGAGATTTTACATTTTTGAACAAAATGTTTGTAGGACAGTGCTATTTAATTAATTTGAGAATGAGCTTAATTGTGATAGTTCTTTTACTTATAAGACATCTTATTTCATTGCATTTTTTAATGAAGGGATAAAAAATAGAATATTAAAAGAAAAAAATCTTGATGAGGAGGTTTCTCTGTTAATCAAATGCGGAATGTTTTCTTGTTTAGAGGCAGCAGTTAAGCAACTGCAATTTTGATGACTATTAATTTCAGACAAAGGGCAAAATTAAGGCCAGGAAATGTGTGGAATTTTAAATCAACATATATTTAAATAATTCTGGAGGTATTGTGTTTATTTCAGAGTCATTTTATATACTAGAAAAATAGCTGCATAATCAAAATGCACAAAACCTATAACTCAAACCTGCAAATCTTTTCTTAACTTTACTCTCAAGATAATACAACGGGTTACCCCCATTGTTGTATTCACCTATAGGAAGTTAGACATACAGGAAAGAACAGTCTACAACCTTATTTTCCCTTTTTTTGCCTACCAATTTTCCTACTGATGTTATTAAAAAAAATAAAAAATGTATATATATATTTAAAATACGCCTATGTGGCTTATTTAATAAAAACATCATCATTAGTACTAACTTCATATTCAAACAATTTTCTTCCATGAATTTATGAATTTCAGTTGTGTTAGCCACCTACTTATTGTTTCTCAATCTGAAGTCCCTGAAGTCCCTTTATGCTATTAATTCACCCCAAACCCTAATCTGGTGTTATGTCTTTTATACCTGCTGCCACAGTCAATATGAGACTGCCTGCACCAAGGATAATTCCATTGATCATTTGCCAAATTGTACAAAAGGAATGGATGTCAACACTCTAATAAAATCAAGAGACTGTCAAGTTGAATTAATATATTCATCTTCTCCTTTGCTCAAAAAAAAAAAAACAAAACAAAACCAAACAACAACAACAACAACAACAAAACTCAACAGCCCTAGAGAGGAGTATATTTTTTTCCAAGTTGTTTTGTACTTCTGTCACTATAGGGTCTGGACAGAATCCAGCAGGATACCATACAATGTACAAGAGTCCACTCTATGTATATTCTATCATATTATTCTGCATTTTGCCAGCTGCAATGGTATGGGAAACTGTAAAAATGAACTCTTAACAACAAATGTTTACATTTTACCAACTACAGATCATTATTTTTGCTTGTCCAGCAGCAAACTGGTCTGATGAACACCAATCTTTTTTTTTTTTCCTTTCTTTCCTTTCTTTTATTTTCTCCTTTATTTATTTTCAGTGAAACACTTCAAAATTAGTATATGCACGGGAAAAACTTCCTTTCTCCTCAGAAAGCACCAAACACAGCAAAAGTGTTCTTGCTATGATGTCTCTGCTATTGTGTCTCTGGTTTGGTATCAGGAGCCTGTCACTTGGTTCCATCTGTACAGCACACCAAATCCCATTAGTAGCAGCATCTTTAGTATTCTTCTTGTTAAAAGTTAAAACAGTTTAGCTTTCAAAAATAGCATCCTAATGAGGATCGAAATGGACCTTTTACTTTCTGAACATCCCATTTGGCAGGGTTCAGATAAGCAGCGGGAAATTGCACGGAAGGTGTTGAAGTGCAGAACCCAATCTTCAATTGTTAAACAATAGTTCCCTCTCATGGACGTCGTGAGATACCGCAGCTTGTGAAATGCATCCTGAGAGAGTTGAAGCATTAAAAAAAAAAAAAAAAAAGTTTTAGTCCTACCAAGTGCCAAACACAAGATATTTGCTTATAGAAAGAAGTAATGATCCCTACAAAACTCATAGTTATGAAAATCTGTTACACCTGTAAGTGGGAATTAAAGTTTTTCTACAATACTTTACAATTAGATGAACCTCTCCTCTCCTCTCCTCTCCTCTCCTCTCCTCTCCTCTCCTCTCCTCTCCTCTCCTCTCCTCTCCTCTCCTCTCCTCTCCTCTCCTCTCCTCTCCTCTCCTCTCCTCTCCTCTCCTCTCCTCTCCTCTCCTCTCCTCTCCTCTCCTCTCCTCTCCTCTCCTCTCCTCTCCTCTCCTCTCCTCTCCTCTCCTCTCCTCTCCTCTCCTCTCCTCTCCTCTCCTCTTCCCTCCCTTCCCCTTCCCCCTCCCCCTCCCCCTCCCATTCATCTCCCCCTTCCCATTTCTCCCTTTTTCACCTTCCCTCCCCCTCCCTCTCACACCCCCTCCCTCTCCCTCCCTCCCTCTTCCCTTCCCACTTCCCTATTCCCCCTTTCCACCTTCCCCCTTTCCCCTTCCCCCTTCTCCCTTTTTCTTTTCTGAGAGAAACTTAACTATGGGAATGTTTACTTATGTGGAATTTTTTATTAATACTATGTTTGGCTTGAAATATTAACTCTGACCTTAACTGAAAAAAAAAAACCTGAAATTTCATCACAGTAAAGTAGAAGTTAACATAAGTAACTTGGTCAAATGATATTATAAATGGATCATGTCTTTTGCAGTTATGCTTAACATTAATATTGGTCATCTTGGGATTGTGATTGGTCTTGCAAGATAGAAAAACCTATATCCACTTTCAGGACTTGGAAGAAATTTTTGATTTTTGAAAAGTAACTCCCATTCCCTTTCCTAGATGTAGGAATTTTATTACCCCATCATCTTCATTCTCCCTTCAATGCTGATTGCTATATTTTGGGAAAAGCCTATCTACTTTTAACTTCCTTATATGTGCTATTTACTTCTCATGCTACCTGTATCTGTAAAATTGTATAACTTCCTACCTAGTCAGTACAGTACCACACAGGATTCTATGTAAATCAGAACTGAAATTGTCAATATATTTTCTGCATCTGGTAGCTCCAACTAAACTTTGTTTTATTATTATTATTATTATTATTATTATTATTATTATTATTATTATGCAAATCTATTTGTGTTCTGAATGTTAACATTCTCCTGCTTTGTCTTTGAAATCAAGACTAGGTTGTAACTGTACTTTGGAGAGATGCTTTTTAAAGTCCTGCATTTTCTCTCTTTTAGAAGATGTAACTTGAATCAGCCATTCAGTAAACACATATATAAAAGACTGAAGACCAGAAAACAAATTTTTTTTTATTTTTTTCTGGATATGGTTTCCAGGATTTAACATCATGGCAATCAGGATATGCTATTCCTTGCATTCCAAATTTATCATGGTACAAGACATTCTAACACAAATTTCAGCAAAAAACAGTCTTTATTTCAGAATTACAAGGATATATATTTTTTAGATTTATGTTCAATATATAAACTATTTAATGATTTTAGTATTTTTGGCATCTTTAAATGTTTTGTAGAGATTCTACAGGTGAAAGACAATGGAAATGCTAATGAAATGTTTATACTACTACATTAAAACAACAAAAACAAACAAACAAAAAACTACTAAGGGGTTAATAAATAGAAAACACAGATATTCAGACAGAGAATCCTGGAAGATGGAGGAGCATTCACTGTTTTATTCACTGTCCTAACCTTTCAGTTTTTCTGGGTTTCTGACTACTCTTAGAGACGAGATCCTGTGCTAAATATACTTTCAGTCTGGAACACAATGATCAAACTTTCTCAAAAAATTAGTAAATTTACAGAAATTAAGACCTCCACATTTGTCAAAATGGGTTCAATCAGCTGAATCATAGCATAGAATGGCTTAGGTTGGAAGGAACCTTCTAACTCCAACCCCATGCCATAAGCAGGAATGCCACCCACTAGATCAGGTCAGGCCCCACCCAACCTGGCCTTGAACACCTCCCAGGATGGGATATCCACTATTTCTCTGGGCAACCTGTTCCAGTGCCTCACTACCCTTAGAGTGAAGAATTTCTTCCTGATGTCTAATCTAAATCTATTGTCTTTTAGTTCAAGACCATAACCTACCTACCAGAGTTAAATGTCCCTCTGCATCCTTTTAATAAGACTTCCTTAAGTATTGAAAAGTTACAATGAGGTCTCACCAGAGCCTTTTCCAGATTGAACATCCCCAGCTCTCTCATCCTTTCTTCATATGAGAGGTGCTCCAGTCCTCTGATCATCTTTGTGATCATCTTTGTAGCCCTCCTCTGGACTTGTTCAATCAGGTCCACATTGTTCTTATGCTGAAGATTCAAAGTAGCTATTAAAATTAATTTTAAACTCTTTGTGAGGGGGAATTCCATTTTTCCATATCATGGAATATTTTGTTAATTTTCAAAACTGTAAAAAAGTTGCACAAAAAAAAAATCAAGATATATTTTTAATGTACATTTCAAAATTCAAGTAATAGATACAATTTTAAAATTAGTAACTATACATGCTTTTGAATGTATTAGTATACATCTCATTAATGAATTAATATAATGTTGTTTTTTTTAATTGCAAATAAGAAAATAGTAATATGATAGCCATGATTTGGCACATTACCTCCTGGTGCTGTATACAGGTATGAGATACTGATTTGAGGATATGAAGCATAATTTCTATTATTTGTCTATAAAGTGCAAAAGAAGGTGTACCAGTGCATCTCCAAACTGTTTTATTCTTGTTCTTATTAACTCAAAATTAGAAGTTGATTCTTGGCTTCTTTTCAGAGGGTGAACTATAAGTATCAGTTCCCACATTTACATTATGTGACTGTATCGCTGCAGGAAAATGAGATAGAGAAAAACTCTCATTTCACACAAGGGTATCTTACATATAACTGAGTCCAAATTTCCCTCCTTTTTAAGTCAAATTGACCCATTTTAGTGTACTATGAAACTGTAATATTATAGAAAAATAGCCTTTTTTGAGGCTGCACTGGTGATTTTTGCCATCCCTGTACACTTCCAGGAGTATCATGGCTGTTTTCACTAGCAACGGAAGACAAATAAGATGAGTGACAAACCTGGCCCAGCCATGCTCTATGTAGGTGTGATATCACCCATAACCAAGTTGGAGAGTCCCCAGTGAGAATTAAAATTCGCAACCTGCCTGATATGTCTCAATTTTATTGCTTCTGTGTTTACCAAAACTTTTTATGTTGGATGTCAGAAAATTTGGGTGTTCCATGAGACGTGTCATGTACAATGTAATATCATTGAAGAATAAGCTGTACTTGTAACGAAATATACATCCATCTACTCTGAAATCAAAATAAATAAATAAATAAATAAAACAAGAGCAGCAAAGAGTGAGATATGTAGTCAGGAACTGACTACTATTCCTTGGATCAAAGTAGACCTAGGGTAACAAGCTACAGCAGCAGCAATAACATGACTCTATATTGTGTCAGAGCTCTAGAAAATAGAACTGGCTTTCTGCTACCACCACTTTGAATTAAATTAGTATGTGTGAGGTGGTGTCTACAGCACCAGATGGATTCTTCTACAGGCAGTAATCACCTTGGTAATCTTGGCCTATTATTTTCCTCTAGCATGGCATCCTGGCCTTGAGTTAATTTTGATCTACCTTATTTGAGTCTTCAAAATTCACTATTGAGAAGGCTGATGGTGGATCTGGTGTGAACAATATGACAGTTACAGCCTTAGCCAAATGTTATGAAATATGAGAAACTTCTGGTTAGACTACTGGAAATAAGTCAGGAAATACCATAGAGATTTTAGGTAATCCTTTGTTTCATTTATTGTAGGCTTTGTTTGTTTGTTTTTAAATGTATTTGAAATAGTTTTGTCTTTTGTTATATCATTCCTGAACGCTTAGAAGTGAAAACAGTAGAAAGAGGTGTTGAATAAAAATGACCAATTTCTCTAGCTTTGAAACAGATACAGAGAATCAAATCTAGGAGATGAGTTGATTGTTGTTCTTCTTTTGTGATTTTCTTTTGCTCTTCACTTATTTATTTGGAAAGTAGAGTACAGCAAAAATCAATCAATCTGTCCCATTTACTTAAAAATTGGGAAAGAATGTTCAACTTAAAAGATACAAAAATATGAGTAACTCTTAGCTGAATGGCTACTACTTTAGTCTTTAGAGAACTTTGGTCTACACTTCTCCTTAAATTAGACACTCATTCCTTATTCATGAGAGTGCTATTTTCCATCACCACTTCTGCTTCAAATCTCTGCTTCAGAAAGTTGAGATTTGCTGAGTCAGGCACTTGAACTGGAGTGGCTGGGTATTTTTTACTTTTTCCTGTAGTTTATTTTTAATATATAACAGCCATGAATTTTAATCAGGAAGACAAAGTAATGGGGAAATCCTGCCCCTCCCCCCCCCACACACACTTTTATTTTTTTAATCCACAAAGAAGCATTAGCTGCAGAAGACTGAAAAAAAAAAATAAAATCGCAGCATGATTTATAGCTGCCAAAACATTTTTGGGTTACTAAGCTGCTTACCACATTCTTTGTTTTCTATCCATTCTTTATCTTCTGTATAAAAAGACTGTTTAAAAACTGTGTGAAAATTTTCAAAAACACCTTTAAAAGATTCCATTACTTGAAGTGATTTGGATAATTGTGTTCAATGGTAGCCATTATTTAAAAATATAATTAGTTGCTGAACTCAGAGAAGGAGGGAAATTTCTGCAGGTGTTTCTCATTATTTGCTATGCATACAAAATATCTGCATAAATTACCATTATTATTTCAATGTATAGTAAGAGACAATAAAGCATTAGCAAGTAAAGAAAAATGTTGTTGACCCACAATCTTTGTTAGCAGCATCGAGTTTTGGCCTTCAATGTTTTTGAGGCACGTGTGCAACTGTATTCAAGATTGAAATTACAGTTTTGCACCTGTAACAACATTAAGTATATAACAAAAGTGCTTCAGAAGGATATTGAAAATGCAAAGACATTAGGAGAAAGATAGTAGTACATGTCTGTAGCAGAGCTCTATACAGAACAGGTAGCAACAGGCAGAGCTTTTTGTTCTGTAGTAAGGCTTCATGCAAGCGAAGTCACCCTTCTCATACCTTCCATAAGGATCTGAACTTCCAAGAATCTCTTTTGTAATATATTGATGCTGTTACAGAAAAATTAACAAGTGAATTACTGAGACAAATTATGACCTCCTGGCTTTTAGCTCTGGTTCTGAGCAAGAGATGTTCTGTACCTTTGGGAAAGTTTCTATTTCTTATTCTGTAAAATGGAACAATAGTAACAAAAGCCAAACAAAAAATAGAAAATTCAAATTATCTAATAAGATTGATCATGTCATATACACATAAGAAAATAAGTAATTCAGACAATGTTGAGTTTCATAAATTCATTCAGTTTGATAAACTTGAGATTACACAAGTGATGACTGCATTATAGGTTAGGCTGTCAATGGTCCCTTGTAGAAATATTTTTTATTAATTTATTTGAACGTTAAAGGAAAAAAATCATCACTTACTAATTGTAATGAAAATTGTAGCTTTCCTGTCTTTTTATTTAAATCCTTTTATTTCTAGAATGTTATGCCATAAAGGGGAAATGAAACTAATACGAATTTAACACTTACAAGCTAGTTAAAAGTTGCAATTCAAGAGGAATCCAATAACTGCTTTAGAAAATGATCACAGTTCATAACAGACCATCAAAATTGTATTTTAATATCTTATATTTACTTTAGAAAACACTAGATTTAGATTGATCCTGGAATGTGTAGTTCCCTTGCACCGTGGAAGTCTAGAAGCTCTGAAAACTTGGTACTTTGGGCATCCCAACAATGTAGTTTGGCTGGGAGTTCTGAATTTACAGTAAGGGAAATCTTTTACATTTCAGTTATGTTCAGAGTGAGTAGGAACATATTCTATGAATATTTTATTTGCTAAGATAAGTGGGAAAGATAACAACCAGGTAGTATTACATATGAACTCTGCTTGTATTTCATGAGAAATCTTTCAAAACAGTAAATTTCATCCATGTTTCTGAAGAAAAGCTTTGTGAAAAACTTCAGAATTGTTCAAAAACAGAATTAAAATCTGATACGAACGGAAAATCCTGTGTATTTGCTGAATACTGGGTAAAAAGCAGATTTGTGCCATTGACCTTGTACCCCAACCAGAGTGTTTTTCAAATGATGTCCTCTTTGTTTTCTAAGCCCAGTGACTGTATTCTGCACAAAGAAAATATTTAAAAAAATTGTGCTTTTAATTTTCTTTAACAGTCTGGTCCTCACATTGAAGGCCCATAATAACACAAGATAGTTTTGGATTAAAGAAGATCATTATCTCAAAACCATGGATGGGAGATTTCTTGAATGAAGTGTTCTGCTTAACATCTGTTTTTCTCTGATATCATAGAAAAGGCAAGACATGCAGCTACATCTTTCCCTACAAAAATACCCTCCTCCTTATGTAGGAGTCGAGACTACAGAGCAACCACAGTCATTTTTATGTTTGTTGCTGTTGTTGTTATTTGCTTTGTTTTGTATTTAATTATTATTATCATACTTGGTTATATAAATGCTTATTTTACCTTCTCATGGAAAAGTCAAAATTAATTTTATGAGGTCAGACTGCTACCACCTGCTGTTGTGCCCTGTCTGGACAATGTCCAGTAACAAATGGCCTATACTTTTTTTTTTTTTTTTTTTTTTTTTTTATGTGTAGTTCTCACTTAATGCTTCACTTCAATTGATTATGAACGCTTTATACCTTATCACAGAAGGTAGTACTCAAAGTACCCCACCAAGCAAGAAGAACAATCTTAGAAGAGGATTGAGATTTCTCACATGAAACATTCTATATGGAATGGCCTGCACACCAAGACTATTTTTACTCTTTAGAGTTCATAAATTGGTGACAAATTTAGGCTCTGAAATATTTATGCTGTAAGCAGATTTTGCATTTTACAATGCAATCCTTTTATATTTCATTATGTTAAAGGAGATGAGGTGTACAAATGATCTGGAAAATGAGAACTTTCAGAAAATATGAAAGTTTATCCAAATAAATGTTTGCCAGATTTTTAGACAAGATTGGAAACTTTTGAACTAGTTTACAATAAACATTCTCTCTCTTCCTTCCTTCTTTCCTTCCTTCCTTAGAAAGAGACTGTAGTCTCCCATTAAGCAGTATTCTTCTATATAATTTTTCTATCTACTTTTCTAATTTCCTTCACTTTCTGTAGAATATTTTATCTTAAGACTTTTTGAATAGTTTTTTTGTTTGTTTGTTTGTTTTAATTTATAAATCTTTGTAGTCTGGAAGTCCTGCTTTTATTTTATTTTACTTTCTTTTTTATAGAAAATGGATGAGAAACTATTTACAATTATTTCAAATATGATTATCTGCATATGTAGCATTTACAAAATTTAAGTGTAGGAGAAGAAAGATTTCCAGAGCATATGGCAAGTGTAAACCATTCTGACAGTGTAAATAGGATAAGGATATTCTGTATTTATTATAAAGGTGTCTGGCCAGGGTGTCTATGCTATGTGATGAAGGCTTTTTAGAAAGTAGTTTGTCTTTCATTTGAGTAGAGTTATTTAAAGTAAAGCATTGAGAAAACTATTTTTCCTCTTAAAACATTCCTATAACTTAAAAATCTTTACAGTATACTAATACTTTTAGCAGTTCAAGAGACTAGCTTGATATTAGCATTGAAATCTATAAAGGACTGTGATCTGTGTAATTTTAGTGGTGTATCACAGTAACATGAAGGAACCAATTTATTCATTCTTTCTTCTGAGATTAAATGTAATTGGTTTAAAGAGATAATCATTCTTTTGTTTGAGTTTTATGCATTTCTTATGAAGAGCTAACACATTTTTCTGGAGCCTGACAAAGTGTACAGTCTTTTATCCTCATTTCCCAGTGGATAAATACTTTGTTAATTAATAAAGTATTATACTAACACTTAGTGCCTACATTTAACAGTGGAAGGATTTTATTCAGATTATGTTAATAGATTGTCCGCTTTATTTTTTTGCATTAATTACAACCTTTTTCTGTGATGTTGTCATAAGAGAATTGTCACTATGAATACAGAGGGCTTTTTTGGATTATTTTTGTTTGACTGTTCTAAAATAATGCCTGCTATGTGTTGTTACTTACACTATTAAACTGGGTGTTTAATTATTTACTGGGAATTATATCAATTACAAATTCAACTTTTCTTCTGCTTCCTATTTCTAAATCTGTCTTGATATACACATGTATCTGTAAATGAGTGTTTACTAAATAGCATATACAGATAGCAAACAAATTTGAGAATGTATGGCATTTCTTGGCACAATTTTTACTGATTATTTGTATTTTTAAATATGAACTAAATTACATTGTATAGTGGTAAAGCTGCTTAGGAGAATGTCTGTGATTTCTCTTAAAGAAAGGTTGAGGAATGAGGAAAAATAATAATCTGAAAGCAAATTTACATAGTATATATATATGTGTTTGGAACAATATTCAGTAGTAAATCTACAATACTACTAAATTGAGGCTGTCCAGAAAAGCATGTGGCTGTCCAGTCACAGATTTTTGCACCTGTTTTATGTTTGCGGGAACCAGACAGAGAATATCTTCACAGACAAGTACTGTGGGAAAATCATCCTTCGACTTTGCCCATGTCTGTTAATTGAGTAGAGGAAACAATTTCATTTTTCAAAGCAAATTTCCTTTAAATAGGAAATTATTATCTGGTACCAAGATATGGTCCCCAGATCTGGTCCTCAGATCGAACTTCAAGATGGTGATAGGATTTGCCCCTTTTCTATACAGTTTCCAGAAAGACAAGATATAATTCTTTCATCAAATGGCACCAATATGAAACTAAATTGTCATATCGGCTTCAGATCCTCCAAACCAATTTCATCTTCAGGGAACATATTCTTCACTGATGAAGAAGAAAACAGGCAAAGAAGAAGAGGAGCTGAAGTGGGAACTTACAGGAAGAGCATAAGATATGGCTTTGCTCCTCTGTGACTTCAGGGCTGTTTTTGTTAGTGGTAAGGGAATACTTGCATGCCTAGACAGAAGGAAAAATGACCAGGGATACAGATATTCTTAAAGAACAAGATAGGTGAATGGACTAGATTGTGCTAAGAACCCCATATTTTGGTGCAGGAAGAACCAGGAAATAACCCACCTCTTTTGCTACAATACTGGTGTCTGCTGAGGTTAAGGTACCTCCAGGTGCATTCTCAATAGTTATAGCTGTTGTATAGTTTGCAATGGAACACATCAAATTAGGGCTACTGAAGAAGTTACTGCCCTCAGTAGGACTGGACTGTGAAAGCCCCTATCCCTATGTATATTTTACTTTAACTGGAGTAGAGGATTCAAAACATTATGACTGGTGTCTTCCCAAACCCTGTGTTACCCACAGAGATAAGCATATGCAGTGCTATTGAAATTAGTCTTAAAAAAAAGACATTACTGCTTTCAACAAGCAACAACAACAACAACAAATAACCAAGTAAAGCGAGAGGTAGTATTCTCATTAATACAGAATCCCTTCATTCATACTTCTGTCAAATTTTCTGAAAACTCTTTTAGAGATGGATAGAACTGATCTGTAGCTGGCTGGATTTAAGGTGGATGTTTGTTCTGTATATCTGCAGACGTCTTGCAGCCAAGAAAGATTAGATTATCTGAAAGAAAAAAAAAAAAAAAAAAAGGAACCTCCTAAAATACATTTTCTTTCTACAAAAGCTCTCTTCTGACTCCTCTGAATCAGAATCCTCATCTAAGAGTATGATGAAAAATGTTGCACTCCAAGTTGGAAATTGGAGAGGAAAATGTGCATGTATATGTAAGAATTGTACTCAAACATGTTAACATTTTAAGGGAAAACTTTAAACATGAGAAGCAACAGGTAGTTTTCCTTGGAGACAGTGTACTCTTCTGCATTTTGCTTCTATACAAACAGTTCAAAATTTTAAAGTCATTTTGCCAGTCATACATGTATAACTAAGCAACCTTGCACGGCATTACATATTCTACCCCCAGATAGATCAAGCCTTGAATGCAAGACCAGACAAGTAAATAATGCCAACATGTAAAACTAACTTATAAATACATTACGTTTTGGCAGGGTTTTTTTGGCACTTTGTGGGGCTTAACTGTACTTCAGTGAGAAGAATGTCTTCTGCTATATCTCTATGCCACAGTGTCTTTTTGGGGGGGCATAATTCCTCGTGGACACCTGAAGCAGTTGCAAAATAATAAAATTTAGGTGAAGGAAAATTCCTTCTCTTAATTTGTTGTTGTTTTTGTTTTCTTTTCCATACAGTCTTAAAATGAAGGTCCCATTTTCTGGCCTTTGGCAGATTGCAAACATGCCGGAACACTTCACATTATGTAGATCATGTTTGTCTGAAATGATAATATCATACGTATAGTCTGCTGCAGGCTCAAAAGTAGCCTAAGCCTCAGGTACTGTTCTATGCTTTTGCTTTTGTTACTACATCCTTGTAAGACTTCAACAGGGAAATTAAATTATCCTATACAGAAGAAACACCATAGAGAAGAAACTTCAGTTGTTAGGGCCTGAGTCTTAATGAAATCAAAGGCAGGAATCTTACTGACTTGAAGAAAGAGGCTTTAATCTATCCTTGTTTGTTTACTAATGAAGGAGCATGAAAGACACGCATGTCCTTGTCTCTGAAGAGGAGGTGAAGGAACAGCTAGTGCAAGGAAGACAAAAATCAGTTGTGCCACACTAATAGGTGGTTGGCTCTGAGTTTGGAGACCGTAATCTTCTTCAGACTTCCAGATCTAGAGGAACGCATGTACAGAAGCTCCCGCAAGCCAGCCAATCTTCTTCCCAAGACCTGCCAGAAAACTGCTGTCCTGGTTTCAGCTAGGATAGAGTTAATTTTCCTCCTAGGAGCTGGTAGGGTGCTATGTTGTGGATTAGGATGAAAAAAGTGTTGATACCACACTGATGTTTTAATTGTTGCAGAGCAGTGCTTACACCAAGCCAAAGACTTTTCAGCTTCTCACTCTGTCCTGCCAGTGGGCAGGCTAGGGGTGCAGCAGGAGCTGGGAGGGGACAGACCCAGGACAGCTGACCCAAACTGGCCAAAGGGTTATTCCATACCCTCTGATGTCATGCTAAACAATAGATAGGGGTGGCTAGCCAGAATGGGGGGGCCGTCTGCTCAGGGTTAGGCTGGGCATCGGTCAGCAGGCGGTGAGCAATTGCACTATGCATCACTTATTCCGTACACATTAGTAGTAGCAGTACTATTATGGCTGCATTTTTTTTTCCTGTCTTAAGAAACTGTCTCTGTCTCAACCCACAAGCTTGGTTTTCCTATTTCTCTCCCCCATAGAGGGAGGGGGGAGCGAACGGCTGTGTGGTGTTTAGCTGCTGGCCGGGGGAAACCATGACAAGAGCAATGTAGTCATGTAACCAAATTAAAGCCAAAACTTCCAGCCCAGTCCTTGACCTGAATAGGGAGTGAGGATCCAGATCCTGGCATTTATACATGATAGTTTATATACAGCCAAAGTAAATGCAGTAGTCACAGGTCATGGGGCTAGATTTTGAAAAGTCCTGCATAAAGAAGAGATCTCAGAAAAGCAAATTTGAATAACCTAAATGTCAATAAAAGTAGTTCTGATTGCTATATTCTTTATATGTTGCGACTAGACAGATGAAAATACATGATAGCAATTTTTCTTTTAAGGTTATTTTCTTTTACTTATTTATTTTATTTTATTTTTTGTTTGTTTATATATATATGTTTTAACAGACTCTGTGCCTTTAAGGTCATTTTATTTTTTCTTTGATTTATTTATTTGATTTATGTTTATTTATCTTATTTTAACAGGCTAATGTACTAATTTTCCTAACAGAATGACTAACAGAAATATGACCCTTGTGCACATTTTATAATTAATTCATTGGGTCAACTGTAACCACTAAGCCCCTTGTCAGGTTATTTCTACTAGTGATAAGGAGCAATAGACCTTAAAACTTTGAAGCCAGGTAGATGAGATTATTCCACAAGGTCTCTTGGCTCCACCTTTGTTAAGTGAAACCTGCCAGGTGTGGGTCATTTGACCTTTGCTATATAGGAAGCCTGAGGAGTTGTGGGGGAATTGCCTCCCCAGGAGAGACTGGGGCTTGGGTAGCCTAGGGTGTTTTTTTCTCATGGTGAATTGGGCTCAGTGTTCCCTACTAGTCTGCTTTTCATTCATGTTTTCTGCCCTCTCTGTGAAATAGTTTTAGAGACTCTATGAGCTAGTTACATTGGTGGTGCCTTCTTCAGAAAAACCCTGGTGGCACTATTTCACTGCGAAGCGCTTTGGAAGTGACTCGAGTTCAGAAAACAGTAGGTAAGTGTTCCTGGGTTGTTATGTTATGTTATGTGTTATGTGGTTGTTACTGTTGAGGAGTTTGAGTACTTCCTTCACCTTGTCTGTTTTCTGTGAAATTACTTAGGTGGATTCTAAGCTCCCTTCCAAGCACTGGAGGAAAAAAAATAAAAAGGCCTCAGAAGCCCAAGCGCACACAGGTCAGCCTGACGTTGAAGAAGGTTCTTAAGTATTTGGAAGACTGAAAAAAGGGCTGTGTGAAAAAGGTGCCTTAATGTGAATACAGATTTTTGCCTTGTGGTAAGTAGAAACAGGTTGCGATGGATACTAGTGGAAAGATAGCTACTTTGACTAAGTGGAAATTGTGAAAATGTGCTGTTGTTCATAAAAGAAACTGTTTTCACAATATGCAGGTCAAAAGCAGTATGAAGAAAGTCTGTCATCTTCCCTTCAGGCCTGGGTCTCTGCTGGGGACTGCTTCCTGAAGAGGTCCAGCAACTTAAAGAGAAATAAACTTCGTCCCAAGCTCTATGAACCAGAGTCTCAGCTATCAGGGGTAAGCAACTTTCTGTGCAAGACCTGAGGCCTGGGGGTTCCGCGCCTGGGGGTTCCGCGCCTGGGGGTTCCGCGCCTGGGGGTTCCGCGCCTGGGGGTTCCGCGCCTGGGGGTTCCGCGCCTGGGGGTTCCGCGCCTGGGGGTTCCGCGCCTGGGGGTTCCGCGCCTGGGGGTTCCGCGCCTGGGGGTTCCGCGCCTGGGGGTTCCGCGCCTGGGGGTTCCGCGCCTGGGGGTTCCGCGCCTGGGGGTTCCGCGCCTGGGGGTTCCGCGCCTGGGGGTTCCGCGCCTGGGGGTTCCGCGCCTGGGGGTTCCGCGCCTGGGGGTTCCGCGCCTGGGTTCCCTTCTACTCCTTCTTCCCTTTCAGTTGTTGTCCGGTTACTACTCAATATTACATGTTTGGTGAGATGTCCTAAAAAAAAAACATTACATCCTTATGTTAACAACTCTTGTTTTTTCTTTCTCTAGGTCTGCCGGTAGCTGACAAGGTAGAAAGATGACCTCTTCTCTTTCATTCTTGTGAAGTTAGAGGCAGTACCCATTTGAACTGTGGCTGAGGCTCTACGATGCTTAGCTGTACTTCAGTGAGAAGAATGTCTTCTGATGTGAACTGAAATTATACCTCTATGCCACAATGTCCCTCTTTTTTATTTATTTATTTAATATTTTTTTTTTGGGGGGGGGGAGAAGGGGTTAGGGAGAGGAAGGTGTTGATAATTCCTCGTGGACACCTGAAGGAGTTGCAAAATAAAAAAAATTAGGTGAAGGAAAATTTTTGTTGTTGTTGTTTCTCTTTTCCATCTGGTCATAAAATGAAGGTCCCATTTTCTGTCTTTTGGCAGAGTGCAAGCGTGCTGAAACCATTCACGTTATATAAACTGTATTTGTCTGAAATGATAATATCATACCTATAGTCTGCTGCAGGCTCAAAAGCTGCCTATGCCTCCTGGACTGTTTTATGCCTTTGCTTTTGTTACTACGTCCTTGTAAGTCTTCAACAGGGAAATGAAATTACCCTATATAGAAGAAACACCATCCAGAAGAAACTTCAGGTACTAGGGCCTGAATTTTCACTGAAACCAAAGGCAGGTATCTTACTGACATGAAGAAACGGGCTTTGATCTATCCTGGTTTCTTTACTAATGAAGGAGCGTGAAAGAGATGCATGTCCTTGTCTCTGAAGAGGAGGTGAAGGAACAGCTATCGCAAGGAACACAAAATTCAGTTATGCTGAACTAACAGGTGGCTGTATCCCAGCTTGGAGACTGCAACACAGAATCACCTAGGTTGGAAGAGACTTCCAAGATCACGTAGTCCAACCTCTGACGTACCACTAACAAGTCCTCCACTAAGCCATATCCCTAAGCTCCACACCTAAACATCTTTTAAAGACCTCCAGGGATGGTGACTCGACCACTCCCCTGGGCAGCCTGTTCCAATGTCTAACAACCCTTTTGGTGAAGAAGTTCTTCCTAACATCCAGCCTACACCTCCCCTGGTGCAACTTTAGCCCATTCCCCCTCATCCTATCACCAGGCACATGGGAGAACAGACCAACCCCCACCTCGCTACATCCTCCTTTAAGGTACCTGTAGAGTGTGATAAGGTCGCCCCTGAGCCTCCTCTTCTCCAGAACGAACAAGCCCAGCTCCCTCAGTCGCTCCTCATAAGACTTGTTCTCTAGATCCCTCACCAGCTTTGTTGTCCTTCCCTGGACTCACTGGAGCCCCTCAATATCCTTCTTGTAGCGAGGGCCCAGAACTGAACATAGTGCTTGGGGTGCGGCCTCACCAGAGCCAAGTACAGGGGCACAATGGCTTCCTTAGTCCTGCTGGCCACGCCATTTCTTGTACGAGCCAGGATGCTGTTGGCCTTCTTGGCCACCTGAGCACACTGCTGGCTCATATTCAGTTGACTAGCCACCAGTACTCCCAGGTCTTTCTCTGCCAGGCAGCTTTCTAACCACTCAGATGGCTTTTCCAACCATCTTCAAACTTCCAGATCTAGAGGAACGCTTTGGCTGGAGCCTAAAAGCCGTGTGCACGTAAGCTTCCCCAAGCCAGCCAACCTTCTTCCCATGACCTGCCAGGAAACAGCAATGTAGGCACGTAACCAACTTAAAGCCAAAACTTGCAGCCCAGTCCTTGACCTGAATAGTGAGTGAGGATCCGGAGCCTGGCATTTATGTGTGATAGCTTCTATGCAGCCGAAGTAAATACACCCCGGGTGCCCTGAGCTGGAGGACCACGATGGTGGGAATGATCAACTCCCAACTGACCCTGAACTTGTGCGGGATTTGCTGCTCCACCTGAATCTATACAAGTCCGTGGGACCGGGTGGGATTCATCCCAGGGTGCTTAACGAGCTGGCTGACGCCATCATGGGACCTCTCTTGATTATTTTTCCATGATCTTGTGAATCTGGAGAGGTCCCAGTGGACTGGAAGCTGGCAAATGTCATACCAATTTTCAAGAAGGGCAAGAAAATAGACCGTGGCAACTACAGGCCTGTCAGTCTCACATCAGCGCCTGGTAAAATTCTGGAGAAGATGATCCTTGAAGTTCTTGAAGCGCACCTGGGGGACAATTCAGTCATTGGTCCCAGCCAACATGGGTTCATGAGGGGTAGGTCCTGCCTAACGAATCTGAATTCCTTTTATGATAAGATCACCCACCTAGTTGATCAAGGGAAACCAGCTGACGTGATCTTTTTGGACTTGAGCAAAGCTTTTGACATGGTTTTCCGTGGGATCCTACTGGACAAAATGTCCAGCATACAACTTAACAAACACATCATATGGTGGGTGAGCAATTGGCTGACAGGCAGGGCTCAAGGGCTTGTGGTGAATGGGGCCACATCAGGCTGGCGCATGGTCACTAGTGGGGTCCCTCAAGGCTCCATTTTAGGGCTGGTCCTCTTCAATGCTTTTATAAACGATTTAGATGTAGGACTAGAAGGTGTTTTGAGCAAGTTTGCTGATGGCACCAAACTTGGAGGAGTTGTAGACTCAGATGAGGGTGGAAAGGCCTTGCAGAGAGATCTGGGCAGATTGCAGAGCTGGGCGATCACCAACCGCATGAAGATTAACAAGAGCAAGTGCCGGGTCCTGCACCTGGGACGGGGCAACCCTGGCTATACGTACCGACTGGGTGACGAGATGCTGGAGAGCAGCTCCGCAGAGAGGGATCCGGGGGCGGTGGTTGACAGCAAGTTGAACTAGAGCCAGCAGTGTGCCCTGGCAGCCAGGAGGGCCAACCATATCCTGGGGTGCATCAAGCATGGCATTGCTGGTCGATCGAGGGAAGTGATTGTCCCACTCTACTCTGCGCTGGTGCGGCCTCACTTCGAGTACTGCATGAAGTTCTGGGCACCACAGTACAAGAAGGACATTAAACTGCTCAAGAGTGTCGAGAGGAGGGCGATGAAGATTGTGAAGGGCCTAGACGGGAAGCCGTATGAGGAGTGGCTGAGGTCACTGGGCCTCTTCAGCCTGGGGAAGGGGAGGCTGAGGGGGGACCTCATTGCAGCGTACAACTTCCTCGCGTGGGGGAGTGCAGAGGCAGGTGCTGACCTATTCTCCGTAATCACCAGTGATAGGACCCACGGGAACGGTGTTAAGCTGAGGCAGGGAAAGTTTAGGCTGGACGTCAGCAAGAGGTTCTTCACCGAGAGGAAGGTGGTCGTGCACTGGAACAGGCTCCCCAGGGAACTAGTCACTGCACCAAGCCTGTCTGAATTTAAGAAATGATTGGACTGTGCACTTAGTCATGTGGTCTAAACTTTTGGGTAGACCTGTGCGGTGCCGGGAGTTGGACTTGATGATCTTTATGGGTCCCTTCCAGCTCAGGATATTCTATGATTCTATAAATAGTGTAGTCAGAGGTCATGGGGCTAGATTTAGAAAAATCCTGCATAAAGAAGGGATCTCAGAGAAGAAAATGCAAATAACATTAATATCAAGAAAAGGAATTCTGATTGCTAAATTCTTTATCTGTCATGACTAGACAGATGAAAATCTATGATGGCAAGTCTGCCTTTAAGGTCATTTTCTTTTTTATTCATTTCTTTATTTGTTTGTTGTTGTGTTTTTTTTAACAGGCTCCGTACTAATTTTGCTCACAGAATGACTAACAGAAATATGACCCTTGTGCACCTTTTGTAGTTAATTCATTAGGTCAACTCTAACCACTAAGCCTCTTGTCAGGTTATTTCTATTAGTCATAAGGAGCAATTGACCTTAAAAGACTGAAGCCAGACAGATGAGCCTATTCCACAAGGTCTCTTGGCTCCCCCTTGCTAAGTGAAACCTGCCAGGTGGGGATGGTCAGATGGGGATCATTTGACCTTTGCTATCTAGGAAGCATGGGGGGGGGGGGGGGAACGGCAAGGGTCAGGTTATCTAAGGTGCTTTTCAATCGTGGTGAAATGGACTTGGTGTTCCCCAGTAGGCTGCATTTTTTCCTTCAAGTTTTCTACTATTTCTGTTTTTACAGACTGTATGAGCTAGTTACATTGATGGTGCCTTCTCAGTACAGTAAAACCCTGGTGGTACTACTTCACTGTGAGGTAATTTGGCAGTGACTCAAGTTCAGAAACTGGCATGTAAGTGCTCCTGGGTTCCACAGTTTAATGTTGAGGAGTTTGAATACTTCCTTCACCCTGTCTGTTTTCAGTGAAATCACCTATATTGATTCTAAGCTTCCTTCCCAGCTGGTTTAAAAAAAAAAAAAAACTAAAAAAAAAAAAAAAAAACAAAAAAAAAAACCCAGAAGCTCAAGTGAATACAGATAAGCCTGACTTTAAAGAATGTTCTAAAGTATTTGTTAAAGGCTGTATGAAAATGGTACCATAATGTGAAGGCAAACTTTGGCTTGTGGTAAGCACAAACAGGTTTAGGTAGATATTAACTTGTACACAGTGCGCCATCATCATATGTCAGCTCATTGGCAGTAATGGCTTGGAATGAAGATGAGGAACCCAGTGTGGATGAATTGGCTAAATAACTATGGCAGTACAAACAAAGTCTCCCCTCTTCCCTACAGGCCTGCATCTGGGCTGTGGAGAAACTGTCTGAAGAAATCAACCAAGTTAAAGAGAATTTACCTTCCTCCCTAGCTGTACAAACCAGAGTCTAAGCTATCACAGTTAAGTGTCATTCTTTGAAACAAAAACAATGTAGTGGGTGGAAGTCCCATGCAGCGCAGGGAAGTAGCAAATTAAGTCCTTGTTTTGCTTTGCTTGTGCATGTGGATTTTGCTTTACCTAGTAATCCGTCCTTCCATGAGTTCTCATACTTTTTTTTTTTTTTTGAGTTCTCTCACCCATCCCCCCCAGAGAGAGCAAGAGAGTGGCTGTATGGTGCTCAGTTGCCTGCCAGAGCTAAACCACATAATGTTAATTTTAGATGTTCAGCATCAACTGCACTGTTGCGTGGATTTGTTCACAATGTACACTATTCACTAATATAGATTTGGCTAACAGTATAATAGTGAGGATCTGCTAACAACTGGATACATGTACTTCCCACAATAAGAGTATCTTCAACTCAAAACTTTGTCACTCATTCTAAATAACAAGCCTTTATTACAGAAAGGCAGTTAATCTTCTATTTTGTAAGGTGTCCTTGAGAGGAGGACATACATGATTTCAAGGCACTTCCAGTTTCCTAGGATACCATTTATATTGCCAGAGCCTTCCAGTCTGAATGTTGTCTGTTTCCTGAAGACATCATCCTACCAGCTGCTGCTTCTTCATCCACTTAAAAACACTGTTAAAGCCATAAAACAAAACAGAAAACATAGGTAAGACTGGCAACAGCCAAGAAGGAAATGATCAACTAAACAAAAAAGTTCCTGACTTTTTCCATTAATGAAAGAAACAGGTGCATAAGGGCAATTTTATTTCTCCTATCTGTGAGATCGATACCTAAATGTTTGCTTGCAAGAAAAATAACCAAAACTTAACATTACTAAGGTCATCTTCTGTCAGTGCAAGGCCTAATATTTCTTTGGCAGAGAACTAAGAAAACCAGAATGGGTTTGTTATTTGGAATTATTTATTTAAATACTGTGAAATGTTTAGAGTAACAAACAAGCTAGTATTAGCAGCTTTTTGAGATAAGGAATATTTGTCATTTAGCACGTTACAATCTGATGTTAACACATTGCTACCTTTAAAGTGGAACATTTTTTTTTTTGTAAGCCTCTAAATATTGTGATAGCTATTAGCTGCTGTTCATTTAAGGACAGTGATGTAACATGGCTGGAATTTCAGAAGCAAATCTGCAGAACCTGTTATATTTTTATTATATATTTGGACGCTTTCCAGTTCATGCTGTCAGTATAAGACTAAGATGGGCAGTAGCATTCAACTATTTTTTGATGCAGCTTAACAGTTTGTTTGGAAGGCCTTGGGCAATTTGATTAGCGCTTTTTGATGGAGCTGTGTCATCAACATGAAGTGGAACAGTTCTGCTTATAAGTATCTGGCAGGAGATCCGAGTTTCTGAGCATCACACAAGCATAAGCAATAAACAACATGTTATTGTACATTCCATTTTATATTTTTATAGCTGAAGAAAATTAATAATGCATGAGCATCCAATAGGTTTCCATAAAACTTTTCCTTCAAAATAAAACTACAATCTACAGCTTGTGGCAGTGTAAATGTCTGTACTTCATATCTGTGAGCACATATCTCTTGAGGCAACAAGAACCTGGGCTAAATTCTGGCCTTGCTGAAGACAGAACTACACTAGACTCAGATGTGCCAGCATCTCACCCTGGTTTGTAGAAGTGAATTGTGGTGATGTTGCTGCTCTGGAGACATCAGGTGCTGCTACTAGGCAGTGCAGATGGAAAAGCCAGCTCTTTCTAATACTCAGCTACCCTCTTGTTCTCCCATGTTGGGGTTGCAGAACAGATATTGTGTAGATTTTACTGCATTAGGGAATATGTATGAATTCAGACTTCCTTATGCCTGGGCTCTGAATGTTTGCTCTTTTTTTTCTGCCAAGAAAGTCTTTAATATTAATCATCCATAGGTGTACTGGATTTATTGGATAGAGGTTTATGACTGATGCTTGTTCTTATTTTGTCCTGAACTGTTACAAACTCATAACAGGTGGGCTGCAGGGTGGGATTTCTGTGCAAGGAGCACTGTATGAACGCTGTTTTCTGAAAGTCTGTAGTAGCATTTATAGATCCATAAACAGAAAAAGAAACACTTTGAAATTGTGTTAGACCTCACTGAACTATTAATGCCAAAGTAATATTTAAAGTATTTTCAACTTGTCTTGTAATTGAATCTCTGTTACTCTCATGAGCTGGAGCCTCAATTGATTAAAATGAGATGAGTACTTAAAGCCAATTGTCTTCTTTTTATGTTACAGCTGCAGACAGAGCTGAAATCCCAGGTATTTATCTGTAAAATCTTGGGTGATCTATCGAATTAGAACAAATATTGTTTTTTTTTTTACTTTGTCTTATTCAGTTTCTACGTATGCTTTAAAGCTGTAGTTGGATGGTAACAGATTTGGATCTGTGAAGTATGAGAACTTCACACACATATACACCCCAAGCTGGGCAGAAGTTGGGGTAAGGAGGTGAATTTTTACATTGCTTAGAGTACATAAATCAATGTTAACATTGGTTGTGAGGGAATAGTCACATGCAGTGTAATATAGAAGCACCATACATTGGTGCTAATTTACACTGGTGCAAATTAATCTATGGATGAAGTTCGGCCTGACAGACATAATCCTACAGAGTTTTTTTGGAAGATGAATAATTAGAACAAGTACATTATAATTTAGGACTTCATGTTGTGTTTGTAGCCTTCTCTACCTTTAAATGCTTTGGAATCTGCTTTACTTATGACATAACCTAAAGTTTAAAAAAAAAAAAAAGAGCTCAAAGGCAAAGCAAGAATCTAGAAAGTCAGTCTCCCCTCCTGCCTCTGGCAATGAAGAAATCTTGGCTGTGTAACCCACTGATGCTAGGAATTAGACTGACTTCAAGCTTTCTTAGTGTTACGTAAAAAGGTTAATTTTCACTTCACAAAACCTGTCTTTGGGCTGGGTGAAATTCTTAAAATATGTATTTTTCAAGTGGCAGTTCTGTACTGAATGCTGTGAGACAGGTTTCAATTTAATTTTTTGTTTGATTATGTAGAGTGACACCTGTTGGCTGTTTAGCAGATTGTTTTAATAACACATTGTGACAGATTAACAGATTCACATCAACAGAGGGACTCTGAGCCACCTGTGCATTAACAGAAGCCTTAACATTTCATCAGATGATTCTAACCTAATATCCACCTAGTAAAACAGTGGTACTGGTTGACTAGAAAGTCAGTGAAGTCTTCAACAGGTTAGAGTTTCTCTGAAAGGATGTAAGCTGAATTATTGTGGTTTACATTTATGTCTTACTGTTCTGCTCCTTAGTTTTCTACTCTTTTTTTAAAGGAAGTCTTGGATGAAAGACATCAAGGGCTAAAGAGTCTACTGTCTCCAGAGGTAAATTGTTCTGGTGTTTATATATTCTTGTGGTTAACAAGTACATTTATTTTTTCTGCATAGTTTCTCCTTCTACATGTTTTCTAATACTGGCTGCAATTTTGGAACACAAAAAGGATCGTGTGAGTCTTTTAGATAGTAGCTTCATTAAAAGGGCTATTGGAGGGGTGGAAAGACGAAGGATGGGGAAAAATATTCCTGTTTGTAGTAGAAGGAAAGATTTCACAATAAAATGTATCTTGTCTCTTCCTTGTCCACATTCATTCTGTGGTTGTACACCTAGGGAATGTCCTTACATGTCTCTTCCCTGTGATAAATATATAAATCTTAGAGACAGAGTAACAATTCTCAGTCGATTTTGAGCTTTTTCTTAACTAATATACTAAATTCACTTTGGATCAGTCTTTTAGCTTCTTCAGGAGAATGTGAAGCTCAAAAACAATGAATTGATTTGCGAAATCTGATTAATTCAGTTTTGGTGTGATTAAAAGTCTGGCAGCTTTTGTGTTCAAAAAGATAGGTCAAACTTTTAGGTGTTATGTTACTTAATATTTATATTTTATGAAAATATTTTCCAAATCTTTAGTCCATTTAAAAATTGGACAGAATGATATTTTGAAATAAGGTAACTGTAACCTAAAGTCACTGGAAAATACTTAGTCAACTTTTGTTATGTGTTTCATCATAACAAAGAGGAGACAACAAAGAGTTCTTTATACACAGTGTAAAATTTACAGAAGTAGGGTCATGCTTTTCACATTAGTGGTTTCGCATCTTTCTTAATTTGCAAAGCTACTTATAAAATCTTTACAAATACTTTTATGGTAATATATAGACCTACAATGGTGTTAAGGATTTAGATTACTTAAGAGTGAAATTATGTAAGATAAAAAATACAAAGGACAACACAAAGCAGTCTCTTATAACAAGGCTGCCTTCACAGCTTGTCAGTGCAAATTTCTTGTCAAAATGCTCCTTGAACTAAGTAAGGGTTAGTTATTCATGTGAACACCTGACTTATAAAATCAATCAAGCTCTGATCTCGAAGATGTCTGGCTTCTGCATTTATTCAGGTTGATGTTTCCATTAACTTAACTTCATACTCTAAAAGCATATTTCACTTCTAAATATGCTGTGTATAACTCATTAACTTCAGAGCCCCTAACGGTAATTACCTGAAAGAGAGTAAAGGAAATTGGAAAAGATGAAGAGCTGAATTACCACCTAATGAAAGGAGGGGTGGGGGGGAACACTTAAACTGACTGTCTCTCAGACATGCAACAAGTTTCTGCTCTTTCGGAAACACTTTGTTCTTTTCTCCAAGAACAGTCTCCAAGTCTCCAAGTCATAGCTTTTGTTGAATAATGCGAATTATTATTTTCAACCATGATGTGCTCTTAAGACTACTTAAGAAGTATGCTTGTTCACAACTTAAGTCCTACATAATGTTGCTATGTCACTCTTAAGAATGAGGTAAATGTCAATTTTGTGAAGTCTTGAAGTATCAGAATTCTACTTCAAGGAAACTTAATTTCAGGGAAAAAAAATCACTTTTATTATATGACTTTCAATAACTGAAATTCTTTGAGTCAAAAGGTTGAGACAGTATTTGTACTTGTTTCTTGGTTGTGGCTGCAGAGATAGGTCCCCAGCAGAATGTCAGTGTGAATTCACTGACTGTAATGGTCCTCATCTGGTGCAAATCAATAAAGCTTAATTGCTTCAGTGCAGCTGGATTGATTTCCAGCAGCTGTAGAACTGGCTGGGCATGTGTAGAGAGCATTATGGGGACAGTCAGATAACAGGTGTGTAAAGGTGAGGATCTTTTTTTTTTTTTTTTGTCAGTTTAGAAAGCTATACGATAAATAGTTGATTCTGCTGTTACAGCAAAGTAAAAAGGCCTTTTAGTGCTAATAGAAGCTGGGTTGAAACATTTTGTAGGAAGTATTGGATTCAAATTGTAAACAAATTGTTAGAATAGTTGATTCCTCTGATGCTCTAACTCCTACATTGCACCAATGTTGCTAGGTCACTTCCAAGTTTCTTGAGCTAGTTATCAGGGAGAAATAAGTGACACAGCAAATAGGCATGGCTGAACTCTAAGTCATTCATAGCTCTTGCAGAGTCTTTTGTTAATGAATGAATATTTCTTTTATTAACAAATCAGGAGTGGGAAGGGACAGGGACAACCACCTTTTCATGGCTGGTAAAATTAAAAGATCCAGAACAGTATTTTCAGAATAACAGTGAAGTTTACCTTTTATCTTGGCTATTAATTGAGAAAACAACATTTACAGGCTGTACCTGTTCCTGAATGTCTTCCAGTCATGAACAATATGGTTCCAATCAGGCAACGTGTCACTAATGTCCTAGGTAGAATGAAAATTATACATAGATGTGGGGAAAAAGTCTTAAGTGTGTCAATACTGTCCTGCATGTATTTAACAGCAGTAAGGATGGTAAGCTTTAAACTGGAAGAAATAAGAGCAGAGTCTTTTTCATTGTTCTTTAGACCTGTAAAGACACATTTTACTATTTCTAATTCACTCCACTAAAAGTATGTTTTTCTTGCCCTCCCCAGTGTGACTCCTATCATGTCCAACTGCCACTGGTCTTGGGATAAGTATATGTGCTGCATAAACTTCATATATTTTCATTGGGCTTCAATGTATTTTCTTACTTCACTTATTTCTTTATGGCATGCACCTTCCTGAAATACCTCTTTAGTAATTTGTCCACAAAGCCTTCCCAGACAGCTGTTGAATAACTCAGTGGGGTAACCTGGTGTACCCATTTGCCAAGGCCCAGGAATAGGGGAAGTATGGCATGCTGTAAAACCTACAAGAAAGTGTCCAGATCTTGGTGTCATGTGTACTGTGCAGTGCCATTTTAAAAGGACCTGATGGTTCATGCTTCTAGCAAAAAGAAGGTGAGCTTGTTTCCACTACCTCAATCCTGTGCTGTTTTCACTGGAGATTTCTGTAGGTGGCATGAGAGACATGGACTGAAAAAGTACTATTGTTCCCATGCCATTGCTCTTCACTGTAGACAAATGCATGCTTTGACCTGTACTACAGACTACCATGGAAACAGGATTTATTCATCACTTCAGTCTGGGCTTATGCCTAAGTAACTTGCATGAGATAAGTCCAACCTCATGCTTGAGCTCAAACTTATCCTTAAAATCAGAAGGAGCCATAGTAACCACTTAACTAATGGGGTAAAATTGCATTAGCTACTGTGTGCCCCGAAAATGTAAGCACCATCTTGTAGTACCTTTTATTATTTGACAAGACATGCATGTATACATCTTGAGGTAGCTTTCTCTGACAATTCTATACATTTAGAGAGTACTTATTAATTTTATAGGGGGATAAAATTCATGTGTGAAATAGACCCTGAAGTGTTGATTCTTACTTATAAATTTGTAAAACAAATAAAACCCTAATCATCAGCTTCCGTAATTCTTGACAGTTCTTTAATGTTGTGTTGAAAATATGAATGACAAACTAACCCTAACCCTCTTCTTTTTTTAATGTATTCATCTTTCTAAAGCACGGACCTTCAATTTTACATAGCATCACCTAGAGATCAAAAGAAAGCTGTATTCAAAACCACTTCATACAAATACTTGGGCTGTGGTTGTATTGTACAGGTAGAGCACAGTCTTTCAGTTGTGAATAACCACACTTCAGTGTTCTAATATGTTTGTGTTCTTCCTGTCATTTCTAATGGGTGAACTGTGTATGTGTGAAGTACAGAGTGAGTCTTTGCTGTTTTTCTGTAACTGTAGGAATTCTGTAAATGTAGCGCGTTGAGTGAACCTCACCCTCTTCTAAATACTCCTACCTTGAAATCAGTCCGTTTTGTCTTGTACAACTCCCTCTTCCTTATTTTGAGAGAAAAATTAATCTGATGCCTATATTTCTTGTAGGTTTCTCACACCTGAAATTATGTTTAAAAGGCCAAATGAAGCTGAATTTACAACCAACTCTTTTGCAGACGCAAAGCAGTAACAGTGAATATACTGTGAGTGCATGTGTATGCAATGTATGCGTGTATGCAATGTATGTATTCCTCCTAGCCGTGTACCCGCTGGGGCCGAATGCCGTCTGATCCGCTGCAATGCGGTGCGGAATGCGCTAGGTGGGGATCTTGGCCCATCAGTGGCCAGGCAGTGAAAAATCTTTTCCCTGGTTTAGTAGGTGAAACCATACTTTGGAGTCTTTAATCTCATTCATGAAAGAGACATAAGGAGCAAGGAAGTGGGGGATGCTGGAATTCATTCTGTCTGAAAGAAGATCCATAGCTGTGTTATAAGTAAAAATCTGTGTGTATTTTCTTTATCTGGAAACTCATTAATTTTGCTTAATCCATAGATATTGCAATAATTTATTCGTCCATAGCTTTCTGGTTTCTTAAACGCTTTTAGATGTGTGATAAAAAGCATTCTGGAGTTGTAACATGTAACCCAAGTTTTTTCAGGTAGAAGACTTGCATTTCTGTTGCATTTGCTGAATTGCTAATGAGCAGCTTGTTTTTGTTACTGGCTTGGTTCAGGGTGGAATAAGTGACTGTGTAATCTGGTTTCAAGAATGAGGCTTGTACTTCCATCAGATAACTCATGAAGAATATATAAGACCAAAATAATTAAAATGTCTATTCCTGTGACCTAAAAATCACTGCACCTTTGGGTAAGGTTAACTCATCACTATCTTACATGTATACTTGCAGTAGGTCAAAGCATGTTTGAATGCTGTTTCTGTAAGTTAAATCTGGAAGTGTATTTTTCTTTTTTTTTTTTTTTTTTTTTTTTCGGGGGGGGGTGGGGGGGGGGGGAGGGTCGGTCATTATTCCTGTTGAAGTACACAGAAAAACCATGCTACATAAAGAATAAAGTGGCTATGTAAGGAAGAGAATAATAGCCATCTGGAGAAACCAGGAAACCAGGGTTTCCAGCTTCTGAAATGAAATCAGCTTTAGGGAGTTAAGACTTTCTGAGGTAAGGAGGTAGAGCCTAAGACATGCATCCACTACTACACACCCACCCCACCCCACCCCCCTCCCTTACTCACTAGAAAACCAGATTCCAGACAAAGAAAAAGGCACTTGTTGGAAGTGTTGTAATTCATCTGCACTGTAAATAAACAGTTCCCTGTACGTTTTGTCTACTGATTAAGAGGCTTAATCACCCATCCTAATTACTGTAAAGGTGACTTTCCCCTGCTTTCAAATCTGACAGTCAATACTTTGAATTCTTTCTCTAGTCATCTCCTAAAGTAAACTCCTTTGATTAACTACCCATAATATGAGGTAAAATAAAAATACAGGAGGACTAACCTGTGGTTTTTGAACTCATTATGCACAGAATTGTTTACTTTTTTGGAAAACCATTGCTTTCACATGACTGAGTATGATTTTTTCACTGAATAGTTTCACCTATTCCTTTTCTGTATATCATACATGGTCTCTTTCTGCATATGCTTATGACAGTATTCTCTTGACATCAACATTAGGAGTCCAATTTGGAGTGTAGGTTGTGAGGAGACATGTATGGATAATCCCATCCACATAAAAATGAATAGTCTGGACCTGAATAAGCAATGCAATTGTTCCCACTCTATGCCTGAGTGCAACAATTGCAGGCTAAAGCAAAGCTATAAAGGTCCAGAAATATGAAGTTTAATTATTTTAATTATGTGACTGAAACAAGAAGTAGTCTGGTTTGTGGGATTCAGTGTAGTAGGTGATTAGGTAGTAGACTAATAATGAGAATATCTTAGTCCATTTGAGAACTAATACTTTAACTGTGAAAGACATGATGTTTTACTGGAGAATTTACAAGCTGCAGTATATTTAAATAGTGTAGTACAGCTTGAATTTTACACATTTGTAACTTGTGTACGTGTCTGGTATTTAAAGCTTATGATGGAAGGAAGGCCATCATGATATGCTCAATAAATTTAATATAAATTATGTGGGGTAAAACAGCCATTGCTTAGATTTTCTGAATCAAGATGTCAGACAGTTATTTGGTATTACAAGACTGTAATTTGTTAACATTTCTTTTGTTAAAAACAAAAGCTCTGTCTCCTTTTTTTAATTAATTACCCAAACTAAATAAAATATTTTACAGCTGTGAAGTTTCATAAAACTTTAATCTGTTGTACCTCTTAACATTTCTGCCACCACTGTAATTGAGTTATGTGGATTAAAAATGTTCTTTAGTAAGCATTATTTATTAGATTTTGGATTCAGATAAGTTTTCTAACTCTTAAATATTTAGCATAAAACCAGTTTAAAACTAATTGAAGCCTGATTTGCTAATTGAATTCTTGCCCCCTGCATTATGCTGGCTCAGGTGGATCAGAGAAGCTACACAAGTGGGAAATGAAACTTAATTACAGTAGAATGCTGTGAATATAGATGCCTTTGATCTGGTTTACAGATTAGCTACTCAACCAATTCTACTGGAAATACTAAGGAGGCTGAAATTCTTCTAGGAAGGTGGGGGAGAAACAGCAAGACAGGAACGTCTTGAGCTGTCTTTTCTTGCTTTAGGCTGGCTTTTATTTGTTCACTGTGAATTTTCTTGGGTTAAATGAATGAAGATGAAGTAAACAATTATGGAATACTGTGCCATTAGGAACATCACAAACAGCTATGTACCTCACTAAATATGTTATCTAGCTTTTGAAACTTCGAGTAAACTCCCTAGGCTGAGCTGATAGACTGTACTTTTTTTAACAGATGTGTTTATACATATAGATATCAAAGTAAATGCCAAACACAATTCCTAGCACTTTTGACCCAAAGCCAATGAACACCTCTCCTAATTTCAGTGAAGTAAGGAGCAGACCTGCTGTTAAGTAACTTTGTCACAATGTAATGTTACTTTGCTTAAGAATGCAGAAACCCTTACCTTTTGTGTGCATGTGTTACTTCATTTACCTATGAAGAATATTCTTTATCCAGCAGAGCAAGATATACAACACCAATTTTGACATTATAAACTAGATGTGAGACTCTTTACTAAGAATTGGCGTAGTGCAACAGTACTGCAAAGCATTTGCCATAAATCCATCCAATTGTCTTATTAGGAAATTAGTTTATTTTTAATTTGGGTATTAAGCAGTAGGTGGCATCCTACTTTAACATTAGACTGAACTGTGGGCTTTCTGGCAGGTGGTATCTCTTGGTCTAGAAGGTTCTTAGTATTTCTTTTCTACTTGTACTCACTCAGTATTATCAAGGAAGTAGGTGGTTTTTCTTGTTTGTTTGCTTTTTGTGGTGGTGTGTTTTTGTTTGGGTTGTTTTTTATTGTTTCTCCTTCAGACAGGAAAGATTTGATGTGTGTACTGTATTAGGAATATCTGAGTCTTAGACTCAGGTAAGATTTTAGTGGAAAGAATATAAAAGAATCTTCTGAAAAGAGAAGAGCTACTGATGGACCTAAGTGATAGTGTAGAAGGAAATTCTGTATGATACTAGGCTTGGGGAGTGGGTGACAGGAATTGGATCAGTTAACTGAAGATGATGTTGACAACAGCTCTTAACATATTACTGTACCTCTGACTTTGATTAGAGGTCCTTATTTATATTCAGCAAAGGTTCTAAAGGTTCCTAAACTATTTTTTCTTCCTTCCTTTATTAAGGGGGAGAAAATGGAAGAAAAATACTCTCGGTACAACTTTAGTGCAGACTATTTAGAGAGCTTTCTTTGAAATACTATTGCTCATTCAAGTTTGAATGGGGACTGGGAGTTGATGAGATTTGAAACTCAGTGGCATGAATCAGGTGAGGTGGTATTTTCATTTATTTATTTTAGTATCTATTTGTGCCAGGACAGATTTAACTAATGGTTTCTCATTCTTTTTCTAAGGTGATAATTGTATCTTGCTGAAAAGGAAGAACCCTGTTTAAATGTCTTTTTGTATCTGGCCCCTATGATGCAAATAGGCAGCTTTTATAATATTCAGAATCTCATGGGCACTCAAAAAGATTAGACAAACTTTTTTTAATTTGAGCCGATTATTTAGATTTTGCATATGAGAACAGGTCTGGTTCAATAGATGTTTAAAGACTGAAGTGTTATTAAATGTTATATGAAAACGTGTAAGCACAAAGGGTGTTTAAACACTTGTTTCATATAAGTAGTGTTTATCATTATAATAACTCATGTGCTTAATGCAGTTTGTATGCTTATGTAATGACCTGAATTTGGACTATGGAGAGCCAGCTTTATGAATGAATTTCTATAGCACTATTTAATTGCACTCCTTATATTCCTAAAAGGAAAGCGCTACTGTAAAGTTATAGGTCTTTGGCCAAGATATCTTGAATACTGTTGTATCTCCATTCTGCTTCATTACTGATTCCTTTGTGAGATAGATCACTTATGCATTCAATAATAAAGAACACCATGTTACAAACTGTTCTGTATTGCAGATGAAGCCTTTCTAATATTATAAACAGTGTTTGTTGAATCTGAACAGCACTCCTCAAATGAAATAATACCTTCCAGTTTATGTTTAGTCCTTACTTATTTACCATACATAATATAATTAGGAAACAAGAAAAAAAAATAGAAGTGGGACATGGGAATTTCAGTGTACCTAGGTGAGAATAAGAAAAAAAGGAATGTACTGTTATGAGACAAAATACAAATGATATAAGGGGAAAGATTAAAACACTGGTGTTGACTTTATGTTCAGACTACAGTTGGAAGTATTGCATCTATCGCTTACAAATTCAATTGATACGAAGCAATTGCTGTAACAACTTCCCAATGACTTCAAGGAAACAAAATGGATTGTTTAGGTAATGGCATATAAATAAATCTGTAAAAAAAAATCTAGAGTTCTGTTCTTTTCTAGAAGATACAATCTCATGTACATCTAAGAATTATCAATTTTCAATGCCAGATAAGCTACAGATAAGCTCATTGATCATAATTCTACTTAAATTGAACACTTACAAATGAGTATATCAAAAGTGTCTGGGCAGCTTTTATATTTTATCTGGAAGTCCAACTAAGCCTATATCCTATAATTTTAAGTTCTTTTATCTTCTTTAAGTCCACAAAAGACTCCTGCAGTAGCGTTAATAGATACAATACATATATGTGTACACAACATATACCTGTTCACACCGGTTCTATATGCTGTGTAATGTTTAAACCCATGGGCTAGTTTTGTTCTAACGCTGATGTAGTCAGTAGGATTACACCAGCAGAAAGCAAGACATTTTTTCTATTCTGGAGCTTTCAAATGTGTAAGTAACCAGGTCAAGCTATAGCTGGAGGCAAGCATTGACCACTGTTCAAGAAAAATGTATATTGTGAGTTTAATACGTCAGTATGCTTATGCTACAAAACATATTTGAGGAAGTGCTATAAGCATTTCACTAAATCAGAGCTTAATGTTAAGCATATTAGTGATCTTTTATTAGTATATGTTTTGTTTTGCTGGATCAGCTCTAGCAAATACAAGCTTGTAGTTATAGGACTAGAGCATTTTTTTCCAATTTATTTTTTTTTAAATATATAAAAATAGTATGCACTTACTTTAGCACAACTTTAACTGGGAATTCTTGTAACAGTTGTGTATATCAGTATTTTGAAGTGTTGGGGCCAAAATATGAATCTATAAGCAGTTCTGCAATTCAAAGCACAGTCAGTGAAAAATATTCATTTGAATAAGCTTTTGCTAGTAATAAGATTTGCAGTACCATATTTCCCAATTAAACCAAGGAAAATATAAACACAACTCATTGTGTATTTCCAACCTTTTGTACTGTATTTTTATAATCTACAAGTATATGAAAGGTGCAGTTGATATCAGTGAAACAAACATTAGCTTGTATTTTCTTTTAAGGAAACAACATGGCCAAATTTTTCAAAGATGCTTTTTTCAACTCTTTCCAGAATCCTTCACTTTTACTTTATTCTTGGTGAAAATGTTTCATGAGCTACTTATGGCATGACTATTTCAGTGGCATTATTATAATGGAGGTTAAGAGCCCAGGTCACACAAAACTCAGACTTCCAAAATGTTTGGGGTCTGATTGCATCCTCTTCCAGCTGTTGATACTGGAGAGTTGAAGTTATTACTTATACTCATCCCTACTGCCTGATGAACTTCAGATTCTTCAAATGTGTCCCCTGAAAGGGTGGTTCTGGGAGCAGCCCAATTGTTAATCTTTGTGGTAGACAAATTAAGATTGAGGAATAATTTGGGGGGGGGGAAGGGCGGTGCTAAGGGGCCCATTATGATCCAGGACAAGGAGAAAGAGCTGGGGGCAGGGGGGTCCTAGTGGCTGGAAGCCATTGCCTTCATGCACAGGTTGGAAGAAAATAACTTTCTTTTTGTCCAGTGGGATTTACAAAATTTGAGGTGACCCACAAGAAGCAAAATCACACAAATTAAACATTTTTGAAAATCCTGTAGTTTTCTTATCTTCTTTAAGCACCTGAAAGCCTTTATAAATTTGATCTTCAGCTGCTAGTACCTCGAACAGAATGTTTTAGCTAAACTTAATTGAATTCTGGAGAGGCTGGATCATTCCTTGCACCATAGTAAACAGAAAGAGGGAGAAATCAAAATCCATTTAATGATTATTTCCTATTAGTCACAAAAGCTTTTTTCGAAGGTTAGGGTGTGTGGGAGTGAAGAAAGGTAAAACTTGTTCCATATCTCCTTCATGGAAAGAAAGAAGGTCTGTCTGAAATGTTATGATGGTCTCATTTGCTGTGGTGATGTTGTTTTTTTAAAGTCCAAATGCAATCTTATGTCTTGCCCTACTTTAGATAGAGTGCAGAGGACCAGAAATCAGAGGTGTTAAAATGACCTTGCTACCATGAATGAGTTTGAGTTTTCTAGATAAAGACCTCGATATTTAGCAGCTATGACAAATGTAGAATATTCAGAGCAGAGTAAGGAAATGCATTCAAATATGCAAATATCCCAAACTTGGAAGATGTATTCAGTGTTTTGAAATTAAATGTTTGAAGAATAACAGGATTAATCACAACTTACTAAAATAAATCTGTCTGAGAACCACAGTATCAATTCATTAACTTTGCCAAGCTGTCTTGCCAAAGAGAAAAGAATTAGCTCTGTAGAAAATTAGGAAGTCATGAATGATAATGTTGAGGAAAATAAAGGCACAATGAAGGAAAGGGAAAGTATAGCTGGAACAAGGGGAGGAGGTAACGTCTTCTTGCTGAAGTTCTTTAGACAAGTAACCAGCTTGTTGCAAGCTGGTTACTCTGGGGTGATGTTGGCTCCAGCAAACTTTTTTCTGCCCCCATCTTATGGGTAAATATTTCACAAATCTTTCACTCTTGGGCCGTGTTGCAAACAGGTGAATTCTTTAGTGTTATCTCAACATGAGAGAGTGCATCTGGTTTCATGCTTGCACAAAAAGGCTGGGCAAGTAAAGATGAAAGGGACTTGTGAAGGCAAAGTTTGAGAGCAAGCTTTCCATGATGGAGCTATGACTCTTAGGAGTCTGTGAGCAATGGTTGTTTGTGGGATCCTGTATTCCTGCAGAGAAACTGAGCTTAAGCTCTCACAAGGAAGTTTAAATGATAAGAAAATAAGCTATTTAGTCTCTTATTTTACTGACCTTGCTTGGCCTATTCATTTCCAAACTTTTGTTTGCCTGTATCATCAGTACAACTCTTGGATTTCACCAGCAGACATTTTTGTTACCTAATCACTACCTCATACACCCTTGCTTCTGCAACAGTTGGGATCATATTTTAGTTCTTTCTAAATTCTGCAAGTATCTAGAAGTGCAGGTTGTAGTAAGATGTGAAATACAAAACATAGTTTGAATATATGAGAAGAAAATAGAGTACTTCTTGCAACTGCTAAAATAATATAACAAATCAAATCTTAATGTCAAAATAAAACTACTTTAAGTGATTATTTTCCACCCAGTGCTGTAAGTGTTATAATGTTTTGCTGTTCTAGTTTTAAAATCTATCCGACCATTTAAGGAGCACAGTTATCTGTTCTTTACCCTGTCTAGTAAATATTAGCCCACAATTCTTATTAAGAAGCCAGCTGTTTGGATTACTAGGACCTAGAAGTTTATTTAGAAAATATGCTTCAGTAATATTAAATTTACTTTTTAGAAATTGTAAAGTAATACTACTTGGCCAAAATGCATACTGTAATCTGTACTTACATGTCCAAATGTTTATTTGTCTTTAGATAAAACAGATGGTGGATATGCAAATTCACAACACCTTGCACTTTGAATTTATTTCCTCTTCTGATATCTCCAATATCTGATCACTTAAGGTTCTGAACAGGTATTTTATATAAAACATATCTAAGTATTTATAATGTTGGTTTACTTGAGTGTGTGTATATGGTTGGTTTACCAATTTCCAATCCTTATTTTTGCAAGATTTTTGTTTTCTACAGACAACCTCTTAGACTAAATTCACTAGAAAATAACTACTGAAAGGTAAGAACTTGAAAGTCTTCAGATCTGGAATTTCAAGCTGTAGACTTCAGCTCACCCTAGATATGATTCCACATTATTTCACTATTTCTAAAGATGGAATGCCTTTCACCTCTGCTTTTTGATCACTAGGTCACATCAAGAAGATAGTCACAGGTTTCTGTTAGTTACCATGAAATAAATAAAGGCTTGGGCTGAAATAATCTGAAAAGTTTTTTGGCCTAAGCAGAAAAGTATTTTTATTTCTTGGTAAAAAAGATGTGTTTTAGGAGAATATAGTGAAAAACTTATTTTCTAGCCATAGAAAACTCTGAAAAAAATATTTATGGAAGTACCTGTGTTTTTTCTGCTCTCCTTTACTATGAGGCTGTAAGGAGCTGCCAGTCATCTTGGGACAATGTCTGCGTTTCCTGTTTTAACGTTTGAATTTCAACTCTTCACTGTACAGAAAATGCTGACACTCATTCTTGTAGCAAGCCTTAAACCGCACTGTAATAGTAAATGCCGTCTTAGATAAGGCTCCTTGTGAAAATGTTACCAAGAATATGCAAACTACTACACACAAAGGGATCAAGATATTTATCTAACCTGACTAGGGAATAGATTATATTATAAATAGGACTATGAGACTGTACCTACTGTAAGACTGGTCATTTCCTGCAAAATCTGTTGTACATACAATTGCCTTAATCCTTTGATGTCATTCCCTGTCTAACACTTGCATCTAGCTGAAACGCTATACTAGTTTTTGCTTTGTACATTTGTACATTTTTGTACATTTGTACATATTTGTGCATACATAAGGCTTTCCTTGTTTGGGCATATTACAGGATCAGAATGGGGGCACTGTTTAGATGTAATGTATTGATTTTTATAAAGGATTATGTACAGAGGGTAAGCTAATGGAGGACAGACACGACTGAAATCCTAAATTCTTGTAAATATTGAAGATAACTGGAAAAGGTCAAAATTTAAACAAAAACGTGGATTCTCTAAGTTCAGTGTCACACTATTTTGGAGGTGACTAGAGTTCAAGAGTGGTTGCTTCAGCTGAAGTTCAGAAATAACTTCTTTGTTCCAGCTCTGTTGGAGGGCTACCTGGGAGAAGAGCAAGCAAACAAGGTGGGCTCCCCTGTAGTGTAAAACTTGGTTTAATCCTGAGCTACATATTCATGCAATTGCTTCAGTTGCAGACAAAGATACTCTACATCTGACTCTCTTAATGTGGCACAATTAAGCATTGTCTGAATCTCCTCCTGTACACTCTTAAACCTGGTGTGCTGCCCACTCTTCTCTAGTTATAGTCTCCTCCTACTTAGACCCCCCTTTTCCTTGATTTTGCATAAACTGCACCACAGATTTAGTTGAAAGTCTGTTCTTGTGCAAGTGATGACAATTTTCACCTTCTAACTTTTCTATCCTGATTAGGATTTCTTTGCCTGTAATGCTTTATGGTTTCATTATGTAACTTCTCTAAACTGAGTTTTTCCTTCATTGTTCCTTTTTGATACCTACCTGCCTTTGCAGTGTTCCTCTTCACAAATGTCTAACTGAAAATGTACATTTGGTGTAGTTTTCCTTAAAGAAGCATTTCCAAAATAAGAGTAAGTGGCATGTGTTTGTGTTTTACAAAGAATGAAGAAAGAGGTGGTTCATTTACTTCACTTCTAAAGATATAGAGTATCTTCCAGGTAGAAAAATGCTATGAAGTACAGATGCTGAAATATCTCTACTATATCTTTACTAGTTCTTAGTTCTTTTAATGACCATATGAAAAGAAAATATTATGAAACCTTTATTAAGGAGGGAAGGTAGCTGTTGAGTTGTGGAAGACTAAATAGCAGATCATTCAGTATTAAAGCTAATATACTCTTGGTGAATTAGGTTCTTATCTTTTCCTTAATTGCTTACAGTTTATCTGTTGTCTTCTGAAGTAATTCTAATGTGGAAACAGGACTTAATGTGCATCAAAAGTTGTTGTGACTCATTAACTACCATGCAGTGGGGGGAAGTGATTGAAAAATATGATGGTCATTGTTATAATAAAAAAGTGATATAACCTGAACTATAGTTTCATCCAAACCCTTTGAAAATAAGGGCAGGGTGGGAAACAGTCCCTTCTCTCCTGTTTTCAGTGAAGATAGTGGGAAAAATCTGCAACTAAGTCTTGGCAAAATATTTGGCCTTAGTAAGGATGCATTCTTAATGATAAAAGTAACTTTTTAAATTCAAGTTTACTCTTTATAGAAAGAAATTTTGGAACTGCAGTAATCTTAGAGAAACACATGTCCTCTAAACATTTTATAGAAGTTCTTAAGCCACTATCTATGATATTTTAATTATATCAAGAATACTTTTTTTTTTTTTGTATCTTGGTGTTCATTGTATATATGGTCTCTTGTAACAAAGATTAAAGAGCACAGAATACCTTTAACCACTGAGGTTGCATATAACATGTATTGAAGTAGAATTTATGTCTGACCTGCCATGAGTATTAACTCTGGATTCTTCCTATGTAAAACAATGAAAGAACTGAAGTTTCAAAAACAGTTTAGTGGAGACAGGTGTTATATAACATATAATGCATTGGTTTATTTATAAACAAGGTGAGGGCCGGGGGGGGGGGGGGGGGAAATGTGGGGGCAGCTCGCTATTTTTTCGTATTGGGAACTTTCTGAAGTAAAACTTTATCTGGCTTCAAGTATGTCTGAGTTTTCTGACGTGTGTTAATTATGGCTTTGAGAAAATCTTTACTTTTCACACCCTAAACAAGTCATATAATTGACTGTATTTGCCACAAAAATGCAGCACCTAAATACGTAAGTACTTGGACAGATGCCTGTAGTAGGATGGTTTTGTACAAGAATGATCTGACAGGTCTAATTTATAAATATTAAATATCTGTTAAAACATACAATCATCGTCATCATAGTAATCATGCATCTTTATAATATAAGGTGATGGAAATACTTGCATGTTACAAATATGAAACCTACCTGAGTGCTAACATGTTTTAGCTATAATCTTATATTTTAATGAGAATTTAACCTTTTGAAAATACTATAAAATCCAAAAGAGGAAAGAATAAAAATCTGTAATTGGCTTTCTGTTAATGAAAGACAAAGAAGTTGCACTGGAAACAAAATTGAAGATGACATCTAGTGAAATTCTCATCTGTTCCTTTTGATCATTTTGTGTCTTGGTAGTTTTCTTAAGTGGCTTGCAGTGTTCTTTAGAAGTCAATGTTACAGACATTTACTGTTTTCTTATCACTTCATGAATACTCACCAAAATCTCCATTCAAATTAGCACCACAACATTACTACTGACAAGCCTAGTTGTACTATTTATTACTTTCAGTGTTACCTGTGTTTTGCAAGTCAGAAAAAGAGAGGAAAAAAAGTGGTGGGCCTTATCCTGTGCTTTGCTGCACTGGTGTAAGTCAGGAAGAGCAGCTTTTGAATGTGGGTTATATCAGTGATAATCAAGGAGGAAGTTTAAATTCTGTATCAATTGTTTCCCTAAATAACATTTTTGAAAGCAGAATAAATTATTGTTTTCCACTTATCCAGTTTAATCATTTTAAAACTGATGTATTTAGGAAGGAATTTGTGCTGTCTTTTAAATTATATTGTAGTAATGGTGTTTGGAAAGTGATCATGCTAAACAAATTCCACTGCCAGGAAGTTTTAATGCTTATTTCCCAGTGTTCAGGGGATGTCTGTGTGTAAGCATGGTAGCATAATTTCTAATTAACTTCTGTGGGAGGAATCACTTTGTACATCTGCATGTAGGAAAATCATCCTCAAGACTTAAGAACAAATCTGATATTTAGGGCTATGCTTGTGATTGTCTTTATTCAAAATGTCCTAATGTCTCCTTTACAAAAAGCTCCATGTCTTAAACTCTTAGGCTCAATTTTTCTTTTCTTTCTGTGCATTATACGCTAAAAAAAAATAATAAAAAAATCTTTATACTCTGAATTTAAACAGATAAAATAATCCATTACCTCTTATTTTTCTTTATTAAAGTAGTTTTAAACTCCGCATCACAAACAGATGAAGTTTTGATATTCATACAAAGAATACTTCTAACAGTTACTTCTGTATTCACTTATTATTCAGAGGAGAGTTTGGGGAAAAATAACAATATTTACCATTAGCAGATGAACTGAAGCAACGTTATTTGAACTGTAGAATAAGCTACAAGATCTTTGTAGCTTTATATTCTAACGTCAGTATTACTCTCAATGTCACAGTGATCAATGTCACAGTGAGATAAAAAGACGTGATACATTAGCTAGAAAATATACAAATAAGCTATTATACTGCTCTGTTTTTTTCTAAACCAAATTCTCTCTCTATTCTTAGTTTCTCACATAAGGAGAAAACTTGTTTCCATTTAGTTAACTATGAGGTTCATCTCCAGAAATATGATTTCTGATTTATTTTTATAGGTTTAGGATTGGTTTGGTCGTGTATTTTTGTTGTTATTGCTTTAGGTTCCATTAGAAACAAAAAACAAAACAACAAAAAAAAAGATCAAAAATAAATATTGTTTCTTCATCTTTGGATTTTGATTTTATATGAAGAATTACAATTTCCCTTTAATGCTTTTCTTCTTTTTTTGAAGACATTTTAGAAACTAATCAAGTAATGATGGAAAAATTCAGTGTCACGTTTGAAATGTTGTTCCATAGTTATCTAAACATTTTCCAGACATCTCTTGGATGACAGCTGCCAATTTTTGCCTAGCTTTATCAATTATCAAATGTTTTGGTAAAATATGGTTCTTACACAAATGTTAAACATACATGCAGTCCTTGCACCTAAAGACTTTATTTTTCCATGTCATTCTGTTTAGCTAGACATCTAATTTTTGTTCTCCCTCTTAACCTTGTTCCTGGTATTTTGTCCATCTGCTGCTGCTCAGCTTATATCCCATTTCCACTGAGTCTAATTCATCTGGGCACAGAGGTTTATCAAGCAGGGATCCAACTTTCCCTTACCTCATCTGCTTCCCATTTGTACTCATCCATTCCCTCTCATTTACGAATTGTCCCAAGCCCATTCCCTAATATAGGTCCTTTAATGCTCCATTTGAGCTCCATGAGTTGCTGCTTCATTTGCTGAGACTTCTCAACTTGTATTTCTCCACCTCACTTGAATCTTGAAAATGGCTGGCTGAATATTTAAGTTTAAATGTTCTACAGAAATGCACTGTATGAAGCAGATTGACCCATTTGGCAAAAATTTATAAAACAGAAAATGTCCTAGAGTGGAAATTGCTGGCAGATATGTAGTTGCAAGTTTTCTATCGCCCACAAAATATATGAGTAGTTGTTACTGGTTCAGACCAAGGGCCTATCTATGCCAATAACATTTCTCCACTGTGACAAACAGGAGATAGTGGGGGAAGAGCATGCTAGTGAGAAGAGTATTGCAACCTTTTTTCTTGCAAGCTCTCCCTAGCAATTTTGCTACTTTCTTATCCAGGGGTGGTATCTTTGTATTTAAACTTCAAATCAAACTGTCCCTCACTTGGCAGATCTTCAGTTACACAACTTTATTCTTTTAAAGTTCTATTACTGACTTATGCACAGTGGAAAACAAAAGGCCAGCACTTCTTTAAGCATAGTGGGTTATTTATTAGGATAATACTCTTAACACATACCACTTCAGACTAAATTAGTCTGTTCATAGTAGGTGAATAGCAGGTTGTTATTGTTTGTCCTGTCCTAGTATTTTCAGACTCTCACATAGTTCCATTTTTATTTTTTTCCCGTTGGAAGCCTGTGTTAATAAGTGGGTGGCAATTTCAAGCCCAAAAGTAAGCTGTATGCAGTCCTTTCTGATTGTTAATTTGATTTTTCACTAACAGTTTTCACTTGTATAATTGTAGCAGGTGAGTTGAGGTCAAATGCTTATTATATCAGAGAAGCAGGCAGTAGGCAGCTCCTAACTCCTAATATTATGAGGTTATTCATGGGATAATGGGATAAGTAAGAAACTTTGGAAAACGTGCTTCCAGTGAAATTATAAATGAAGAAAAGTTATAGAACTATAACAAAAATATGCAAACAGCAGGATAATATAACAATATTCTGTGTAAAACTCTCTGCCCATGCCCTGATTTCAGGGTAACTGGTGATGTCTAAGATTATACACTGCCTCAAAATGTAATATGTTATGCTGAATGTAACTGGTTAAGTGGGAAGAAGCATATAGCTGAGATATTTTACATACTGTTGAGTAATCTGAAGCAACAAATATTTTAATTGTACTTGTGGTCTAAGCTGTAAGTCCAAAGACTGAATTTCACTCACAATATAGATGCTAGTCACAACACAAAGTGTAAAAGCAAAGGTATTAGTTTCCAGTCTCTCAGTTCTTATTATTGTTTTTCTAGAAACAAATTACAAATTTGGTTTAAAAAAAAAAAAAGCAAACAAGTATACATGGAGTATACTATTTACCTAGAGTTAATATAAAGTTACTTAAAAAAAATAAATAAAAGTTGAAGTTTCATTTTTCCTTGACAGCAGAAGTAAAACAAGTAATGTAGAAAGTGTCTAGATACCCTTAGCTATGCAAATTCAAAAAAAAAAAAAAAAAAAGCAACAACACCATAGGCAGTTTATGACTATTTGACTATTCAGAGTGAGTTTTTTGCTCAAATCTTGTGAAACAATTTTCCAGGACTTAAATACAAACTTCCAGTTGCTCATTCACCTCCTTGTTATATACTCTCAGCTGTTCTGTCCCTGCTTTCCTAAACTTCTTGTTCTTGATTCACTAAAACTTCAACCTTCTAAATTAGTATGCTTTGAACTATTCCAGACTTAATTCTTCAGTGCTTTACAGCTAACTCTGAAGTTAAGTACCAGGCGCTAAGGAGGATTACTCTTGTGAGTAAAGTGTAGTAGAAGATACCAAATTCAAGTGGAAAATAAGATGTTACATTTCAGTGTTTCTTCTGTCATTAAATGCTTTTCACTGTGTATCATTTTTGGAAACTATTATGTCAATTCTAGCACAGAAAATTTAGTGGGTGATTCTGTGATGTGTAACAAATATATTTTTAAAAATCGTTACTGCTTGTTCATGGTACATACCTGTACATAGCCAATTCATAATAGTATGTCATGACCGCATAAGTTTGTTAAGCAAGAAACTTCCCTCCTCTTTCCTGAAGATCTCACAGAGCTGACAAGGCCTTCAGCTTCTTCTTATAAATAAGTTAGTATTGGTCCCTCCTCTTGTGCATCACTGTCTTCATTGCTGGTAATGCTTTCTCTGCCATCATCTACTTCTCACTTGCCACCACCTTCTCTTGGACAGTAGTGGTTTTTTTCCTTTTTTTATATATATAATTGTAATTTGTGGTTATAATTATCTACAAGAAAAATATCAGATAACTTCTCTGGCAGCTATCCACCCTTCTGGGGATATGCTTTTATGGTATAGCTGCTTTTGTTCCAGAAAGACACACTCCTTCCACCACTGTCCAAATCAGTTGTTAAGAAATATCAGTGAACTTTTTTTAAAGCTCTAAACTTACTGAAGTATGTCACAGATCCCTCAAAACATATCATGATGTTTACATCTTATACTGTGAATTAGGAAGTACAATATTATCTACTTATGAACTGCCAGAGTTATTAACAATTTGATGCCCTTGGATTTTTTTTCCCTTTTGCAGTATTTTTGGTGAGTCAGAATTGAGAAATGCATTTCTCTTTAAATGTATGCAGGTTATTATCTTCTGTCTGCCTGCACTAAGATTGAGGAAAATACTCCTTTCACCCTCACCGCATCCCTAATTAAGTGGGTGTTTGGGGCAGGTCATAGAAGAAAAATACGGATTAGAACACAACTACAACACACAGGCTACAATGCATGCAATCCCCTTTGCAGATGGCAAAGGTTCACACTTGCCTTGATGTTGCTGAGCGGTTACACAAGTGAAAAATCTGATCATGCTCTTCTGGACTTTGTAAGTGTTGGAACAGGCTTTATGTTACCAGTGGGAGTATTCTGTACCTCTTACAAAACCTAGATACTAGTAGTGTGGTACCTGACAGTGAGACTAAGTGGCAAGCTACAAAGATAAATTAATATCAGAGCTCTGCTTATGGAGAACTGCAGGACATGAAAATGTTTTTGAATGGCAGTAATTGTTAGTTTTATTTTTCACTATTAAAAATAATTTTAAGGAGAAAACTAGTAATTCTAATGAAAGTAAAAGCCTGAAGCCTGCCATGAATATGAAGCTAATTATTTAATTAAGAAACTGCTACTAATGTGAGAGTTTGAAGAATTTCACAGTAATAGTGACTATAAGACTATAAGGCAGTCTCCATTCTTATATGCCACAGCTGAAAACTGAGCTGAGAGCTCTTGATTAACTATTTCATGCAGACTTCCAGTGCAAGGTTATTTAGAGATATTCATGTGATTTCAGTAAAATATTATGGTGTTCTTCAAAGCCAAGGTGGGTTTACCATGGGTAGGCTTTGATGTATGGATTTTATAGCATTTTCCAAGGTGGTGGTGGTGGTTTCTTAGGTGCCTTTTTTTTGTTTGTTTGTTTTAATCTGTTATAAAAGGAAGACCTTCTTGTCTGTCTTTGTCTGTCTCTCTCTATGCTGAATGTTTATGCTGAATAGTGGGAATTAGTCCCAATAGGAGAAAGGGAGAATAATCAAATCTGAAAGAGCATAAATAAAAATAGCAATACCGTAAAACAGCAAAAAGACCAACATGCAATTTGCAATGCACATTGAGTTTGTAGAGTAGGGAGTGTGTTCTCATATGTTCTTTCCAGGCTCCTGGGGTCCTGAAAGCATGAGGAGAAACCTTTTTACCATTTCACTTACTGTAGTAGCTAGCACTGTACCTTGGCATATTATCGGGTATCATGGTATCGGCCTGAGGAAATCACTCATTGCTGTGGAATCAGTTTGTGTGTCTGGTGCTTAACTTTTATCTTTGTATGTCCTCCTTTCCTCTCCCTCGACTTTACCCATTAGACCTTCTGGGCTATGTCTCCATTCTCTCTGGTCACAAAAAGGAGTATATTCCTTCCTGGATTTTTTTTTTTTTTTTAGGGAGGAATTTCTAAAACATGATTGAGGAAATACACACAATAACTCTGAAAAAGCCTATCCCCATATTTTAATAAAAAGTCTCAACGTGCACATGACTTAGACCACATACATGCCTGATAAAACAGTCTCCATGTTCTAGTTTCCTCTCTAATGGACACCTCCAGGGGCCATACATGTCAATGCCGCCTTTCTCCTTTTAGCAAAGTAAGGTTCTAAGTATTATCCTGTGATGATATTACTCAGAAAGCGGGGTGCTCATGCTTCAAGCCTAGCCTTCCCCCCCGCCTTGGCTGCTAGAGCTGAGAACCGGACGGTTCAGGCCGGGCTGAGGCCCGGAGGAAGGCTCGGCAGCGCCGGGGCGGCGGCTCTTCCTGCGGTGCTCCAGTCGCAGGTGGATGCAGGTTGCTCTTCCCCCATCCTCAGCCCTCCTTCCCGCGGCCTCTCCGCAGGAGGCGAGGAGAGGGGACCCGGGCGGTGCCCGGGGGGCTCCGTGGTCGCCCCGCCCGGCTGCGGGGGCCGGCGGGACCGGGAGCTGCCGAGCGGGGGACTCCCGGCGCCGGGGGCGGCGCGGCGGCGGCGGCATCCCCATCCTCCTCCCCCTCCCTCTCTCCCCATCCTTTTCTCCCTCCCTCCGCCTCCTTCCTCTCTTCCCCCGGGCGCCCTCTGCACTTTCTTCTCGAACCACCCTCGTAGGCAAACTTTGATGGGGAACCTCGCACCGCGCTGGAAAAATGCCGGTTATGAAGGGATTACTGGCACCCCAGAACACCTTCCTTGACACCATCGCCACCCGGTTTGACGGCACACGTGAGTCCGGGCTGGGGCAGCGGGCTCAGGAAAGGGGCTGTAGGGAGGGCACCGTTTGTACAATGGGAGCCTCCTGCCTCCCATCGGATGATAGGAGCCTTCTGCCTCTTCGGAAGGGGTTTTCTTGGTACCAGTAGTCTGCAAGGAGGAGAGTGAGGCTAGGCAGCTCCTAGCCTCTCCTACTCTCCTGCCTGGCTTATCCTAAGCTTTTCAGGTGAGGAGGATGCTCGGTCCTTTCTCCTCCCGGCCCCCTGCGTGGGGGCTGGTGCCGGCAGCCGAGCTGCAGCTGGAGCTGGGATCGCTGTAGGAAAGTTATGTTCTGGGCTGGGGCTTCTCCTCCTGGGCACCGGAGAGGCTGCGGGGAAAAAACAGGTTTCAGAACCTGGGCAGGGCTCTGTCAGGAGGTTAGAGGATTTTTTTTCCCTCTCCTCCCCCCCGTCACCCTCCCCCCCCCCCAAACATCACCCTGAAAGCTGACTCCCTGTAGAAGAGGTTCAGCAGCTGCACAGCAGGAACTGCAGGAGGCTGTTGAGAAAGGAAGCACGGAACAGCCCTTCAGCGGCAGTGTTCGGCTGCAGCACCGCGGACAGGGCCCGGCGGGGCAGCAGCGCCTCTCCGCGCCCCACCGCGCCCTGCTCCGCCCGCAGCGCTCTGCTTGGTCGCGCTCAGCGGCTCCCCGGCAAGGAGCTGCCTCCGCTGCGGGAAGTTGGCTTGCCGTAGGGTTAGAAGTTGTTTGTCTTGAGTTTTGCTGCTTCTTTAATGGGGCTTTTTTTTTTTTTTTTTTTTTTTTTTTATTATTAAAGAAATATTGGACTTTGGAAGATTACTTTTAAACAAATAAATCTAGAGATCCAAAGTAAAAGAAAAAACAAACAGTGGTTTTGAATTACTCTCAGCACTTTCCTGACTGAAAACGTTCTGATCTAACTGTTTTGGTACCTTATTGTTTATGTGTCTCTTGGAATTTTCTCAGTGGTTCGGTTAGGGTGTGATTAAGACACTGAGCTATTGATGAGTTGTAAAGTATCAAGAAAATATGTGGTCACTGAAATCAATTGCAGAGAAACATAGAACTGTGTTACAACTGCTCTGCTAGTCTGAGGACATGTAGCTAATTGTGATTCAGGGTGTATGTAATTGGTACTTGATTATAAAGCAATCCCTCTTAAGACTACTTAGATGTACCTTTAAATTCCTTTAAATACACTACTCGAAGTCCTTTCCCTTCACCTCTCCACTTTTTTTATTTCTCTAAATCATATGGGTATTATTTTCTGCATACTGAAGCATGACACTCTAATACGAGTTTTGTTGCTGATACTGTTATTTGCCAGAAAAGTAGTTCTTCCCTGCTGTGTGCTCAGGATCCTCCCCCCTCTCAATGGCTTCATTTCAAAGGACAGAGCCTGTGAGCTGTACACACAAACATTTCACCAATTCCCTTTACTTCTAAAAAGATCCAATTGAACAAACAACATTAATGATGATGTGCAGCTGTTTTACTTCAACAACAACAAAAAATTAGAAAAGTCTAGTCTTTGTGTTCTCAGTGACACAAATGGAGAAGTGTGGCAGGAAGTTTATCACTTAGCTGATTTCTATGAGCAAATTTAACTGCTTTCTTTAAGCAATAATTCCACCAATCTTCATAGTGTCAGCTGGGCCAATCTTTTCTTAAGCAACAGAAAACAGGGCCCATTGTCCTTAGAAATCTGTAATGCTAATAACTGATCTACTTTTTCATATATTGTATTAGAAAAATAATATAATTAGGTATTTATGTACCTCAAGAAAAATATAACACATCATGTTTTTATTATAGGCAGTTACTTGTTGCTTTGTAAGTAGAAATTCAAAATATGGCATAAATATTAAACAAGCTTAATCTAGAACTTGTAACTATTGTGTAACTATTCACACGTGAAATATTCACAGAAGTTCACAAAGGAAGACTTCTTGTTAGCTACACAATCAGACATAATAAAGATAATAGAAGTTGTAGAGGATGACACTATTCTGTGGAAAATCAATGTGACTCTGAATCTACTTAATAACATCTCTTTTAGAGGGCTAGGGTAAAAAAAAAAAAAAAAAGAATCAACTTAATATTCCTAAAGTCTTTTTTTGAAATGAAGTTATGCAAATCAATTTACATCATAATTACATTTAAAATCTTCAGAAACAGTTCATCTCCTTTATTGCTTTGATATGTTTTTTTTCTGTGAAACAGATGGATTTAAATATAAAAATATGTATTCTTTAAGTGACAAGATTTATTTATTTTATTTATTTTCAAATAAAAAAAAAGTAGTTTTGCAAAAATTATATACTTATATGAGCATCAGGAGGAAACAACAAAACACATTTTGTTTTCGTTTAAATTGTCTTGGTGGTAGTACTGAGGTTGTTCAGGTGGCTAAAGCTAAGAGTAATAATGATGGCTAATCCTCACAGGATTCTGTCCCATGTTTTACTAGTTTTATAGGTGATATAGACTATGAAAGGAATATATGGCATAAGGATAAATGGCACTCAACCTGGGACTGTTTCATAAACTGCTTTGACCTTCCACACAATGATATTTAGTGTTAAAATACAGTTTTGTGTCAAAAGGCTTTTTGTTTTGTTTTAGCATAGTCTGTAGTTAACAGACCTCCTTTCATTTTAAGCCTCTGGGAAGGATATATTATGTTGTCATCAGTGATAGACTAATCCACCAATGCATCTTTAATCCAGAAGAGGGATAATTCTAATTCTGGGCAACAGTGCAAGAAAGGATTCCAGATAATATTAGAAAATATTCTTTGCTTTCTACAGAACTTTTCAAAAATTCATTCAAATAAGTCTTTCAATTTTCCTATTGCTATCTAATTAGCAGTTATAAATGGCATTATTTAAAAACTGCAGATATCAAAAAAAGCCTAGATAACGGAACTGTTTGACAGTTATTTCATCTGTCCAGAATTCTCAGAGCAGTTGTTTTATATTGTTATACACATATTACAAATACATATGTTTTACATGTCAAAACAGTGCTAGACAAAGATTAATGTTGGAGTTAACTCCTGGATATTCAGGATGCCACAGAGATCTACATCTACAAAGTTGCCATTACCTGCATTGCGTACCTGGTAGAACAATATTAAGGATCTATATATCTGGATTTTCATGGCAGAGCTCATGGATCTGTTTATGTGCTATTATAATTTCACCTTCTTACAACTCTGAACTATTTTTTGTGTTCCTGACATTGGAGTTGAAGTCAATGTTTTCTCAAAGGGCTATTTTTTTTTTTTTCCCTTGATAACTAACCACAAGATCATCTAAATGTTTTTTGCCCCTTCTGTTAGAAAGGGGTTTATGTGGTAATTGCTCTCTAAGGAAAAGAAAACAAACAAACCACACTATCAAATGGATAGTTTGTTTTTTTTTTTTTTTTTATATATAAATATATATGTTTATATTTTTTCCAGATTTACCATACAAAATACTGTTTTCAAGTGTTCAAATATGTCATGTGTATGGTTATAATTAAAACTCAAAATATTATGCTTGTAAATGTCTGAAATTAATAATTAAAACTTGAATGGAAAATTTAGGTGTTTTTGATTCTCATCCTAATTTAGGTTAAGAAAACCATTCAGAAATGGTTGCATGGTATGAAATTCTCTATTACATTTTAACGTTTGTATGTGTGTGCATTTTATATGTATATATAATCCCTATGTATTATTTAAGTAGGTAAATCCACACAAGATGTGGTTGTTTCTGCAAATTTGTGATGCTTTCTCAGTGAGCAAAGCTAACAGATGACTTGATCATTTTGTGTGTGTGTATGTATAAATATATGTAAACTAATAGTGATTTTGTATATGGTTATACTATAAAATGACTGAAATTCTATAATTATCTCTTGTCTATCAAATATATTCAGTTTCCAAATTGTGTACTTCCACATCCTTATTATAACAATTTAATATGATAACCATAATATGATCATGCTGAGTTAATTCCTTCTTGCTCACTGTCAGTGGTGATAAATTTGATAATTCCATATTTGTAGAATGACTTCTAAGTTCCATTTTGTTTTCCAATTGAAAATTTACTCAGAGATAAAATAGTGGAACTTTGCAAATGAACAGCAATTTTCATAATACGTTTATGTCCTTACCAATTACATAGTTTCAGTTTTCCAGTTGCTTTAGTCAACCCTAGGAGGGCTTGAAAGGTACTTGATGATAACATACAAATTAAGTATATCAAAAGTGGTGTTGGTGTGTTTCCACCATCACTGTGGGTTTCCACCACATTGTCTCTTTTGAATAAACCATGGTTGGTACAGAACTAAAAGCTGGTGTATATGATGATATTCCCAGATTGCAGCTCATTTACATTCCTTCCTCCTTCTCTTCTTCCCCGTCATTTGATTTCTATCTCATTAAAAATAAATTATTAAAAAAAAAAAAAAAGGCTAATATCTGCCATGTTGACACAAGATATAGACATTTTCCAATACTCTGTAATCAAATCTCTAGACTAGACAATATGATACTTAATCATAACATCATTATTATAAGAAATTCAGAGGCCACTTCTTGACTAGTGCTACCCAGGAGTGTTACTAGTGCTACCTAGGAGTTTTCTACCAAATGAATGGAAGGAATTGAAACAGTGTCAAGTGTAGGGAAGTTGAACTTTCAACAACAGTTGAACTTTCCAGTGGAGGACGTTATTGATCAAAATCTATGATTAGAGTGGTTCACCAAAAAAAAAAAAAGTCACCAGACAAATGAAAGACTTGAACTATGAAAATCATTGATTAATGCCAAAGGCTTCCAAATGGTGACAGTGGAAAAGCTGCTGAGCTGTCTGTCCCCTCTCACTCTGAAGGAGTGGAGGTGTAGTGAAAGATGGTCTAGTTCTTTCTGACACAGATGCAATTAGTTGGCATGAGGGAAATTTCCAAAGCTATTATTCCCTAAACGTTTGTTCTTTTCTTAAGCAGACTACTCTGCCCTGTTGCTTATATTCTTGGACAGGTAAAATAATGTTTTGTTTTGAACAAATCATATATTTGTCACTACAAAAATATGCTGTCAATGCAGGAAAAGATCGTTCTTGTGTTTTGCCCAAAGCACAAAGAAAGCAAATACTTTTCTTTCTGTAAGACACAATCCATGGTGTATCTCACTGTAGCCCCGTTACTTAAAAAAAAAAAAAAAAAAAAAAAATGATTTTGAATAGAACCCAGTGTCAGATGTTGGAATCTGTGTTGTGCTGTTGCTCTTCACTGAAAGTAACAGAAACTAGACTAAGCAGCTACTCAAAAAATATGTTCCTCTTCTGTCTGCACAAATGTTGGGGCTGAAGAACTCATAATCTAAGACTTATTTTGGATGATTTTTGCTCATGGTAACTTCAGATTCTAACTTCAGCTGAAGTTGGACATTAAAGACTGAATTGTGAAGAGATTTAGAGGTATCTTAAGACCATATTTCTTAAGTAGTTCTTGTATTAAGGAACTAGTTCAATAAAACAATTGTGCAGGTGCTATTTAAAAATTAAAATCTGAGTTACAGTGATTTATGATTTTAAATTTTAAAGAATATGTTTTATTCAATTAGTATGTTACTGCTGGAGAAAATATTAATGCATTTGTATTGTCAGGTAGTGGTCTCTTCTTTCACAGATAGAAAGTTAGAAAAATATTACTGCAGGACATGCATTCAGAAAGCTGTGTAATTCATTAAGTGAACTACCTTACCTTTAAGTCTAAGGTTAATGTTTATTAAAAGAAAGTTAGAGTAGTAGCATATATTTTGTTTCAGATATAAATATAAAATCTGTATTTGAATTCAAGATGAACATTAGAAATGTAATTGTGGAAGGGTCATTAAACAAGGGATTTTATTTATTTTTTTTTCCTGAATAATACAAGAATATTATCCTCAGTATTATTTCTGAGTGGGATTTTATATATAAGCCTAATAAAACTGACATTCAGTTTTGCTCTTGCTGCATTGTGTGTTTGAAGTGACATATATTTGAATGAATATTACTTTGTTAATGGGTTACAGAAGAAACTCTTTAGGGGGTTTCAAACCTTATAAGATTTTTCAGAATTCCAACTAGAGTTAGTTACTCTGTAAATCTATTTATTTTTTCCTGTTCTAAATGTATGGCACTATTTTCTTCTCTGATAAATATGGAAATAATATTATCTTATTTTAATATTGCATTTTTGCATTCAACATATATTTTATTCTGTTTATATTTTGTTTATGCATTCCCATTCTCTTTGAGTATAATGTAAATGTGTTCAGAGTAGAGTTCAGAGCAAAAGAACAATAGAAATAGACTAAAAATATTGCATCAAGCACAGGTGGACTCCTTACCAAATATGGTATATATGCATGAATGTATAATAGGTCTGGAAATAGGTTCTGTTCTGATGTAATGCATTTTTTTAAAAAGAAATATATGTTACTTGTATTGCATTATCTGTGTCCTGAAAGGTAAACAATTGCTACAAGAGTAGCAGTTTTTACAAGCTAGTTTAATTTATCATGATGTATTAAAATGACCATGAATAAAGAACAACTAAGGAACAACTCTCTCCCAAAGTAATGCTTTTTCCTGCTCATTCAATCTAAAAATAAATAAATAAATAGTGAAGATAAGAATAGGGGGCAGGGAGAAAGAAAGGAAAAGGAGAAGAAATAAAGAAACAAACAAAACATTCTCAACTGCAGACAGAAGAGAGACTTCCTTGACAGTATAAGAACATTCTTTTGGAGTTTCTCTTTGCTAAGTGCTTCAGGATCCCTCTGTTTCCAAGGAATGCATTCAGAAGTTTTGGAGCAGGTGTTGTTCTTAAAATACTGGTGTATTCAACATTGAGGTCAACTTTAAATATCTTCTGAGCATCCCTAAACTTAATGCTGGTCATCATTTCAAGAACAGCCAAAGACAATTGTATTATGGAAAAAACACTTAGACGAAGGACTTGTTTTAAGAAATGTGGTACATTATCTTGTGATGTTGAGATGATTTGCCTCTTTTCAAGTAAAGGGAGGAATTGGTCATTAGAAATTTATTCTGGTGATATTTGAAATTTTGACTTCCATGAGAAGTGTTCAGGTACAAGTTTTACCATGGATTTTGCACATCCTTGCCAATAGCTTTTAACGTGTTCACAACTAAAATCCATCTCTTTCTTAGAGTGGCTGGAGCTGTATCCCCCTGAATTCAATGACGTTGTACCTAGGTAAATGAGTGAGGAGTCTGGCCCAAGATCTTGATTGAACTTTTTAATTATGACCTTAACTATTCTTAATTTTTCTAGTGAAGACATTCTAAAAGTATTTATGCACTAAGTACAAATCTTTTCCTTAGTGCTTACTGCAAAACAGAAATACTAAAACTTGTCTGTCTTTCGGATAATATCAATTTATATACTTTTAACAACTGAACAGGAAATACTCTTTTATAATTCACAGTATTTAAAAAAAAAGAGTTAAAAGAATCTAGCACACCTTTTAATAGAGAAAATTATTTATAGATCCAACAAATGGGTGGGGGGAAAAAAAAAAAAGGAAAGTCTGTTGTCACAAAATGATTCCATAACTTTATTTCTTTTAATAAAAGGATCGCTAATAAAAATGTAAGGATGTTCATGCACTGAGTCTGGGTTAGGCCTTTGCTGGCTAGGGAAAAAAAAAAAAATCACAACATGATGTAACATTTCTTCAATAATGGCCTTTAATCATTACTTTTTAATTTTACCATAAAGAAAAATTAATGTAAGAGATCTTGTTAACAATAAAGAAAGCAATTTGCACTGTTTAAATGTATTTCCTTTGGGAAGATGAGACAGTTTTGAGACATTTATTATATAAAGCTGTAATTGTTCCCTAATGAAGAGAGAAAAACTTCCAGTGTGTCTGCACTGAGATCAGTTTTTCTCCAGGCATTAGTTATGACTGCTAGGAGTCTAGATTCTGGCTCTTAGGACTTTCAAAGGCTGCAAGTTTCTAGGGTTATTTTGCTTTTTCTTTAAGTTAAAATAACAGAAATAGAGAGAGATTTATCTGGACATCATGGATGTAATACTTAGTACTACAGCTTTTGTTTTGTGCCCTTTTCATTTTGCCTTCCATCTCTCTCAATAACTTCTGGTACGTGACTAGACATACTTTCTTATTCCAAATGTATAAAAGAGAGCTTATAACTCAGTCATTTTGTCATTTATTTGATTTTTAGAATCCCAAAATTGTCCTAATGCAAATAGCTTGTGGTTTTTGTTGTTGTGTTGTTTTCTTAAATGTCAGATGAATCCTGTGATAAGTATACATAAATTGTGTCTTTTCTTGCATCTTGGAATTAGCAATGATAAGAAATATAATGGGAATACTGCGTTGTTTTAGATGGAAATAACTTTGTAAGGAAAACAAGATTCTCTGTGGAACATTGAACAACTTCTTTGGTGGGTAAAAGAACTTTAACAAGACAATATAAATAGTATATCAGCAATAAGTTGATTTTATTTTATTTTATTTTTAAAGCTCCAGATGGAAATACACAATATCATAATCTATGACTTTGTTCTTAATATATGGATTAAGCTTATGAGGTGATTGGACAGTCATTGCATTTACTAAACTGGATTTGTTCTTTATTGAGCTGAAAGGTTATGATGCTAGTCAATCTGTAGGCAGTAATAACGACTAGGAGTTTGGACATTTTCTTTTCCACCTCAAGAGCAGAGGGAAGCATGTACCTCTTGAAACTTGACCTTATGGAAAAGCGTTAGCCATTTCAATAAGTATATGGAAAAGTATAGCTAAGAGACATTGATGCAAGAGGTTGAACTGCACATTTGTTTGAGTTTTCTCAAATTCCGCAGAAGATTTTGGCTCTTCCAATACTACCTTGAAGATTATGGATGTGACAGTGGTTAGAGCATACTATACTCCCTACATCTGTTCGAGCAACAAATTCTTGCCTGGAACTAGACAGACATATGCCTTGCAATTGTACTGTATCACTGTACTATAGACATATGGTTATATAGTGCAGTAGACATATGTTGCATTGTACTAGATAGAATACTTCTCTAAGGAGAAGGCAGGTAGGCAGACATCAACTATGTGACCTCACTGTAGTGCATTTTGAGGCAAAAGCTTGAGGATTTATTCTCTGCACGCTTAGAGGTGTGGTAAAAGCCTTTTCCAAAATTTCAACTGGTAGGATTTACATCCAAGTATTTTCAATAGCTTTGAGATCCATATAAGAATTTGTCACTTTTCTGTCTTTGAATCTGTGATTTTTATCTTCAAATTCATTATAAACTACAAATAATTATTTTTGAATCTGCAGCCAGTATCCATGTGACAGATATTAATTTTGAAAAAAAAAAACAGACTATCCTCCTTTAAAATGTATTAAAAATCTTTAGAAAAAATAAGTTATAAGTGACCTTAAGTAAATAATCGATTTCATAAATTTTACTTACAGTATGAACTGAAGCTACAATTGATTTGCAGAGGAGGGTGTAGTGTTGTGTGGTAAAGTATACAGGTCATATTTAGCCAAGAAAGAGAAAAGGATGGAGCAGCTGCTAAGACATTGTGATTGACTGGTGGGATTGCTGAGTGAACAGTGGGGTAGAGCTTTGGAATGAACTAAATGGCAGTAGCACTGTGGGAAGCTTGAATTCTGTTCAGAATATAGCACAGGAAATGCTACTGTAAATGAGTATGGTCATGAGAGTATTAAATGTATTGTCTTCGCAGGAGTTGTGGTCCTCCTTAGTTATATGATGGAAAGCTATCCTGGTAGTCTTGGGTGTCAATGTGTCTCCAGTATTTTCTTAGTAAATGTTTAGCCACTAAAACCAAAGAATTAAAAATCTTCATTTTGACATGTTGATTCTAGCTAATGCATGTGGGGGAAGGAAGCAACTAAGAAATAAGTAGCTGACTTGGTGAAAAAATACTAAAAAAAAAAAAAAAATGACTATAGCAACTTGAATCATATATTAAAAAAAAAAAAAGAGGGGAAAAAAGGGAAATAAAGGGAAGGAGGAACAGGATTACAGGATTTGGGGGGTTGGGGGTGGAAGGGGATAGAGTGGGGGGTGGGTGTCTGTGTTTTGTTTTAACTTATTTTGTCTGTGCATGGATGACTGGATAGCATATGATCTTTGTTTTCCATAAATTTACATATAGAATGTCTGAAATACTTTTTTTTTTTTTCCCCACCACCTCCGGTTCAGTTCAGCACTCTTCCAGTTTCTTATAATGGGTTGGAAAATAATGCAGACTAAAAACTGATGGAGGTATATTTTAAATATATCAGGAATTGTTTCTCTGTTGTCGCTTGTAAATTTTCTTCTATTTTTTAACTGTGTTTTAGAATCTATGAACAACAATATTCTTACTTTGTATAATATATAGAAAATGAGATCTTAGTTTTTTATTTTTGTTGTGTTTTGTTTTTCTCTAAGTTTTCAGAGCACTTGAAGGCTATTAATGGCATTAACTGTTCCTGTTTTTTTCTGGAACTTGTGTTTGTTGCATGACTTATTAGTAGATTTTTTGTTTTGTTTTGTTTGTTTGTTTGTTTTTCTTATTAACCCTGGACAATTGATACAGTAATTTTAAAAATGGTATCTCATTTTCTGTCACTCATTGGTCTGCAATGTCCACCTTCTGTCCTTCACATTGGATTTTGTTTTCAGATAAGCCTCTGTAGAATATTTAAAATGCATTGTAGCAAGAGCCAATAAGTGTACCTGAATTCAAGCAACACTGCAGATAATCCAGTTGCTTCTACAGTGACAGGAGAGATTAGCAAAGATCTACAAGGCTGTAGGCAGAAGAAATACCTCAGCCTGGAGCTTAATTTGCCAGCTCCCTTGAGCGGGTGGGAGAGACTGCTGTGATTCTCATGTTCACTGCCTGTCCTGCCCTTCTCCAGATGTTCCTGCTCCCACTGTGGGGGTGGATGGACCTGACCAAACAGCTGCTGAGCTGCTCCAGGTAGCTGCCTCTGCTGCAGGGATAGATCAGCTACTTGGGAAGCAATATGGAGTTGCTGTAATTCACTGCCCCATGCCTGGAGCTAAACTAACACTGTTTACTTCCAGGATGCAATCAGCAAGAGAAGTCAGAATGGACAGGTGTAAATTACTGCAGACATTTTAACTCATTAGTCAGAATACTTATGCAAATAAAACAGGCATCTGTCGAGATGTTTTCGTATTGCTAGGAGCAGGAGCCAGATGGAGACCTAGAGTTTTGGTTTCAGTCGCAACTCAGTGCTAATAACTGAAGTTGATAGTAACTCTAGTAATCGAGAGTAGTAACTCTTGGAGACTTGCATAGTGATTTTGTTCCCTGCATTTAGTTGGAGCTGTCTGAATTGTCTTTTTATTTTTCCCCCCTTTTAGCCTAACTAAACGGAATAATTACATATTAGAGAGATGCTTTCTCTTGACCCCAACAGTATCTTCAGGAAAAAAAAAAAAAAAGAAATATATATATATATATATATCTTTTTATATATATATATCTTTATATATATTATATATATATAAAGATATATATATATAAAAAGATATATATATATATATATAAAATATATATATGTGGACCTTTCAACATTTTGTATTTCACATTAGAGATATACAATCATATATGCAGGTGGTAGCATGCTTAATCACAGAATAAAGCACATTTTAGTTTGATGAATACGTGAACTAGTTCTCCTTTCTGCTAAGTAGAGTCTTCAGGGAATGATTGCTAGAACTGTCAGGTTAACTGCAGGCCTTCTGTTTGTGTCCTTTGTGGTGAATAATTTTAATTTATTTATTTCTTTTTTTTTGTGTGTGTGTGTGTGTGTTAGAGATAAATAGTCATAACCTGATGTGGTATGCATCTCACCTGCAATATAACTGAATGCTGTTGTAAACACTTTATATAAATAGGTATAATCACTCACAATAATTGTGAAGATTTATTCCAATGAACACAACGGAGTGGGGAAAGAGAAAAACAGCTGCTATATGCATCATTATGTAAGGTGCAAATTATAGCTAATTGTCCAATTGATAGTCTTACAGGTGACAAGTGATTAGTACAAGGAGTGTCTTTTCCAGGAAAGCAGGAGACCAAGTTCAGGGAATTATTAGCCATATAAATAAATAAATAAATCTGGAGTTATAGTAATTCATTCACCTTTAACCCTTATTCATCTTTTTAAAACACTTTTCCTTTTTATGAATTCTCTGTAGGCAGAGTCTGAATAGAAGAAAGACAAAAGCCAGAAAGCTCAGTGACAGAAATACTGTATGACCGACACCATGATGGATAGATCTTAATAAGCTAAGTTTTGGGAGATGAGTGAAATAATTACAAGTAAAGCAAAGAGGTTAGAATTAATTGGGGAAATTGCAGTAATATTATTTTTTCCTCAGTCTGCTATGGCTGTTATGTCATTTTCTATGAACTGTCAAAAATAAAAAAATAAAAAAATACTTCCAGGAGTACAATAAAAGGATAGGAGACATATTCTGCCACCTTTACACACCCTGTTTTAGTTTGGACTGAGTATCTAAGATAAGCCAAAATGAAGGGAAAAAAACAGGTTTTTATGTTTCTGGTATGAAAGTATTGTCTCTTAACATTTATAACAGAAGTAAATAAAATATATTGCTCATAATTAATTAAATGCACACAGTAATTACTCTAATAAAAATATTTCTCTAAAGTAAAGTTAATGAGAAAATCTTTGTAATGGTGTTTCTTAGGTTTTTCTATTTTCAGCTATTGAAGTTTAACATAGTGTTATGAGCAGCACGGGGATTTTATTTCATCTGTTTAAATGCTTGGCATATTGCAGTAGTTTGCATAGCACTTAAATGTTTTGGTGTTCATTTATCATTGCTAATTTTCAGCTACCTAGGAGAGTTTGTGAATGGTACAATGCACTAAATATAATAATAGAAGAGCTTGATCTTGAAAGCAGGTCCTTGCTGATAGTTTTTTTCAGGCTTGGGAAGCAAAGTTTGTGTCAGTAAAGCACAGCAGTGAGTATACAGGTTGTGGGGAAAAAAAAAAAAGAAAAAAAAAAGAATCTATGTTGCTCGAGGCACCTTACAAATATCTTCTCTGATACATTAAACAGTGTCAAAACAGTGTCATCTTTGGCCACATGGCACAGAAATATCTGTTGGGTTGAGGGTGCAAAGTTGCAAATGCTCTCCAGATAGACAGTCCAACTATATGACATCCCGTTTTTCTGTGGAGAAGCACCAATTCATCCCTTGTTTCAGAAGTTCATGTGCCAGATTAATATATGATTAATAAATCGACATCAGGGCTGGTAACTACATTGACAGGTTGGGCACCTGGCAGGAAAGGGACAGAGGTGCTGTTCTGCATGAGTTTCAGGCCTATGGGCTGGGATTAAGGGACAAGAACTAAGAGCTCTTCTCTGTAAGAAAGTAAAAGCATCCCCAGGAATAAAACACATCATGTCTGCAGAAGTTCTGTTTCTTTCTGCCAGTGCTGCTATTCTAAGGGTTTGTTGTCTTTAAATCTATAATGCTTACAGAATGAGCTTGTACTTATACCTAGAATTAAGCATATGGTGTTACAATGGGACGACAAGAGAAAACACAAACCTGTTACTCTGAACTAACTGAAGAATTTACAATTCTTCACAATTACTTCACAATTTAATAATCTGGAATTTTGGCTCAATTATACAATTCTTCTCATGTCTTAAGATTAAAATAGTTCTCAGAAGCATTATTTTTATTTGTTTTCTTGCTCAGGAAAACCCATGATAATCAAAATTGTTTCAGGACCTCTAGTAGCATGTAAATAATTCAGTTGCTTATGCATAGTGTTAAAGCACTTGATAATTGCAGCTGAAGAGAAATAGAAAAGTTAGAAGAATGAGGGATATATCTTATTTCCACAAGTACACACTACTACCAAAATTACAGTTATGAGTATACCACAATCAAAAACAACCTTTGCACCATGGGTATATTTTACACCCTTAATTCTTTCTGTAGGATAGTTACTTCCTGTAACTATCATATGTGGGAAGTGTGTTTCCATCCTTATCCTGTATTTCCAAAATTACTCTTGTAAAAAATATTTGAACGAGACCCAGTCTAGCAGAACATGTTTCAGCTCAAACTATACTGGTGACAAACTAGAAGGAAGAAAACAAAAAACTAGACAATCTAGGTCACAGAAAATTATCTTGCATTAGAAATAGAAAATTGCTCCATTTTTCCAATCTTGGAATGTTCTCAGTTACAGACCTTCAAATAAATGAAGAGGATTTTTCATGGCAAGGGATTTGTAACAACCTACAATATGATGAAAATGTGACTATGAAGAGGAATTCTATCTTTACTCATAATGTGTATCCACCATAACATTAATGTAATGCTCAGTCAGCAGAACTTTATTTTAAATATTTTCTAAATGTCCAGGGGAGGAAAAAGTTCCTGTAAAAATATACTTTCTACTTTTCATAATGTTCTTCCAATAATGCAGCCTTCAGACTAAGAGTGAAAAGAAAATGACATAAACCTTTTTATTTAGAGATAGAACATATAGGGAAGTGACTGTTAAACAAGCTTAATATAAAAATGTGACAATAATTAATTTACATATTTTACCATATTGACACGTTTTTTATTTCATAACTTTAGGATTACTATGTTGTATTCTGGCACATTTGTGAATCTTCAGAAGCACATGAGGAGTCATTAATGGTTTTTACTGGTATTGACTCAATTTTCTAAGGCACTGCTGAATTTGTTTTCAGTCTACTGAAAACAAAATTTTAACTACTCAAAATACAGTGAGGTGTCATGGTTTGTATTCCATTCTGCCCTTGACTCAGCTTATGTGAGTTGGGATATACTTTTTGATAAGTATGAGAGAGCTGTCCTCAGGTTGTGGGAGTGTTCAGCTGCTGACTTGTTTGCGAAGCTAACTGTATAAGTACTGAGACTTTTTATTTCCATAAATAATACACTGGTTTCATAGGTGTCACATGGGAATTACAATGTCAGCATGAGTTCTCCAATGATAAACTCGGTAATAAGAAATGTGAACTTTTAGACTCTAGACTTGAACTGGTCATTTCTGATAGGCAGTGATCATGGGATTCAATTGAAGAGAGATCTAGAAAGTTTTTTTGTATATATATTTTGTTCTTACTGTTTTTCTAAGTATTATTTTGTTGCTTAATTTTGCCAAGTGCTGAAAATTTAATATCTAAATATATTAATGTATCAGATAAAAAAATCTGTCTTTGGCTGTTGTAAATATGTGAAAGGAGAATGAGTGATTTTTGGTGCCAAACCACAAGTGAAGCCTTGCTCCCCCCCGAGTTAAGCTCCTATATGAATTTTCTGAAATCCAATAAAGCCAAGCTGACACTGAAACTTTGTGAAAACTAGGAATTAATAATATCTCTTCTAGCTGTTTTATGAAGCTGATTGTAACATCTCAGCATGCTTCAGACCTCTTCTCCACTGGTAAATATTGCTGAAGACTGGCAGTGTTAATAAATAAATAAATAAATAGATGGGGGGATTCAGGTATTCATGGGGGTATTAATTTACATGTGTTCCATATGCTTTGTTATTAAAAAAAAAATAAAAAATCAACACATTAAAAGTTTGCAAAACAGTGAGCACAAACAATCTATAGTAGTTTAGTACCACCTTTTATAACACTCAGAAACATTTGCTTAAATGATTATGCACCAATGGTTTCTGATTTCAGGCATTTGGCTGAAGTATCCTAAAAGAAATGCTTGATCCTGTATTCTCAAACTATTTCTGTGAGAGAAGAAATGAATCAATTAAATTGGTGAGCTGTGTAATGGTCATATAAGGTGGTTGTCCTTCCTTCTACTATAGATATGCCTTAGAACTGCCTTCCTCCCTTTTTAGCTAACAAATTTCTTAATGTCTTCCTCATAAATGACTTAAGACGAGTTTTGTGTCAACCTTACTGATGAAAGAAGCTCTGAAAGGTATGGCGAAATGGATATTTATTATTATTTATTTATTTATTTAACTGGTTTAAATTGTTTACAAATAGAGCCATAGAATCTGTTGTTCTCTCTTTTGACTGCAGAGGGATTCTTTCATTCCTAATCTTTAATTCTTCTTGGATGCACCTTGGAAGTCTAAACTAGATCATATGACTATGCTTCATAACTGCACAGGACTTGTGTTAAGAATCTTAACAGTTCCTCTCAAATCTCTCACATCTGGAAACAGTGGAACCAGTTATGTTTAAGATCTGTGTTTCTTTGTTTGTTTGTTTTCTGCTTTTACAGAAGGATCTTATGTAACATTCTCAGAATTGTGACTCTCTTAAGAGGGTTGATGAGAAGAACAAAATAGGGTGGTCAAAAGCAAGGCTACTTTTTTGTCTTTTTTTTTTTTTTTTAAATACATCTGAAAAATAGATGGAACTTGAGCTAATTTCATCAATAGAAATTATTAACTAAGTTAACTGGAATACTTTATGTGTTTGAAACAGCTTAGAAATAAATGACACTTAAAGGAGTCATCTAGCAACATTCATTTTTACACTATTTCAGCTAAATCATATATTAGAACACAAAATGCAGCTGGGGATAGATATGATGTTTTTGAGAAAGAAGACAAATTTGTATCCACGAATTTAGTTAATCTGTGTATAAGGAGGGCTTTTTTTAGGTATGTGCACTTCTAGGTAACCAACTTAATATAAATATAATATCTTCTCTGATAATCAAACCATGGCTGGAAATATACTTGAATATGATCCTCCTGATTTAGTCAGCAGATCAGAGTCCAGTTCATATTTACATTTATTTTAAAATACTAAAATAACTACTGGTCTGATGACCAATGAATACCACATTGCAAGATACTTCATGCAGTCTTTGCAGTCATGCAATCTTTGAGTTTTCTCCATTAAAAACATTTTCCAATAGCAACATTTTCTGATATACAGTGTCAGAATACCCTGTGCTTATGATGCTCTCTGTTGTTCTACACACTGTTGAAACTGCTGTTAAAATAGTTCCCACGTAAACTGAATAGTCTTGTATGCCATTAAGTATTCTAAGTGTTATCTACATTCAGGATAAACTATGTATTTGTTTTGTGCATTTATAACATAAAAATCAACATCACAAAAAAAAAAACAATTGTTATTAAAGTGTGTGAGGTTCAACTATTTCTTTCAGAACTGGTGACTCTGGGGTGCCAGAGTCTTATAAATAGAGAGAAAAAAATAGGAGAGTTTGCTTGGCTTAACCTGTTTTTAAGCCTTTATTTATGCTTCCATGTGTGGAAATCTGATAATAAGAAACAAGCCTTCCTGACAGTTCTCAATATACAAATACAAAATTGTTTATGCGTTATCATCACTGATGAGTCAGCATGCAATTTATAAGTTGTAGCACATTATTATTTATAATTGACTTAATTCTTGTGACTATTAACCTTCAGTCCTGACACTCAGTCAAGTCTATGGATTGAAGTTGATTTACAATTTGAAAATTTTGGAGGATCAAATGTTTCAGTGTCTTCATTTAGGAAGTGTTTTCATATCATAATAGATTGCCAGACATAGAAAAGGGACAGGCAGCACCAGATAGGGTTTTTGCTGTCCAAAAAGTGTCTCTCTGCAAAGACTATAGCAGGGAAGTAAGGAATAAATGTCTGCAGTTTGACAAATGGGAATGTGAGTGGTCTTTTCTCCCTTGTGACTCAACATAAATCATACAGCAAGGTAGTTGTAGAATAAAGCCATTGAAAAATAAGTCATTGATCAGCTAAAACCAAAATCTATCTATGTATATTAAAATATTACAAGAAGTTCTAACAGCTGCAGTAACATACCTTGAAAATAGGTCAAAGTTAACATGCTGTTTCAGATAAACAGAGTTAGTATTGATATTTTAACTTAAATTTATTGGTTATAATTATCATGACCAGAATTGTACATCTGCAGAGAAAAGTAAAGAAGTTTACAACTGCAGAGAAAGTTGTTGGATTTTACGCAAGGTCTGAACTTGACTTAGTTCTTAATGAAGTTAAACTGAAATTTAAAAGCTCAGTATGAGAAGCTGCACCCCATAAATTACAAGAAAACATAGGTGGGTCAGGAAGGGTGGGGTTCTTCACTTACCCCATACCACAGGCTGAGGTTCCATACAGTGGAACAGAGTAGTCTGCCACTACACCAAACCAAACATGAGTCCAGAACATGAGTCAGGAAAGATTTATTTATTTATTTATTTATTTATTTATTTATTTATTTATTTATTTATTGTCCCAGAAGGAGGTGGAGTGGGGAGGAGGGCATGGGAAGCAGAAGGAACAATGAGCACGCACCAGAATCTATGCATTTTCAGAGTGAGCCATGTGATGTTTGAAATATTGAAATACTGCCTGTTTGTCACTGCATATCCTCCACTGTTCCTCAGGAATGTGAAAGGCCAGTCTTTCTCAGTTAATAGAGCCAAAAATGTAGCTCCACAAATAAATATTCTAGCTGGCAAAAATATTTTTGTGGAAACGTTGTTCTTATCTCTCTTGATATTACTTGCAGCTGTACATGTGATTAATTTTATATTGTAAAATTATACAGCCAATATGTTCCCACTTGGAAGTATTCCAAGTCTGTGTTTTGTAGCATTATTATTATTATATTTCAAACTAGCTTATATCATGTCTATTTTTAATAAGTTTGCTTTAAAGGCTGAGGTGTGGTCTGAATATATATGTGTCCTATACATCCTCTAATTTAAACAAAACCTATACCTGTAAGCACTGTATAGTATCTCAATTGTGTTTTACATGCCCTGGGTGCATTGCACAAACTGATGAACTGCCACGTCAATGTGATCTGAAAGATCTGAAAGAGACTGGGCATGGAGGTGACATGATGCAGCATGTGGTCTCCACGCCCAAGATGGTAGGAAGCATTGGTGCTGCTGCATGGGTTCTGTAGCAGCAAATGAAGTTAAGTCTAAAGAGACCAGAGTACATGAGACTTAACATTTTCTGAATGTTGTAATCTGCATATTCCATTGATGGTCCATTGGACGTTTATTGCCATCAAACGTGAAATAATGAAATGTGAATATTTACTCAGATAAAGAATCCGAGTGGAATAAAAAGAAAAATGGGCGGGGGGGGGGGGCGGGGAATGTCTTACTTACAAGAGAGCTCCGATGAAAATTTAATGCTTGTAAAACCGTTTGAAGATGAAAAATATCCTGCATAATGTAAGATATCATTCCTTATTGCTAAGAAACTATTTCTTTCCCAAATCTGTTAGTATTGCTATTATTACTTTAAGTAGACAGAAATTAGACAATTTTTAGCTTTTACTTTACTGATTTCATTAATATTTTTCAAACAGATTTAAGTTAAACTATCATATATATATATATATGTATGTATCCATTGTATAGTGGTTAAACCTAAGGTTTCCAACATCTTTCTTGTAGTGAGTGGCCAATGTCACTAACATAATAATAAACAGTTGGCAATAGGTCTCAAGTCCCATCCCTATTTAGCAGAGCAGTAATGTTATACTAAAATCTGATGATTTCTGAAATAGTCCTGATTAAGCTGGGCAATTTCAGCTTCTGCTATGTCATCCATAGAGCAATACCAGAGATACAGCATTGTATATGCAACCTCAGCTAAACAAAAATTTATTTTTCTCAGTTATGCTATCAGTTGTCTTGCAGCAGTCAGAAGCTGCATGGTTTTCTACTGTAACCATACGTTCTCCATTTATCATTGTCAAATTAGTTGAAATGGAACTGGGTTGTAGGAACTGGGTTGTTTATTTGCATGGTTTTTTTTTTTTGTTTGTTTGTTTTTTCCATTATGTTACTGTTACTTCTTACCCTTTTGTGCCTCGTATACTTTCGTTGTCTGCTTATACATTATTTTGGATTTGTCTATTCTTTCTGAACAAAAAGTAATTTTAAGGACATCATAAAAAGAAGCAAAATATCTTGGTACAGTAACAAAAAATTATGGGATTCTATTCTGGTTTGTTTGTTTTCCTAATTACTACATTGAACTTACAAAGTTGCAAGACTCAAATTTTCTTTCTTTCTACATTATATGGCCAATTACAATTTTTCTTTGTGTGAATACTCTACACTCATTTTGTTGGAGTCAGAATGATTGGGTGTACATGGGCAGTGACAAGTAGATTTAGGAATGTCTGCTTCCATGACTTATATGGCTTATCTGCACAGTTGGTTCTCAGTCCAGCTGTGGTTCAGTTATCATATGCCCCGATTTAAGAGCTTATTTTTTTCCTTGCTGGTAGACTCAACCGTGCTGCTTCTCAGATCTACCTGCGCAAAACAACGAGACCTCCATCCGGGACTTAGTCTCTTACTTTCTTTTGAGCTCTAGAAGTTGGCCCATGCCTACTCTAAGCATTTGTGGTGTAAGTCATGTGAATGGTGGCACTGGAAGGCTTCGTCTTAATACATCTTGAAGATTTCACTTAAAGGGTTTTTCAACACAAAAAATAATCTTTTACATAATTTTACTAATAAAAATATCTTTTGAATTGTAAATAAAATAATTACTTATTGAGGAGAAACTTCAGAATTTCACACTTATTTAAATCTTTGTCTTTAAATACTCCAAGGAAGCATACGTACCCACTGGACAATGCAGTTTAACAATGATTTATTGTTTAGATAGGATATTTCAAAAGCTTCTATGACCATGTGAAGATGGTCAGATTCCTATTTGCAAGGCAGTAGGAAAAAATACCTTTTTTTTTTTTTTTTTCTCTCTCCACACTTCAGACTGTAGGTGTTGTTTGCCATCCATTTTTAATAATGGGTTTTCAAGTTAAGTAGTTAAATGCTGCAATTTCTGCTGTTTCTGTACAACTTCATACATACAGACTTTCAGATTAGGAAGTGACATAGAAGAGTATAAATAATCTATCATTGTACAAAACTTTCATAAATAATGTATGGTTGTAACTTAAAGAAACATGCATAATTTACAGGGTAACCTTTTAAAACATTGGTAAGCACATGGAATAAAAAATTGTAAGAATGATTCACAGCTTCGCAACTCTGATGTAATAAGGAAACTAAATTGTGGTTTGCCTAATGCATGGAAACAAGAGAGTATCCCCAGGTATTGTTAGCTATATATGCAAACCATAATTATAACTGTTCTTGCAACTTATTGGAGTGTTAGGTCAGGTACAACAATATTAGTTAAATTAGGAGAAAAGTGACATATATCCCACTTCTGAAAATAACAGTGTTGACTAGCAGTGCTTTGTACAATGTTCCATGCAAACATATTTGTCAGATGAGACACAGATCAAAATGCAAAAAAGTAGCATTTAAAAAGAACTATTCTGCTCAAATATTGATTAAAAGTTTAACTTGTTTCTTACTATTATTCACTTGTCATAGAAGGTGGTTTTCATTTCATTTTGCAAGTACAAATGCTGAATACTTTGTCAATAACTATTTAGATTTCTTAAGTACGTTTAATATGAAGAACTCAATTAAAAAACTAAATCCCTTTGTCCATTACCTCTTTCAGTGATAGTATGTTCCATTATTTTCTAAAATTATGTTGATTGTAAAGTGTTCTCCTTGAAAACATGTTGACAGTTTATCTTCATGTTTTCACTTTTCTTTTAAACAATACAAAGTTTGGAACAATGAAAAAAAAAAAAAAGGCAGAGACAAAAATGCATGTACCAAATGTTTATAAACAACACAGATGGGGAAAAATGTGAAGAATAATGCAAGGTGTCTAGAATAGATACTACAGAAGTACAGATGGTTGGTAATAGATAGAAGAAAAGCCAGAAGTAATGAACTATGTGAAATGTCATGCCCACATGCCTATTTTTAGTGTGTATTGCTATTTATGTCTGACATTTACTATGATCCTTATTTAGTATTTTTCCCTTTGTTGAACACCCACTTCATGCCTTAATTTAACTTCTTTAACTAGGAATAATGGAGTTGGAAAATTGCCATATACTATGGTCAAAGCAAGATCCCAGAAAACATTGCTGAAAGTCTCAGACAAAGATGTGGGTCCAGACTACCTAAATATTGCATATGCTGTTAGAGTCTATGTCTTAGAGTCCTTCACCCTTGTTAAATGACATGGAGAAAATTTATTTTAGTAGATACATGTTTAAGTATCATGCAGCATGCATGTAATTAAGAAGACATGTTGATGTTCAACCAATACTACCAAATGATGCCATCTCTAATTTATGGTATGCTACTGCTGAAAAACAGGATCATGATGTACCTTTCACTTTAATGCCATGCAGGTCTACAATTACTCCAATTGTTTATCACTGCACAGTCATTCCTGTTTGTTGTCTTTGTATGTGGTAGGTAAGACATGTTTTTGGAAAGCAGCATCATGCATTTTCTACTTCTTTTCTGTAAAGTCAGATTATCCATCTAGCTTAATTAATCTTAGTTTCTCTAGTGTAGAGAAGAAAAAAATAATTACGAAGATACTCATTACTGAAAGATACTCATTACTCAAACTCATTACATACTCAAAATTACAAAGATATATTAAGAGCTTTTCAATGCTGAGTAACAAGAACCACCAATAAAGTGAAATTGGCTTACTGTATTTCCAAAACCTGAAGTAGAAATCTGTTTAAATGTACATGTAGTTCTTGAACATAGCAATATTTCTCTACCAGACAGCGCTAAGCATAGTAAGAAATCATTTGGGATTGAATGTAAAAAAGCAAAGTAAATGAATGCAAAAGTGAATGTAAAAAAACAAAGTAAAATTCTAAATTAAAAAAAAATAAAGCGGCTTTCTGCTTATTTTGTTAGAGCACACATCTCTTGCCTATGGTGTGTTCCAGTTGCTGGCTTTCAAATTCTATTGAACGATCTGTTTTACTTGATAAGTGGCCTTATTATCAGCACTGGGTTCTCTCACAAAGTTTTATTGTTGTTTTTTCTTCCACCTTATCATCACACCAAGCATCTTCCCACTCTTCTATCTGTAGAGAGATTTAGAGACGGGTTTCTTTATGTACTTCAGATCCTAAGGGAAAGAGGACATCTTAGGGATGACAAATCACCTCTCTTGTTTTAAATTGCTTCCCAAAGCCTTGATTTAGGAAAGGACTTAAGCACAACGTTGATGAGAAGTGTATGTAAAAATTTTTTGTGCTTTAATTACTACTGGGGTGGAGGATAAAGGCTATTGTATTAACAGATGAGTTTTTTGTTTTGTTTTGTTTTATATATTTTTCCCCTCCAGACTGTGGCCTAAGATTTTAGTTTAGTAGAGTGTCTGCACAATTTATTTTCCCTTAAAAAAAAAAAAAAAAAGTGGATCTTTGTAGTATGGATATTCTTTCTTTCCCACTATTTCAGTGAGAAAAGATTAGATATTACTTTTGTAACAGATCACTCTTTTACACCCCCCCCCAAAAAAAAAAAAAAAGATATTCTTCCTAATACAGCTGGCTGAACTTTTTTTTCCATGTTATTTAACTTAATAATCTTTGCTGTTCCTGAGTTATTCAGGGTTTGTATTGCTTTGACTAAGATCAAAATTGATTATTAGATTTTTACTCTGTATGTATAAATATAACATAATTTCATATAATTACACTGCTATGGAACATTTCAAATAGGACTGTGTAAATAATGGACTCTTTAATATTGAGGAATTTTAAAAATCAGAAAAACACTTGGGAGATGTGAAATATTTGTTAGGACTATTTTATTTTATTTAGTTAGTTATTTTTATTTTATTTTATTTTATTTTATTTTGGGGGGGGGGGAGGAGGGGGGGAGGAACAACTTTCTATTTATAAATCCTTTCCCTTCCAGATATAAATTTTCATTTTGAAAATCTTTTCACTTCTACACTTCAAAAGTTCACAGTCTTCACAGATTCTTCACATCATTCACAGATGAAGATACCCTTTAAACTCAAGTAGTATTTGCAAGACATTCAAGTATATGCCAAGAGGTTTAGGAAGGCTTTTTTTTTTTTCTGTTAATTTGTTTGTATTTCACAAAGTTTAGCGTCAGTTTTAGAGTATGTCAAAAACAGTTTCTTGGTATACACTGCATTCTAGGGTTATCTTCTGCACTGTGGTAAATGTCAGTAACGACAGAGTAACATCTCTGTCAATTACTGTAAGTAGTGTTGCTGATGTATTTAATAATCTTATCTCTGTTAATATATCTTGACATTGGAGACAACCTACCATCAACGGAGCAGATCTCTGTGGAGTGTGAGCATTTTGAGAGCTATGAAGATAGTAGATTATTTATAATGAATACTAGTGATTATATGAAGTTTAAGAATCTGTGTTAAAGTGAAGATAAATAGATATCACAGTGGTCACTTTCAGCTTAAGGTTCAACAAATAAATTTAGAATGATGACAAGAGTTCCCAAACAAGTAAAAAATCATGATTTTTTAAGCCTGTGGTATATTGTTGTTTTTTGTTGTTTGTTTGTTTCATTTTGATGTGGATACAAAGATTTGTTTAGAAAGTAAATATGTGTACTTAACAAGTACCTTGGATTAGATTTGAATATAATGTAATATATATATATTTAGAAGAAGGAAAATGGGTTGTGAGAACAGATCTTAACGAATATAATTGTTAACTCTTAAGTTTTCTATACCAGCTGGTCATAAAATATAGGCTTGGGTCAGTTCTAAATGCTGATGGAGATAGATGAACCTGCTTTTGTCTGTGTGTTTCTATGATTCTATATAATTTTGAATACTCAAAATTCAGTGGATTTTTTTTCCCTTTTTGAGGAGGATGCAATGCATGACAAATGAAAAATAGGACCTTATTTAATAATGCAAGAAACATATTTTTTCCCAATAGTTTTTGGTTTTATTGTTGTTTTGTTTTAAGACTATAACAGAGTTTAGGGGATTTCACTTTTAATTAATTTGTTTGTTGCTACTGTTGTTTTTTTCTTTCAGTATGGTCTGTTTTGATTAATATGCTAGACATTACAGTAGTTAAATACCTCAGCATTCAAGATAGCACTTAAAAGCATTGTGGTGGAACTTTCCACAGCAATATGCAGAGAGAGGAGTTATCTCAGGACATGGCCAGTTGCCGGTTCAACTTCAGGTTAGGGAATGGATATTTTATTTCTCTGGCTTACTGTAAAGACAACATAGAAAATAAAACTTTTTTTTCTTTTTTTCTTTTTTTTTTTTCACATGAAATAACAGTGATCAAATCACTGTTCTTGTACCTACATTCATTGTTTGAATGAATTTCACGGTCAGATCTGTTTTGTTGTTCATCTTCTTGAACTTGATTGAGACTGTAGAAAGGCTGCTTACAGGCATTGTGGTTATCAAGATCATACCTACCTTATCTGCAATTTTGATCCTTGTCTTAGAACAGAGCCCAAGTACCTGCTCATCAGTGTGATTAGGAAATTCACAGCTTCTCAGTCATTATGTATGTGGTTCCAGCTGCATAGGGTGAGGCAAGCTATGATTTCTTGAAACTTGCATGATATTTCTGTAGCAGGGGAAAAAATCTCTTTTCAGGTCAAGAGACTCTGTGTTTCACATATAATTCCAGCAAGCTAACTCTGCCAGAGAATGATTTTAAATGAATTTCAGTTTCAAAAATAACAACAACTGGGCCAGAGTCTGCGTCCATTCCCTTAAGCCATGGTCTAATGATTGTTGCACAAACAGCCATGGAGATTTACCACGTTTGTACTCTCTTGGGGGTGATTAATATCTTCACAGCACAGCCAAAATAAGAGATCTTGTTAGTGTTCTTGATATGTTTCTGTGCAAACCAGCCAACGTTGCTTCATCTATCTTCAGTGACCTTTGTATTGAAGTGGGAAGAAGCACTGTTAATGTTTGAGATGTTGTCATGTTTTCACTGGGTGAAGACAGGCTCAGGGGAAAGGTAACGACTTAGCTTAACGACTAAAATCATCTTGTAATGATTTTATCTGTTACCTTATGTTATTAATTATTCTGTTAATTTTGATAGAGCTATATGCAGAGGTGACATGCTAATGACATGCTAAGCCAGAAATAAAGAGGATGGGCTAAGGTAGTGAATGATCTGTGTGGAACTCTTCCATGTTATCTTCCATTCATCCCAGTAGAAGCATGAAAGAACATCAGCTGTTTCTGTAGTGTTGCTTTTCTTCTGTAGAGTCAAGAAGGTAGTTGAAAAAAAAAAAAAAAAGTAGAAACTAAAACTTTTGACAGCTCCATTTTCTTTCCTATATCAATGATGGGGGAGGGGAGGGAAGGGGGGAAGGGGAAACTTTTTTTTCCTTTCCTAAATCCCAAAGACCAGTGATGATGAAACAAATTTTATATCTTAGAGGAAACGTATTCAGTGCTCTGACATGCTTGTTGTAGTTATTGCTCCCTTTTGCTCAATGGGAATAGTGAACTGCAAGGTACCTATCCAATTCTGCATGAAAGAGGAGTGTAGAACATGGCCCATTTATTTATAAGTTTGAGGAAATACTTTGTTGTGGTTTTCACCCTGCTCTAATTAAGACACAGAACACTTCAAATGTACTTATTGCCAGATCTATTTGCATATTCAGTGTCAATTAAAATGATCATCCTGATTATCTGTCAAGATATATGTAAAACTATTACAAAATAGATTGAATAAAGTATTTTTAGTTTTGTTTGTTTGTTTTGTTGTTGTTTTTGCTATAATATGTTTCCTAAAACTGAAGTATTATAGTCACAGGAGTGATATATGGATAAATATTAATCTTTGAACCTGATATTACTTTTACACATGACATTTTTAAGTCACAGGAAGGTACATAAAATGTTTCATTCTGGCTTCATCAGTTTTTAGCAGAAAAGCTATAAATCTGTGACCTGTCATTATGATCATTAATAACCAAAGAGCATAGTTAAGGAATTGAGTTTCTGAGGAAACTCGAGTTGGAGCAAACTGAACTCAACTTGTAAGAGTTTCTTTTAAAAGAGGCTGGAAATGAAAGACAATAAGGAAAACTTACATTTTAAAAGGTTAAGTGAGGGAATAACTAATTCTCTTTTCAACCACTTGGATGTATGGTCACAGTGAGAAATCTGACTTTAGAAAGTCATAAACAAAAATATAACAACTAAATATTTCCTATTTATATTTTACATGACATTTTAAAAAGTTTACCTCTTTTTGTATAAGCTTAAAGATATGTTCAGAATTAAAATACTGTTTCCAAAGAATAGTTTGGACAAAACAAAGCTGGTTATGTCACGTTCAGGAGAGTAGAGTTGTGTTGTTTTGTGGATTTTTTTCAGAGATACACACAATGTTATTTGATGCCAGAGGTTCTTCTAGACCTGTCTGTTCTCAAATTATTGGTTTAAAAACGGTGAAAATAAGGACACTGACATATCTATTATACTGAATAGCAAACTGTCAACAATGATGTAGATGCAAAAGATGAAGTAGGAGCAACAGGAAAACACGTTAGAAATTATTGGCTTTTGATTAATCTTTCACACCGGTTTTATGTTAGTACAGCTTAATTATTGTTTTGGTGGAACTTGGTTACACAGGATCGAAAGACTATTTTAAAATTTTCGCAGTACCGAATAAAATTCTAAAATCTCTAAACTGACAGGTAAGACAGTCACATATACTCACGTCAACAAGATTATGCAGCTCTGAGTTCCCAGTCAGTATTACTGCACTTATTCTTAGATTTATATCATGTGTAGTTAAGACTGCAAGTGTAATGAATGCAAGTACTAGACAAAGCACAGATCTTCACAGTTCCATTGAAGAAAATGAGAAATATGTCAGTTGCTTGTACCAGGATTTTGCCTGCTCAAATTTTATTTAATTTCTTGCTGGCAATGGAATCAGTCTGCTTCTCTTCAAATGTTAAGGTCCATGCTCCTGCATCCTGGCATAAACAGAGGAAATGAGCAGCAACTGCTCTTGCACTGGCTGGCATGGGGAGGTAGCAGTGACTGGAAACTGTGGAAAACAGAGGAAAACAGTGCCATGTGGAGCCTAAAGTAATACTAGAGTTTTGATATTATAGCATAATCAACAGTTTCATTGATTTTCTAAAAATTATTTACAAGTTCTCATACTTTGAGGTTTGCAAAAATTACTTGCCTTATATTTTAGCTAGAATTTAAAGGGTTTTAGAATTAACTGCATTATTTTCTTGCTATACTTTAGTAGAAATAACTAAATTCATTTATTTTTGACATTATTTTCAAACATGAGAGAATAAATAAGGAAGATAGATTTAAATCCATAAAACTAATTCCTTAATGAACAACATCATCAGCCAATTCTTTCAGAACCTGTGAAACACAAAAATATTTTTATACAGTTCAAAATGAAAAATGGGTCATGCTGGTACAAGAAATATGAAATAGATGGACTTGAGTTTCTACATCTTATACCACAATTTTAAAACCAGGCAGAGGAAGGAAAAAAAAAATCTTCTGATTAGTCAGGAATTTTGGAAATGCTGAGATGCTGGGTGGAGGAGATGCTCTTCCATCTTAGCAGCTGAGAAGGCATAAATGTCATGGCAGGTACAGTGTTTAAGTAGAGACAGAGACAATGAAATATTTGCATCACAATATCAGATCGTATCTAATGGCACTGGCATATGTCATTAGGAGACCTTGTATTCCAAACAGAGCAACAGGTAAAGCTTTATTGGGTTTTTCTATATCTTTTCCAACCATGGAAAAGTTTGTAAGCATCCCATTATGGCTGTTATGAATTGCTATGAAGTTTTCTTTGGTGGAACTGATTTAATTTCATATAATAAATGCTGTATGAACAGGAGATGAAGAATTAACTATACAGCTTTAACTTTTACAAAGAATATAAACAGAGTCTTGGAGGGATGGGGTTTGTTACCAGTCTTTCAAAGGTGTATTTATGAGGTGTTATCGTTAATGTTCCATTTGCTTTGTATCTTCTTTCTTTATTAATATCTTTCTAATTGAAGGATGGTAAATTATTTGAGGAACCCCATTTGCTATTAAAAGATCTCTTGGAACATTTACTATATTGAAAAGGTTCATAAACCTCTTCAGAAAAATCTCTAATTGTTTACAACATATCTTGTATTTGACTTAAGAGTATCTTTCAATTCAGAAAAATGAAAATAAAAAAATCACTAGTGGCTATTATGTATGTGGCATGCAGGTGATAGAAGATCTGCTTAATTGAACAGAGGAGAGATGTTTAGAAAGCAACAATATTTGTCACTTACCTACCTGTAAAACATTCCTTGCTCTGTTTAGCAAAGTAATTAAGTAAAAACATACTTACAGGAAGGTCCTGATCCAGAGACATTCTTTAAGAAATCAGAAATACTAATCAGTTTTAGCTGTTGATCAGAAATGGATGCATTTAAAAATGTGGTCATGGGAACTGAGTGAAATGCTATGGGTGAATGGCTAAAAAATTGCAAGTGTCTTAGGTCAGCAGAATAACTTCAAGCCCTACAATAATTGATCTAGATCAGATTGTAAGTGTCAGTTCTTTCCCCAGTGTCTTTCCATTAGGATAGTAGACCTTGCTAGAGAAGAGGTGCTGACTTTTCTTTAGAAAAGTTATAGGCTGGGTTTGTCTAATGTCAGAACATTTCTGATAACTCCCATAGCAGGCAGGAGTCACAAATAGCCCTTCACCACTGCCTGGTTTAGCCTATGAATGTCTATATGAAATTCTGTAGTCCACCAGTGAAGATAATTTAATATACATCTTGTTATGAGGATTTTCTTTTTATTCCTATGTGCCTTTCAAAAAATATGTGGGAGATAAATCAGTGAGCACAGTCTTGATATATTTGTTTGACAATCATGGAGAATAAGATTGGATCCATTTAACTGAATGTTGTGGTCCTGTATGTGTCAGACAAAATTTTCCAGCTCAGATGGGAAGAACACTGCAAGAAATCACTGCATAATTAAATCTTTAATTAATTTATTAATTCAAGGCAAACTCTTTGACTTTGTTTCACTTGCTGGTAATGGATTTTTTCCATGTCATGTATAACAGAATATGGTCTGGGTTTAGGTATAAACTTTGAGGTAGACATTTTAAGTCATTTTTTTTGAGATTCTTGCCTATAAATGAAAAAAAAAAAAATCTTCTTCTGAATCCACCTCTGTCATGTATATAAAGCTTAATAAAATATGACTCTTTTAATGAAAACATCCAGTTTAATCTACTTGAGCTTATTCTAGTGTCTATCAAACTACCAAGTTTCTTGCTCTGTATGTGTTACTGTCAGCTTCTTTGTAGCAGTGTTCAGGATTTAATAGCCTAAGTTCAAGATGTCTTTTGTAAATAAGGAAAATAACTTGCAAATGAAATGAACATGCTAAACTATACAGTAGAGAAGGGAACCTTTTTTTTCTCTTCTATCTGCTTTTCTTTGCTTCTCCTCATACCACACACCTCATTAGGTCAGGCTTCACATTAATGCTTTGTCTCTTGTAGGCAATGATCAGGGAACAAAGTAGAAAGTAAAAGACTCCTGTGTAACTGTTGAATGTCTACTTGTTGCAGCGCATGTACTTGAGAAGACAAGACACTATTTCATGTTGGATAGTAAGGAGGTATAGAGCAACACTCAATTTTGTAAAAAAAAAAAAAAGAGGAATTAGTAGCATGGCTTTTTTGGAAGTCTTTTTTTTTTTTTTTTTTTTTTGTAAACATCCATCATTATGGAAAGCAAAAATGAAACTGTAAGCATGAATGTCAATGTCAGATATCAAGAAAATTAGAAGCAAAGTTTTTATGTTTATAAAACATGTATCGCAGAAACATATATCGCAGAATCAATTATGTCTATAGAGGTAAATCATTAATATGCCCTACTGTGTTCCAAATAGTAGATTTGAAAAAGTACTGAATTGTCATCACTAAATTGAAGTATTGCCTCTTACCCTTGATGTCTGTCTGCTGTGGTTAACTCATGAGTTAATCTATTTTCCTTATTGTCTCTAGTTAAAATTTGTCAATTTCTTTTTTAAAAATTTCAATGTGTTTTATCAGGAAACATAGAATTTGAGTTTTGTATTTTCTTCTTCTATCCCCAACACAAACTTTTCTTCAACATATATAATTCTTCCAGGCATCATGCGTGCATGCACTTTCATGCTCATGTGTTCTAAGTAGCAAATTAGGATATACTCTAAGTGAAGAATATAATAAAGAATTAAAATATGTTAATATGAGTGGCAGCCATGCAGTCACAGCAAGTCATTCATTAACAATACGTACATATGAAATTACATTTCAATGAATAATTGCATTTATTTGTATTTCTAAATAGTTATGCTTATTAGTAAGTAATTTGTGACTAGAGAAGCGTGTCCAGTGGGATAATTACTGTGAGTGTTTTTCCCAGGTCTCAAGAGAAATAAGATTATTTTACTATCCTGAATTAGGAGTCTTGAGAAGTTAGGCCAATGGCATCTTGGCTTGTATCAGAAACAGTGTGGCCAGCAGGACTAGGGAAGTGATTATCCCCCTGTACTCTCCTCTGGTGAGGCTACTTCTCAAGTACTGTATTCAGTTTTGGGCCCCTTGGTACAAGAAAGACATTGAGGCCCTGGAGCATGTCCAAAGGAGGGTTACAAAGCTTTGTGAAAGGCCTGGAACACAAGTCCTAGGAGGAGCAGACAATAGAACTGGGGTTGTTTAGTCTGGGGAACAGGAGGCTCAGGGGAGACCTTATTGCTCTCTACAACTACCTGAAAGGAAGGTGTAGGAAGCTGGAGGTCAGCCTCTTCTCACGGATGACTAACAACAGAACTAGAGGAAATGGCCTCAAATTACACCAGGGGAGATTCAGGTTGGAAATTAGGAAAAATTTCTTCTCAGAAAGAGTAGTCAGACATTGGAAAAGGTTGCCCAGAGAAGTGTCCCTAAGGGTATTAAAGGGAACTTATAAAGGGATGATAAAGGTCATTGTCCCTAGGGGTGATAAAGGAAAAGTTGGATGTGATGCTTAGGGACATGGTTTAGTAGGTGATATTGGTGGTAGGAGTATGGTTGGACCAGATGATCTCTAAGATCTTTTTCAACCTTAATGATTCTGTGATATATTCAAATGAGTCTCCAGGGCAGAAATGCCAGCAATTTATTACAGTGATGCCACAAAATAAAATGAGAAAGAAGACCTGCAGTAAATATAATCCAAGCATGTCTTAAGGGAGTGGTGTGACCCTGAGAAAATTTGTATTTCAAGCAGCTGAAAGGAAAAGAAACAATATTATAAAGACCACACAATAAGCAATTGGTCATAATGACCAGATAATGACCAGAATAGGACAGAGGGCATTCTTTTTTTCCTTTTTTTTCCTTTTTTTCCTTCTTTTCCTTCTTTTTTTCCTTTTTTTCCTTCTTTTCCTTCTTTTTTTCCTTTTTTTCCTTTTTTTTTTTTTTTTTCCTTTTTTTCCTTTTTTTTTCCTTGCTTTGTCTGCATTGATCAACACTCTCTCTAATAATAACTTTGTTTTCTGGGATAGTATAGGATAAGAAAACTTTTAGAAAAGATAGATAGGTAGACATCTCATAGGTAGACATCAATGTGATTATATATTCAGAATTGCATGTTATTGTTATATCATGTGTTGTTAAGGCATCTGTTTTTTATTTATATGAAATAAATGACCTCCCCATTTGCACCTTGTATGTTGCAGAATGGGACATTCTATAGGTGCTGCTGAGTTTCCAGGACCTGCAAAGCTCCATATTATATAGTCACCATCTGATTGTAGTGAAGCTGCTCTTTTTTTCAGGCCATTTTTTTTGTTAAGGCAATGGAATGTAGGTCTGCAGGTGCTTTCTTACTGGCTCTTGTTTATATCTACTTGCATTACGTGAATTACACTGTGATTCCACTGAGCTGAAGGAAGTAGGATTATTTTCTTTTCCATTTGTCTCCTTATGTGCACTTACCGCTTTCCTGATTATTACGTAGTGTAATGTAGGAAAATATTATAACATTGAATAAAACCTCTCACTCTTTAAATTTAAAAGCTCTTAAAATAGAAGGATAAGAAGCAGTATGTCTGAGTACATCTATTTGAATGCATTAGTGTTTTTCTAAGTTGCTCTTTCATTAGTATTTCTTGACATTTTTCTCCTTAAAATGAAGTTTCCATGCCATTATGGATTGCTCTGTAATGCCACGTAGGTGTCATCACTTTTCTGAACTGTGTCCTTAATCCTTGTGAGTACTACTTGAGTTCTAAATCGATGATATAACTGGACCAAGAAAATAATTTAAGGAAAACTTATGCAAACTTTTCTCCTAATCAAGCTCAACATATAAGCCCTAATTTAAAAGGGTAGTGAATGATATTATTCCCATAGAAGCTGGCAGAACAAGACCCACTAGACACCTCTTTGTATACCATCATATCAAATACTCTTTGAATTTATGCACCAAGCAAAGAACTGGAAATAATTCAGATGTTATTAAAATATTCACTGTAAACTTCCCTGTACTTCAGTGATATTTATTTTCTGATGTGAAATGCTTTTATCCACATGCACGTAAGTGTTGCCATAGACTTGAAAATTTTACAGGATGCTACTGAATTTACAAGATATTTTAAATTTCTATGATTAATTTGCAACATATTAGTTAATGTGAGGTTTCCTTATTTTCAAACACTATGTTCTAAGGGAATGATACAAGTCTTCACAGAGCTACCACAGACTGAAGAGAACAGCTTAAGCTCCACCCCTTACAGAAGAGTTCTATTACTTCTAAGAGTAGGAATTCTTATAAGTAGGCAGGAACTCAAGGTAGTTATGATCCATTAATGAGTTAGTATGTTACACCAGATTATTGTTGTGCTTGGTGTTTCTTCCTCTGTTGTTGCTGCAGTCCATTCCAACTTCTCTTGGGCAACTGTTGATCATGTCCACCAGGGCTGATTAGACCCTGTAGATTCTTGGAGTGGACAGTTTTTTTGGTGGTAGAACACTTTTGTTGTGGATACTTTTCATTGCACATCTTGGTCGACTTCATCGAGTATACATGTTTGTGATATGCTCTTGGGAGAAACAGAAAAGAAATGTGCTATACAGATTTGCCTTTTTCTAAAAGTAATATGCTGACCCTTTGTGTCAGCAGAAATTATATAAAATGACTACATCAGTGTAACTATGTGTTAAAAGTAAACATACACCAAAACCATGGCTGAAAATATCAAATTTATTAGGAGTTTACAGAGCCTTTCAGAGTGAATCAAGGAAGATAAATTATCATCTTTTTATCTATTTCACAGGAAATCATATACTACTGGAGATGGAGACACTGTTGTTTAATAACCATTTGCAACCTCCTGATTCCAAAATACTGTTGTTGTGGCTTTGGCGTAAATTGGAGCAGTTTAAAGGAAGTTCTGTTGAATATTGACATGTAGTTTCAATCTTCCACTTTTTTTATGCCTCCCTCCAAGCAGCTTTTCTGCTTGGGCTGGAAGCTTATGAGCTGTCATTATTGACCCATGTAGGACTTCTGAATTTGAGAGTGAGGATAGGAAGGTTCATATGATCAGCAGCAGCAAAAATCTGGCAGCTCATTGTAGACTGTACTTTAAGTAAGCAGGAAACTAATTTCATTCAAAGACTAACAGACGACGATCTTGTATAAACACTTTTGCTGAGAAGTTAATTTTGAAAGCTTCTTGCATTTTTATTCAGTCATAAACTGGAAAATAACTATGTGTAATGATTTTCAGTTAGCACTATGGAAACATATATCACTGTGAAAGAATTCAGTGCTGATCTATCAAATTTCATAGTTATACAACATACAGGCTATAACAAGCAAAAGATATACATGCACACAAGAGAGTAACCCCCAATCAGAGGGGTGAGGTAGAGGGTGCTTATTCAGCTTGTTGGCATATATTCCCTAAATTCATGCTAGATCCATGCTTTGTGAGATGTAACCAGAAAAATAAGAATGGATTATATATGCAGATTTACCTGTGAATCTTAGTAATAATTTTTATTTGGCTTCTATTTTCTTTAATTTCCTTTGCATTTTTAACAGTAATATACTTCATGCTAGAATTTCATTTTATTAAGAGGATTTTTTTCTATAGGCTGTCATTGAAATTATTACTACTGTTGTACTTATGTTGCAACTAGAATTGTCAGTGTGTATGGTCTTGCAGTGAATTAATTTCCTCCTTATAAATCTAGACTCACGGTGACATTATAAAAAGACTAATAATAAGCAATATCTGAGAGGTTTTTTTCATTGTAATCTCACACTGTAGTAGCATAGCCCACAGAAACTGCATTGATTTTTTTTCCCACTGTGGACTCCATGGATAGTAATTGCTGCATGTCAGTATGGGTGAACCATGAAATCTACCAATTTTTTAATCACCATAGTTTTTACTCTGTATCAAGAACAACTAAAAATCTGCCCATGTTTTAGTCAAGCTGCTAGCTTTAATTTGTCATTAGAATCGTAGAATAATTTGGGTTGGAAGGGACTTTAAAGATCGTCTAATTCCAACCCTCTGCCATGGGCAGAGGCACCTTCCATTACACCAGGTTGCTAAAAGCCCCATCCAACCTGCCCTTGAACACCTCCAGCAGTTGGGCAACCACAACTTCTCTGGGCAACTGTTCCAGTGCCTCACCACCCTCTGAGTAAATAATTTCTTCCTATTTTTATTTATTTATTTATTTTTTATTTCTATGCCAACTCTTAGAGACCTGGAAACACCTCTAATGACTACACATCACTCTACAAAACTGTAGTGATATAAAGTGTAGTGATATAAAGCTTCAGTGTATGATGTAGTTGTGGTCATAAATTCTTTACTTTAAATGATAAAATAGACAGCTGGGAAGCAACTGAAAATGTGACCATAATAAGGAGAATTGCAAATACCTGTCAAAGTCTAGTAATGCTGGAAACCTGCAATGTCAGGTACAGGGTAAGGTACAGGTGGAAGGTGAAGGTGGCAATTTAGAAGAAGCCTATAAAATGTTTCAAACCACTCAGTGTTTCGATTATTTCATAGGAAATATTGAAAACATGCACATTCTATTAATAACATTAAAGTTGTAACTTGTTTGTGTTTGTTTTAAATTTATTAACATGTATTTATTCTAATGGTGTCTCATGAATGGCCTTAAGAGGTAAATGTATCTGATGACATAGACAACTGTCAGCGTTCTCTCAGTAGCGAATCTACTACCTAAACCATTGGAAAAGCCAAGCTACTGTCAAGTCAGCACAATTTGAAGTCTACTGCATTCTGTAGGAGGCAGTGAAAAACCAAGGTGGAAACCTGATCTTTTGTTACTAGCAGAATATATCATGCTGACCAAATAATTTTTTTTATCTTGTCCTGTCTTTCTTTTTTCTATGTCCCGCCTATCTATCTGACTTCTTGTACTCATCTTTCTTATATGTATTATGCTTTTTTTCCCTATTATAAAAGTAACTTTATTTACATATCAAAAGCCCTAGCTTATTCAAATCAATCTTTTAACTTGACTTATCTTGAAAAACTTTTCTGAAAATAATTCACAATACATTGCAAAAAAGGTCATATATAGCTGGAGTTGAGTGCATTATCTTGTTAGCACTAAGACTATAAGAAAATATTTTATTCACAGCCTTTTCTGCAAATAGGTTTACAGAAAGGTATGTTCAGAATCTCTGCCCCTATTTATAAACATCATGAATCACACAAGACAACTCATGAGAATAACAATCTAGAAGAAGTGTGGGACTATAATGGGTCAGGTTACACCAATGGTTCTTGCTTGAGGATAAGCCTTCATTTGCAGATTACTCTAGTGCATCATTGCCAGTGTCATACTGTGGGATTTGCCTGTGTGGAATACCCTCCCCTGGAGGGGATCCCCTCCCCTGGAGGGGAATTGAGTGTCCAGGAGAGATAGAGTCCTCCTTGCAGTTAATCACATGTGGCAGCTGCTGTCAACCAGCAAGCCTGACCATACATGGTAGTTAGCAGAGTTTGGTTTCCAGCTGCACTGAATGCTTGTTCCAGGGCAAAGTCACAGGTGACCTCAAATGCAGGGGTGTTTGAGCTGCCTTTTGGTTATGTAGTGGAATAGAGGAATACAGAAATGCTGGTATGCTCTTTAATCAAATATTTATTTAGTATCAAGCAAAAAATGGAGCTTAATATTTGCCTTTTAAAATATGATGAGATATACTTTTATTATTTCATTTTATTTTTAACCTGAAAACTATTGTACACTCCATCTGGAATGAAATAATTTCATGGAAGATAAAAAAAAAAAAAAAAAAAAAACCTCTGCCCACATCAACCCTCATTTAATTAATTAACCAAATTTTCATGGGTTTTGATTTAGATTATTGAATGGGTTTATAAATGGTAGCTGAGCTCTAGTTTTCCATGACTTTAAGGAGTATAGGACAGATACTGTTCCTTTCAATTAACTCTACCCACCTATATTTGAGCCATCTTCTCTCTATAGTTAGTGGGTAGAAACAGGCACTTTCAGAGCATGATTCATCTGACCTATTTTTAACATGTACATTACAAGAGAATAATCATGACCAGAAAATATCCATTTCTCTAACCATAAAGGGAATTCAGATGGTCAGTTTAGATATGAAGTACACTTAAATGGGATTTAACCAAGGTCTGAGGAATGGATGTGTTTTTAAAACTACAGTGTTTATATATGTAGTCTGTCTTTCTGATATATAACTTAGTATCTTTATTTTCTTGGTGGTGTTTTATTTTTATTTTTTGTTTTGTTTTTGTCTCAGAAATACTTTAGGGAAGAAGAGCTTAAAAGACTCAGGTATACAAATTTGTAAGAACATACTATAATATGGGTGGAAATAATACATGTCAAAACTAATTAACTTTTAAATGCTTGCTGTTACTCTCCTGGCCCTTGCAATGAATTTCATTATGCCCTGGCTTTTAGGGGCAGAAATAGGTACATTTGCAAAGGGGTACTTAAAAGGGAGAGTGATCCTCTTATGTACATAACTAGAGATATTCCTACCAAAAATTGTATAGAAATTGAAGTTTCCATCTTTCAGTGTGCTCATTTCACTTTTGGTTGCATGAAAATTAAACTCCACAAGTATTTTTGCAGAATACCTTTTATATTCTTGTGTACTTTGCAATTTCTGTCATTCTTGCAATTTCTGTCAATCTTGTAATTTATAGAGATTAAAGATAATCTAGCATAATCCATAAATAAAGCCTTTGAAGACTGAGTTGCAAAATGTATTTTTGCATCTAAATGAAGAGAAATTGTTGGTTTTCTTAGCATATGACAAAATTAACAGGGAATTATATCACCTGCAATCACCCTTATAAATGAAAATGTACACCTGACACAAGTTTACATATACGGGAATTTAGCAATTAATGAAAATGGGACAGTGAACATGGTAGAAATTAAATATTCATGATTTTAAAAGCTAAAGCTGTTGACAACTCAGCAGTGAAATAGATAAATGTTGTTACTGTATGTGTTTTTACAGACTATCTATATCCAAAGCTTCTAATACATTATGCAGTTCTTTTTCATTTTTTTGCTAAAATTAATGTTAGAGGAGGTACTGATGGAACACATAAAAATAGCAGATTCTAATGAAAAATACTACAAAGAAAATGTTTTTGAAATTTTACAGTCTTTATGGCAACTGGGGACAAGACAGAAATGTTTTTGCCATTACAAGAAATCTGAAATGGAAAAATACTTCACCTTTGTTTAAAAATGTGAAAATTATAGATATTGAAAATAATTGGCTGAAGCTATTCTAACAAAGAAATTTCCATGAATAACAGGTTGCTCAGCCCCAAACCTTTAAAATATTTTATTTGTGATAAAATATTAGAAGAGTATCACCAGGATCCCTGCAGTGTTCACCTCAGTAAGACAGCTATAAAACTGTTTTCCCATCTCAGAGCAGATGTTCTCAACATTTCTGTTTTGTGTAAAGTCCTAGTGTAGGACTTTCATTTTAGCCTTTCTTTTTCCTTTTTCCTTTTTCCTTTTTCCTTTTTCCTTTTTCCTTTTTCCTTTTTCCTTTTTCCTTTTTCCTTTTTCCTTTTTTTTTTCTTTTTTTATTTTACTTTTTCTTTTCAGTAGTTTCACAAAAGGGCAGGAATAGCAGGTATTTCCTGAGTCACAGAACCAAGTGTCTTGCTATCAACACATCATGTAGTTTCTAATTTTTTTCAGCTTAATCTTCAAACAGGATTTATGAGGGAGGTGTTGATCTGTTTGGGAGAGAGTGTTATTCCTTTACTCATACTTTCAATGGAAAATTTCTCCTAATTTTGAATGCATAAATACATGAATAAGTACGCAATGCTTTTGTAGTTCCCATCTTTCCTTACAAGCACTCTCTCTCACATAGAGCCATATGTCTCCTTAGGCTTTATGTTGCCAGACCAAATTCTGTTCTTTTTCTTCTTATTCCTGCAGTTTCCCCAATTTTTCTAGTAGCTCTGTCCTGACACTATTAAGTTCAGTCAAAAATGAAAACAAAGCTGCACATAATATTTCAAATATTCTCAGTAGCATTTGTTTAATGGTGCTACTACATCTCATTTTTACTAGCCATGTCACATGTCATGTGACATGTGACTAGACTGCTGAATCCTTTTTCATGGTCTCATTGACTTCTTGGATCAGTCAGCATACTTGGCGTTTTCCTTCTTTCATCTCCAGATTATAAATAACCATGTTAGGAGAAATCCACTTGAAATTGCACAGTCACATTACTTAATAAAATTCCTCTTCTACAGACCTCATGAATTTTTAGGATTACTTCCTATGAGATATTTCTATCTTCCTTTAGTGTTGATAGTATCCTCCAAGATTCTGGGTTCAAGAACTTTAAGACTCAACAGCCTTATCATTCTCCCTCTGTCCCTCTTTTCTAGGTCCATTTGTGAAAACGCCTGAGGTTGAATACACAGTAATATGAGGTGATCCACTAAAATCCTTAGTCTATGCTTTTTCTTTTTCCATCACAAAATACTGTCTACTCATACTTATATTGGAATTAAAACTGGAATTTAAATACTTTTTTTTTTTTTTAAAAAAAAAAAGGTCAATTCCTACCTTCTGTTCAGTTAATGTTTCTTAAGGTCATTGTGTCAAAGACTTTATAAAATCTAGATACATCCACTATGATTCTCTAGAATATCTTGCCTTATCAAAGAATGCTGTCAATCTGTTTTAGAATAGCCTCAATTACATAAACTCAGGTTTTATTTTATCCCATATTCCATTTATCTCTATGCCTCTTCTTTATAATTTTAGGGGCAGACTAAATCAATGCTTTGTGGTGTTGTTTTTACTTATTTATTTAATATGCATAGTTTTAATGTACTCAATTTGCAGACAAATACTTACAACTTACACAGTTGTTTAAAAAATGAGTTTTTTCACTCATAGTTGCAAAATGCAGTCCCTTGCTTGAAACCGACAACAGGGATAAAAGTCACCTGGTTTGTTCATCGCTGTATTTATCCCATGTATGCATGGAATATCTACTTACAGAAAGCTTTGTTTGTTTCATGACATGATAACTGTACTTCTCAGTAAAAATGCCTGCTGGTGCACATGGGACTCCAGCTTAAGCAATTTACAGGAGGGGAGAAAATGGGATCTATGATCTATGAGCTTTTTAGCAAACCAGAATAATCTTTTTTTTTTTTTTTTTTTTTTTTTTTCCCTTTAATCACTTCTGCAAAACATATAAACTTTTTGGAACAAATACAAAAATGCATCTCCCTCCCAAAAGAGGTAATTGACTGCAAGACTCAGACATGGATTCCACACGTAGAGTGATGGCATACAAAATAGGTGCCTGTGAGCAACCAACCGTGGCTTGTGCTGTCTGTACTTGGCATGCCTGTAAGTTTAGATATTTAAGACTATTAAAAACTACTGCTACATACTGAAGGGAGACGTACAGCTTTACTGCTTGGTATAGTTTCACCTTGCACATCCTTTCATGACCTGTCTCTGTGGTTGTGCCTATTTCACTTGCCTAGGATCTAATATTCTGCAGACAGAAAATGGTGACATTAGGAGTGAAGAGGTCCCTATTTATTCCCAGCACATCTGCTGAGGAAATATGCTTTTCTGCTTTTTACAGGTAACTAGCATCACATCAGCTGCTGGTTACAGCAGTACAGAAGTGTTTCAGAACTGCCAGGTAATTGATTCATCAGAGATTTATATTACATGGTCAAGTCCCTTGTGCAGTATGCTTAGGCACAGGGTTGGCAATGCTAGGTTAACAGCTGGACTTGATCTTAAAAGTCTTTTCCAACCTTTTATCCTATACTATTTGATAACTAATGTGCTTCATACTATACCATATTGGTATGGGTCCAAAATAACTTTTGTTTTAACATGCAAATCCAAAGAAAGATTCAGGGAGCAGGCTTGCTCCCAAGGCACTGTAAGAATGAAGTTACCCTGACATTTTTCTGACGTTTTTTGCCTGTATATATTTTTTTATTTGTTTATGGATCTGTTTTTCACTTTTCTTCTCTCCCCCCACCCCCCTTTGTGTGTGTGTGTGTGTGTGTGTGTGTTTGGTGTAAGCTAAATGAATAACCTACATGAATAAGGAATGTGCTCCACTGTTGACCTCAGGAACAGAAAATATTTTATATTTTGTTTTTAAGACAGACACAGTCTTTGAGATTCACTTTATTATTAAGCTGAGCAAGAAAATTTAGTCTCCGATTAACTGTTACTTTCAATTTAAAAAAAAAATCTGTTTTTTAAGTCTGAGGTAATGCTCAACTGTGACTGTCTAGAATAGGAATAGGAGATGCAAACAAGAAAAGTCTGGTTTTAGTAAAATCTTCAATTTGCAATACAAAAACCTCAAGCTTCATAGAAATAATTGTGTTGCTTTTTAGGCATCAGGGAATTAACATCACTTCTTAACAAAGATTTTATTCTTAATTACTTGTAACATCAATATGTGTATAATGTTTTTCTCCTTCAAAACAGTATAAATACAGGCTAATTAATTTTGGAATTTAGTAATAAATATCCCACTGCACTTCAGAGTCTGGAGAACAAGATTCGCGCAGGACTCAAATGAGTTTACTTGCCACAGCAGCCTTGCCACAGGAAGACATCATCTACAAGGCAAAATTGTCCTTTGTTCCTATTACAACATCTGAAAGTATGGTGGTGTCTTTGTTATCAATGAGAACACTATTATATGCACAAAGCACCTTTTTCTTTTGTAGTCTTTGCAAAAAAAATAAAAAAATCATGTTAAAAATAAACATTATGTATTTAGCCAAAAAAAAAAAAGACAACAGATTATTGTTGTTGTTATTATTATTAATGTAGCTATTATTTTACAGAAAGTCTGCATATCAGAAAGAGGTTGGGGGGATCAGAAAGTTGGGGGGATAATATCTGTTTTGAAACCCTAGCTAAGAAAAATGCCTATGCCTACCATCTTGAATTACTGTATTACTTACTGACACAATCCTCACAGTAAAATCCATTTGAAAAAGAGAGGGTTTTATTGAGAGACTTAAAGAATACTGGGCTTTGAAAACTCCCAGAGAAAATTTAGTTCATCCTTACAAAAGGTTTAGTTAGCCTTACAAAAAAATCCCAGACAAATCAGAGGAGTTAGTGGTTACTCACAAAATGTGCAACAACCTGAGTTATTAGTGACTGTGAAACTCCCTCTGACTCAGGGAATATTATTTTTCATGTTGAATAAAAAAAACTGAAAGACAGAAATTTAATAAATATGCTATTTTTAATAAAAAATTCAGGTACCTTTAGATACAACCTGCTTGGGGACAAATCCTACATGAGTGTCTTAGCTTCTGAGACAGAGGAGGAAGGCAATAAAGACAAAGGTGTATACAGTCCATCCTGTCTGCTTCAGTGGGAAAATCTAGGAAGGGATTCAATCTTTTTTTTGCCTCCCTCTTCTTCTTACTCTTCTTCTTTTTCTTTTTTTTTCTTTTTTTTTTTTTTTTTGTTAATTATTTTGAACAAAATCTGTATTTCTAGACTCCAGTGCTTCATGCAAAACTGTCTCTCTGTTAAAAGGGAGCTCTTTCCCATAGTGCTGCAGAGCAACCACAAGTTTCCAGTCTTGTCTCAAGCTCTGAGTTACAATTGACAATCATTGCTGTGACTATTTTACATCACTTTTTGATGCCCCTCAGGTTTTTGCTTCTATAGTGTAATAAACTAGAATTATATACTGCAACTAGGGACCACCTGCAAACCACACAACATTTGATAAACGTGACCTGTCTATAAGCCTTGCTTTTAGGTAGGACAAGTAATAAAAGTGTCTTTAATTGATTGAACAACTCACTTAAATTTCATTCATTTACAGATTTAAATAGATGAATTAAATGAATGATTAAATAAAACAAATAAATGGCAGTTTTAGACCTGAAATGTTTTCCAGCCTGCTACCTTTCCACTTACACAATAAGCAGTGTGATCACTCAGAAATGAGCTTCTGTTTTGGACTTAGTTAATTGTTTGATATCTCTGCTGAAATCCTCTTGATGCAGATAATGGTTGCATTCCTGTAAGTTTTTATTAGCTGACTTGACAAATCTTTTAAATAATTGGCAAGCTATGGTTGCTAATAATAATACGGTTATTTAATGACAATATGGTTATTAGCACTTATTTCTGTCTATGTGCTTGAAGAAATTCAAGGACACATTTTCTATGTTTGACCCAACTTCAGTAAGTGTATTCCAGTTTTTAATCTTGTGATTGACCACAATGCCTCATTTTCTGTAGCTTAAAGAAAGCTATCAACTTTTCTCAGTTTTTCCATGTATTGATGAATTTCTTCAGGATGACAATCTACTTAAAAGACAGAGAACTGGATAAATATTGTTAAGGAAAGCTGCCTCATGCCCTGTATGCGTAGCACAGAACTGATGTTTTATTTGTGGATAAAACAATTGGCTGTCAGGAGCTTATATTCCCATTGCTCTCTGAAATGGTTATGATTTCCAATACAGTTAGCTTGGGGTAACAATTTCTAAGTTGATATATAGTCCACAAAGATGAACTTTGTGTGTGTCTAGTTTTCAGCTCAGTTACAGACAGTGCCTTTACATCCTGACTCAGTAATCTCCTGATAGTGGGAATGGAAAATGATGAGTTAACAGAATAGAGCTGGAGCAAGTAATCAGAAAAATTAAATTAGCAAAATTAAGGAAGAAGGGAGGAATGGAGGCGAGATACTAGAAAGCAGAAAAGAAGAAAAGCAGAAAGCAAAAAAATAAACAGAAGAGACAAAGAAATATTAGTCCCTCCTATGTGGAATAAACAACAACAAAAGAACAACAACAACAACGTAAAAAACATCACAAGCAGAAAACATCCAAAAAAACACATCCCCTTAAATATAATAATCCAGGGGAATCTAGTGATTTATCTAGGAAGACTGAAACCCATTTTGATGTAGTTTATTCTGTGCACTGCTTCTCAACTACAGATCTATAATTGTTTCTGTGTTTTGATTAGTTTTGAATTTGCTGTTTAGTTCAATTCCATTTTACTTAACTTCTGGTGAAAGAACAGCTGTTAAAATTGCAAAATAATCTTTAATAATCAGGCCTGTGGACTGAGTATTAAAGAGCCAGTCTCATCCAGAAGGCCTTCTATGCTGTAGCACATTCAGCTCTGGCAGCACAGTTTCATCCAGACACAAGTCTCAACAAAACCAATCAAAACCTTTACTAACTCCTTTCTTGTAAAAAGGCTGTGTTTATACTAATAAAGGATATGGCCTTGCTGACCAAAGTCTCTATATTTCTTCTGCTGTTTTTGTTTTACAAAATGAAAGAAGTTAGACCTATAAGAGTAAACAAATTGAAATAAATTATGGTCTGGTGTCAGGGAAAATGTTGATTTGTAAAGAAATTGAACCAAGGGAGATGTTAGTGTGTGGTTACATGAAGGATCTCAAAAATGCAAAAAATCCAGTCTGAACTTCACGCAATGCTTGATATTTTAACAATTGGAAACATCATATTATAAACCAAGTTGCAAAAATCTTTTATCTGTTTGAAATGTCTTTTTAACAAAAATCTTTTGTATTGTCTATTGCTCTTTTAGAAAAGCTGCTGGTGTTGCGGTTCTTTTAGCATTTAAAAATTTTCAGTGTATTAATTTATAAATCAGTTAGCCCTTTTGACACTACCATATTATTTTTTTTCCCCAAATAGATGCAGATGACAGACTTATCAAGAAATAAAAATGCATGTTCTTTACCTTGTCCTACATTTTCAGGTTGACAGCTGAACATTGTTTGGCACTTTTGTTTTTTTTTTGGGGGGGGGGAGGGAAGGAATTTTAAAAAGGCAAAATCAACAAGCCAAAACTAGTAGCAAAATAAATAGTGCAACATCTGTTCAAAAATTGAATAAAAGAGTTTATAAAAGGGAGAATGTGGAAGTTTAGAAAGAAATTCTATTTGTTGACAGTAAAATTAACAGCAACATAAAATGATTATTGCCTTAGCTACTATTTCACTGTTTCTTTTTTGATAACAATATTGTAATTTAATAAAATTGGTTAATCGTTAGACTGTGATCCTATAATTATTGTCTCTCCTTGAGTCTGCACAGAAAATATTTTCTATAAGATACAAATGAATATTATTTAAATCAGAATCTAATTTTCCAGCAGCTGGGAAATAAGTGCTGCATTCAACAGAAATATGTTTTCAAAAATACTGAAGCTTAATCTAAGTTCCTAGATTTCCATCTCTTCTGGAGTAAGATAAATTTATTACTGTCAAATGAGTTGCCCTGGAGATTTACCAGACTAACTGAGAGCATGGAAAATGAGATTTTAAATACATATACTTAAGGATGAAGATGATTAACCCATTTTTGAAACTGGAAAAATTCATATATTAGCTAAAATGACAATCATTTGTTCTCATTATAAATTTATTTTCTTAAGGAATCAAGGAGAGGAAATGTTGATGTATATCAGTTTCTTATTTTCCCTCTTTGTTCTAAGTTTGTGTAGTAACAACAGAGCTTTAGTCTCCTTTTTATATTGTGATTTTGGTATGCTAAGAAACATCATGGAAGGCCAAATATGTTTCACTTAAACAAGATTTTATTAGGTCATCTCCACTCAAACTTTTCAGACAGCATCTGCTACACTAAGACATAATTGTGAGTAAGGAAAGTGTAGAGTTTAATCTTAGGTTGCTAATATTCTCACAAGAACAACCTTTTAATTTCTATTGTGATAGGCAACATAAGAAGATAGAGACAACTTTTGAACTGCAGCTGTTTTAAATCAGAGTAATAAATAAACAATGAAAAATAAGGGGAATAATATCAATAAGGTGAACAAAGGGATGATTCAGTACCAGTGTTCTTCTCATTCATGAACCTCATGAAGGAACGTAACTGGGATTTACATCTCCAGTTATTAGCAAGCTTGAGAGTTTGCATTTTAGCTATTACTTGTTAGTTATGGATGTGCTATCTTTGAATCATTAACAATGACATCTCATTTTGAGAAGATTAACATCCCCCCCCCCCAAAAAAAAAGAATTAGGTTCACAAATCACACCTTCTTAACTTAAAAGCAAACAAACAAACAAAAAACTTCAGATCAGGCCCTCTCCCCCCCCCCCCCCCCCCCAAAAAAAAAAGAGCGTATTTTAACAATGTTAGCAAAATACATGCATTCATGCTCTGACTCAGAATGCTGTTCTTTCTGATTCTCTGTAGATTTAAACCTGTATCAAGAGAATTTACTTGTTTTGATTTGTTTTAGATTTGTTTAGAGATGTTCATTCTTGCCATTTTCATTTTGTGATACTATTTTATTGTCATACCGTTCTGGGAGATGGAGTAAAACTAATATAATTGTGCCAAGCACATATTTTTTGGCCTGGTTCATGATTCATGCTATATTATAATTATGGAAACTCAAATTTGTACAGATTATTGCTATGTTATTAAGTTTTCCACTGTAGGTATATAGCTGACAGAGGATTATGCATTTGTTGCGTCTCTTGAAGGCTTGGACAAGATCAAGGAGTTCAAACTCTTACAAGGTTACTCATTCTTTTAAGAAAATCTATATGAGAGAGATTTATTTATTTATTTATTTATTTATTTATTTTTCAGGAGGGTTGTTAAATGCTGTGAAGGCAGGGATTGATGTAACCTTTGCACGTTATGAACTTTTACTGTAGTAGTCTGAAGATCAAGAATATGTAAATCTCAGATCTTTGTTTAATTCAAGTTTGAGGAGAATGTTATTTGCATTCTATTCTACTCTAATTATTTCTTAAATCCAGTCAGAGGGAGCTGTCTTCCCACTAAAAATAAATAAATAAAAATAAATAATAATAAAAAACACCTACATAAGACCCCATTCTTGGGAACTCAGGCTGCTTAATAAAGTAATAGTTCTGAAAGTTATGAAGTCAGCAGAGAACAGGACAGGTGAATAAATGGGCAAGCAATAACCTTAGTGGCTTAAAGAAGAGGAAATGAGTGACCTCTATAACTGAAAGAAATTGCAGAGAGTGTCTCTGAAAAAGGAAATGTAGAGTCAATGTCATGTATTTTGGACTCCTAAATGCCATTGGGATGGGAGGGAGGGGGAAGAAAACCCTTTCCTTGAAAGATCATTGGTGTTTTACTTTTCAGAAGTCCAAAAATATTTACTTTTTTGACATGTAGAAAATAATAATAATAATAGTAATGCTGGTTAATCCATTATTGCAGGTATACCCTGAGAAGGACAAAAACTTTGGGAAATTATTTTATCTATTTCTTTTCTTAATTGATTTTTTTTTCCTGTGTGATTTTTCCTGTATACCTTTTCATTACTATATCATGTGTCATTTGAAATGGTAAAATGAAGCAGCTTATCATTATTACTTTTGGTTTCTTTTTATAGAGCCACAAAAATACCTAATGAAAATCTTTTTACTTGGAACTTCGATATATCAGTTTAAATTGTTTCATTTCATATATTTGACTTTTTTCTTTTTTGCACTCATGCCTTTCTAAAGCACAGATTATATGAATAAAATATTTTTAAAAGCAGGTTTAAAAGCTAGTTAGTAATATTTTCAGAGAAGTAATTAATACATTTTCTGCTTCTAAAGAAACCTTTGACATGTAGAGGGTTGGTTGGTGAGTTAGAAAGATGGTAAATTGCTGTTCTTTAATAAGTTTGAAAACCCAAAACTTAGACTTAAGACAGTATTCTAATTAATTTTAAAGTATTATAATCAAGTGAATAGTTCTATATGTTGAAAAACAGAATACAAGATATTTTTGCAAAAAAAAAAAATACCACTCATAAAGGTGTTAAACTACTAAAAATATTTTAATAACATCTAAAAACACTGTTCATGTAACTTTCCCTTTGGAATTTCTTTAACAAAGCGCAGTACAGAAACAGAGGAAAGAGGTTAATGATTGGACTTGTGCATACAGCTGTAAAATAACTAGTTTAATAACTAATTTATTAATTAGCTTGCCATTTCTAGAGAATGTTATTGATAAAATCTGTCTTCCCTGTATTTCTCTATTTTCTTTTTTTTTTTTACTTTTTACCACTTTTAAAATAAAGTTTGATCATCATTTAGGCAGTTTCGGACTATGGTCTTTAATATGCTTATAAAATGTCCTAGAGCATGGCATCTAACAAAACTGAAGAAGTTAATCCTTCCAGCAGAAGGATGCCATCTCTGCCACATGATGGTGAGGAATGAAGCAAATAGTAACTAAAACTGGGAATGAGAACCAAGTTTCAGACTTCTACCTCCCCATTTCTTTCTCCAGGAGTGAAGAGTTGGATCTTGCACACTTTAACATTCAAGGTTTTGTTAAAAGGATAGGAAATTAAAACTGTCTTTTCTTAGAGAGAAGCCTGTGATAAAGTTTTCCTGAAGCAAGAGATTCTTGAAAGGTCTAACCTTCTAAGATGCTGCTAGCTATCTAGATATTGCTCCAACCACCACCCTCTTACTGATGTTCTGCTCTCACATGACTGCAGGATGAAGCCTACTAATCCAGCATGTCTTCAACACAAGAACAGAAGTTTAAGAAAAATTTAAAAATGCCCTTCTTTATTGGGTTAGATGGTTGTCGTGGTTTAACCTGGCTGGCATCTAACCAGGACAACGGTGAGCTCAGCTGGGTGGAAAATAAAGCACAAGGGACAAAGCATGAGAAAGCCTGCATAGGCAAGAGAATGAGAAAACAGAGGATAAGAAGGAATGAACAGGAAGTTTGTGATTGCACAAAAGATGTTAAGAGCAGCTTATGTATACAGAGGTTTAGTAATGGAGCCCATAGCTTACAACATACGTGGACTCAAATGATAAAAGCTGATTTGGGAGGAAAGTAACATAACAAAGAGAGGGAATGAGAAGTGAAAAGGAATACTCTCCCCAATGCCAGCTGGGAGGAGAAGGGAGAGGATCCCCAGAAGAGCTCTGGGTGTTTTTCCAGTGCATTGTCTGGCTATGAAGAAAAAGCTTTTTAACATTGTTGTCCCATACCGCTATCCATTTTTTTTTTATCAGAACCTTCTCTAACCCTCCCATTTTTTGCTCACATTCATGATGTTATTAGCGCTGACTGGGATGACCCTGTTTGGCAGGCTGGACTAACTAATCTCCAGAGGACCATTTCAATCTCAACTATTCTGTGATTATGTCATAGGTGAATTAGCTTGTAGTAATGCATATTTACTGCTTGTTAAGCTTGTGTGTGCATATATTACTGGTTAATATTTATTGAGTACTTAAATGACCATTATCTAATTTGTTGTCTGCAGTATTTCCATTTGCTCTAATAAGCTAAATTCTACAGAGTGAGATAAGGAAGTAAAGGGAATAAAGAGGCCATTCTTAGACCAGTGATAGGTGCTTCCCACAAGACATCTTCACTGTTGTGGTTTGTGGGTGCAAGGCTGTGACAAGATAAGAACAAGAACATGAGAAGAATAAAGGAAAAATAATGCAACAGAGGCTCTGAAAACACTACATCAGCAATGTAGGTAACGTTTACAGGGTTGCAAGTAGTAGTTCCATAGCGTTACTAAGACTCTGTGTTATTTAAGGCACTTCAGAACATTTGTTACCATTTTCTACATAAAGTCCTCCTTACCATATATGTTCTCCGCTGTTGTAATAATATTTCTTTTAACAGGCTAATTTTCACACTTCTTGTTTCTGTTTTTATCTGTTAACTTTAGATTTTGTGAAGCCTTCACCCAAGACTTTCAGAGTTATTATTGCTATTGTAACTTAAGTTGTTTTATAACATGGAGCACAATATGTGTAATATCCATATCTTCTGTTATTAGATATATAAGGTGGTCTGAAATTGAGTGATTTTCCTACATCACAGTGTAATCTAAGAGGTCAGACTCACATTTCATTCACTTTATTTTGTTAGAATAGAAAGAGCAACAAGTTGTACATTTATTTTCTTTTAAGAATTTCCAGGTAAGGAAAAGTACCTCACATACAGATGCTCTTTGACTTCTATTTGCAAGAAAGAATGACATGGGCAAGGACAGGTGCATTTACTCAGTGTTTAGAACCTACCTATGTGAAGATAATATTTAAGGGTTCCTCTGAAGTCCTTTGTGGCATATTTACTGATATTAACCACTTTCTCTGTTTTTCAGAGTCTAGCTTAGACATGAAGGAATGAAGTCCCCATAGGTTTCCCATATGACACATATAAGTCCTTATTCTGTTTAACCCCTTGGAAGAAATCACTTTCCACCATTGCTGTGGAGATGCAGTTCCTGACCCTGACACTGAGATTCAGTTGTCTAAAGAAGAGGTTAACACCATTTTGGTAACTGTGGCCACCAAAGCTGTAAAAGTTGATGAAACATAGATATTTCTGCTGATGTATACAATGCATGTTGAATTATCCAACTGATAAGTCTCTGAATAATTTTTCACATTCAAAACAGTATCTAGAACAGCAAAACTACTTCCAGATTTATAGCATTGGGTCACACAGGAGATATAGCAGTATCATCAGGTTGTCATTTGCAGCTTTCTTCAACATTTTGTTTTTTCAGTAAGCATAACTTACAGAGTTTTCCACCATTTATGCTAAATGTTTTTTTTGTTTCTCTGTTTTTAGTATTTTTCTCTGTTTGCTCAGTGCCACCGCTGCTTGATAAGATAGAAGATGAATCCATGGTGTGAACATCAGATTTTCTACAAACAGTTTCAAAACTTTTTTGAGCAAATACATTTTTTCTTTCTCACATAAAAAAAAAAAATGCAATCAGTAACAAGTATGTGCTGACATTTGGTTAAGGCATCCTCAGTCAATTGCTTTAGGTTGGCCTTTGGCAAGACAAAGCAAGGCTTCAAGACACCTCCCATAATAACCCTGGCATTTGATTGCAGTATCTTTATACTTCATTCCTGTAGACAAAAAGTAGTGTTGACATTGTCTTGTAAATATAGCAGCAAAAAAAAAAAAAAAAAGATTCTACATGAAAGTTTTTGAACCAGTAAGAGGAATTTAGCTGAAAACTGAAATATAATTTTTATGTTTTGGCCAAGAAAACTGAAATAAAAATTAATTGTTAACCTAAAAATGATGATTAACTGCAGAATAGTTAATAGATAACATTTTTCTGGGATATGTAAGTTTTAGATCTTGGACTAATTACTGAAAACTGGTCTTGTGTTCTGGTGTGAGTTGCTTTCTCACATAAGTAATTTTTTAATGCTTTTCATGCTTCTTTTTTTTTTTTTTCAGGGGTGTGGAGGGATGGATGAGGAGGTTGGAGGTCAGGAGGATGGGAAGGAGGTCAGGAGGGTGGGAAGGGGAATTGGTTTTGTTCCATAGGAAAATGAAAATAGCACTTGCTATAGAAATGCCAAAGTTTCATCTGTGTTAACCTCTTTACTCCTTTTAAAATAGAAAAAGACATAAAACAAAACAAGCACACATAAAAAGGCATAGGTTTTTGAGGATCTAATTATACTTAAGACCCTCCATGACTTTGTCATGCTTCTTTTTGTCTACACTGTTTAAATTCTCTGAGGTTGATTTTAGGGAGATTTTTGGATAGCTTTCTTTTCCTCTGCCTGATTTTCTTTTACTGAGTCAATAAGTAGTCCAAGTTATTCTTTTTTCCCTAAGGTAACAACAACAAAAATCTGATGATTTTACTGCCTATTTATATCCATACTCCTTATTCCAAGGAAATCCCGGATGCTTTGAACTTCCCAGACCATCTCTAGCTTAAATCTGGATCTTTTCTCTAGATTGTGACCATTTTATGCCAGTGAAAGGCCTCAGGCCTTTCAAGATCCCTTATCAGCTTCTTCTTTTCTTATTAACATCTTACCATAAATCAGTATGGAAATCAGTATGAGTTTAGATCAGTATGGATCTAAGCTCAGGTGTTCTTGCTCTGTTCCATACCAATCATTCAGGAGGTGCTGACTTGAGGGATGGCTGTCCATTTTAGCTTAATTACAAGTAGTTGCTTATGTCTACTTCGGACATCTAATTTACTGATCCTTTAAGGTTACATTATTTTTTCATTCAACCACAACTTCTCCACAGTTTTCAGCATTTTTCCCTCTGGATATTTCTGAAAATCATTCTCAGCTGGGATACCCTCTATAAAACGGTCTGTTTTGTTTTGTTTTGTTCTTTTTTGTTTGTTTGTTTGGTTTTGGTTTTTGAATGTGACAACCTAATCACATCCCCACCTGTAACTTCACAACATTCCCTTCCACTCCATTAAGAAGTTTTATTCACAGATCTCACTCAAGAGTACATCATCAGTGAGACGTATTTTGAGATTCTTGAAGTTATTTTAATTTAAGAGGAAACAATGTTTCAGAAAGGGTAAGTGCCATTCTTTGTTATGGTAAACAGCCTAGTATAAAATTCTATGTTTTCTGGAAATTACATTCCCTGGACACTGATCATCAATTTCTGAATTCTATTTTGGCATAATTTATGTCAATTTGCCAGAAGAACATTCTTCAATTTTTTATTTTTTTTTTCCACAGCATAATTTTAGATTCCCATTGCTTCTCTAAGAACACCGCATGAAGAAATTCTTGCAGTTATCTTACTGATAACTTATGTCACTGGAATAAGCACACGGAAGCCTGCTTCCTCACACCTTTAAAATTAACTCAAGATTTTTCTAAATTTCAGGGAGTGAGAGAGGAGTATATAAACTGCAAAGACTCCAAGTGGTCATTTTTAGCTATAGAGCCCTGGTACTCTTTTGCTACCTTACTATTTTAGTAAAATAAGTATAGAATGAATTCAGTACAGTAAAAATCACAAGTTAGCATGAGATTTTTATGGGTTTTATAAAAAATTTTAAAGTGATTGTGAACACCACAGAAATTATGTGTATCACACAGCATCCATGAAAAGCATCTCTGAGCTGCTTTGAGTAAAACTTCAGGATAGTTAAGTGCTTACATGAAATTATGCATTCTTCTTATTCAGAGAATGTAACAGTAACAGGAATGTAAAGAAATGTAGCAGGAAATGAAAACTGTATACAAAAATTTTGTGTTGACACTATCTGCAGGGACAAAAAAATGCATCTGTTATAGTGATACTGAGGATGCTGAGTTGACCTCTGTTGACAGCAACAGCTACACTAAGCAGGTGGTGCTGAGAAAGGATGACTGTTGTCCCTTTTCCCTTCACTTAAAACTCAGACCTGGGACTGGGTCTGTTCTAAGGATAGATCATTTTTTATAGTTGAGGCACAGTGATATACTATGCACCATTTTTGCCAGAGGATGCTTAGTACATTTATGACATGTACCTCACAGCTTAAGAGCGGGAAAAGAAATATTTCATTGCAACCCTGATTCAGTTTTAAATCCAGTGCTTGCTGGATTTAGATTGTTGTTACACATAGTGTATGTGTAATATAAAAGTGTAATACCAAGTAAATCCTGGGGGGGGGGGGGGTAAAAAAAAAAAAAAAAAAAAATGTGAAAAGAGACTTCTTAAACTAGTTACTATTTCCTTCTCAGAAAAAGATATAAACATCTGCTTCTAGTGGAGTTTAATTCTGAAGACCTTCAAAGTCATCTCTGCTAATTTTTCCTCTCCTTTACTCTAGTTTATCCATTGCAATTGCACCAATTTTTTGTTTGAAATGTGCTCTGTGAAAAGGTAGTAGTAACAGAGTTGCTGCAGGTGTAGAACAAAGTATTTCCCAACCCTTATGCCTTACATTTCATCTTGATGCAAATGAAAAAGAATTAGAAAAGAAGTGAAAATAGAAGCACATAGAGAGATTTCTATTGGAGAAGCAAATTATTTATTTTTATTATTTTTCCTCTCTGTCTAGGAGTCCAGTACCCCAACTCAGCATGAGGGCTTTTGGGAGAATAAGTTCCCTTTGGCTTTATTTTTTGGTTGTTTGTTAGTTGGTTTTCCTCCATGGTCCTTCTTGCTCTTTGGTCTACATTGTCTCAGGAATAGGTATTTTCTTTGGTTCATGAAAACAGCTGCAGACATTAATCTAGTATTGACCTAATGCAGTAATGATACTGAAGACTAGATTTGAGATTGTTAAGCACTGAATATCTTAAATGGCTTGCGATCTGTGTGTATCAACAAGACTAGAAGATGTTTTGACATCCTAAAGCTCATTTTATCTGAATGTCTCTGTGTTGTACTGTATTACAGATTAACTCTTTCTGTAGCTACAGAATATTGTATATAGTGAAGCATGTTCACTGTCAGACTTAAAAATGATTGTAAATGCAAAGTGAAAGTTTTCTCAGATGCTGAATTCAGAACTTTTCTACATAATGGGAATTATTTTTTTTCTATGCAGTTTAAATGGGAGCTATGGCAGCTCACACTTGATCTGAATTCATAGAACTAGGTACTTCAAAATATATTTTTTTACTCTGAATTTCTAGATGTTACCCAATTTTATGAATCCTTGTAATGTCATCTTTTATTTGAAGTGACATGGCCAATTAAATCAATTATACAGCTTACTGTGATGGCTTCTTTGTTCATCACTCCATGCATATAGTTTATTATACAATATTTCTATCCTTTACTTCTGTAGATTCATTGGAATATGCTTTTTTTTTATTTTATTTCTAGTGAAGAGTGGAAAGATGTAACATTATAAACAAATAACTTTGTTCTGACTTATCTAGATCTAGATAAATCTTAACCTCACATTAGTGACACAGGTAACTTCACTGAGATTTTCAAGAGAAACTCTGATATTTGAAAATGTATGTAGTATGAAACCATTTTGGCTTCAGTTGGATTCAAAGCATAGCTGGTAAATGAGCTTGAACTCTAATAAAACTCACATTTAAATTTTCTGACATAAAGCTAAATGTTTTCATGTGCTGTTTTAATCACTGAAGTACACTTAACTCTTAATGTGATCAAGTTCTCTGTAGCAGTATGAGAATGGGGCGAGACTTCTCTTGTTAGGTTGCCTGTGGAGGAACCATGGAATCAAACTTACGTATATCAATTCTTTTCATCCAGAATAATTATGGACTGTTCTCCATTCTATAGAGTGGTTATGTGATTCACTTGTTTATGCATGCAATTCCCTGCATTGATAAGGAATTTTATTTTTTTTGTCACTTTTCCTTCCTTTTTAATTCATATATTTTTTTGGATATTTAAATTGGAATGGCGGTTGGCTGTTCTCAGTTGCACAAGTGAGATAGATGTTCTCTTCACTCCTAAAGAGGACGATTTGAAGAAGCCATCTGGACTTTCAATAAAAAAAAAGCAGTTACAAGAACTGGAGAAGGGCGGTGATGAGATTTATAGCAGACACAGCTACACTATTAAGGCAAAAACCCTTTTGTCTTTTTTTTTTTTTTTTCTAAATAAGATGACAGTAAGATTTATCAAGGGAGTGCTACGTTTAAATGTAATATAGTGTTATTACAGTCAGATAAATCGTGTGCGTTAATTATGAAGCCAAGAATTGCATAACCTTTACCTTTAATTATCTCAGTTCTAAAACACTCATTCTGTCTGGATTGTATGATGCATTATATAAATTTGTTCTGTTTCTTAGGTTATAATTTTTGAGTATCAGAATAATCACTGAAATAAGGCAACTCTGGGTGTGCCTGTGATTGGAGGTGGAGATAGCATGGTTCTGGTTCAGCTTGTTTAATTGTCTCTGGGTTTACTCTGTGTGTCTGATGGAGGTCAATGTCCTACCTACTTCAGTCTGTCCTACTTCCAAAGCAAATGCAGACATGCTAGCTCCTAATATTCTTCCTTCAAACTTTGATGTGAAAAAATAATTTGATCTGGCCATGAGCCAGCAGTGTGCCCTCATGGCCAAGACAGCCAGTGGGATCCTGGGGTGCATTAAAAGGAGCATGGCCAGCAGGTCGAGGGAGGAGATCGTCCCCCTGTACTCTGCCCTGGTCAGGCCTCACCTGGAGTACTGTGTCCAGTTCTGGGCTCCCCAGTAAAAAACCACAGGTGTCTCCTGGAAAGAGTCCAGCAGAGGGCCACTAAGATGATACAGGGCCTGGAGCATCTCCCCCATGAGGAAAAACTGAGAGACCTGTTCAGCCTGGAGAAACTAAGAGAGCTGTTCAGCCTGGAGAAAAGAAGACTGAGATCTTATCAGTGTTTATAAATACCTTAAGTGTGGCAGACAAAGGGGTATGTCCAGCTTCTTTTCAGTGGTCGCTGTCTTGCTGTTAAAGGAAAACTTTAGTGAATGTTGTGGTTTTTTTGGTGTCAAGTCTTATTATCTCATCTTTAACAGAAATGCTTTTAAAAAGCAGTCTCTGTGCATCATTTGCATCATATGCAAACTTGAATATGCAACCAAGTATTTTTATTTATATTTAAATAATCTAATATTTAAATATATGACTTGAATATTTGATTTATTTTGCCCAAAGTTAGAGCACTTGACAAATTCTGAGTTGAAGAGTGCTGCTACTTTTGGTTTTGTCAAAATTTATTATTTGGCTGCCGGCAGATTGGCAGAAGTTCTACTCTGTTCCTGCAAATGCCCTATACTTTTAAACAGTCCAATAGACTCAAAATTACATCTTTCTGAATATAACTTGAATTTAGTTTTGGTGTGTTTTCTTATTTAAAAAAGTAAATTTAAAAGTACTCTCAGGAATCTAGTATGTCCACTGATCATTAAGTCTAATCAACCTGAATAAAATAACTTAATATTCATGTTGATGTGTTGAAAAATAAATATGGAATTGATTTTTAATTTTTAATTTTTTATTTTTATAGAACTGTTGCAATCTACAGATGAATATATATCAAAATACAAACACTAATAGGTTTCTATTTGTCATTGCAACTGGTTTACTGGTCAAAGACAAGCCTAAATTCTTACCTCTAGTCTATAAAGAATTATAGATTTATAATAAATTATTCTAAATAAAATATCACTCTTCCTACTCTGAATTTTAATATCTAGCTGTCTCTGAAGAACATTGAACTAAATGCTATATTTGTTTTGTGTTTGCACTGAGCCTTAAATGGCCTTAAACCTTTCACCCTCATTGCTTAGGTTGGGTTGTATCTTTTGTTTGTTTGTTTGTTTTGAATATGTTATGGTGCTTTTTGTTCATTACAAATAGCAAGTGACATTAAAGGTTCCAGATTATGAAAAGGAATTAAACTTTGAACCAGAATATTTTAAGATAAATTTTCTCAAATCTATTTTGTATAATAATCTAAAGTTAATTATCCCTTAAGAAACATTACTTAAGAATTCAGTGTAATACAGATGATTATTGGACAAAAAGATGTTGCTTCAATAAGTGCTATAATGTTTCTTTTAGTCTACTAGTTTGGGATTACAGCTGTATCATTAATTATCTGACTTGAATTTCAACTTCAAGAAAAACAAAAAACATAATCCTGATTGTGTCTTCCTGAAGCTGATTCTTTATTGTCATTATTAAAAAAGTGTAAGATAATTAGACTTACAAGACAAGACTTATCAGACATCCACTGATGTTATAGGGATTATTGTCTGTTATTCTAGCCAACACCGGATTGGTCTTTTAGAAGTAAATTATTTTCTGCTGTGAATGATAAGGTAGCATAAAGTATTCTGGGTTTATTTTTATGTAAATGACAGCAGAATTTGGCCATCTAATATTTTTCATAAAATGATATTAGTGAGGTCCACTGTATTCCTGTTCATAATGATACTCAAACACTCCTAAACTTAGAGAGCATCCTCCGAATCCTTTCTGTCCTTTTGGTGTCCTATATTCTGCTTTTTGCAGTTCACAATTAGAATAATAATAAAATAAATTTTAAAAATGGCTTTGTGATGCATAATTATATCTTAAACAATAAGAACTCAGGATTACATTAATTTGATAGTTATAAATACATTTGGGATGTACAATTTTACAGGTCTTTCACTGTAATACCATCATTAAGCTGCAGTGGAAGTGTATGATTTTAATTCTTTTGGCAATGTGGTGATTTATTTTTTTATTGACGGGGAAGCAGCATGTCAGTGCATGAATAGTAATGACACATATTCTCTAAGAAATAAACATGACAAGCAAAACCAAGCACTGCACTGAATGCATTTTTAAAGTACATAGTTGGTAAAAGGGAAGCATCTGTTTTAATTTAACAATCATTTAACAATTGTTTTAATTTAACAATTATTTATTTAAATACTTTAATTAGATTTGAGCAAAAAGGGAGTAACTGAAGTGCAGCTTCATGAGCAAATAAAACTTTAAAAAAAAAAAAAAACACTCAACATTGTATTAAAAATATGGAACAATACAAGCCATAGTATTTTATCCCTTGGGTAAACAAAGTAGCTGAAGTTGATGGAATTTTATTGATCTAAAACTCTTGTGACAGTTAAGTCTGAATCACACTTAATTTTACTCAGTTTTACTAAGTGCATGCAGTCCATCCCCTCTCCATTCATGAGTAATATATCCCTGTATGGAAATTAGGCATAGAAACCTGATTTAATTTTAATTAAAATAGTTCAATTTTTCTCTTTAAATGTATGTATATTTATCAGGAGATGCTTAGTTAAATTAGTTTCGTATTTTTTCTTAATACACACAAGAATCCACATGCACATAGGTCTGAAATGTGAAAAACATCTGTCTTGGGACAAGACTGTTCCTGACAGCAAGCTGTAAGGTATACATTCCTTAGTAAACAGTAGACAAAAAAATAGTCTTTCTTGATGTGAAGTTTGAACACACTCCTCACATAACATTTTTTTTTTTTTTTCACTTGAAGATAAGGAAACAGGGGAAAAAAATTTTTGAGAACTTCATATATTATCTGGAAAGTGTCTCTGTGACAGTTGAAAAAGACCATATAGTGCTACATCTGTAGATGTGGACGAGGGTCTAAAGTACAAAACCTTCAAAGACACTTCCACAAGGCATGGAAACAAACCATACAGCTGCGTGCTTAAAGACTTGAACACAAATTACAACTTCATTTATTGCTGATTGATGTCCATTTCAAAACACCTTTCTTAAATTTATAAGATGTTGATTGCATTTCACATACACTTTAAAATTCTAATATGCGTTAAGTTGTAAAAGAATTGTGACTCTTATGTGCCTGTTACATATGCAAAAAGTGTGGTGGGGCTCTGGAAAACAGATGGCAGTGCTTTTGAATAAAATAATTTCCTCCTCACCAAAAAAAAAAAAAAAAAAAGTAATAAAAATAAAGTCTGGTGGGGGAATAAAGGACGAAAGATTTCACATCACCACAGAATGTCCCTCGACTCTACTTTTAAGTAGAAAAAAAATATAAAAGAAATTAGTTTAAGTCATCTTAGTCATCTTTAACCTACAGACTGGAGAGGAATTTGAGTGGAAGAGTAATGTAGCATCTCTGAAACTTTTCCAAAGCTTCCATGTTCATCACCAGTCCTTGCTCACTTGCTCAAGTGTTCTTTGGATGTGCCATCTTGGAGGCAGTTGTAGTAAATTATTGCTTGAAGATGTAATAAGGCAAGATGGCACATGAGGAATCATTAAATGAGAGTGCTCTGTGATCTGTTAGACCATTCTAACTAATGGTCTAAAAACAGAAGTTGCAGCCTTGTTGCAGACAGTTGGGGCTGTGTAAATATATGCCCAGTTGTGCTTTCTGACAAAGATAAAGGAAGAATTATGCCAAATGACATAGAATTGAGTGTGTAATTCATGTTTTACTTCTGTGTTCCTTTACAGATAGTAACTTCATCCTTGCAAATGCTCAGGTGGCTAAGGGATTCCCTATTGTTTACTGCTCAGATGGCTTCTGTGAGCTTGCTGGATTTGCAAGAACTGAAGTCATGCAGAAGAGCTGCAGCTGTAAATTTTTACTTGGTGCTGAAACAAATGAGCAGATGATTCTTCAGATTGAGAAATCATTGGAGGAAAAGATAGAATTCAAAGGAGAAATCATGTTCTATAAGAAAAACGGTAAGCTTTCTGTTTGTTTGTTTGTTTCCTATTTTCTGTTAGTCCCAAAGAATGAAACTTAGCATTAACCTGTAAAATACATAGTTTGTTTTCCACTTAATTATTTTCTATGTCTATAGTCAGACCTAGAAGAACAGATCCGGATACATTTAGATGCACATTGAAACTATGTTTATATTAGTATTTCTGATTTTGTATTAGCTGTCTGGCAAGTTATAAAACTGTGGAAGGAGAAATTCAGGATCCTAAGCTGTATTGTGAGGCACTATGATATCAGCAATTAGTATGACACTGCATCTTTTTTTTTCTTATACTGATGTCCTGACTCCTTATTGATGAAAATTAAATTAAAAAATTAAGGTAGACAGTGGGTATATTAAATTTGTAATCCAATCAGTAAAATGCTTACTGTTTTGAATGATCCAAGTGGCTCATTCTCCGCAGCCACTCTATATAAACTCAATAATAATGACTTTCAAATATAGATAAGTACTCTACATTGAGTTTACATTAAAGAATGTATTGTCACATAAAACATTCTGAGCATTAAGCAACTCCATAGACTTAAGTAAATTTTGGGTTGCATTGCCAAAGCTTTCACTCCTATTCAGGGCATTTAACGACTCTTGCATAGTAAAAGTGAGTGAGCCATGGAAGAAAGCAACCCATGACACACACTCATCATCTTGTTTCATTATATCAGTCTCTTTCAGTGCACCTATTCTGTAAGTGTTTAAGTGCTATTATTCATGTGATCTTTGAACTGTACCACTAGCCAAGGGTGACCCTATGTATAAGATTCTAATAGAACTGCAACCACAGCAGTGTTATAGGAGCCTTCTCATATATTTAACGATCCATGATTTTTAATGGATCCACAGGTTGAGCATCACCTTATGTTTTATTATAAGGCTAGAATTTGTAGACATATGTTTAAGCCATATAGTTTCTCCATAGATTCTATTTATGTCCTTGGTAATGAAATATTTCCTCCCAAAATGTTGTTACTATTATATTAAATATTTTTACAAGTTATTTTCTAAAAGTAATAGGTGTTTAATGACAAAAAAAAAAACGTGTTTAATACAAAAGTTGCTGTTTACCTGTTTTGTGTTCATGACTACTTTTTTTTTTTTTTTTTTTTTTTTTTTTAAAGAGACTCCCATATTTCCTTGAATTCATTAGCTCATTTTTCAGGAAAGTTTTTCAATAAAACTAGTTTCTGCTCTGTAAATCATGTCTGAATGTAGGGAAAAATTATCTTACAGAAACATAAGGGCTGCATTTGACCAGTATTGTAGAATGATAACTGGGCATAACAGGAAGAGATTTCAATATATGCAAATGAAAGAAGTAAAGCTAACATATTCATTTCACTGGCTTAGTCCTGCAGGTTAAATTGTGATTCCTTTGCATTATGAGGTGTGCTTCAAATCTTCAATAAGTAGGACTAATTCAGGTAAAGGAAATTGTAGATCAATTTGCTTGGCAAATAATTTATGAAACATAGGTAAAGAGAAATTGTTTAGGATAAAAGAATTCCCCCAATCTATTCTACTTGCATTCCTGTGTATAATTGGAATGGAAGCCATTCCAAGACTTTTTCTGAGTATGAATAAATTTCCTTGACTGTCTGTTGTAATTTTCATGCATTTCTGTACCATTGTGAAGCATAAATGAATAGGTATTAAAATAACATGAGACTATTTGTATAAAAGCAAAATTTATCTTAAAAAATAGTCTTGGTTTTTTGTTTGTTTGTTAGGTTTTCAACAGAGCTTCATAGTGCAGACATTGAATTTGGTAAATCACCCATTTTAGCTAAATGTTTTGAGAGTTTTTATCAGAAGAAAAAATGAACCAATGAAGCAGTTAAGGTTATTCAACATTGGCAGGGAAAAAAAAAAAAAAGAGGGAGAAAAAAAAGGAGTTTGTGTTACAGACAAATGTTTTAACAATATTTTTAGACAAGAACTTTAGGACTAATGACCTCAGAATGAATGTATGGTTACCTTGAGGCTTACCTGACACTGAAAATACCTGCTAAAGGGGTTAGTGTATAGGAACCCCAGGAACAGAGATCAGTGAGAGACAGGTAACTAGTAAGGTTTGGTTTTTATAGTGTAATATTTCAGTCTCCTGTTATGACTTTAGGGTATCATTTGGTAAGGTTTCTGGCTTTAGTCCAGCATTCAGGAGTATAGACTTACTCTGTAGGCCTAGCTACAAGGCAAAATAAATACTTTCAGGGATAACTTCAGGCACAGAAGTTCAGCTTCAAGGATAATTCTGAGCTCACAGGATTACAGAATTGACTGAAACGTCCCTCAGAATACTCCATAAAATAATACTTTAAATAACTACTTTATAAAAGACACATTAGGATTTTTATTTATTTTTTTTTTTCTGTCCTGGATTTGATCTAAAACTCAGAGGCTAGAAATCTGTAATTGAACATAACATGTTTTTTTTTGTCGTCGTTGTTGTTTTCTTTCCTTTTTTTTTTTTTTTTCTATGTGTATCTCCTTGTGTGGAAAAGAAATTCAAACTTCCAAAACTAATACATGTTGATTTTTAATTATTTGTTAATAACCACATTTTTCAACATTATGACTTTTATTTAAACTTAATTTAAAACTGATTTGGTTTTTATCATTAAATTAAACTATTCATTCTACACAAGTTCTGATTCAAGTTTGGGACTTAAAGCCCTTAACTAGTTTTGATCTGAATTTGGACGTTTAGGTATAGGGCCTTTCACAGTTATTTAACTAGAAATTCTAATAGCAATTTTTCTCAGGAACTCTTCAGTAAAGGAGTGATTGTTGTAACTAAAGCAACTCTACCATAGTACATACAATTTCATAGGAATTCCAGACTGATGTGAGCTGACACTCATTGCAGTGAGAAAAAAACAACATGCAAGGAGTTGGGTAGAGGATATGGATTAATTCTCTGTGGTAAGAAACAAAGAAATTTATTGTTTTGGTCATTTGCTTTTGGATCATAATAGAAGGGTTATCCTCACCTCTTGTACTCTCACCTAACTAGAAAGCAATCTTCTTAGAATGAATAGAAGTACATGTGTTCTCCTTTTGTCTTTCTAACAAATCTTCACCATAGCATAAGATGTTTGTACCTTCCCATTTCTGCCATGTTAGTTCAGAACAGTACAAGAACTGTTGCAGCAGATACAGCAGCTTCAGAGAGATGTCTTTGGAAATCCCATTACAAACATATTTTTTAACATAGTTTTAGTATTTATTTCAGTTCCTTAGACAGTTTTTAATTTATTTTATTTATTTAATTATTAGAGATATAGTGCTTTTTGAAGATAAAAAGAAAAGAAAAAAATAACTATTAAAAAAAAAAAAAAAACCAACAAGGAAATGTATGACTTGCTTTCTTCAGGAAGTTTTAAAATGAAGTATTTTAGGAGTTGCTTTTTATTTTTTTTCTCTTGCTATTTCTACACTTTCTTCAAAACATCTGTGACAAATTAAGTTGTCAATTATGATAACAGAAATGCAAAATAACCTTTTTGAATTCAAGTGACTTGTGAGGGAAGAACTCACTCCAGGGATCTCCTTTTTTAGAGTAGTCTGATAGCAGATGAACACTTCACTAAAGAACTACATTTGAACAATCCCTTCTGAACAATCCCTGTCAGAGCACTGAAAAAAATTATCAGCAATAAGTACGTATAGTTAAATAAGGTCTTCGTGATCCACCAAACTGAAGTATAAACAAGGAGCTGATTGGATTTTTTCCTTTTCCGTTGCAGCCTAAGAGGATGCTACAATAAGCCTTATAATCACTGACTTAGTCCAGCATAAGCTCTCCATCTTCAATCACTGAGAAGGTCATACCTTAGTTCCCTTATGACCCCATCAGTCTTATTTTCTGTGTCTCAAAAGTCAGTTTGTAGTCTTTAAAAAAAAGATTTGATCTTGTTTGTTCTTGCACACACACTTGTATGGTCTTTAGTAGTGCTACAACTTTCCTTCATGGAAAGGAAATTGGTCTCTTCCTGTGAAGGTGTAACCTGTGTAAAATACTGTGTAACCAGAAAAGTTTACTTTTGGTTTAAGGATTTGTGAGAGGCTTCAGTATGGCATCCATTGTGTCCATGTCCTCTGCTCACCACCTCTCAGCTGCCATTTCCGCAATTGGCAGGAATTTGAAAATCCCTTCTGTAAGACTAATGGACGGGTAGGTGTTGCTGGGGCCACCTTTACAGGTTGCCTTAGGACTTGACTGCATATAGAGTTGGCTTAAGCACAGCTACTCATGGGACAATATGACATCTTCTACCTGTAAACTAATTTAAGCACTTTCTGAGGTAAGTATTATGCATCTGCCTTGCAGTTTTCCCTACCCTAAAGGTTTCGTAAATAACTTCTAAAGTCAAGAAGACATGAAACAGCTTTTTTCTCAATTCTCTAATTCCAAGAGTCAGTGTGATTAAGCCACAGTATTCATCTCTACTCATTAGTGTTTCAAAAAATCTGTACCTTTATCTGGAAGTATTATTAATATGATATATTAATATATAATGACATATAAAATTATATAACACCAGAATATTATATCAGATGGGTAGAATAGGAGTTGAAAAACAGTGAAAGACAGAACATCTCACTGAGTTACTAGGTAACACTGGGCAAAAGGCCATTTGAAGCCTCAGGTGTAATGGTGTTCTCAGATGAGCAACAATAACAGCCACAGGCAAATGAAATAAACCTCAGGCCATGAGACATTGCTTATAGCATCTATTATGGATGCACTTGAATAATGTGGCTAAAGAAGATCAAAGACTCCATACATTATTTGCAGTCAAGGAATGACATCTTTTGTTTTAAGATGATTTTATTTTTTTATTAAAAATTATAATAAGTATTAAAGAAGTTTAAGTAAAAATAATTATATTTAAAGAAAATAAGGGTTTCTTAAAGCTCTTCTTTTTACATACACACACACAAAAAGTATTTTGGTCTGCAGAAATGGTATCCCTTTTTTTCCATCAAGAAGTTTAAAGATCTATTTTAATGGTTCTCTGGAAATATCCTGTAGCACTTTGAAGCATAGGAGTTGTATGGTACATTTTTAATATGAACTAACTCCCTGCTTTAGCAACCCTTGAATTGCTTTGGGAAATGTTAAGCCTGGCAGCTACAGGAGAGACATTTATTAGAATTTTCCAATTAGAGAAAATTAAAGCTTTCCATACAAAACCATCAATTTGCTAGCGACGTCTAGTTACTAATGTACAGGAACTTTCTTGACAAGTTGTTTGGCAGGAGAGTTCATAGAAATGTGACCTCACTGCTGCTTTACGTTAAAAATGTGGCCTAGCAAGAAAGTTAAAATCATTCGTAGCTGATTTGCTCACATTATCTAAATTATAGTACAAAATACAGGAGGAGTAGGGGGAAACAGAAAGAGCAAACAATGCTCAAAAATGAATCTGATGGTAATAGCTAACTGCAATTAAAGCATTATTTCTTTTTTGTTTGTTTTTCTTCCCTTTCATATAGCTCAATAGTAAAATGTTAGGATATCTCTGTGCTATTGAGGAAGTTATTTTTTAAAAAGCAATATACCTGTGTGTGTAGAATAAAGGCATGTCCTTATTTTCTTCCATTTTTATAGAACAGGAAACATTTAAGCTTCTTTTCTCCGCAAACACTTAATTTTTCAAAATGCAAAGTGTAGCCATACGTAGACATTACAGACAGTCCCAGCTTCTGCAGTGAGAGCAGCAAAAGGGGAAAATGGGGCAGATGTTTGTTCCTCTGGAGATCCGTGGCTCAGACTCTGTAGAGTGTTGGGTCAGTGAAAGCCTGCAAGGAGGTAAAAATAGGGGTTGAACTTCAGTTAGAAGGAAAAAAAAGAAATAAAAGAAAAAAAAAATAAAAAGGGAAAATCCCATGTGCAATGTGATCTGAAACATCTGAGATCTTTTGCTATGATTTCATGAGACTTCAACACGAAGTTGCTTACCGCTGCTTACTAACTGACAGTGCTGAGACTTTATTCTGATAGCACTCATGGTGACATTGGCTAATAGCTTCTTTCAAAAGCAACATGATTTATTAAAAGCATAATTCACTGTGAAAAGATTTGTTCTCATAGAAGCACAGTGATAAGTGAATAAATCCATATAAGAGTTTCCTGGTACTTATTGCATTGTTACAATGTGACAAGCTTTTCATTGCTTACAGATGCTTACAGATTTGTTTCCATACAGGCACCATGTGTTTCCAGCTGTACTTAATACGAATGTTTATGTTGTATGCACTTTTTATTTTTTAAGATTTATATAATTATTCTCCCTTTTGCACATGCATTTTAAGAGACATAGGTATTTATTTTGCTGTGAGATACTGGGGTCAGAACAGTTAGTCTACACTTCAAATTTTCTTATGGTTTTATGGTCACAGTGAGAATGATGATAGGTTATGCTTTAATTTTTATAAGGTTTTAAATAGGGCTTAGCTAAAAATTGACTTCTGTACCCATGCTTCAGCATGAGTTAGGCTGATGTTTGTTTAAAGAAAGGACAAAGATCCATCTCTCCTGATGATCACCTGCCTCCCTTCTGCTGACATTTCTTTAATTTTTTCATGGTCCTCAATAAACTTTATTGGATCATGCTGCAGAATGTAATTGCCAACTCTTATGCTAACAATTGCAATGAGTTCCTGCAGTATCTCCCTGGTGTGGCTTTTTTTTTTTTGGAGGAACAGCAGGAGGTTCATGATAGCACTGTGTATTGAACCACCTTACTGATTTGTCTTGGGGAATTGCAAAAACAGTGTGATTTTATAGAGCAGGTAAGTAATGAAAAGGTTAAAACCTACTACCTTCCAACTGGCAGGGTTTCTGTAATTCTTCTCAATGGAAAGGCTCAGAGTCTGTTTACAACATGTGTTCACATAGATTCAAATGGTGAAATGGGAAGATTAATCCTCTCTACACCATTATGTAATTTTTCAGTGCATGTTTCAAAACCCTCCTGCATAAACCCATAAACCTGACAGGAGGGAGATAGCAATCCAGATTCATGACACAACCCTTTTTCAGGTCCCGGACAGGTCCCCTTCCTCCTAGAAAAGTGCTGGAGAGCAGAAAGTCAAGAGCAGGTTAAAATTCTTGAATTATGGGCTCAACAGAAAATCCTCAAGCTCATTTGAAATGGCTGTTATTTACAGATAAATCTTAAATTTTAGACTTCGACTATAGAGTCACTAATATAAACAATCTCTGACCTTATCTTATGGAAAGGCGATAGAAAATAAATTATCAGTTTCTAAATGGAGCTTTGCAACAAGAGTGGACAAATAGCCAGCAGAATTTCTACTTCTCTAAGTAACATTTAATGTGAAAGTGTTTAGAATAAGCATGACTCTGCATCCAGAATTTCTTCTATCTTTGGGAGACCTACTCTTCTGTAGACTCTGACCCTTCTGTTCATAGAGGCTGCCATTGGAAGAAACACCAGAACCCGGATCATGAAAATGTCTTGCACAAAAATATTTTTATTTATGCTTTTCTGTCTCATTATTTGGAGTTGAAAAAGTGGAAAACTTACCAGTACTAGTGTCTGTTTTGGTATTGCTGTGTTGTTGTTTTTTCCTAGGAAGCAACAAATTCTGTGTAATTTTGGAAGTTTCTTTTTAAGAGGATATAATAATAATAAGCTCAAAAATGATAACTTCATTTGAAAACATGGTAGTTTTTAGATCAATGTGGAACACACTTCCTTCTGATGTCAGAAATTTCAGACACAATTTTAAAAATATTGGTTAGCTTTTTGAAAGAAACAGAGAAAAGTTTGGGGAGAAAGTTATGTATAAATATATGTTTTTCATGCATGTACATACATACACACATACTTTTAGCTAAGAAGTCATCCTGGCTTAAGAAAATTTGTTATTTTTTTGCCTTTTTTTTTCCAAGTGACAAAAGTACACACGTCAGTAGACTAAAAACTCATATCTGCTCCTGTCATTAAGTCTACATTTTGAACGAGGAATTGTTAAAATCCCAAAAGAATAAGCACCATAGGCTGTAAACACAATTCTAACAATAGATTTCAAAAATACAATAATCAAGGGAAAGTAAGTAGACTTTGCTTATTTTGAGTGTAACTCAAGAAAAAAAAAAAAAAAAAAAAAAAAAAAAGCTGATATCTGAAGAGAGGAAAAACAAGACTACTCAGGAAGGATTGATCATGACTTTTTTTCCAAAACAGTGCATAGAAAAAACTGAAGAAACTATATTTTTATTTAGATTTTTTTTTCCTGTATGCTGGGAACAATATATATAACAGTCTATGGTTAGACATTTAATTATTAAACAAGTAAGGTAGCAAGAATATTTTAAGATATTTTTTAAGACTTTAACTATTGGATATTGAATTATATCAACAAATTGCCTCAGTTTCTGCTGTCACAGGAGTTAGCTGACAAATGCCTTGTAGTGTTATGTCTGTGACAGAATAACGATCTTTGACATAGGAGGGAAAGTAAGTTGCAGACTGCTGGTATCAAGAAATTTGCCCTGGAGTCTTTTGCATTTAAACAGAATGCATTTCATTGACTTCACTGAGGTTTTTTTTAATAATCCTGTGTATTTTGCTAATTGTTATATACGTAACCTAGTAAATGTATTACATCAGGAAAGTTCTTATCTGCTTAAATGCAGTTTTCTTTTCTAATCAGGACAGAGATAGGAAAAGAAAATTAGAGCAGACAAAAGTAAGTAGCACACATAGGGATAATGAGTGTCACGTGGCTTCAACAGGCATCACTTAGCTTCTCTGCTTTTATTCAATGAAAACTTGTATGTAACTAGAGGATTTTGAAAAAAGGAATTTCATTAAGTAGAAAATATAGTAGAAAGTGGTCATAAAAGGAGAGATAGCAAAGCTGAGTAAACAAATCCAAATTGTAGATGTGCTCGAGTCCATAAATTAGTTAGTATACAGCAGACTGTACTAGCAGTTGCATACAAAAGAAAAGAACACCAAGGTTGGAAAAGTCAAGCACTCAAACCAGGAGCTGCCAGAACAGACCCAGCCTCTGTCAGCATATTAATAAATTCAGATTTTGAGGTGGTGAGGAAAGTCTTTCTCTGACTAACACAGGAAGTTTGCAGCAAGGCAAGGATAGGAGGCTGATGTGTTGTGCGATGTCTCCTCTTAGTGGAACGTCTTTTCCCTTTCTCCATCATGGCAGTGATGACAGCAAAATTAGACATGTTGTACAACATGACCTATGAGCTATTGAGTTATCCAGCAGTAGTGGGAACAGAGTGTAAGATAGAGTTTGTCACTGAAAAAGAAGGGGAAACATGGAGAGGGGATTTTCACGTTCTCTGATGAGATGTGATAGATTTGAATAACACTTGCTCTATTGCCATGTGTGAGAGATGTGCAGGGAGATTTTTAATGGAAGTTTAGAAATCGCTACACAGATCCGCAGAATTGCCTGTTATCTGCTTATTCATATTGAACCATAATTTTACCTCATTATTAAGGTATTTTACCTATTCCACTCCCCCCTACCAAGTTCTTGAGATACCTCTATATCCTCATTTGAGATTTATTTATTTATTTATTTTTATTTTTAAGGGATTTAAGTTGACTCTTAAAATTTGTGGAGAAAACTAATTGCAAGTATGATCTGCTGGCCATAAGTTCTTGAGACTCTTTTTTTACTACTAGGAGAGTGCTAGCACAACCATCAGTGACCATATGCATGAATTACCTGACACTCCATATGTCTTCTTGTAAGTTTTCTTGCAATATTGTCAGACCAAAGACTGTCCTAGGATATAACACATTGGCTGTCATCAACAGGAGCAGAATTCAAGGGAAAATTTGATAAATTTTGTTAGTATGTACATGCCACTTTTGCAAAAATGGAGAAGACCTAGGTACTTACTTGCTTGAAGTAGCAAAACCTTGAGTTAACTATGTTAACTGCATTGTCAAAGTTTTGGTATTTACAAGAGAGAAAGTACTCTGATTATAGCTGTACTTTTTATTTCAGCTACATTCCCTTCTAGTTTAGTTCAGTTGCTTTTTTTTTTTTTAAAGAATTGTTTGCTTCTTTGCACTTTGGTCTCCTCAACAAAGTGTTGACACCTTGTCTAAATCACAAAACATCCAAAACAAAATGTTATCATTGGCACTTGGAATCTAGCCAAAAAAAAAGTTAGCTTGGTGTTTCGCTAGACAAAGTCTTTGGTATCGTGGACTGTCAGTGAGGGTGAAATAATCTGGCTAAACTTCTTAAAAATAAGCCAATGTTTTATTTTGCTAACAATTATTAATTCTGTAAATGAAAGGATCATGTTGTAAAGCTGAAGAATTAGTATCAACCCTGTCAATACATTATTGCAGTTATCTTTGTCTTTTAAATAACAAATCCCTGGAAAATGTGGTGTGTTTTTTGTTGTTTTTGTTTGTTTCATTTTCTCTTAAAAGATAGATTTACATCTGTTTAAAATGTAATGCAATGTAAAAAAAAAAAAAAAAAATCTACCAGATACATGATGTCATATATGATGCACATAAGATGTGCAGCTTAGTTCTGCTTTTTTTTTTTTTTACATAATACAATTATGGTAATTATTAAATGAAGAGATTTTTGTGTGTGTGTGTGTGTGTCACAGAATTTGTTTATATAACATTCAAGACATTTATGCTTTCATTTTTTTTTTTTACACTAAGAAAGATACTTACTGCAGAAAAGCACAGTTAAAACGATAAAGCAGAGGAGATGGGCAAATAATTTTTTTTTATTATTATTATTTTTGTATTCCATTAAAGATTTAAATAAACTGGTCATCAATAATCCCTCTCTGTTTCTGTAATACCACTGAAATACCCAAAGATTTCTGTTCTGACTCTTGCAATGGGCTTTGTCTGGGATAGTTGTGGTTGAAGTTCGGTTAAGTATTACTGTATGCTGGGTGGACATAGCTCATGAATAAGGTTAACAGTCTGAGTTTGTTCCTCGGTTTAAGCAGACCTTATTTTCTAATGACAGGAATACTTGGTTCTAATGGTTATTGGTGCTATGATGGCAAGGGTTTTTTTATCAAATCTCCTTTTTAAGTTCCTGGCCCTGTTGACCTTTGTTTTGATTTCAGTCTAAGGAGACTTCTAACTGTCAGAGTGAGGAAAGGTAGAAATGGAGGGTGAGAGAGTGACTATAAAGCATTCTCTTTTTTATGTATATATGAAAGGTGGACTGTAGCCAAATTGCTTTGTGATAAGATTATGCTTCATTTGGTCTCTTTTCTCCTTTCCTGAGATGTACTTCTATAGCCCTTGAGGATATTAAAATATATTTTGAACATTCAGTTCATAATGCAAGAGAAAGACTAGACTCTTCCTCAAAGAGTAGTGGCTTGGAGCAATAAAGGTCTGTATATAAATAAACCTCCAAAAGAAATGTCTTTGATAGACAACGCCTGGCAATACGGAAAACCTTTGTGTGCACCATCTGAAGCAGGGAAGAAATTTCTTCCTCACAGATGAGTGCACTCAAAAGAACTATAACTGCATTACTTTTTTTCAGTGAGTAGAAAGTTCTTCTTTTGGCTTATAGCATTCTACAGTGTTGGCTTTCAGTAAAAGCGGTATAATTGATTGCATTGGATAAGTACATTTTTCCAATAATGCTCATCTGGAGTGAAATGTGGCACACTTCTGTTCTTGACAGAGTGCAAGCACATATGATCTAGTCCTGGCCTAAACTGGGTCATCTCCTCTAGTCTGGAAGAGTATTTCATATATATTTGCACTCTTCAGAGTAATGGCAGAAACCCCCAAAAAGTAAACTTTGAACTTTTAAAGGTTGAGTGTATAAGTAATGTCAAGATCTGCAACTCTGTTATGCTAAGCACTAACAGAGAACTCTTTGAGGGAGAAGTATCCTATGCATGTATCAGATATGTGTTTTCTTTAGTTGTTTGTACTATTTCTTAAGCATACTTGCTTTGCTTAAAAGAATAAAAATAAAAATAAAAAATCACACACACATTCATGGAGTAGTACAGATGAGAGAAAATATGATTGAAGAGAATCAGAAAATGACATTACATGATTTCAGTGACTAGTATTCACCAGCAAAAAGCTCAAATACACATTAACAAAAGAGAAAAAGCATTACAGCATGAAACACTGAAAATATTTGTCTCTATTTCTAATTATTACTGATGGCAGTGTTACAATTACTTCCCTAAACATATAAGTCTATCACTTCAGATAAAGTTATCAAAGGTGCTTCTTAGCATAACTGAGTTAGATTTATATGGATGTATCTAATATCTCTAACTTTCTGCCTTAAACAGCTGTGATGATTTATTTGTGTGTGTGTGTCAAAAAGATGTGAAACAATTTAAAAAAATAAGATACACATGTATTTCTGGAGATTTCAACAGACGTTTAAAAGAAAAGGCTGCTATTAGTATTGTTAAGAAGATGAAGTTGAGAACAGCTTTTTGTCCAACTGAAGCTACTGCTAGAATACACAACATAAAATTTTAAAAGAAACATGAATATTAAAACTATTAAACATGAATAGTTTAAAAGTTATAATAATATTCCGTAGATATCTGTGATTCTATTTTTAAGCCATAAAGTAAAATTGCTTAATGCTACCTCTCCTCTTTGAATACACCACTTCAGATTGATAAGGTGTTGGCTCTATATAACATTTCTGACAGTAACAGCACTAAGCAGTTTTTCCCAAAAGTTTAGGTAAAACAAGCTATGTCCATGTAAATTTGAATTAAGAATGGAAAATTAAAAAGAAAGAGGGAAGAATAGAAATATATTGCTTCTGATGTCAGTTCTACCTTCTTTTAAAAGAGCTTCTTTTTTTGCTCTCTCTCTACAACCTCAAAATAAGAATGATTAAACCTAATATAAAGTCAGTCTGTTTTCACGCAATTTCTCTGTCCTTACCCAATCTACTTTCCTTCTGTTTCCAATTCTCTCTATCTCTACTTTAAAGTGGAAACTTAGTGGAAAAGTCTCCTTGAGTGGAAACATTATCTGGTGACTCAACCATTGTCAAAGCCTGCCTCTTGGGAAGTTTACCCAGGATAAAGAAAAGCAGATTAATTTCTTTTCAAACATACTTCTACACCTGCATCTTCAGAGGCCCTTCAAAAGGAAAGCTGCAGTTTTGCCCCCCATGCTTGCCTACATCTTTTAACAGACAGAGAACTTCCAGTTGAAAATTTAACTTAGATTAATTGTGATCTTGGTGTGTTCAGTTCATTTTCTCTTGAAATGAACTGCAGAAATCAGAAGGAAAAATAGAGGAGGAAATAACTAGTCTGTTTGTTTTTACAAAGGACAGCTCCAAAGCACAGCTGATAGTATGGCAGTAGTGGCAGCAGTCATTGAAGGAACTTTGTTCTTTTCTGAATGAAAATATACTTTTGCTTGTAAATGAATGTTAATAAGAGTGTGATGGGGATGAAAATGAATATGGAAACATAAAGAAATCTCCAATAAATTTTAAATTTAAAACTAAAAAAACAACCAACCAACAAACAAACAAACAAAAACATGCTGTAACAGTAATTATATACCTTGTAAATAATAGGAGGAGAAGGAGAGAAGGATAATTGGAGATAGGAAGTATTGATAGCCAAAAACTGAAAAACAAAACCTGGCATTGAGCTGAATTGTCCCAGAATGGATGGGATTGGAATCCAGGGTGCTTGCTGAAATCTCCATTACACTCCTAGCATATAACATTCATTATATTCTGTTCCAAGTGGTCTGTGTTAATGGGAGACCTGTAAATGTTTCCACTGGAATTGAACAATATATATTGCAAATATGACGTAACAGAATCAGTGAAAATACCTATTGAAAGTGGTACAATTATTTACCAGATCTGGGAAGAGAAAGTTTGGCAAAAAATTAAAAATATTGTCAAACTCTCTGTTGTTTAATTAACACCTTAGCAAGCTGGCCTTTATACATCGTAAGAAAAAAACTGATATTAATTTTACAGAAAATTTCTTGTATTATAAATCTTACCTGTAAAATGTGAGGAGTTAATTCTTTCTTAGCTTAAGTTACTTTGAATCAAGCATTTACATTTTCTATTCTAAGTCTGATGTCTGATTAGTTTAAATATCTTTGAATTAGTGGAATGATGTTCTGACTATCAGGTCTTCTGTCAAGAGATTTTAATGAGTATCAAGCAAGATGATTAAAGTAAAATGATTTTATAGTAAACCTGGAAGCTTCAGATGTCAAGTTAACAAAGTGAAAGCTATTCCAGTAAAATAAGCAACATCAGTTGAGAGTTCAAAGGAACGCATGGTATCAGAGGAGTAAGCAGTTTCATTAAATTCTATTAATGATCCCTGCAGATAAATTTTGCATTTAAATTAATGCCTTACTTCCAGAGAAAGCAGTATTACTGAGCTTCAACCAATGATGCAAACAGATTTACATGAGCTGAACATCTGTGATTTCCTGACAACTGACCTCTTAAATAAGATATTTTTTTTTAGAATTGCATTAGTTGTAGATTTAGTAATACACTTTTTTTTTTGTTTGTTTTTTTTTTCCCCTCCTCTCTCTGCTAAAAGACAGCTGTTTGAATTAAATTCATTCTTTATCCTTACAGGGTCTTCATTCTGGTGCCTATTGGATATTGTTCCCATAAAGAATGAAAAAGGAGATGTAGTACTTTTTCTGGCCTCTTTCAAAGATATAACAGACACAAAAGTGAAGATTGCTGCAGAAGACAAAAAGGAAGGTTTGTGTGAATTGAAACCAATATTGATAAGAATGTAGTTTTTGAGAGTCACAGCTACTTAAACTCTCTCTCATGCACACTGTTAAATCAGAGACCTGTTAGATTTCCAAAGAATAAATTAATAATTAATAATGATCTGTCCTTCCAGATCATGTTATTCTTTGGAAATCGAACAATTTGTATTCAATTTTGCTGCTCTTTAATATTAGTTTTTCAATAAAAATAATATTTACTGAGAATTGTAATGCATCTTTCTTTTATAACTTCTTTGTACTCAAAACAGAAAATGTTGTTTCCCTGTGTTAATGAAAATTCTTAAATTAATATTTATTCTAACAATGTCTGCCTCCTCTCTACAGTTGGAGAAATAATTTCATCTTCATCTTCATTTTTCAACCCTGAATAATTGAGGGATTTTACATTCTTCACCTATTTAAGAAAATGTATCACAGAATTTCTGAGCTGAAAGATGGAAGAATCATAGAATCATAGAATATCTGAGTTGGAAGGGACCCACAAGGATCATTGAGTCCAACTCCTGTGTCCCTAAAGAAATACCAAGAATATTTGCAGATTCCCCTTACATAAAACTTCAACCAATCACTTCATGTTGAAGAAAAAAAAAAAGAAAGGAAACATTACACTTATGAAAGTTTTAGGAAAATTGTTTATTAAAACATGGCATAGAATCATACAGAATAGAAATTGTCTGAACATATGTTCTCTAAGGCTAATTATTTACATTATGAGAGATGCAAATTTTCAGAATACTGAAAAATCACATTTAAAATACCAGTGATAGTTTGAAATAGGTGTAGGAATTATGATGATTATTATTGTTGAACTATTGTTTATCTGTTAAACATTTTGTAGCTGTAATACTTAGTTTAGGATGGATTAAAATGGTCTCCAGCTTTTGATGTGAGTTCATGTTAAATTGAAAATCTAAGCAGATTTTAACTCATGTTTTCTGTTACACATTTAAAAATTAATATTCCTTCTAGATCCCAACCATGTTCTGACTGTGAACATACTCATGCAGAGTTGCATTACACCAGAAAATGCCCATTCTTTTTTTTTGCTCTGTGTTGGCAGCTTGAGTTTTAAGAATTGCTATAAATTTATGACTAATGAGGTTTGGCTGTCTTGTGTGCTACTTTCTGATCCTGGTTGTTACTTCGTGATCCCTAGTTGTTACTTCCTTTGTTACTCATGTTATAATAAAACTTATGGTTTTATTATAAGGAGATATTTGTTTGAATTTCCCCTTGATTTTCTGCAGCACATTTATCTATTTTATCTCATGTGTTCAGACAACTTCAGTTGCTCCTTTGTGCCAATGTGACTGCAAAAGTCCACTTTTTTGCCTGATTTTCCTTTACCCAGCCCAAATGTCAGACACTGTCTGTGACCTTTTCTTTTGAATGTCTCATTTTAAATACAAATTTAACAGATTCTTTTCTTTTCTTCCTCTGTATAAAAGTTTCCAATGAAATTAGTCCTATCATGCAATGATTAGAGAGGACTTTTTCTTTAAACTTTCTTTTAAGATAAAGGGAAAAACTTGTGTAACACAGTCCTTAAGAGGTGCTGTGACAATCAGCACCTCATGTTTTTGATTTTGTTCCGTTTTGTTTTAAAACTTAATTTACCATCACTTCCCTCCATGACATCATGCACCCTATTTAATGGCAACGTTCTTAGAGCCCTCATCTTTTCAATATTGTCAGTTTGGTTTCAGCACTACATTTGTTGCCACACCTGTAAGTTTGTTGTAGAAATATACTCCATCATTAGTATAAAAAATATAAGTAATAAATATTAACCAGAAAATCACCTGATATTTAATGTGGGAAGGAACCTCTGGAGAATGTCTACACCAATTCCCTTTCACCTACTCAAAGCAGGGTCAGCTAGAACTTAGTATGTGTCCTGAGTATTACCAAGGATGGAGACTCTACCACTTCTCTGGGCAACCTGTTCCAATATATGACTGCCTACAAAGTGGAAAAAAAAATCCTTATGTTAAAATGGAATTTCATATATTCAGTTTGTGCCCAGGGCCTCTTGTATTTTCACTAGGTACCACTAAGTAAAGTCTGGCTTCCTCTGTATTTCTCTCTATCAGGTATTTATACACACTATTTTTCCTCCTGGTCTTTCTCTGCTCTGGACAGATCAGTCCCAGCTCTCTCAACATCTCCTCATGTGTTAGATGCTCCAAATATCTAGTCATCTTTGTGGCCCTTTGCTGGACTCACTGTGTTGATGTGTGTCCATTTCTTTCCTGTTAAAGGGGAGCCTGGACCTGGAACCAGTATTTACGATGAATCTCACTAGTACTGAGGAGATCATCCCCCCTAACCAGCTGGAAACTCTCTTTCTAATGCTGCCGACAGTGTTGTTGGCTTTCTTTACCACCAGGCACATTGTTGGCCCATGCTCATCTTGGTAGCTACCAAAACCTCCAGGTTTTGCCTGCCAAGCTGCTTGCCTGCTAGCTGGCCCTCATCCTGTCCTAATGCATAGGTTTGTTCCCAATTACCTGCCCCCCCAGCAAATATGTCATCTAGTCTCCTCCCATCATTCCTAGTTGAAAGGCTTCCCTGCCAGGTTAGCCTTCCTGTTGGAAAAGATGCTTTTATCCCAATAATAATTGTGAATGAAAAGCTGGACGCTTTTCCCACCATGGATTAAAATAAGCTGCAGTGATATGGTTTAAATGGTGAGCCATTTTTTACTTCCTATTAATTCTTTCTAAGAAGACAGATTTATTTTGATTACACATTGTTGGAGGGAGAGGTGGTTCTTTTCAGTGTGCCAAAGTGAAATACCATATGTCAACCATTTTATATTCCATATTTTTGTGTTTAAAAAAAAAAAAAAAAAAAGGCTGCTGAGGACAAGGATTGTCTCTACTAATAAATTTTGCAACATGCAGAATGATTTGATTTATTCTGCTTAATTGTTCTCAGATACTTCTTGATCAAGCTACAGCAGTGAATATTCAGAGCACAAAACTTAGTTTTAAAAACTTTTTCGGGTCCAGAGAAGGGCGACGAAGCTGGTGAGAGGCCTGGAGAACAAGTCCTACGAGGAGCGGCTGAGGGAGCTGGGATTGTTCAGCCTGGAGAAAAAGAGGCTGAGGGGTGACCTTATTGCTCTTTACAGATACCTTAAAGGAGGCTGTAGTGAGGTGGGGGTTGGTCTATTCTCCCACATGCCTGGTGACAGGACGAGGGGGAATGGGCTTAAGTTGCGCCAGGGAAGTTTTAGGTTGGATCTTAGGAAGAACTTCTTTACCGAAAGGGTTGTTAGACATTGGAACAGGTTGCCCAGGGAAGTGGTGGAGTCACCATCCATGGAGGTCTTTAAAAGACATGGAGCTTAGCGATATGGTTTAGTGGGGACTGTTAGCGTTAGGTCAGAGGTTGGACTCGATGATCTTGAGGTCTCTTCCAACCTAGAAATTCTGTGATTCTGTGAAAACACATTATGCCTGTCAGGAGACAGGGTATTTAGAAGGGGATGTACTGTCACCTGGATATACATTATTTAAAGCAGGTAGAATTGTTTCAGGATGAATGGGACATTGTGCACTTGTGTCAATACAGGAGGTGAGATAGCAGAATAGTTTGACTCCTCTGCTCAAAGGAGCTACATGTCATGGAAACCTTTGTTCTTTGACTCTGTTACATCTTCTCAAGGATGACTTTGTTTCTGGCTGACCATCAGAGTAGAAAGAGTCTGAATTTCTTGTCCTCGGTAAGGAGAACCTGCTTTACTCTTGCTCATTGCATAAGAGTGCAAACACCCAGGAGACACACATAGAGCTGTCTTTTCTGCTCTTTTTATTTATTTTTTTTTTTACATGTGAGCATATACCTTTGCACCTTCTCTATGCAAGCAAATATGTTGTGTTTGAGTCTTGAACCTGTAGAAGTATTGATCTTCATGGCCATTACTTTAGCATTATACCAAGTTTTAAAAGTAAATGGTGGTTTTAAAAAGTTTTAAAATTATGGAGGTGAGGAAGAAATGTCCTTTGCAGTACATGTTGAGAGAGAGAAAGGAAAAAAAAAAAAAAAAGGAAAAAAATAAAAAGAAGAAAAACAAAAAAAATGATTCTTAAGCAAATTAATATGGAGATGTTGAGGAGGCAGCATGTATTCTGGAGAATATCCTGGAAGGATGAGAGAACAAATGCATTATCTACCATTTGACTCACTGGTTCCTGGATAAACTCATCCAAGCATCCCTAGATTTTTAAAAGACAAGTTATCAAAAGATGAGTTTTGTAGGAGTTTTTTGTCTGTTCTGTATTTCAGCTTGGTGGTTTTCTGGTTGTTGGAATATGTTGAGGACAGACAGTGGAAAATATCTTCAGATTTTCCTTTCAGAGTTTGCTAGTTCAAACATGTAAGACTGACAGCAGACATCATGGAAAAAAAAAAACACAAATGTGTTCAGTATGTGCATTGCCAATTAGAAGAGATCTTCAAAGTTGTGTGTGCAGTATGTTATGATTTGTGTTTTGGAGGATAGATAGAGGGAGTTAGGTTTGCAGAACCTTGTAAATAAACTTAAGACTTTCACAGGCCTAGACATAGCCTGGTGTCTTACATTTTATTAATTAGGAGACTAAGTGATCTAGGATGTATATTGTACATGTCTTCAGAAACACAAGTAAGGGTAGCTGGAACATTTGCAGAATTCACTTATATTTGCAGCTATACTGAAACTAGTTCATGCAGTGGCTCCTCCGAGCAACTTTGAGGTCCTACAAAGACTCCATAAATAATGTCTATTAAAAGCAAGTTCTGCCTAGCTGTAACAAAAACAGTTTCAAGGTTTAAAACAGTTTTATTTCATCTCCTGTCATTTCATATACTGAAAAAATAATTCCTTGAGAAGAAATCAGAGAATTTGTAGGTGTTTCATTGACCACATAAAAACAGACAGGTTTTTGAACTTATATGCTCTTTTTAGCTCTTTAAACTAACTTTAAAAACAAAACAAAACAAAACAAAAATCTCTCTTTCTCCCATGCCTTACATTTGGAAAAACTGTCTTGTCCACAAAGTGCTTTTATAGGTGACTGATCTGGTTCTGAATTGTAGATAAATGTATTAAGAAAACAAGTCCTTATTTGTCAAAACTCTTGCTTTCATTATAAGGTAGAAATTACTCAGGTATTTTTATTCTCATTTTAACCTTCCAAGTGAGCAAGTTTATATTGTATTATCAACTTCTGTGCAAATCATTTATTAAATTAATATGTAAAACATCAATGAGTGTGAAACTACCACCACTTCAGATTAGAAATAAAATAAATAAATAAACACTTTGGAGTAAAAAATATCAGTAAATAAAGTACATGAATTAATCATTAATCATTCCATTAATTAATCATTAATCATTCCATTATCATGGAATTAAAAGGGGGGATAGAATGAGGCACTTTAAATTCATTGAATTTATGGCCCTAAATATTATATTCATGCACAGAAATGCACTATTGCTTGTGGATGTCAATGACAAGTTTCTCAATGACTTTAAGAATCAGGAAATAAAAGACGTGTAAAAAAAAAAACAGCTGAATAATAAGTAGTAATCCAGCAAAAAAATATTTAACAATAAATTTTGTTCTGTATGACTACATATCAATAGTCACTTCAGATAAATTAGAAGGTATGTTTCAAATTTAGTAGCATAATCAAAATGACTATATTTCCCCTAGTGCAATAACGCTTTATAAATGTGGAATAATGAGTTGGCGAATAAACTATTTTAATGCAGTTATGAAATAGTTTTGTTCATTTTTTTTTGAGTTGGGGTATTTTATTTTATTAGAGATTTTGCAATTTTTCAGGTAAAACCTGGGAGAAGGCAGTAGTGTTAACAAACAGAAATAGCTTAAAATCACTTTACCTTCCTTGTTCTGTTGGATCTGTCTATTGTTAGAAGTAGCCAAAGAAAGATGCACCTACTTGGATTTTTATTTTTGTTTCAATTCTGAATTTTATGAAATATGTCCAAATACCAGCTTCTGGGGAAAAAAATATATATATATTATATAATATATAAAATATATATTTTGGGGGGGGGGGAATGCAGACCCTTCAACAACCAAAGTAGAGGTAGAGAGAAAGAGAAATCCCTGGTCTTTGTGTGTCTTTCTTCCACCTCCTAATTCTTCATGATGGAAGAATCAGCAACTTATCTCATTAAGCTTACTGCTGTTTAAAAGTCTTTCCAATACATGAGACAAGGAGTAATGTATACCATTGTTTCTTTTCTCTTATTGTTCTCTGAAGGTGTAATATTAAAATGATGAAGATCATACATTTGTTTCTGTGCAAAAATTAGTCTCTTTGAAAATATTTTGTAATATTTAGAGCTTTTCAGCTGGCATGTGCATTAAGTACGTTTTCTCATTGAATCAGTTAATCAGTTAACAGAGGAAAAAAGTGGCTAGAGGCTAACTTGGATCCACCATACAGCTAATAGTTCCATGAACATTTGACTGTTGTTGACAGAACGAATATGTCATGAAACTAACAGACCTCCTGCAGCATATTGGCCACGGTAGTGCTTTTATCCTGTCATTAATAACAAAGCACGTTTGTATCAGTTTTCTTTATACTGACAACTGCTGGTGTGGTGTACCCTGGAGAATAATACCTGGAAGTTAGTGAAAGTTTTTTTAAAAACCTAGAAAAACTCATTTCCAGCCTTCCCTATGGTGTTTTTTTTTTTGTTGTTTTTGTTTTTTTTTTCGTTTTTTTTTTTTTTTTTTCCTGTTTGTTCAAAATCTTTTCATAATGCCTTATCCTGTGTTCCTCAAAATCAGCTTTCCTTCCTTCTTTCCTTCCTTCCTTCTTTCCTTCCTTCCGTCCTTCCGTCCTTCTGTCCATCACATCTTAATATAGTAATGTTTATACTGTTTAAAGGATAGGCAGTGTGTCTGAGTCAGTCTTACAGCCTCATCTGGCAAGCAAACAAGACAGCAGAGACAATCAGGTGGTTGAGAATGGAATAGAGCCATGGAGCTAATTAGATTGTGCAGTTGTAAAAAAAAAATAATAATAATAAAAGAATGTAGCAACCAGTTATGGACTTGTCCATGCTGGTGAAATCTGTCTTTTCAATCCACACTATTTACTCAAAACCTGTGAAAAGCTGTAAAATAAATAAATAAATAAAATACTTCTGAGAGATCCAAATTTGCAGTCTCCAGCCTTTAGACCAGGGCTTTGTCCTGGTCTGCGGTAGAACTACTTTACATGAATACGGTTACTTAAGTGTGCATTTTAAAAATGTAACCCTCAGAATATTTTACCTTGCTTTACTCTACGTCATTCACATATTTTCAGTATGTTCTCTTCTGAGTTAAATTTAAGAAGTGCAGGTTGCTTGTTCTCTAACATTCTGAAAGATATTGTGATGCATAAAATACTTGTTTTATTCCAAACCACAGGGAAAATATCTATTTTAATTAAGTAGACATTTTATTTTTTCCTAAAGAGAATCAACAAATGTATTTAGTTATGTTTCAGTGTCACCTGCTCCTGCATGGGTTTACAGATGCCTTATAAAATTTAAACTCTTGGTATAAAGGATTTTCTGTTTATTCCTTTCAATACACTTCTGAGCTTTTTATTTAGTTATGTCACCCACAGAATGCTGGAGAATCACTTTCAGTCTAGTATGAACTCCCTTTTACTGTGCTTACTGCAGGTTTTTATGAGTTTATTTGATTTCCTGAAATCTGGAAGATGATTCAGAAATCTTTGTCTAGACTGCTACTATTCATTTAAATATTTCTGATATGATTACTTAAGTAAAAACAGATCAATCTTTTTGATTTTCCTATGTAATATGAATGAGATACTAGATGTTAATCTTTCATGTCATATATAATTCTATGCAAAACTTTCTGTGGTAAAGATCCATACTGGTAGTGGATGTTATACAACACCTTGTTGAGCAGTTAAACACCCAATGTAGCTGGTGTTTTTAACTAATTTGTTGGAGGTTTTTTGGTTGGTTAGTTTGGTTTGGATTTTGTGTGTGGTGGTGTTTTTTCCTTCCTTCCTTCCTTCCTTCCTTCCTTCCTTCCTTCCTTCCTTCCTTCCTTCCTTCCTTCCTTCCTTCCCTCCTTCCCTCCTTCCCTCCTTCCCTCCTTCCCTCCTTCCCTCCTTCCCTCCTTCCCTCCTTCCCTCCTTCCCTCCTTCCTTCCCTCCTTCCCTCCTTCCCTCCTTCCTTCCCTCCTGCCTCCTTCCCTTCTTCTTTTCCTTTTTTTTTTTTTTTTTTTTAGTAATAATACATAACGGATACAAATTAATGCCATAAGAAAAATATCAAGGATGATGAGACTTTGTTTGTTTGTTTGTTTGTTTTTTCCAGTAGCATGCAACATTTCTGGCTTGAGCAGGTTCACTATTTGAAAATACATCTATTTCATGATCTCCCTCATGCCACAGCTTGTCTACTATGGAGTGAGTGTAACATTTCTGGGTCACATTGGAGTTACTCACTGTAGATTGCATGAGTCTATGGCTCAAGATTAACATGGTTCTGAATGTATGGGATGGATTTGCTTTTCAAGGAATATTCAGTGCTATTCTCTGACTACTCAGTTGTGATTCAAAGGAGAGCAGACATAGGTTAGGTTTGAATTTGGTCAGTAAATCAGGTTCTTTTGCATTGTGTTGTTAAGGCAGCACAAGCGTAGTGGAGCCTATCAGAATTTGTGACTTTTTTTGCAAGGACAAAAAAAAGAATTAAATCTCCACTTTCTATTGATGTAAGCTTGATATATCATGTTTTTATAAAACAAAATGTCATTGGCTACAAAGGCATTTGCATTTTCTGGTGCTTTTCATGTGCATGACAAGTTTATGAGTTCTCAAGCTGTTATGAGTGTAGTGGTAAGATTGGCAGAGAAGGGTTCTTGTTAGTTTCTTTTCTTGGAAAAAGACTTCTGAGATTGTCATATGTGATTGTGTTGCTATAGCTAATCTCATTAAAGAAACAGAAAAGGCATTGAACAACATCAAGAGAGTTAAAAAACATATTACCATATTTCTCAACTAAAAAGGGACTTAAGACTAAATTGCAAAACATCCTTTTTAACACCTATTTAGGGGGGATTATCATCACAAAGGAAGGAGTGTATAAAAATGCCAGGCAACAGAACCCCCAAACAGCTTTTTCTAAAACACTGATTTCTTACACTACTTGGGAAGATGAGAAGCACAATATAAAAATAAAACAGCAGCATTTAAAGTGCCTTTCTGCTGGTTGGATTCACTGTGGTGTCTTTTTGTCTAACATCCTTCAAAAGGAAAGTGAATCTGTTAGGTACATAACAATTTTTAAATATCAGTAATAAACAGCTGTATATTAAAACAAAAACAAAAAAAAATAAAACAAAACAAAACAAAAAAAAACCTACCTCCTTCAGAATACTGATCAGTGAATTGGATATGGAGAACCACTCTGTGATAGAAGCAACTGGCTGTGCAAACATACAACTACTGTCATTCTAAGTACCGTATCAAGCCCCACAGCCTGAGTAGGTTAATGAATACAGAACTCTTATTAGCTGGAATGTTAAACTTACGTAGGAGAGATGGGATCCATCTAAACCAAAATATTATAAGATCAGTGGCACATGAAATTGAAAACCTTATAAGGAACTTTTATTAAAGAGTGGACAGAAAGTGTAAAATCAGCAGCACTAATACATAGGAAAAAAATAGTCTTACCTGACTGTACATACTTTTATTATGTTTGTAGTAATGCTTACCATTCTGGAAATAGATGTTGGAGTTGTGGATACTTTTCAGCTCAGTATTCAATGGGTAAAAAAAAAAAAAAAAAAAAAAAAAAAAAAGAGGAGAGGAGAGGAGAGGAGAGGAGAGGAGAGGAGAGGAGAGGAGAGGAGAGGAGAGGAGAGGAGAGGAGAGGAGAGGAGAGGAGAGGAGAGGAGAGGAGAGGAGAGGAGAGGAGAGGAGAGGAGAAAAAGGCAAATCTAAATTTAGGAGCCATTAGGAACAAAGCTGACAGTATTATTTTGGTATTACATAAAGCGACTGTGTATCCATATCTTGAATACTGTATAGAGTATACTGAATACTGGAAAGAGGACCTGCTTGAATGGACTGCTGTGCTAGAAGAACCTTGCATTGTCGGGGTTGCTGAAAGCACTCAAAGAAACTCTACGTGAAGGCACTGTGCCTGCTTTATGCAACGTGACTCAGCATGGATCTCAATGCACATAGGCTGTTGTATCCACCGCATACTGGGGTGGACTGTCTTGTGCTTTTTAGGTTAAAGACCTAAGCGGTATTAAATACAAGGAATTGTGAGAACAAAACATTTGGTGAAAGAGTCCTGAAAATATTTCTAGCCAAAACCTCGTCTGAGATAGTTTGTTGCTTTCTCAACATGTCTGATAGCATGTCTGAAGCATGCCTACCTGGAAAGGCAGCAGAGTTGGCTTCATCTAGCATGACAATTTAGGTTGAGAAAGCTAAGAAAATGAAGCCTGTAAAAAGTGTTGAAGATTTTAAACTGAAATGGCAAACATATATACAGCTATCCAACCCTACAATGGAGACCCAATTCAAGAAATTCAGATTTTTTGCTCAGGGAAGTGGAGAAGCAGTCTGCACTCACCCACAATTTATGAATATTTTAAAAATTTAGTTTGTGTTTTAAATGGTTTGATAATTGAGAGATGGAGGTTTAAAAGAAAAAAAAAAGTTGTCTTTTTTTTTTAACATTTTCCAAATTTGTCTTACATTTATTTGTTTCTGGCAATTTTATGCTTTGTAGACAGAAAATGGAGATAAGGAAACTGCAGTATGAAGTGTGGGGCTTCTTCTTCCACCTTCCACAGCTTTCGAGTCGCTAATTTTGATTTGCAGTGCAGCTTTTTTAACATGTATATTTATTTTTTTTTACCCTTTCTCCTCCTCATTGACATGTAAAAAATCATCATCTTGAGAGGTTTCTTACATGAACTAAGTGAAGCATTCTTCACTAAAAAGTTTGGAAAGTTTTGTTTCTTATAGCTTTTCTTTATTTATGCTGCTTCTTTGTAGAGACAAAAATGCACCCATTTTCTATAATTCCAATCTTTCTTCCTTTTCATAGGCAGGTTTCAAGATGTAGCTATTTTTCTTGTTAATTTCAGCCTAAATTAAAGTACTAAATGTGTTGTTTGTTTTCCCCCTGGCCCCCCTTCTCCCTAATTTGTATGCATTGAGTTGACTTTAATTAAACCTTTTTGACAGGCAGCTTCTTCCTTTATTCGCACAATTTCTTTTTTTCCTGAATCCTGACACATTGCAAAATGTCTGCTTTCATTTACCCTGGCGTCAATTCTCTGTAATTCCATCAGAGTCAGCGGAGTTACCTTGAATTTACTGCTGTATAAGCAAGAACTCTTTTTTCCCATGACTGACAGTTACAGATATCTGAATAGAAAAAATAAAATAAAATAAAACCTTTTCAAAACGGTGTCCAGTTTTTACCTGAGTAGATTTTATGTCACACACAAAAAAAAAAAGTCAAATGATTATGACAATGACCATGTGGAAGGAAAATTAAAAATCTAAAAGACTTAAATTAAAATTTGAATATTACTAATGAGAAAGCTTGCAAATTAACACATTCTGATATAATGCAGGCCAAGTACAAGTCTTAGTTTTGTAAAGTAAACTACAAGAGGAGAAAGTAAATTGTTATTTTTGTTTGGTTTTGTTTGTTTGTTTGCTTTGAAGTGGTAGATCCTAGGCACTCTTGAAGCTTGTCAGTAATCAAGATTTCATGTTCTGAACTGGTAAACTTACCTATGAAATCATATGATGGAATTAATTGCGTCTGAATTGAGTGAAGACATTTGACTTTTAAAACTTAACAGTGACTTTTATTTTCCCTTCAGGAGAGGGATTTTGTTTTCTTAACTGCAAAATATTAAGTAAAACCAATAAAAGGCATATATAGGTGTATAAAAAGGTGTGTATAATCTGCATATTTAATCTTATTTATAGCAAATTCTAAAATGTCAATAGTACAACTCTCAAAGGCTGAAGTGTCATTTTCTGATTTAATGGACTCTCACTTCTGTTCTACAGAAAAATGGAAAGGAAGAGGAAGAGCTGGGTCACATTTTGATTCAGCTCGAAGACGGAGTAGAGCTGTCCTTTATCATATCTCTGGACACCTACAAAGAAGAGAGAAGAACAAATTAAAAATTAATAATGTAGGTGTAATTATTATTTTTTTTTAATGTACTCTTTATACCGTTCTTTTTTGGAAGAAAAAAAAAAGTGTTGTAAAAGGTCAGTAGTTATCTTAGAAATGTCCTAATCATATCATAACAAGAGGAGTAAAGCAAACTTAAGTGCAGTTCTACCTACTATTGTATTTTTAAACTTCATATAACAAGACAGTGTATTTAGCTATCAGACATTCATTTACCTCAGGAAAATCCCATTATTAAGTTTCTCAGAACTGTTTCTCAGAAACAGTTTTTCTTAAAATCTCAGAACAGTATTTGGTTTATTTGTTTTTCACTAGCATCAAAAAACTCCAAGTAAGGGCCTATATTCTTATATGTTTATAAAAAAAAGTTTAAAATTTAAGTAAAAAGACAAAATGTGTCAAGGAATTGTAAGTTAAAAAGGAGGACTGAGATGCTGAGAGACATGTGGTCACAAAGCAGACCCGAAAAATACGGTCGGTCTCCTGACTCCATTTGCTGATGATCCCATGATCTCTGAACTAGAGAGAAAAATATTTATTTAAACACCTTTGAAAATCCATGACAGTGCCACAAGAAAGAAATGGTCTCCTCTTCTTCTCCTGGAAAAAGTAGATAAAGGATATGTATCATGAACACCCTGAAAATCTAGTTGTTCCACCACCTTTTATTGGTCACCAAAATTAAGCAGCAGTACAGATACATTGCTCTAGACATTACTACGTTAGAAATTAATATCAGAAAAATCTTTGCTAGACTAAGAACATGAGAATAAACAGCTGGTATATGTCTCAGGGGGCATACAGTCACTTTCAGTGAGTGTAAATTGTAAATGATAAAAAATGTTAATTTAAAAAAAAAAAATTAAAGAGAAAAAGATTAATGCTGAAAAAATTTTTAAAGTGTTAAATTCTTTAGAATGTTAAAAATATTTTAAAATATTAAATGTTAAAGAAATGTAAAAAAATAACAACAAAAAGCTGCAGAATATTATATTTTTATAGTGCAGCAATATTTTTAGGAATGTGACTTTTAAATATCCTTTGGTGACTTTCCTGTACTGTCAAAATCCCTGTGCAGATGATATTATACTGATTTAAAATGTGTGTATTAAGCACTCATTTACTTCATTTAGTGAATTTATTTTAAGGGTTTGAATTCAAATTAAAAGAGGAACATTTTCTTCTTTTTTGTGATTAAGAATGGACCAATGGTAGCAACAATGAGAATTCAGCCCCCCAGTTTCATGAGAGAACTAGGAATGGAGAAGGCAAAGATATCAGTATTTCAAAAGAATTGCACAGACAGAAAGGTTATGACAGACAACGCAAATGTAATTAAGTCTGGAGTCATGCTGTTGTCTTTTTTTATATTCATAGTTAGTAACTTTGAAATCAGAAGCAATCATAGCTTGCTATACACAATATTGTTTTGTAAGGCTCTTCATTACTGGCACAGCATTAATTGGGGGCACAATGACAGTAAGCAAGATTTTTGTTAGTAAGTAATTCAAGACTATTCATGAACTACATGCTGCTATTCAGCAGGGCAAGTGGTTTAGTTAAACTCTGGAAGATGAAAGCTAAGTATTTATAAAACTTGTTTGTTGGACTGAAGTCTTTTATGCAGAGACCTTTGTTAGATGATAAAGACTCAAGGTACAGGACAAAGGTAGACATTATCTAACAGTGAAGGCAGTAAGTTCTAAAGCCATATTATGGTGGGTCTACCTCAGTATTTTGGTTTCGATCAGACTGGAATTTTCAAAAGAATTCTTACTAATTGTGCTTTGATTCACAGCAGTCTCAGGGCATGTGAACTGGATACCTTCATACCACTAAGCCAGGACTCTCCAACTAGCTGTCCAATCCACGGGACCAGGCTAGACCTACTCTGAAACAATCTCTCACAACTCTGAAAATATGCATAGGAAGGATATTTTGTCTTTAGCAATTTCTATTCCATTCTATAGGTTTATTCCCATTTTGCAGTATTATGTCCTTATGTACACAAAACTTTAGCCTGTCTGGCAGAAAATCATTGCTTTTTAGTCAGAATTCACCCAACAGAGGAAGAAATATTTTGCAAGATTCCATCCCCTTCTGATTCTATTTATTCCATTCCTCATTAATCTTCTTCCTGCCCCAACATTCACAAAAGCTATTCCATCATCAGAACCATGTATCTAAATAAACATGAGGTTATTGTTGCTGTGTTAGCAACAAAAAGATCTTGTTAAAAATGTTAGTATGAAGCCAAGACAAGAAAAAATATCATAAAATAGGCTTCTCTAGAGAGATTGTGAATTAATCTAAATCTAATCTAAACCCACAATAGAACTCGTGGTATAATGCTCAAGTCATTTGAATTGGAACCTATATCTCTGTTCCTTCTAAGAAAATAATTTAATTTGTTTGGGATATTTTCTTCAACATGTTTTGCCACTTTTCTTTTTTGAATATTTTGGAAACATCAAATCCATTTTATAATTTATTTTTAATTTTTATTTTACAGGTAAATTCTCGATATTTCATATCAATGTAGCTTTTAGATAATGTATGAATTCTATGATGCATTTTAATTATGAGATTAAAAGACAGTACTCTTCGATTCAGATTTTCAAGATGAAAAAATCTCCACTAACAGTGAAAAATAATCTGTCTTTCAGCATTTGTAATATTTGTTTTTAGCAAAAATTCCTTCAAAAAAAAAAAATCAAAGAATTTGCATAAGTTTAAAATAATATGTAAATATGTTTGTGTTTTTGAAAGATATGTTACAATTTTAATTCTTGCCTGCATTTGAGTGTCATATTTCTTTGTAATTTTTTGGGGAAAAAAAAAAAAAAGCTATATTAGAAAAAATGTCTGTGTGATCAAATTAATGTTTTGTCTCATTACATTTTTTTCTCTTTTCAGAATGTTTTTGTAGATAAACCAGCATTTCCAGAATACAAAGTTTCAGATGCAAAAAAATCCAAATTCATTTTATTGCATTTTAGCACTTTTAAAGCTGGCTGGGACTGGCTTATTTTACTGGCAACGTTTTATGTTGCTGTGACTGTACCTTATAATGTTTGCTTTATTGGCCATGATGAGCTGTCTACAACTCGAAGCACAACTGTCAGTGACATTGCAGTGGAAATTCTTTTTATCATTGGTAAGATATCTCTGGAGTTTGATTGGGGTCTTTTTTTTTTTTAAAAAAAAAAAAAGGTTTTCACAAAACGTACGATGTAGAAGAGGGGAAATCATATGTTTTCATGATTTTAAAGAAAATAAATTTTGATTGTGTAGTTTGAGATTTTACCTGAATTTTACATTTATTTACATTTAAGCGCTTCATGTAGTCCTGCTATTTCTCAAAAGGGAGTTTGAACATAAGGTTGAAAACCTTTTTTCTTTTTTTTTTTTTTTTTTCGTTTTTACCCTAGAGATGATTAAAACCTTCCCAATTCCTCACAATAGTGTTGTTTGCAACATTTTTTTTCTTATTTACCTTTTACAAACACTTAGAAGACCCACAGACCACAAGTTGAAAATCACTAGATTTTAAAAATTAATTTCATGAGATTAAAATTTGCATTGCCATAATGTTAATATACAATGTCTATAAGTTATACTGACAACTGGGATAAAATTTAAGTGGTTTAAGCTTGGCATCTGGTCCTTTCTTTAAAGTTTTTATTTGAGTGGTCTGTTTAATATCTACACCTTCAATGAATTAAAGTGGAAACAAAGTGAAATCTAATAGCAAATGAATCATAGCAAAGGATTTTCTTTTCTTATATTACCTTTTATTTCTTTCTTTACATATATAGAAAAGAATCACTGGTTAGGGTCACACAGAGGCTTTTTTCCCAGCATTTTTGTTGTGACATCACTGATTGTAGTCACACTGACCATCAGATCTTCTTATAATATGTATGTGAAGTTATTTTAAATAAATAAGCAAAGTTGAGTATGTATTTCTTGAATGTGACAAGACTTAGGGCAGGTTCTAACAGAGAAAGAAAATGAATAAAAGAATAAAATAACCTTAAGATTTTAAAATGTTTTTCAACTTTACTTTTCTATCTTTTTCCTGAAAAAAATATATATATGTATTAATTCATTAAAAGCAATGTTATGATCTTTTCTAGGAGAATCAAAGACTGAAACTCTTTAAACACTAAGGAACATCTCTATATGTCTATAGTTTAACAGGAGATTTTCTTACAAAATAAAATAAAATAAAATAAAATAAAATAAAATAAAATAAAATAAAATACTTGTAAACTTTATTCCATCTTTTTGATATGGTTACTGTAGACAATAAAACTGGCTTCCCTGCTACTGATGGAACATGCAGCTTTTATGATAGATAAGTATATATGCTGCAGCTTTCATGATAGATAAGTATAAATGTTTCCTCCTTTGGACATTCATTTGCCAGTGTGTTTAAGGTGTAATCTTCCTCTTACTTACTATGACATTTTATCTGACTCTCGGATTAATGCAAGTGATCCGTATTGAATGGTACTGAGGCACTGCAGTAAGAAATCTGTTCTGCAATACAGATCATAGAGGGCTTTTTTTTTTTTTCCTGTATGAATGTAGTAAGGTTATGACTCTAGTCAGTCATAAGTGACTCCATTTTAAAGAATACAAAATGAAATAATTCCACTTGATCTACCTGGGAGTCTTTCTGTGTTTATGAAAAGAGTAGACTCAAAGTTAAGATACTTTGATAATGGTTGTGTCCTTCACCTCATACAGGTGTAGATAACTGGCTTGTGTTATGACTGTCTTTATTAGAATCTGAGCACAAGAGAGTATAATCTGGGACTGATTAAAGTGTTGTAGTTTTCATTTGTAGCAAGACAGATGGCATACTGCTCAGTGCTACTTTTCTGTTTATATCTTTTACTGGAAATATAGAATTCTTATACTAGTATAAGTCAAAAGCAATGGTATTTCTATGACCAATAGAGTAACTGGGTAAAAATAATCATAATAATAATAAAAGCAAGATTCTCTGTCAATTTTACTTGATATTTTCTGGTTAGATCTTTAGCTCTATCATTTGGGAAATAAAACAGTGGATTGAAGCAAATATATTCAAAGAAAATTGTTTAAAATCTTAGAGAATACTTCTTTACATAGTTTATATTGCTGGTAACCACAAATACTGTACTGTAACATACTATTTTTTTTCCCCCAGTTTCATTAATGGCTTGATTTTTCCCAAATTAATTGCTTCTCAACTTTTTTTTCTGTTTTTAATTTGTGGATCTGGGGAAAGTTTTATAGAGCATTTTCAGGACAATCTCATTCTGCATATAAATCTCTGCACTAAATTTATAGAAAAATAGTATGTTTATAGTCACCTCTTAATGGTCCCTTGTCCATTAAAATGCTGGATGAATTTCTCAGAACATGTGTTACCATAATGAAAATAGTAAAATTGACAACATGCATAAAATTACACATAAGCTTGAGAGCACTGTTACACTAGGGCTCTGCCAAGCACAACTTTGATGAGTGATCTGTACACTCTGAGAAAAGCCAGTGAGATGTGCTGAGCAAATTTCTTTTTTATGATGCTACCATCTCAGCCAGACAATGGGAAACTCTGCTTGAGATGGGGCCTTCAGCTATTTTACAGCCCTATGATCATGGCTTGAGGAAAAAGAGTCTATCTGCTTTGATTGCATTCATATTTCTCAGAACATGGAATGATATTCCTTTTATGCACATAACTTGCATAAACTCTTATTTGGATTTATGATGTCTTACTTTTTAGTTGTGTTATCAAAGGGAGTCATGTCTATAAAAAGGAGAGATGTCTGCACATCAGTTGAAGGGAAATTATAAGGTTTCCTTTATGCAGAAGAGTTTGAATGAATATACTGGCTTTTTTTTTTTTTTTTCAATTTGCAATTCAACATGTGCTTAAACATTATAAAATACATATGGAAGTATTCACCTTAGTTGGAGTAATTATGAGTATTAATCTGAATTAAGCTATTTATGAGAAAAGAACGTATCTAGCTAGAGTTTTAACTGGTTTAACCTTTAAAGATATCTAAAATACAAACGGAAGATTAATAATAATAACAGTCCATTTTATGATACATTTGAAGAAGATGTTGGTTACAGAAAGTAATTAAGGCTTCTCAAATTAAGTTAAAATTATTAAGTTAAAATAAAGTTAAAATTATTTTTTGCTTTATTTTTCCTGTACATACTAGTGCTTTAATAAATTGCTTTAGTTTAGAACTCTTTGACTGCTTTATGTATCTTAAAATCATAAAGAGGTGGAGAGAAAACCTTCTTAAGATTAGTGTATTTAAGTGAACATAAAATAATTATCTTGGCGTCTCAATTGATGAGTGAGATTGCCTGCTTTATGACACTATTTACTTAAAAGTTTCTGTCCTATCCCTTAATTTGCATAGGTAGTAGCTGGGTACTTCATTTGTAGATTAGGTATGTCTAGGGCCTGGACGGATGAAATATCAATAAGAAGCATAATATATTTTTGTTAGTTTTAATTAATATTTGTAAAATAATGTTTTCTGACTTTTTGACAGGAAAAAAAAAAAGGCTGGAAGAAACTCTTTCCCATTTCATTCCATTTTATTAGTAATACCTTCCTGTTTGCACAACATTTACCTCTCCATATATATAGTGCTTTTCTTCCTATTTCATTCCAGCTCCCAGATATTGCCTTATTTATCTTTAAAACATTTTGAACACCTAAATCAAAGGAAGTAATGTTACCTAAAGACTATTTGTATTTTCTTGCTATGTGCTCAGATTCATTACCACACAGCACTATTTGAATAGGATATCTTCAACAGGAATGAAGTTCAATGCAATTGTTCATGTATATATTTTCAGGCTAATTGTAATACTTTAAGTACTAGATAAGAGGTGTCTGAGTATCTTGTCTCCTGAGGTGGCCAGGAACATCTGTACAGAGAAAAACTAGAAAAATAAGAACCCTTTCACTTTTAATTTCAGTTTTCTATTTTTGGATTCCATCAGTTTCTGATGGAAGGTAGAGGAAGCTGGCTACTAGTTATTGGAATAAAATATGATGCTATGTATAACGATAATGGCAACAGTCAATTTAAATTATTTTCCCCAAAGTATTCTTTTGCTTACCTTAGGGAAAAAAAAAAAAAAAAAAAAAAAGAGACAACTTACCCCTCCCCCCTCAAGTCTAAAAACTTTCTCTATAGTTTATGATTTCAAGAGAAAAAATGAATCATGGTTACTAAGATTCTCTTTGTATATCTCTCTGTCTTATTAAATACTGTTTAACAGAGTGGTTATATTTTCAATAATTTCAGCTTTTAATAGCAGCATGTTTAGAAGCCATAATGCTGCAATTTTTGTTGCATGATACTGAAAATTAGGGACATCTCCCATCTTTGTCTATCACAAATCTAAATTACTCAGAAGCAACAGATATTAAGTAACTTTAAAAGTGTCTTAAATCATATGAAGCCCTTGAATCTTTAGTATTTATAAATTTTAAAATATGATATAAAACCAGTATAAATTTGTGTTAATATTTGTGACTTACACAATTGTTCATGTATGCATAAAATTGTATTGAAAATTTTATATATCAAGAAAAAATTGTGAGAATCAGATGAGATAGTATTAAATGTTATAGTTTTTTGGGGTTTCTTTAAATTATTAAATGTATTTTCCTTTTCTCCTCATATTCTTTTTTCATTATTGTGGCTATCATTTCATATCTTTGAAAGTGTACAGAAGGACATATAAAACAACTTTTGTGCCTAGAGGACTTAAAATCTAATAAGAGGTCTTGTGCATTTTGAAAGGAAATGGTAGTGGAACAATATTTTAGAAAGCTTACCTTCAGACCCTAGTATGCAAAACATTAAGTAGACGCCAAGACATTGGTTTGAATTTATATCTGAGCATTAAATAGTATTATTCGTGAATACATATGGACAAAACTTGAAGAAGGATAGAACATCATTGATATACCTAACATTAGGAAGGCAAGGACCTAATACATTTTTCATGAACTATGGGTTGCCTAGAAGTGCGAATAAACATTAAACAATATTTATGTTGAAAAAAGCAATACATTTCTTAAAGATTCTCAGTCAATATGGCAAATTAAAGTTTGCAAGACCACAGTATTGGTAGAGATGTTTCCAGTAACCTTCCCTACATATCCTTGTAAACAGGACAGCAGCACTTCTGCATGCAAAATGCCATTTCTGTGCACAAAAAAATCCAGCTGTACATAAAGGAGACAAGCATATGCCACAATAATTTAGAAATGATCATTTCCATGGAAACATTTCTGTATATCAAGGTAGATACATTATATGATAATGGATGCACCCTGAAAATTTGACTTGAATTAGCTCTACTGACTCTTTTTCATTTGAGGTATGATCTAGTAGCTACACGTTGATTTTGTAAAGGAATACCTGTAACAAAGCAAGTGTGTCTTATGCAAAAACATTTAAGATCATTGGTTCATCATGAGTATAGACTGAAATATGCAGCATTTACTCTCTCCCCTTACTATTCTGGAGAGAGCTCTGTAGGCAGCTTATAGCTGGGACAAGATATACTGCATTTATGCTTCTGAAAAATATATTCAGTCTGCCATTTATCACCTGTCCTAAATGAATATATTCACATTATTTTTCTTTCCTCCTTCCTGTTTCACAATGAGACTTGTAACATCAGAGTGACAGGCTTCTTAGAACTTAATAGAAAACAGGTTCTTCATTTTTATTTTTATTTTTTTGTCATCTATACTGTGGTATCATTGTAAAACAAACAAACAAAAAGAAGTGTGACAATTTATTGTTTCATCTGTAGTCAACACGCACATTATGAAGTGCTGTAGTAATAATTTTGTAAGGTAATTTTCATTCTGCTGTTGCCTTTCATAAGATTTTCAAAAAGCCTGTTAATATTACCCTATCATATATTGTATGACTGACTAGTGTTAATGCTACAATCAGAGAAAGTGTGCATTTAGGTTTGTTATCATAGAACACAATGATAAAACAACACTGTAGATTAAACTCAAGATTAATGCCTTGATTAACTACCCAGGCCATTTCCAAGAAATGGTTAGGTGTTTAGTAGTTAACCATATTTTCATTATCTTGCTTGTGGCCTTTTTTTTGTTTTTTTTTGGGGGGGAAAGGGGGAGAGGACAACAAAGCAGTTATTACATTGCCTGATTAATGTTTTATTTGTTCCATCTTTTCATTGTTGTCTGCAGCATTTCTGTAGACAGAACTGTTGTGATAGTTTTGGATAGAATAGAGTTATTTTTATTCATAGTATTTTGTACGGTGCTATGTTTTGGATTTGTGATGACACAAATGACATAGATAACACATCAATGATTTAGTTACTGATGAACAGTGCTTAAAATGAGTCAAGAACTTTTCAACTTCTTATGCTGTCATGCCAATGAGGATGCTGGGGATGCACAAGAAGCTGGGAAGGGACACAACCAGGACAGCTAACCCAAACTGATCAAAGGGTTATTCTGTTCAGCAAGAAAAAATTGGGGGCAGGATGGCATGGTTGCCTTTGCTCAGCGCCTACCCAATTATCAGTCATCTGGTAATAAGCAATTGTGTTTTGAATCACTGTTTTTCCTTGGTTTTGTTATTCTTTGCCTTCCCTCCCCTCTCCTTCACCCTCCTTTTAAGTTATTAAACTGTCTTTATCTCAGCCCACAAGTTTTCAGTTTTTGTCCATTTGATTCTCTTCCCTATCCCATGGGAAGTGGGGGAAGCAAATGGATGTTTGTGTGATGCTTAGCTGCTTACCAGGGTTAAATCACAGCAATGTTTTTTGTGAAGTGCCTCACAACTATATTTGCTTTGCACACATTGAATTTATTGAAAAGTTAAGTCATATGACTGATGTTCTTTTATTCCTTGAAGTTGCTTCTTTCTACCATATTTCTTCAAGTTCTATTAAGAAAATTACCCATGTAGAAACTTTCACACTTCAGCAATCATAAATACAAGCTTTTTTAAAAACAGAGCCAGTGGCACATATTTCAGATATATTTTTAGTTCTTTGTTTTTATTTCAAGTCTCCACATTCTGTATCTTCTTTGGGGAAAAAAAAAAAAAAAGTATATTTCAGTTACTCAGTGTGCTCATGGATAGATTCTGTTTTTAAAGGCAGAGTATAGTTTGTTTATAATAAATAAATAAATAAATAAAAGTCTTTCCAAGTCCTAGTATGTTACTGTAAAGGTCATGGTATGTGATTCTTTTGTGGAATATCGGCTACTGTAGAAGTGAGATTACATAATCTCTGTTAAACATCCTCATAGTTAAGGAGACCAACTTAAAAAGGTAAACTCAAAGGACTAAAAATCAAGGAAGGAGATAAAGGAGTGTGACTCTGTTTATTATTTAAGTCTGTGGTCTTTCTATCTGTTTCATATTGGAATTTGAGCTAATGGTCTCTCAGTATGGTAAAACATTACCATTGAAACCCCTATTTTAATTTTTGTGTGCCTATCATTCTGTATGCCTACTGCATGCCTACAGTAATTAGTAGAGCAGCCTATAACTATGATGTTGGATTGAACATACCATGGCAAAGCATTGGTATATATTGGTATATACACTGTCTATACATTGTACTCCTGGAGGGAATGGTTTTTGTTTCCACAGTATCCATTCAAAGCACTAATGCTGTCAGATTTTTATGTTAATGGATAATTAACCTAAGTAAAACAGTATTTCCACTTTGTCATGACCTCAGTATCCCATTGCCTTCTGTTGCAAGAACAAATAGTGAGGAAGAGCAAATCAGTGTGTAAGATACAGATGGTTTTGGTTTTGGGAACCAGATGTTGCCAGAGAACAGATCTTGATCCATTAAAATGAGTAAACATTTTGTCAGTTTGTCAAACTGTACTGCAGCAAGGTTGAGAACGTATGTCAGAACACTGCCTTGGAGCAGGGAATATGTCACTCCTCATGTGCTGTACCGTGATCAGCATTTTGGAGTCCCATAGTGAACAAAATCCTTTTGTAGAAGAAATTTGACTAGTAAAACAGCTTACTATATTCAGTGATGAGTTTAATACAGCAAAACCTGTTAATTATATCAATTCCACATTAGCAGAATCCTTTCTTTTTTTTTTTTTTTTTCCGAAATCAATCATACTACATGAATGTGATTTCCCTGTGATGAGCATTTTAAGAATTTGTAGCTCTAAACTATGCTTCCAATATTCATCTTAACTGTAGCTGTCCAACCAAATCCATGAAACCTCTAAAAACGATCTTTGAGTGGAGGTGTAACATGTCCCCAATATGAAGTTTCCATCCTCTGTGAATGCCCACACAAACTTGACTAACCTGCTTCCTAAAGAGTCTGGAGTGCTAATGACCAGGAGAAAACTTTACTGGGGGCTGCATGCAAAGAGAAGTAGGAGGAAGAGGTATCGTTAGTAATATTTTGCCATTTTAAATGTACTGTTGCTTAAGGACTAAATCTAACCTTTTTATGTAATTTTATTTAATGATTATGCTCCTCAGTGTGATATGATGTTGACTTTTGATATTACTCTTCAGAGTAAAAACACATTTGAACTTATTGTTTGTATCTTGGGATACTAAATTTCTTTAATTTCTAGCAGTGTAAAAATTAGGGTGGCTTCTTCTTTACATATGTCATCACAATACAGCTGAGATTTCAGTTTTGTGTAGTTTTATATGACCTTTCAGTTCATAAAGATTCTCCTAAGAAAGAAAAATATGACCATCTTGTTCAATCTTGAATATAAGGTATTAATTTCATCCAGGTACTAACTCCAATTCGCTATGTTTTTTGGCTAAGTCATGTTTTCCTGATAATATCTGCTCTTGTTCAAAGACTTTGGAGGAAAGAGAATCCACAACTCATCTATGGCTTAGGTCTTTCTTTTCTCTTTTCTTTTTCTTTTTTTTTTTTTTTTGTTTCTTTCTTTTCTTCTTTTTTATTATTTGTAGTTTTCTTTTTTCATCAATCTGCAGAATTGACATTTTGCTAAGGCTTTAGGATTGTTGTTTAGAAATGTTTCTACCCTCTGATTCATAGGTAGGATACATTGGATGGTAATTTAGCATCTGATATGATAAAAGCATATTTTGCTGCTCCATTCCAAAATTAGATGAATTATAAAATAAATATTTGTTGAATATATCTGCTTTTTCTGTATAATTACTAACAGTCTCTCTCTTGATCAGACAGCACTAATGTAGTGGAACTGAAGATCAATCCTGTGTACCAATGATTTCTTTCTCTTTCCCCAAAATGATTTTCATGTCAAGATTTCTGTATTTTATGTTGATTGTTAGTTAGTACATGGTCCACCCTCACTATAACTTTCTTAAAATAAAAATAAAAATAAAAACAAAAACAAAAATAATAATAATAATGCTTCAGCAGCTACAGTGGGTTGTTTTAAATACATTAAATACATTATCTTTGGGAGTGCATCACAGAATCATAGAATCACAGAATAGTTGAGGTTGGATTGGAAGGGACCTTCAGGGATCATCTAATCCAACCCTGCTGGAGCAGGGTCACCTAGAACATGTTACACAGGATCACATCCAGGCAGGTTTTGAATAGCTCCAAAGAACCTCTCTGAGATTCTTTGAAAGAACCAAAGAACCAAAGCTCCACAACCTCTCTGGGCAGCCTGTTCCAGTGCTCTGTCACCCAAAACGTAAAGAATTCTTCCTCATGTGGTGATGAAAACTCCTGTTGTTTAGTTTATACCTGTTACCCCTTGTTTTATCACTGGCCACCACTAAGAAGAGTTTGGTCCCATCTTCTTTACGTTGTCCCCTCAGGTATCCATGTTTAATATTTAATCCTGATTTTTTTTTTTCTCATAAATTTTACTTGACTTCATAGTAGCCTGGAGTAGCCTAAGCATCAGGTGTAAAATTAAATATTATTTTCATCTCCTACATAAAAATATTATCTCCCTCAGATTAACCTCGCAGCAACTAAAAGCAAATTGTCAAACTAAGTGTGGTAATAAATGTTTGAAGGAACATTATGAGTTGAAAGATTGCTCTTTCATTTGAAAAGTTGAAACTAGCAAATTAACTAAGAATATTTAGTTTTACAAAAGCAGTAGAAAGGAAAAAAAAAAAAAGTTTATACAGGAGCAAATAAATTGTTCTTAATCAATATAGCACTAATATTTTCTGGAACCTTTCCTGAAAACTCTCTGGCCAGATTCTGATACCGTATATAATTAAATAACACTGGGTCAAATAATCAGATAGATCAAAGACCTTGCGCATTGGGGTGTGTATAGCTAGCTAAAAACAATCAATATGAAATCACATAAATGAATGTGAGAAAAAAATAGAAGAAATAAGGAAAGAGCCAGTTGTAACACCTAGGAGAGGGAGGTGGTGTAGGAAACTGTCTACTCTGAAAATCAATGGGGTTAATATGCCTAAATTATCTAGGTCTCAAGCACAGGATTGAATTACTATAGTCTAATGAGAATTCATGCATCACCCAGTTCCCTGGTTACTGTTTATGCATATCCTACTTGCCCTAAAGAGTAGAATTTTTCAATTTCAGTTATTTCACAGTAAAAGAGAGGTAAAATGAGTTATATTACCTAGAATTTGCTGCAATCAAAAAGTGTGCCACAGGCAGTTATTGAATCAGTTGACTAATCCTAAATTGTTATTCTGCTGTAACTTGATCATATGTCTAATCCCAGCAGGATTTATTTTAAAATATAAAGCTTAAAGAGAAAACAAATACTGTGGGCACAGGAAAATCAGTTGGTTCAGGTAAAATAATCCTGTTTATGGGTGAAGAGATTCATCTGGACTGAAAATAAAGTTTTACTATTGGATTATCTATATTTTATTTTATTTTTATTTTATTTTTAAATTAGATCATTTTAGATTTTTTAGGGATTAGAAATTGAGATTATACAAAACATATTTTAGAATTTCACTTTTGAAGTTGGAAAAGGAGAATTATTCTGGAAAACATTTTAAGGATTAACAAAATAGTTCTGTGAATATTATTTTATAGTTTTCACTTTTTTATATCATTTAGGATTGCAACCTGCATTATGCATTAAGTAGAACTTCTGTTTTTGTGTAGTCTTTTTTTTTGTTTTGTTGAGTACCTGTTTAAACTAGTATTTTCATACCAATGAAAAGGAATGTGTGAATGTGATTGCAGAACAACTCTAGAAAGGGACGGGATGGTAAAGCTTTAATTCAAGAACTGTCACCGAATGGTTCCTCCACCTTACTGACTTGCTTCAAGTTCCCAGCAAATGTATGCCCAAATATGAAATACATTGTTATTTCATAGGAACTGAGCATTTCTGCGTAAGCATGGACTTTCATGACTGCAATATGAAATTCTTTATTCAAATATGGTCACAAACAGGAGGGTAAAGGCCATTAGAACCCTCAAATAAGCAAAGATATCAGTTAAAGCTTTTCAGTTAGATCACTGTATTGGCTTTAGAAAATTTGAATGAAAACATTACAAAAGCATGTAGTCATGATGACTGCAAATTTGGAAGACAGCAGAATAACGATGTTTCATCTTTCTGCTGTTTCATCTTTCATTTACTGTTGTAGATACGGTGTGAGAATTTAATTAGAAGACAATATAAATAGGAATGGTAGCTGCATGTGAATTAACATTACTGAATGTTGGTACTTGGAGTGAGAGTGGGGGGAGGAGTAGAGGGGAAGGAAGTATGTTGGGGCACATCTTGCCAGTAGTGGAAATAGTAGGCTATGAGAACCCATCCAGACTGAGCTAATTAGCCATGGGATCCAACCAGAAGATAAATCAAGGTTTATGTTTGAGGTTGATCATATCAAAACCATACAAAAGGTTTTGTGAGATTTGTCAACCACTGGTTATCTTCTCTGTATGCATCTTACAGATTTGGTGGCTAACAGGGTTTCTGGCATACCTTGTGTGGGGTTGGTAGAGGAAGATGGTCAGTCTGCAGGCTAGAACAAAGCAGGCACAGGACTGGAAAAGAGGAAAGGAACTGAATGAACTGGCACTTGCATTTAGTGGGTGTGAGGGGAAGAACTTGTTGGACGCAAGAATGGAGCAGTGGTAGTGGATATATGAAAAAACAGCAGGCATGTGAAAGGAGACTGATGAGATGGGGAGGCAAGAGATTTGGCAAAGTAGTCTAAGCAGAGCAGTCTTTCTTTGGGTTATTGGCCATTGATTAGCCATTAAATTTTTCTTAATATGAAGTGCTTCTGCATAACTTGAGGGTAGAAATTAGAGCTGAAATAACTGAAAAATCTCTATTTATATATTCAGGGATGAGGCAATGGGGTGATATGTCAGATTGTTCAAAACCCCTTTAAATTGGCAGTGTTGCGTTGTCCCTCTGGAGTGCTGCCAGGCCAAGCTCACCTTTGTGTTTGATAGCAGTACTTGCTGCTTTATGGACTGAAGCACTTTGTGTTAAACTCACCGGCTCATCCACACAAAAGCAATTGGGGCAGAAGCGAAAGTCTGCAACAAAGTCTGCAAGGACTGACTTAAAGAGCATGGGTGTTTGTTTAACAAAGCACATGTATCTATTCTAAAACAAAACAAAAATATATTCAAGAAAAAGACATCTTTTAGTTTCAACATGACTTAAAGGACATTCTTAAAGTCAAAAGGACAGTCTAGAGTCTATCTTGATATTTCATTTGTGTGAACTCTAGCTTTCTGATTATAACTGAACTTGAATTATTTAACTTGAAATAAGAACCCATCTTTTTTCCTGATGAAGAAGAGAATAGAGAGGCTTCATCCTTTCTTCCCTCCTTATGTCAAATATTTTAACATAAAAATTTTTAATGTATTCAGAAGTTGTAACACAGTGAGTCAACCAATTATGATATTGTTTGATGTAATTTCTGATTTAGTTTTAGGTAACTTTTTAATGGTATTACTCATATCACAGATATTATTTATGTCCCTTGTTTTGTTTTTCTTAGCACATGGCATGATGTATGTTGCATCGAACATCATATAAAATGATGTTTTTTCCAACTTAAATGGAAAAATTGGGTGAGGTTACTTTGCTTCAAAAGTATATTTTTTTATACAGTAATAATACTTATTACATGATTTATTCGTTGCTCTCAGAATTATGAGAACTGAAAAGGGATTGTAGTAGTTGTTCCAGTCTGAAACTGACACGTCAAATACAATCTGAAGTATGAAGCATGTACAGGCTGAATTTGGCTGTTACAGCATATTTAAGGATAACATATTAAACACACTTCATATAGAAAAGTTTTGAGACACTTACTGTCCAAAATGTATTACAGTCACTTCATGTATGCTTTAACAACCAACTCAGAGATTAAATGTCCCTCTTGCCTGGTTTACTGCTGTAATCTTCTGCAAAATTTGTGCCCTTCCTCCTGTAGGAAAAGAATAAATAAATAAATACAATATTAAAGCCCACCTGATCTTAGGGCCTTTGGAACACCCTTTCAGCACTTTCAGCACTGGGATCACTGTATTGGGTACTGTTTTGATGGTGAGAAGTCACCTGGAATCTCCGAGGAGTTACATTATTGATGCTTGTTTTGAATTTCATGCTGTGCTTTGATAGGTTAGTGGCATCTTTAGATGGAAGCACAGTAAGCTTCATAATCAAGTTATAAAATATAAAATATTCAATTAATATTCTCAGAATAGATTATTTTACAATTTGTTGATGTTTATTACTTGTTGTCTCAATTTGCTTACCATTCTCATTGATCAAAGCTTTAACGATGAGAAAACATTTATTTTAAAAAGTAAAAAATTTTCATCTTCCACTCTTTAAACAGCAATCCCCAAAAGTCTGTAGAACACACGATTCCTAAAAATAATAAAACCTTCCAGAACAAATGTTCCTTTCTAAATTTGTGTTAAAGATTTTGTTGTGCTTTTATATTTTTTTTTTTTTTGGCTAAAGATTTTGTTGTGCTTTTATAATTTTTTTTGGCTTAGGAGCACTTCCCCTTCAGTTTTGTCGGTAAGTCCCTTCTCACAATAGTTTAGCTGTAGATAATGTTGCCCAGACAAATAAGCTGTTTACACCCAAGTACAGCTCAGAAAACTGTCAAGAAATGAAAGATAGATCACACTCACCTACCTTCTGTATTTTTTGTCTAATCAATTGGATGTAGAAAGAAGCACTTACCATTTTCTATTTGATTTTTTATACATAAAAGTTATCTGTGTATGTTGTGCTAAATTGCTTTGAAAAGAAGGCAGAAAAGGGTGCTGTGCAGAAAACCCTCTAATCTCTTCAATCTTGAACAATGAATTCCATATGTGAATTGATAAGCCTTTGGTGTACTGGATGGCTTAGAGGGGGTTAAAGCAAGCATTTATCTCCTCTTTTAAAGATTTAGTTGCCTCAAAAATACTAATGTGCAATAAGTAAGCAAATCCTTTTCTTTAACCTTGATAACTACACACTGGAGGTTTTTGAGACAAACAAGAAGTTTTACCACTTTTATGGTAATCATCGTATCAGTTGGAGAAAGTGCAATATTTCTGTCTGTCTGTATTTTCCAAAACAGTAACCTGCATTGGGCATTTTTTTTTTCTGTTGAGAAATAATTTAACTCATGAAACAAACATCCTTATCTTTGTTTCTTACCTATATCAAGCAAATCTGCATGAAGTAGTTATGCACATTGTTGGTGCTACTATGATGATTTGTAAATGTGAATAATATGCAACTAAGTACTGAGTACCTGTGGAGTTAGTGGATCCTCTTGTGTATTGTGAACCATATGAAACCATGTTAATTTCACGTTTTAATACATGGTGGTTTCAAAACATTTTCATAGCTTTATGAGCAAGGCAGCTGAGACTACTGCTTTATCTAAATATTTTCTCTCTCTGATTTTGTTTATATTTTCTGTTTAGTATGCAGATTTTGCTGAATGAAAACACTGTTTCTTAAAACTTAATTATAGACTGAAAGATCTTAGTCCATGAAACCAGATAGTCTTATGTCTGTGTCTAAGTCACTGTGTTAAGACTCTGCGCTATATCTTGAAAATTTTAAAGGACCAACAGAGTTCCAAAACAATAAAAACTTCACTGAAAAATTTATTATTTTAGGAGATTCACCTCTAATAAGTAGAAAGGAGGAATGTGAGAGATCAAACTGTCAGAAATATGGTTTGACCAGTTACAAACTGTGTATAGGTTAACTAGTTAGTGTATGTCAGGTGATCTTAGCAAACAGTCTAGCCTCGAATTAAGGAAGATTGCATAAAATATTTCTGTCGGTGAAATATGGGAAGTAATTCCCTTCCAGACCCAGATCTGGCAGTGAAACTGGGCAATGGATCAAAACACATAATAAAGAAATCTTTTTTCTGATACCTTTAATGTGTGATCCTGTCTCTGTGCTAAGTCTCTGCCTGCCTCTTCTCTTTAGTAACAGGGAAAAAAATGCTTTGTGGCTTCTTGCATATATTGGTAACATGCTTGAGGATTGTCCAGTCTTAGTGTAGACTACATAAAGAACATGTAGAGAAAGTCCAAATACCTCTTTTTTCCCAAAAAAAGTTGTGAAGAGAAAGGAAAGAAAAAGAACTCAATGCTGCAAAAGCTAATCATGGTAATCAGACATGCCTTTCTCTCTAGCACATCTGCATACATCTATATTATGTGCCTAAGTTATATGAGTCCGTGTACATAAGTGTTTCATACATGAATATAACAATATATTTAGTATGATGCTGTGTTTATTTTACATTGTTAGGGCATTTAACTTCAACTGGTCCAAGTTCATCACATCATTTACTTGGCCATGTTTAATTTCCAAAATTAATACGTGAATTTAACTGATGTAATAGTGTATCCAGTATGTCCTATTTTAACTAATTAGTTTATCAATGTGTAAAAACATGCAAAAGTCAGTTCTTCTGTCTGTATTTTGGAACAGAGTAAACCAACAGTTGAATATATAACATGAAGTAAAGAGAAGTCCAGAGAGTTTTTGTAATTCTATTTCTCTCTTCGTTAGATACCTTTTCTGTCTTGGATTTTAAATGTATTTTGCCTATTATATAGTGATATATGGCTGATTTTATGTTTGGATTTGTATTGGTACACAGTCATCCATCTTTTCTATTAAAAACTATCATAACATTGAAAACTTAATCATCCAAGATAAATTGTCTAGAAACAGTTTTGTTTATAAACAAACCCATGGTAACATCATTTTAAAACTGAGCAGCAAACCAGGTTTGGCTTTTGTTTTATGTGTTTAATATTCTGGATAATGCAAATCTTCAAATTACAATTATACAGGATGAAATAAATTGAGTTATAACTTCAGTGCATATAAATATGCTGCAGAAAACAACTAACTTGATAAATTGTCAAGAAGACATTTTTAGTAAGAGACAGTGATGATTTCACGTCATTCATTAACTAATAGCATCAGTTATACTTTTACACTTTTACATGTCTTGTTATTGCTACACATTCAGCAAGAAGGATCTGCTCCCTCAATTTATCTGAGATTAGCAAACCTATTGACTTCTGGATTATCACTTTTAAGGATGCTTTTTGTTTTTCCCCCTGAATTATTAAAATTATTCTGGCAAGTTTCCATTTCTGTAACATTTCTCCAGTTTTATGACATTGTATTGAAAATTAATACTGGTGATTCAGCTTCAGACTTGTAATTTTGTTAACCGCTGATGTTTCCTGAACTTCAGTTGCATTTTCTGTTTTACTTTGTAAAAGTAAAGCCTCCAGTCTTGTGGAAGCTTTTTTTTTTTTTTTTTGGTCCGTTGGTTCGCTGGTTGTCATATGTTTCTTATGTGTTTTTTAAACTAGCAGGGCTTATTGAATTTCCTTAACGATCTGATTGTTAATTCATGCTTAAAAAATGTTCAAATCATATGTATTGATAAAACACTTAGTCTTAAAAAAAATTCTTTTACACTTCCAAGTTCACATCATAGATAGTCATCTTTTCAAAGTATGTATGTACGTATGATGAGATCATATTTTGCAGGTCCAAATGGTTACTGGTTTTTAATCAAATGTAACTTTTTTTTTCCCCTTTTAAAATAATTGTAATGCTAATTTATCCCAAATTCACACACCATTTCTAATCTTATGTTAAGTAATTATTCTTTTAGAGGCTTTTGAGAATTGAATAGTAATGAACACTTTTATAACTGGTATATATCTGCATCTAAAGGCACCTACAGTGTTGTGTTTATTGTCCTACACAATATGAACGTACATTTTTCAGTAACTGCCTCTCTATTTGTAGGCATAAATTGTCCTTGAAAACAAGCATACCTACATTGTTTGTGCCTGTATTTCACTGCCAAAATAGAAGCAAATGTATGAAAGTTGAAGACAGAATAAAATATATCAGAAAAATAACTTTTCCCATCAACATTAAAGAGCATAAAAACAACACACAAAACAACATTGTTTTAGAGCTGGAACAATTAACTTTTTTGTTATTGTAAGATGGCAAAATATGTGTCAGAAGCACCCTGATTTTTGGATGAACAATATGTATACAAAAAAAAAAATGTATTTGGAAATGAAATTAATTAAATGTGCGTTTGTCTCACTACATGCTGAAAATGAAAATCCAACAGATATTTTATAGTGCTTCTCTGATTCTGTTTTGAAAAAAATAAAAATAAAAAAAAAAATTCTAGGGTGATCAAACTAAAATTTAGTAGTTTGGTTTTGTTTCTAAGTGTGAGGCAGGTGTTTTTTTCAGTTAAGAGGAAAAAATCACATATACATAATTAAGCATGATGTTTTATAGCAGCTACAAATTTCATCAGATCCTTTTGTGTTTCACAACATTATCTAACATAATATAAATGCACAAAATAGATATATCAAGGCAAATCTGAGCAGAATTCAAGGAGGTGATAAAACTGACACTTTCATAACATTTTTTACCAATATTTGGCACTGCTTTAGATGAATTCATACCTTTTTCCCCAGAAATATAGGGGCCTTTGGCCCCAATTCTTCATAGCTTCCATCATCACAATGTCCTAGCATCACATGACAGCAAACTCGGAGTAAAGCATCTATATAGGTATGCTAAAGGAAAAAAAAAAAATGATACTGTTGTTCTTAAGATGGATACACAGTCATAGATACTGAGTAATCACATCTCCTGTTCAAACATGTATGAGTTAGTAATTCATTTCGGTGTCAGCAATTCCACTATTTTTAAAACAAAGTGTAAGAAACTTGTAAAGTTTGTAGGTGGATGAATTTCAGTTTCAAACTATTTTGAAGAAGAGTGTAAACTGTTATAGGACTTCAGCAGTATTTTCTGCATGGGCTGTATGGCAGCTCTATTTGAGTAACTGTGGTCATAAGGTATGAAAAGGTATTTTACTTTTAATGTTCTTTAAGCATGAAAATGTTCTGAAATTAAATTCTTGAAATGAAAAAAATGTATTAATATGCACTAGTCAATTAATATGTACTAGTCCATGTTCCCTCAATGAGGCAGCATTTTCAATTGAGATTCTTTTATGTTTAGTTAATTGACTCAGTTAAAATGAATCCATTCAGGTACTACTTCTCTTGCTTTCCTTTAAACTAGTTGTCCTCATTATACTAGCAACAATGTAGGAGATTTTCATTTCCAAAGCCAACTTCAGAAGTAATGGCACAGAAAACAAAAACTACAATAAAAATAAAAAGTGAAAAAATGGTAAGAAATTAAAAGCAATGTCCCCAATGAATGGAAATTTCCAGACGTAAGAAAAATACCTAAGAATAACAAGAAACACACTACCTGAAAAAAAAATCTGGCTCATTTAAACTGAGTTGAGTAATATTTAATTATTTCATTTTCAGTGTGTGTGTGTGTTCTATATAAGCATTTTTTTTGTTGTTGTTCATTATTTTGTTTGTTTGTTTTTTAAATAAATCATAGGAAAAAAAAACTTTTAATGCTCATTTTTGCATTTCATTGTCTGAGCAGAGTCTCTTCATTCATGCTTGCCAGTAGTTGTATTTTCACCAAATGAAAATTACAGGATAAAATTCTATCAGAAACTCTGTATTCATTTTCATGTGTGTATAACAGGAATAAATATTTTCAAGCACCATGAACTGCCCCGAAATCCAAGAGTAGATGAAACAACAGTCCTACTACTCCCCATTTCTTAGTTCTAACATGATGTGCAGTGTTTGTTACATTTTTTAATTTTGAAGAGTTAAATATTGAGGTATGCTTACAGTTTAGGACTTCACAGTGTTTTTTTTCAAGAATTTGCTTAACTTGGGGCAGGGTTTGTGAAGAAAGGAAATATCTATATCCAAAGATAAAACAAATTTCTTATATAGACTGAACCATTTAAATACATTCTGTGTTTATTTCCATTTACAAGGCATATATCACCTTCCTATACCTTCACCTTCACTGGTGGGCAAGAGGCTGGATTTGGTTGTAGGTTTTTCCATTTGGCACTTTTACCTCCCCTTCCCCAGAGGCTGTAAGAAACCTATGTTTGGGGCAACAAACACTTCCCAAACACATGCACAGTCCTTGCTATGCATAGTGAGGAACCAGCTTTCAGCAACAGCTGCCACCTCTGTGCAAAAGCGACATGTAGAAGAAGCAGCTGCAGGCATATCTTGTGCCTAACAGACAGAAAGAAATCAATGCTGTCATTGCTGCAAATGGTATAATGAATGTAGTTTCCTCTTTGTAACACTTAATAATACGCTACACAGATTACAAATTGCACAGCTGACAAGTCTATTATGCACCAAACTAACATCTACAAAGCTGCCTCAAAGAAAGACCTTTTGGGCTTTTGGGTTGCCAAGACTATCACCTTGAAGTTTTTTGTTCGTTTGCTTGTTTGTTTGTTTTAATTATTATTGTGAGGAAAAAAAAAAAAAAAAAAAAAAAATACAATTGCATTCTGAACATCTTCCTGACATTTGGGATCACTTTTTATTTTTTTTCTTTTTAAATGAGATGGTCTTCAAAATGAGGTGTTAGAATTTGTAAGGTAGTAAGCTAGTAAGCTAGTAAGCTGTAAAACACCAACTTTTTTGGTTCTTTGCACTTCTTTCTGCCATTGTAAAAGTTATATAAGAAGTTCTCACAAATGTTGGTAGAAACTGGGTGCATAGCTTAAGGACAGATTATAGTCTTCATCATGTAGGACATGAAAATAATTGAGACTGTTGTCAAGAGCTGAGCTTTTAGTTGAGTGTTAATGTGTTTTGGCAAGACATGTCAAAACTATATCTCATACCGAGAGTCACTCATCCTGGAACATTAAATAGGAACATGTAAAGTGCACAAGCCATGAAACATTTCATACCACTTTTGTGATCACCATCATAACTGAAAAGCCTTTTGTTTTTGTTTTTGTTTTTGTTTTTGTTTTTCCAAATGGGTTCAGCACTTTTCTATTGAGAAACAAGTAGTTTACCCTTGAGAATGACATTTATCATCTATGCTGGACAGAAACTAAAAGAAAGTATCAAATTGGCATTTTAATTTAAGTAATTAATGTCTCGTGGTTTTGGTGTGTGGTTTTTTTTTTTTTTTTTTTTTTTTTTCTGAAATCTTAAAATGGTTATCCATAGGTTCTATGCACAATCATATCTTCATTTTTCATAAAGAAAGCTACAGTTGGAAAGTAGTGTATGCAGTACTGTTTAAAGAACAATGTATTTATTTTAATTCAAGCTCCCATTGAAATCAACAAGTTTTAAATATTTTGAATATTCTTTTTACTCTTGCAAAGAACAGTTTTGTGCATTTAAATCTATGGATCTGTTACCAGCATGTGTTATGGGTTTCTGTTTTAGATTCTAGTCTTTGCTATGCATAAAAAAATACAATCAATGTTGTGGTGGGGATTGCTATCCCCCAGAACAAAGAAATCACTGTCTCTAATTCTGTTCCTTTTTTGTCAAGCAGATATTATTTTAAATTTCCGAACAACATATGTCAGCAAGTCTGGCCAAGTTATATTTGAAGCAAGATCTATTTGTATCCACTACGTGACTACCTGGTTTATCATTGATTTAATTGCTGCACTTCCTTTTGATCTTCTTTATGCTTTCAACGTCACTGTGGTAAGTACTAACCATAGTCTATTTTAATAGTTGTTTTGTTTTGTTTTGTTTTGTTTTCAGAAGATGGTTTTGGTGTTTGTTTTTTTTGTTTGTTTGTTTGTTTGTTTGTTTTCTTCTTCAAATCCGGAAACTAAAACTGAATGAAGTAAAATACATTGGTATCTTCTGCAGCTGTGTTGAGTATTTTTACTTTGAATGCTAAAGGAAGAAATAGAATGCTAATTAAAAGTATTATGAGGTTGGGTGTCAATGTGGTCATTCATTAACATGAAAGTAATATATGTAAATATCTGATCCATTATCCTTAATTTGTATATAGTTGCACTTAGTTCATTCTTGCTTACAGTGCTCAAATATAATTCTCTGTGGCCTTTGCTTTCTTATGCTGTGTTCAGTTACTGAATTTTTCAATTTTTATAAGTTGTTATGGTGGTAATCGTTGTTATGGATGGTTACTTCACTCATATGGGAATCTTCTTTCTCTTTACTGACAGGCATTCTAATGCAAAAATTACAGCATGATAAATTTTAAGTATCACGCTAATTTATTTGTGTTCTAATATCTATTAGGCTGATCATTAACTTTAGCTTTGGTTTCAATTCAGCTTTGTTATGTATTTAATTACAAAATGCTTAAGCCTCTTTGAAAAATGTGTGGGTCCAATATCTGTTGATTTCACTTAATGTCAGTTGTGGTGGGTTACATTTGCCTTGGTTAACTTATGCTAAGACAAAGGTTTTTCTTCTCATAGTCCTATTAACATTAATAGAGTAAGAATTTACTAATCAAAATGAAATAGAATTTAAAAAGTTTAATATTGGAAAGATAGTGTTGGCAGAGATTTCTCAATTTTGTGGATTTTTCACATTAAGAGACTTAGGCTTTTAAGCTGTTTGCTTTCCTATTCTCAGGATTTTGATCTTCAGTGAACAGATGCACTCAATCTCATTTTCATTAAATGTGAGTTAGAGACATGTACATAGGTGATAGGATAGACAAGTATCAGAAAGCAAAACGCTAGTCAGTAAACCTCCTATGTAAGGTATACTGTTTGTTTTTATTCATTTAGTTTCACTTCCTTCAGTGATCTCCCTTTTCACTCCATTTGTTATATTAAGAACTGTCACTCTTATGCTAGTAGCTTTTAAAAACAAGCAGTTAATAGATCCACATTCTTCAATTACTGTGTTGTTTTTTGGTTGTTGTTTTGTTGTTGTTTTTGTTGTTTGTTTGTTTAAACAATGAGTAATCTATTTAACTACACTACTATCTCAGTTTGTCCTTTATATTAAAACTGAATAGCCACTATAAATATGTTGGTTTAGCTTCTGTTATGATTTTTTCATTGGATGAACCATGTCTGATATTTTTCTTCTTTGTTGTTGTTCAGGAACTGATATTCTTTCTGTAATAACTTATTGAAAATAAGACATTATCTAATAATTATTTTTACGGTTTAAAAAGTCTCAATATTACAAATGTTACTATAATATGATTAGCACATATCTGCTGTTTGTTACTTCTTTTAAATTTTTTCCCCTAACAAGATCACTAATATGGTGACTAAGAATACCCAGAAACACTGATTAATTGTAGATCCTTCATGAGATGATTAAGGATACATTTAGTCATTCAGTCCTCAATACTTACCTCCTCAAGTAATACACAATATATAGGCATGTTGATCTAGAAATAAGCATTGACTGACAGGCATAGCTCTCTATATGCCCCAAGAGTTAAATGTCTCATTAAAAGTTTTCCAACGTACAGTCTGTTTCTTTCTGGCCCAATTTCAGTAGCTAGCTGCTGTATAGTAATGACCAATACACAATAGTCAAGGGCCAATCGTTTCTTCCCTCTGGCAATTGAGATGAAATCCAGAATGTAGTCTGTACCCTGTATTCACCCTTGCAGACTTAATTATTTTGTTCTCTATATGATTCCTCGAAGGGAACACAGTGCCTTACTACATTGTATTTTCCATAGTGGTAAGCCAAGGCAACAGTTAATATAATCCTCAAGATTGCAATGACTATCAACTGTTTCCAGAACGGGGGGAGGTGTGAATCACATTCCACTGTTTTCAGACTTTATTGAGTTAATAAGCTATTTCCTCATGTCTGTTCTCAGATTTTCACTCCATCGACTCTCAGATGTTGCCTCAACAGAACGGTGAGAAGGGGCATCAGGGAGCATCTCACTCCTTTGCTGTTCAGGCCCCAGCACAAAGGCCAACTCTTTAGGGATGCTCTAAATTCTGCAAGCTAGGTATAGTGCCATACATACACGTGTATGTATGGCACATATATATCATCCTCTGGTTGGAGATTTGTGTAGTTAGAGTGTGTGGAAAAGCTGTGGAGTCTCTTGCTATCTGTGGAGATATTTCAAAAGAAAACAGTGAAACCATAGGAATTGGTCCTACTGCTTTTACACCTTACAAGCATTCTGCATTATCACTACTGGGTAAACATTCAGAGATCTGAGACCTCAGGCATATTTCTTCCTAACCTCAGTGCCTGCTGAGACCCTAGCTTCTCTCATCCTGGTATTCATCTGATTTAAGGAATCCCTTCATCCATGGAAATGTTCTGTGAAATGCTGCCGAAGCAAAAAAACAGGCTGTTAAGCACTAGTCATCATGATTTAATTTGCTCAACTCTGAGTAACTATTGGTGGTATAGAGCCAGTAAAGAAAGTCACTTTTGGAGAAAAGCTGGTTAATCAAGCAGAAAAAAAGAATTAAAAATTGCTGCCACTAAAATTTAAAATGTATCAAGTTTCCTTGTTATTTCCTTTTTGTCATAGGACATGATGCTTCCAAGGAGAGAATTCCTTCACTACTTTTGTAGCAACTTTATTTCTCAGTACTTCTCAGTATCACAGAATGCTATGAATGAGTTTTGGTTTTAGACAAAATTCTGACTCTGTCACTTTGACAGAAAAAGGTTAACCCAGCTAGTCTAAAATGATTAACCAAATGGAAAATTTAGTTGGCTTTATATTTGTGGGCAGAGCAAAATCTACACAGACACAAGTATGAGTGCTGACTCCCCATTTTGTCTTTCTAAATTTATGACAAAGAACAGAAAGCTGCCTGATGGCATTTGAGGTCTTTCAATGACAGATTAGACACAATAGAAGAATGTTTGGTGTAACTAATAAGGAAATTCATTGCAATTATGTATGATTAATTACAACTGTGTTCAAATTTATGAGCAAATTATTTTGGAATGAAGCAGTATTTAGCCTTAAAATGAAATGTATCCACTTAAAAAAAATATCTGATTTTCTATTTATATACTCAGCAGTATTTTGTAACAATAACAATGGTAATGATTTAGTCACAGATAATAACTGGGTACACTTAGAGTAACAGTACTTTTGATATTTCTTATTTATGAGAAACTGATTAAAAGACTGATTTCACCTTATCTGTTATTATTTGTTTGTGCTGTGGGGGAACATAAGCAATCATATAAAGATAAGAGCTCCATAGTGATGAACACAGCACATATATGTCATCTGTATTTATGTTTAGATATTACTGCAACACTGCAACTGTCAGTCATGAACAGGGACCATTTCTGTTAAGAGCGAAACAAATAGAGCCATGTTTAGCTCAAACAAGCTTATGAGTGAGATAAAAAATTGAGACAGGAAAAAAAAAAAAAAAGACTGGGAAATGTGTTGCCAGAGAAAAAGAGTAATTTGTTATAATGAACATGATATTCAATTAGAATAATTGTATTTTATTTGTAATATAATTATTTTAATGCAAACAAGGCAATTCCATCAAATATTTTAGGGCCTTCTGCCCCAAACTGCAAATATTCTTGTGCTTAAGGACACAGACATAACTAATTTCACATACTTATATTAATAGACAAAAAAATTGCAAGAAGAGAGGACCCTGTAATAGCTTGTGTGCTCTCATGTCAAATCTTATTCCTCACAGCTGTAAAATTCAAAGTAATTTAAATAAGTGTCATGTTTCTGTTTCTGTTGTTGTTGTTGCTTATTTGTTTGTTTGTTTGTTTTTCCCTACTATGTCTATGAGAAAAAAATATTAAGGCTCTTGTGAAAAAAAAATATATATATATATGAGCATGTAGTGAATAGTACATGAAGGTCAGGAGAGAATTACTTATTTATTTTTCCTTATAGTTTTCCCACCTAATCTCTTAATTTCTGGGATTGGAATAAAATCAATGGTTCATTAAACCTTCATGAATAAATTTAAAATACTCCATGTTACAAATCTTATCAGGCAACTTACACCCAGTTGTTAAAACATGCACACCTCTGAAATGAAGTTTTCAGGTTATTAGTGTTGGTAATAGAAGCAGAAAGGTTTAACTATAGGTTATTCTGGATTAGCATAAACAAAAGTTGTTGATCCAACAATGCTTTGAGACTTCCTTTTCAGAGAGCTCATTATATTGCTTTGGGAATGCTATGAGAAGATATGTCAAGTTTGACACTATTTTTTTTTCAGTCTGTAGTTGTATGTATCCTGTATTTGCCATGTATCTAGTAAACTTTAATCCTAATGTCTCATTAATGAAGGAAAGAATGTTTGCTATTAACGAAATTTTGCATATTTAGTTTTTGAAAAAATAAAAATTGTGTTACATTCTAATCTGCATATTGTTTGCTAAAGCCAAGAAACATGAGCCAAGAATATTCCATGAAAAGCTGAGAGGTGCACAAACTCTGGTGTGGATATAGGTTGGAGGATGCTCTGGATAGAATGGGATGTTTCAGGGGCTTCTCACTTTGTGTATTTCTGCATCTTCTCTGGGGCCAATCCTCGTACACCTAGAGCTCTGAGAATATTTTTTTTTTGCTTTTGAAACATACACTTGAAAGGCAATAGTTTTTTAGGTAAGGAATTTTTAAACTAGTATTAGAAGTTTTAATGGACTCTGTCTGACAGAGTCTTTTGGACTCTGAGTTAGTACAGTGCAGTAAAAAGAACACAGGCCCCTGAACACAAGTTTAAATCTGAACAAAACATCTGAGTCTTCATTCACCTCTTTTGCTTCCTTACTCTGCAAAATATCTGCTTTGTGTTGTTGCCTCTTCCAGGTTTAATTATTAAGCTGATTTCATGTCATGTATATTTAAGTGGAGTTATACTTACTGTTTGTTTGTCTGTTAGCAGAAACTGAAGATCATTGTTTGAAGATGCTTATTTTGTTTTTTCACACAGGAGTCAAATGAACCTTGAACCAGTCTGATAATTTAGTTTCTTTTCTAGAGCAGGGAAAGATCTGGTTTTGTGCAAACAATTTTTTATGTTAAATACAAAGGAAGACTTTGTATTTAAAATTTTATAAAAATAAAATTTTAACATTTTGAAAAAATTCAAAAGGAAAGATATCTCAGGATTTCATTGTACGGTTTAAATCTAGTATTAAGTACTAAAGTAACTAAAATAAATATGTACACAACAAAAGTAAAAATCCATACAGCTTTAGAGGATGGAGTTTCATTGCAGCAAGAGAGGTATTGTGACAGATGTCAAGAGCTGACAAGTTGTTTTCTCTATTTGTTCTCCTAGGTTTCTCTTGTCCACCTCCTAAAGACAGTGCGGTTGCTCCGCCTCTTGCGTCTCCTTCAGAAGTTGGATCGTTACTCCCAGCACAGCACAATTGTTCTCACACTTCTCATGTCCATGTTTGCCTTGCTTGCTCACTGGATGGCTTGCATTTGGTATGTCATTGGGAAAAGGGAGATGGAACAGAATAACCCCCTTACCTGGGACATAGGTAAGTTATTCTTTCACACACATGTATGTGTAAGTATACAAAAATATATGTATTATATAAAAATATATGTATATAAACAATTTGATGTTTCTTGGCTTTGTTTAACCATATACAATTATTTAATGCTGTTTTTAGAGAAAAGGGATTGCTTAAATACGATAATTTTTAGTTAGCAGGTTGTACACTGAATGTAAGTATTTCTTTAAAGTTAACTATCAAACAAGTAAAGGACAGAAATTTGCACTAAAAATGTTGGAGTCTGTATCCGGTCACATAAATTCAGTGCGATTTGTGTTTCTCAAGATCTTGAAAATTTGATTCCTCATTAGTCTTCTCTAAATTTATAAACTGAAAAGTAAATTTCTATCTACTTCAAAAAGAAAAAATAATTCTCCTTTAATCTCTAAATACTATGTGTTTGAGCTTTGGCATAAGTCTTTCTTTGGCATAGCTTTAAATGATCAGTTTTAAGCAAGGAGGAGGAGCAATGGGGGGTGGAACCTTCTTCTTCCTTCCTTTTTTCCTTCCTTCTTGCTGGTCACTAGCTCTTTTAAATGTCCACTGAATGTGGACATTTTAAATGTTTTAAATGTCCAAATATCCTGTGGCTAAATGGTAACAAAAACATTCAATAAGAAAAAACAGTATGTGGGCAATCTCTGACCAAAGAGATTGGTGCTCTGAATTTCAGATCAGCCTGGAAAAGAGGGTTAAAATGTTAAAATGGAAAGAAAATGGGAAAAGTGGAAAAAAAATGAGATTTTTAACGTGTTTCCATGTTTAGGAAATCAAGGATCTAGATAGGAAAGAGCTAAACAGACAGCGTAGCACAGTAGAAAACAAAGTTTTTTGCAAATTAAACAATTTATTAGCAGAGATTCCCTCAAGCATGCTGACTACTCTTTACTGTACGGCGAAAACAGATAGGCCCTGAAATGTATTCAAGATAAAAAATCCCTTTGGAAATATTGTTTAGCTCATTTGCAGACTGTGGTATTTTTGCACAGATGACAAGGTGTTTGACAATGGATAGATGGTATTGGACCTGTCAAGTTATATTCAGTGTTTAGTTTCCAACTCACACTTCTTTCTGTTTTCTTTGAATATTCCAGATTTACTCTTTAGATTCTAAACTTTCTTTTTTTGTTGTTTATTTTTTATTGTTATTTCTAAGGTTTTATTCCTTTGTGATATTGTGAGATACTGTGGAAATACATATCTTTTACTGTATTTTTCAGATGGCATATCAATATTAAGCACCCTTTTTCTCCCTTTTTCTTCTGGGTCCTTCTGTTTTCTGTTGTTTTTTGTTTGGTTGTTTTTTTTTTGTTTGTTTGTTTTTGTTTGTTTGTTTGTTTGTTTGTTTAATTTTACTTGTATTTACCTTTCACCTGAAATCTACAATGTGTTAACTGAAGCAGGAGATGAAAAGGCCATTGATAAAATTAACTGGGAGGAGAAAACTCTGCTAGTTTTCCTTAGGCTTTTAAATACTAAAAATGTAATTAAAAGTGTGTGAATAATTTAGATTATATAAGTTATCTGTAAGAGGAACAGAGTGAATATGCGACTGTTTCATAAACAATATCTGTTAGTGAGACAGAGTTTCCTAGAAGGAAAAATATTTGTTGGGGGAATGATGTAAACACCTCTGGCCAAAGGCTCATGAGGTGTATTTGGATGTCATTATCTACTATTATTATCCCCTTTAATTTCTTTCTTCTCTCTTAACCCTTTCTTCTCTCTTAACTCTTTATTAAATATCTAATAAAGATATGTCTGAAGGGAAAATTACAAGTATGTTAAAAGTGCCTGTCCTCAGCTGAGGTGAGGGTGCTGTGCAAGGAAGAGGAAAAAGGAAAGAATGTTCAATAAATCTCACCAGTTTGCCCATAGCTTACTTTAAGCGTTTATATAATAATAATAATAATAATAATAATACATTTGGTTGTTTATTTCTCTATAAACCTGGTCCGTAACCACCTGCTGTTGAACACTTTACAGAGGGCAAAGTTCTCAAAGAAAAGAGTGCACCTGTAGGGGATGATACACAAAGAAAGCCCACTGTGCACAAATTGGTCAAATACTGGTAACAGAAAAACAAATCCAATAATAATAATAATAACAATAAAAAGGAAAGTCTCTCTGATGGGAAGTAGCTGTGAAAAAATATTGTCAGCTTGTGTAGGCCACAAATTATAGTCTATTTCAAAGCATCCATCACAGTCCAAGTGATGAGGATGGGCTGCATCATTGCCTCCCCACAGGTGATGGCTGGTGGCAACTGTCTTCTTAGAACAAAACCTAGTTTATTCAGAACAGAGCCATTTCATGTAAGACCTATTTGTGTCTCAGCGAAGAATGCTCTAACTGGGTTTTCCCACATTTCACATCTTCTAGTGGGCTTCCTAGGAAGGAGTTGCTCCTTAACAGCCTCCCAATGGCTTGTCTCACCATGAGACTTGGTAATGTTTCCTGCAGTCAATGCACCTCCCCGTTGCAAGGGCCAGGGCACTTCTTAGCCTTATGCATTCTTAAACTAAGCCTCCCACCTGGCAAAACTGCCTATTTGTTGAGCTTACAACCTGATTTTGTTTCATTTTTTTTTGCCCCAGATGTGTGTTTGTGTATTTTTGTCTGGAAAGCTATTCTACCGCCTTCATGGATAGTCTCTGAAATATTTAGATGCTATAAATGTATAACAAAAATTACACTACAATGAGTCTTGCAAAACTCATGCAGTTATTGTGCAGAAAGTCAAAATGATAGCAGTGCCATATCTGTCAGAATGGTTATTTCTGAAGTTAAATATTTATGACTCTTTTTTTGTTCTTAAGGGAAACGGTTTAAAAATATTTAAATGTTTTAAAAATATTGGAAACTGGTTAAAACAAAAAAGATCAGAAAATTCCAGATACCTTGCATAAAGACATTATTTTGTAAAGACCACTTCAACACTAATAAAATTTCTATTTAAGATTGTATGTCGCATACATGAACTGAAACAAAACATTAATTCCTTCAATCCTATTACTCTATGTATCCAAGCTTCTTGCTGATGAAATATAGTGAACTTAAGTCTTGGCCCTCTGTGCTATAATCTTTGCCAGTCTGGTGATACAGAGATTATTATATTAACTAACTTTTCTTTTAACCTTAAGGAAACTTCAAATGGCAATTCTACTACACCATTCACACAGTATCTGTGTGGGAGATATATAGAGAGGTCATTTAGGGTATAAGTGATTATGCAGACTAAAATGAGATTTTGAGATCATAGTGAATCACAAACAAATAACGCATACAGGAGAAAACATGTTTCTGGGTATAATAAAGGTAATGATTGTAAGGCATAGAGTATTCTGTTCTATTGCATGAAGGCTTCAGCTGGAACTTTTTCTGAAATTTTGGATAAGGCATAAGAGATTTATTAATGCAGGCAAGGCAGTAGAGTGTGGTCCTTATTCTTCATTGGCAGGTTTTCATTTTTAAATTTTTGATTTAATTATATTATTACTGAAGCTAGAGGCTCAAGTTTATGTCAGTAGAGCTTACATAAATTTAATTTCAAGGAGCATTAGGAGGCTCTGTAATTGACATTGTTAAAAAATATATAATACAAAAATAACATTCCTCTACTTTTTCATTAAACAGAATGTCTCCCCCTTGGAAAGTATACATTTTATTCTTCACTGGAGTGTCTCAGCCAGTGTCTACATGAAGAAGTAGTGCCTTGGGTATGGATACTGCTATGCACACAACAGCTGAAATTTAGGGACAGGTTTGTTCTAAGAAGGGAAATCCACTCTGGGACTAAAAAGAAAATTAATTTTTATGTGTGCATCTATTTTTGAGGAGGAGGGAAAAAAAGAAAAAAAAAAAAAAAAAAAAGCTCAGAAAGCTTGTGTCACGGATTCAAGACCAAGATCGTGCTAACACTGGAAATCAACATTTTAAACTGTAATGCTGTAACATAATACTTTGAACCTTGCCGTGTTATCAGATATGCGCCATAGCCCAAATCTCACAACATTGACTTTAGTGGGAGTAGCATTTGGTTCTCTGTATCTCTTCCTCTGGCCAATTTTAACAAATGAGGTGCTTAATTTGCATTTGGATTGGGGCAATGGGAGTGATAATGTTCTCCCTATGAAAATACACAGAACAGAAAAGTATATGTGCTTTGTTCTTAGTGGTTGCAATTGTAAGCCCTTTTTGCCTCCTTATTTTTTTTGCCATGTTGTGGCAAAGTGACAAGGATGGGGAGGGAGGACTGTGAGGATATTATTGATGAACTGCCATGATGAAGTATTTACTAGTGTTAAATACAGATATTTACTAGTGTTAAAATCTAGATCTTCAATATCTCTTACATAGTTCTTATGTCAATATTTTAACTGACTATGTGGGGTATTTGGAAGATATTCATTGTGGACACAGCCTTGAGGTGCTAGAGATCTTTACCTCAGCAAGCTTTTCCTCCTCAGAAAGCAGTCACTTTGTGTGCAGCAGCTTAACTCATATCTGATAAAAACATGTCTGATAAAAAGCTTTGTTAAATTCTTTGCTATTACATTCCATGTTGTTCTCCTCACTTGTTTCATGGGTTAAACAGATGTTACCATGACACACGGCATGATTTTCAGCCATCTGTAAAAATAAGATTAATTTTCAGTTAACAGACAGAATAGAGGCTCAACTGCGTTGAGGCTCCTGACTGATCCTACCACTGTAATTCCTTTGACTTCAATGCATTGGTGCTCATTTCTATATGTTTAACAATTATCAGATTAAGGTATAGATAAGGGTCCTTATTGTGTATCTGTGGTTTTGAATTATTATATGCAATTCCCTTTCAAATTCCTAACAAATATAAGAAAAGACTTTTAGATCTGTTGCTATAAGAAACAGATTATATTCTGAGAGAGCCATATGAGCTGTTGAAACTCACCTGTCTTGAACGTAGCGAGAAAATTAGGAGAAGGCCAAGAGTCAGGAGGCTACTTCCCTTAGACAGTCAAAGTTGTCAGGTATAATTTCTGTAATTGTCTTCCAAAAATTCCTTGCTGACCACCAGAAATTCATCTGCAACTTTTTGTTATTCCACCCAGAGTATCACTTATAACACCCAGACTAAGGAGGGGGTTATTAGAGCACAAATAAATAAATAAATAAATAACCCATACTTTTGTACAAATTCAGGTATGTTCACTTTAGGAGAAGCTTTAAAAACATGTCATTCTTCACTTATTTACATTTCCATAGAATACCTCCATTCTCATTTCAGATTTTTATTCTTTTTATATCTAGGACACTTGGCTAAAAATCTGTATTCTAGAATAAAATATTGGGTTAGCTTCACTGCTCCAAACACACACATTCATCAGGTTAGAAATGGCATGTGTAGATTTATGAATTCTTGCAGGGAAAAATGAATTTTATGCTGACTGAATTGCATAGGACATCATTCACAAGCCATGATCAGTTGTTCATCTCAATCTCCCATCTCTGTACCTGAATGTTTGATTTTAATCTCCTTTTCATCTGCTTTATCATGTTTTTGATTACTGGTATTTTTAATATTTTGTTGTCAGCAATAACAGAATCTATTACTTTGGAACTCTAGTCCTTTCTAATTTTTAAGAGCTGTCTTTAAGAAAAGGAATAAAAGATACAGTTGTATCTTGCATAAGTGCTAACATTTTCAATTTATTAAAACGATTTATAATGCTGTATAACCGGGGAAAACTGTATTGAAGGTCCTTGTGTGTGTGTGTGTGTATATACATACATCTGTTTATCTATTTTGGATATCAGGAGGAGTTAAATAATCTGGCTGAAAATTAATTTCTAGTTAGTATATGAAGGAAATGATTTATGGCTGCCATTCTTGTGAAGTATTCTGGGCCATCAGTGACTTAGAGACTCCGTCTCTACATTTGGGTTATTTCTTGCAACACTTTCATAAAATAATTAACCTGTGGATTGTGATATATGACTAATGAATATATTAATTGGATAAAGCAAGACAACTACTTTGAAGCCATGACAATTTTCAAAGCACCCATCTCACAGATAATTACAAACTGCATTTATTACCTTGTATATTATTTGAAAACAAACAAACAAAAACAAGGAAGTACCACAATATTGAAGTATTTACCAGTGATAAAATAGCCTAACACAGTTGAAAAAGAAATCATAGAACCATAGAATATCCTGAGTTGGAAGGGACCCTTAAGGATCATCAAGTCCAACTCTTGACACCGCACAGGTCTACCCAGAAGTTCAGACCATGTGACTAAGTGCACAGTCCAATCTCTTCTTAAATTCAGACAGGCTCGGTGCAGTGACCACTTCCCTGGGGAGCCTGTTCCAGTGTGCAACCACTCTCTCTGTGAAGAACCCCCTCCTGATGTCAAGTCTAAACTTCCCCTGCCTCAGCTTAACCCCGTTCCCACGGGTCCTGTCGCTGGTGTTAATGGAGAAAAGGTCTCCTGCCTCTCGACACCCCCTTACGAGGAAGTTGTAGACTGTGATGAGGTCTCCCCTCAGCCTCCTCTTCTCCAGGCTGAACAGGCCCAGTGCCCTCAGCCGTTCCTCGTACGTCTTCCCCTCCAGGCCTTTCACCATCTTCGTAGCCCTCCTCTGGACACTCTCCAACAGTTTCATGTCCTTTTTATACTGTGGTGCCCAGAACTGCACACAGTACTCGAGGTGAGGTCGCACCAGCGCAGAGTAGAGCGGGACAATCACCTCCCTCGACCTACTAGCGATGCCGTGCTTGATGCACCCCAGGACACGGTTGGCCCTCCTGGCTGCCAGGGCACACTGCTGGCTCATATTCAACTTGTTGTCTACCACGACCCCCAGATCCCTCTCTTCTAGGCTGCTCTCCAGCGTCTCATCGCCCAGTCTGTACGTGCAGCCAGGGTTTCCCCGTCCCAGGTGCAGGACCCGGCACTTGCTCTTATTGAACTTCATGCGGTTGGCGATCGCCCAGCTCTCCAACCTATCCAGATCCCTCTGCAAAGCCTTTCCACCCTCATTCGAGTCCACAACTCCTCCAAGTTTGGTGTCATCAGCAAACTTGCTCAAAATACCTTGTATTCCTACATCCAGATCATTTATAAAAATATTGAAAAGTACCGGCCCTAAAATGGAGCCTTGAGGGACCCCACTAGTGACCGCCTGCCAGCCTGACGCAGCGCCATTCACCATAACCCTTTGGGCCCTGCCCGTTAGCCAATTGCTCACCCATCGTATGATGTTTTTATTTAGCTGTATGCTGGACATTTTGTCCAGTATGAAATGAGAATGCCTTTCTCTTCTTCTAAGAACTAAAATAGTTTAATTATAATCAAGAAGAAATTATAGTGAATAAATGTATTTAGTCATTTCATTACAACTTTGAAATATTTCTTTAAATTGTGATAAATACATAAATAATTAAAATAATTCCAGTGTAGAATACTAGATTTGTGACATGATTCAAAGAAACTTATGGTAAGAAATATTTATGAAAGAAATGTTTTTCTTTTATCTGGTTGTTTTACAGTTTGGAATAAGGAGAGAAAGTTTGGATTAGGGAGGGAAAGTTCATCTAGATTTTGAAGAGAAAATTCAGCCTTTTCTTATTTGCATATAATTAGAATTAGAATTTTTCATACAATATGAGCAGAGGATGATTTTGTTTTGTTTGGCTTGCTTTTTGTTTGTTTGTTTGTTTGTTTTTACTTGTTTGTCAGACTTTTAGAATAGACATAGAGAAGTTTAACTGCCACAAATAGGTTTATACTCACACTTATAATCACCTCACCATATGCTGGAAATTCATGTGGAAACACATTCTGTGCCAGGTGAGGACCTACCTATATAGGTCTCACAAAGGTTTATCTGAAAATGTGGCCCTACTTTTCTTCCTGCTTTATAAGTAATACATACATTTTAGGAAAGTTTTTGTTTGTTTTAAATCAACAAGCATCCCACATTTCAGACCTACGTATACCATACCTTGTCAGGATTTACAATATAAATTTAAATTTAAAAATAACCTTAAATCTAATTTTGTGGAAATCATTCAATTTTGCATTTGAAAACCCAAAACATTCTGTGTTTGACAGAGTTGTGGCAAACCATTTGTTGAACTGAACTGAAACATTTCCTTTGTGTTAAGTTTAACATTAATTTGTATCTCAGCTGCTTTGAGCCTTAGTCAGTTTTATTCTGTCATTCTTCCCTGCCGTTCTTTTCTACAGGTTCAGTTTCTTGATTAAACTACATTTTCCTTTATATACCAAACCTTGCCTTCTGATTGAACCATTCTAGCAATCACAAAATACCCCAGGACTGAAATACCCCATTGGATTTTCAGTCCAGACAAGATAGGAATTAAAGTACCTTATTAAAAGGATTATGAGGTTTTTATGTATTCAGTAATACAATTCCAAGGTTTTGTACCTAGGACAAAAATTTTGTACAATTTTAAAGTGAAAAGTAAAAATCCGGTGTGTGGATGAAGCCCGTGAGGTTTGACAAAGTTGAAAATGCCCTGCTGCGTCTAACTGCAGATTACCTACATTAATTCCACAAAGCATTTTTTATCTCAGTGGAAAAACTGCATCTGGACCAAGTGTAATAGAAATTACACTATTACTATCTCCAAGTGTAATAGAAATTTTCAGTGCCATGTACAGGGGGAAAATCTGCTTAGTATACACCCAATGAGGGAATAGTCCCAAGAGGCAAAATAACACCATGATCTTCCCACACAGCTTCTGTAACAGAAATATTGTATAGTGTAATTTCTTGAAAGTTGCAAATATTCTGTATAAAAATATTGCTCAGTCAGTCATTACATCAGACTCTTTATGCTTAAATGCTATACTTCTGATCATAGAGTTTTGGCTGGAACGAACCCCTGGAGTTTAGCTAGTTCAGCCAGCTGGCTGAAGTAGGACTATCATCAGCAATTAATCAAATCAGTTCTACTCAAATCATGAAAGCTAGCAAGAATGGAGACTCCTCCATCTCCTTTGGACATCTTGTTCTGGGATTACACTACACTTCATGGAGAACTTTGTACCGCTTTGCTAAAACATTAGTGCATATTACACATTGCTGGAGTAGGAGGCTTTGTTAAAATTTCTCAGAAGTTACTACCTCTGGTTTCAAAGACCATGGCCTGGTTGTTAAAATTAGTATGTCTCAATCCAACTTAAAAATGGGAAGTCTTCACAACATTTTTTGAAACCTTTTCAGCAACTGCATTTTATTTGAGTGGACTGCCTCTATCAGCCACATATTTTAGGTAGAAACCCTAGCGTTTTAGAATGTCATATTGTATTCCATAGTGATCCCATAGTGCCTGCTATATTTTTTCTTTCTACAGTGCAAACATTCATTACATTTTTAATCTAGAAATGTCATTTATGTATATTCCTACTTTCTATTTATCTATCTTTTTTTCTGCCCTTCAGCAGAGCAACAGTTTGTTGAAAGAAGGGTTTTCTTGTTACCAGAATAGAAGATAATTTCCATATAAAAATGAAGAAATTATTCAAGATTCTTTTCTTTCCAGACTCTCTTCCACTTTAACTGACCTTTGGTTGACAATGTTTAAGGTGAACTAGTAACTAGTTTCAGAAAAAAAAAAAAAAAAAGATTGTGAGGTCATGACATTCTACATTCTATAAAATTTTACACAAGCCAGATTCTGTAAAAAACTTATACCTAATTATACTAAATCATTTTTCATTGTCAGATGTAAGATAACTATAGATAAAAATGCAAACGCATAGGATTATATCACACCCTTCAAAATGACTTCTCAGATCTGTAGATATGGGTGTTTTAGTCTCAGAACTGTCACTTTAAACACATGGAGTGCTTTCCCATTGACACACTAGCTTTCTTGTTTTGCTATGATGTTAAGATATACCCTTGGAGTGAGGTATCCCCTGTTGTACCCCCTCACAAAAGCTCACTATATTTGGATCTCAACTTGCTTCATTCAAATGATACGTAGAAAAAATCATATTGAAATTATTGTTACTTAGGTTATTGATTCAAGGATTAGAAGATTAAGAGAAGGCAAGAGTAAACGAAGGATTTCTGCGTAACACTAGTTGATATGTAAAACAATAGAAACATTGAGTTAATAGAAACAGTGTGTTAATTTAATGTAGTGTTTATTATATGACTGCCTGGTTAGGGCAGCATTGTTTCAAAGAAAGCAATGGAATGGCTCCTCAGGTAAGAATGCAGAAGAAAAGATTTAGATTATATTGTGGAATCTATGAAGCAAGCAAGGATAGGATTGTGGTGAGTGTTAGCATACTTAGCTGTTACCTAACTAACATGGATGCTATTAGTGTAGAAGACAAGGAGAAATGGAGGTCACGTACACTGTAACAGTCTATAATGACCTGAATTGACCTCTTACTCTCATAACATCCCGTGTGATTATGCTGGGTAGCCATATGAAAACTAGCATGGTGTTTTTGCAACTCTGAATTAATCCTTTCATTTGTAATTAGACTTACTCAAGGAAATATTTATGTGCTGAGGCATCTGCCCCTGTTTTGTAAAGTTGGGAGGCTGCATTTAAATGGATAGAAATTGCTGACAATTGCCATGATTGGTGGAGTGAGGGAAGTGGCTTTGTTTTACACAGATTTTAAGGTATAGACTACCTCTGTCATTGCATCCATCTATTTACAGATTCTGTTTCACAAGTGAGTATATTAAACTCACTGTCAGGAACAAGAAATTGCCATATAAATGAAGTGCCAAAAGACTCTAGCTTGAGTTTCTTTGGTGGTGAGAACTGAACAGATGAGAACATCAGGGCAGAGGTGAAATTAATTTACCAACTATGGTAAGAATTACATAATTAGACTATGGCACACTGCTTACATGTAGATCCACAATTTTGCTGGCAGCTTAAAAACTGATGTTCTTTAAGTTTTTTGTTTGTTTTGTTTTGGGGGGTATTTTTTTTTCTTCATATTTTGATAACAAATGTTTCATGTTAGTGCGATTCATATTGCCTTAAGGAGGAGGGTAATAATTTCTTAAAAGAAAGAGGAACATATCACCTGTAGTAGCTATAACCTTTTTCTGCAAAACCTGGACTCTGAACATATAAAACTGCAAGGCAGGTTCCTAACTCTTCAGCTGACAACATAAAAAAAGTGTCAGAACCGTTAATTTTATTGGAACAGCATCTGGGATCCTAGTTATGGGTCAGGACCCTCTCGTCTCCATTGCTCAATTAACACAGAATAGAAAGGCTGCTCAAAAGGGTATTAAATTCTAAATATGAGATAGGAAAAGCTCTAACAGATGGGTACAGATTGATGGAGCACAGGGAAGCAAAGAGGGCATATATGAACATGCTCTTTTCACTGAGTGAACTAAAAACACTAACATTTCTAATTCCACACTTAGCTGCAAGGTGTTTGATAGCCTAGAAAATGACTAGCATTCACTATGCCTAAGGAACAGCAATGTGAAATGCTGAGACTCTTTGAAAAGTAGATGATTTACAAATTATTTATATATTTCCAGTGATAGAGTTGTAATTTTATTTCTTAAATTACTTATATCTTTAGCCTTGCATGTGTTACCTATAACTTAAAAATTAAGTGAACATTATATGAGATGACAAAAAAAATAGAGTTAATTTGTTAATTTATTCTAGTTTATTACAAACTTTTTTTCTTGGTGAACAAGGATAATTAAGAATAAAGTCATTTGTCTTCACTGCAAATAAATCAATGGCATCAGAGCTATATCAATACACTTTGCTGGTTAAAAATAAAAAATAAAAATAAAAAAGTTCCATTAAAATATGTAGATATATACAGTACTTTTTGCATATTAACTGACTGTCACAAAAGTGGATATTGCAGACAACCCCATTTGATCTTTTCAATGAAGTGTGGAAGAAGAAAAAACCACTGGCTTGCAAAAGCAAGAAAGATATAAATCTCCCATGTATCTAAATTTAGCCATCTGACAAGTTACTGTAGAGAAGATTTGTGCATGCTTGCCACAGAGAAGAGTATCCAGTGTGTTTCTTTTTTACATTTATCTACTTGATAAATGAGACTGAGCAACTTATGTCCTAGTTCTACAGGAATGCAGGTGCACTTACATTTTACACTGGAGATTCTATGCAACAGTAAGCAAAAATATTTAGAGAAATATAAAATATTAAGGGAAATGTGTTCTTTGCAAATCTGTTTAGTTAGATCTTAAAACAGAACCTTATGTGTAATAGAGTCAGATCTTGGAATAAATACATCTCTACTGTAAAGGAAATATTTATATTTGTGTTATACTAGGAGACTGTGGCAAAGATGTATTGGAGAGTTCCTCAACATCATGAACAAAAGATCTGTCTAACTCTCTGGATTGTTTATTCATCTACAGAATATCAGTTGAGTGCCCCAGAGACATAGTCTGCAGCCTTACGTGGCAGCAAAGTAATAACACAGGTTGAGGTTATAGTGAAAAGCCTGCCAAGCCAGCCTCGGACAGCCCACCAAAGAGGGCAAGCTCATCAATCAAGTTCCCATTCCACATGACAAATGGAGGAAAAGTCTGGTATTAACCTGTAGGGTTATGCAGAGCACCAACTAACTGTTTGGAGACTGTCTTGGAGCTTCACTCAAAAAGACTTGTCTCCACCCATCCTGGTCCCATCTCTTCTTTCATATTTCACCAGAATGCTCTATAGCCGTTGACATGAAATAACTTCTTTGGAAAGAGGGTTTTTATCCACATGTTGAAGGAAAAATGTAAGTAACTAATTCACATGAACTATCTATATTTTGCACCTTAAGAAATATCTGAGGCTCTGACTGTGGTATTGTGTCTAGACTAGTCCCCAGGAAATTGTCTAGACAAACAAAACTGCAGAAAAAGAGCAAAACTTTATTTTGCAGTCAAAATAAGTTGGGATTTCATCATCTAGTAATGTTAATGTTTAATGCAAGCACATGATGAAGTTTTGTGAAGAATCTGAGGCTTGAATTGTGTGCAGCTGTTAGTAATTCAGGTACACTGTGTTTTGTGCAGTGTTTACATAGCATTTTGCATTAGGTGGCAAAGCTACAGAATTTCAGCCTGTTCTTGCTTGACTAAAGAAGTATTTTTTAAAAGGTGTCTTTCTGACAATGTTTTTTACAAAATGCTAGTATTACAAGCATTGTAAATCAGGCCTATTTCTTTATCAGTTACAAGCTATGAATGTCTCCTGGAGTGATCAACCAGAGAAACTTTGGAAAGAGTATTATAATCCATGAACATGTTATAGTATTTTCATTGGGTTGAATTAAAGGCTCCTCTTGAATAAAGTCTCTCTCCTTGCACCTGTGGCTTTCTTAAATGAAAATATTAATTGTTTAATACATGTAGACCGAATATTGCTGATGACTAGAGATGAAATGTTCCCATGGAGGAATTTTGCCAGTATTCCCAAAGGCACATCAATTTTATCACAAGAATATACAAATTTTACTTTCTTACTATAAGCAATGATATTTGCAGCCTTCTCACAGTCAATTTAGAGTTGAGTTTTGTCAAATAATTAAAACTTCATTGTCATTTTTTTGGCACTTCTGTGCGTTCAGCTGTTTTTGTTGTTATTAGTGATACTACACTTAGGTTTGTTGTTTGCTTTTTTGTGGGTTGTGTTTTTGGTGTTTTTGTTTTTGTTTTTGTTTTTGTTTTAATCCCTTTATTGAGCACCTCTTCATCCTGAAACTACTAAGTTCATTGAATATTTATTGCACCGTGAAAGCTTCATTTTCAGTGACTACAATGGTCAATATCTTGTTATGACTTTGTCTAGTTACATGAGTTAAAGCTCTACAAAATGTAATTATTTGTACAATAGCTTCTAAGCTTATGTTCAATTAGAAATACAACAGCCAATTTATTTACAAAGAGTATTAGTCAGCCTTACAAAAGAATTCCATAGGATGTCACTTTTCAAATTAAATTCATTTTCAGTAGACTTGACAAAGGTTAAGCTTGTATCTAAAAATGCTGCTACCAGAGGGAGTACACATTTCGTTTGGAAAGCTCCTTGGGTTTCAAAAGCCTAAAACATCTGTCTCATTGCCTGTTTCCTGACTGTTTAAAAACGTTTCATAAGGTTCTAGGGAAAGAGATGGTTTTCTCTAGACCAGAGTCCAAGAAAAATACTAGTCAATATATCCGCAAAGGGTAAATTTGAGGCAGGCATTTCAAAACTGATCAGATGCTTTCAATTGAAGAAATTAATGTATCTTGAGTCTGTAAGCTTTATGAAACAATAGAACATACATGGGCCTTCTATTTTCATCTTTATTTTTCTTTTCTGACTGCTCAGTGTCCAAGTTCAAACTTTCTCTTGGTGATGGCATAGATGATAAAATCAATGGTAAAATTCCCAAATCCTAGAAGAGTATTATGACTTCATCTAACATACCTACAACTCCTTGTTTCCTGGCTGTAGATCTGAAATAAGGACTGTCAGTAGTGACCAGGGACTGCTGCAGTGGGAAACCCCTCAGTGAACATGGTTGTTTTCATTAAAAAAATTATCCCATTGATAAAGCATATAATTTCTTGTCTACTTTTTTTTTTTTTTTCCTTACTAACCTCAAACTGTTTGCTTCTACTAAGATTAGCAGGCATGACACACACAAACTTCTGTGTTAAAAGTTTTTTGTTTTTTTTTTTTTTGGTTTTTGTTTTTTTATTTTACTATTTGGGTGCTTGTTTATATTTCCTATGTTCCAAGGTACAGTTCTGGGATTGTGACTGCTGTTATTTTGTTTGTTAATAAAATCACATGAACTATCAGTTTCAATATACACTCAAGACACAAAGATATTTTTCAATATACACTCAAGACACAAAGACATTTTTCTTATCCTTTGATCAATTCTACTGTTTTAATTACAACGATGAGCACTTAGAATATGATAAATGTGATTTTTCTAAAAAATGTAAGTCTGTTCTATAGTCAAGTCTGTCAGGTGTGGTTTTGTAAAAGTATAAAGTATAAGTAGCATCTAATAAAGCCACTGTCATTTTTTCGTTTTCATTTAGAGCCCAAAAGTTTTTTAGCTGAATCAGAAAAAATATTCTTGAAACCAAAACATAGCCCTTAAAGAAAACCCATACTGGACCTTTAGGTTTACCCTATAGTCATTCATAGCATATTCCCTTTCCCTACTACATAACATTGTTTATTTTCTTGGATGAAAGAGCCAATAAATGAATATGTTCTGGCCATAAATGAAGTTCAAATACTCTTTAAAGATAAAAAGATAACGGTGAAGGGGCAGATAGGCCTTCCTACCTTTGTTTCCTAGCAAAAAGGGAAAGGCCCCCTGAATTATTCTCCCAGCCACAGCTGAGAGAAGGTTTGTCCCACCCTTGTTCCAGCATCATGACCACTTGATCTTGAGGGAAGCATTCCTGCTTTCAGGTGTTTGGGGATACTCTGAGAGACAGTCTTCAAACATACGTTTTTGCACTTCCTGATGCAGTAGTCTAAAACAAATAAAAAAGTTTTGGTTTACTTTCTAACTAGGGAAGAAAAAAAAAACACACACACACAAAAACAAACAAACAAAAAAACCCTGTGTGTTTTGTAGAATAAATGGTATTAGTAATTAATTAGTTAGATAATGCAACTATTTTCTAAGTTGCTTAAAATAAATACCACATAACATAGTTAAAATTTCAGTATATTAAGTGTCTGTCATAAAAGGAAAATCTAAGTAATAGTATAACATGAATCTATAAATTATGGAGTGACTTACCTGCTCTATAAAGTGCAAGCACAAAACTCAGGGAAGACTGAGTTTCTGAATGTCTTGTAAGTGAGATGATGTGCTTTACAGCTAGTTGTAAAGTACATCATCTACAAATGCATACATTCATGTTTATTTCTTCTGGTATGTGAACACTTCCCAGATATAGACAAAAGATAGATAGATAGATAGATAGATAGATAGATAGATAGATAGAGATAAAAAGTAGTCTAGTGAAGCTGGATACCAATTGTTACTGACTTTTGTAAAGGGAATTGATTACACAGGTGTTCTTTTTCCCTTTGAAAAGAGTTCTTTTTCCCTTTTTCCCTCTTAATTATGTTAACTGATGTTTTAATATGTTTTCAAAGTCATAGATCTATATCCAGGTAATGCTAATTCAGAACCAGACAAGTTTCATAATGTTTAATTCTAGGATGCTCCCTCTTTGACTATGAGGTATATTTATTTTTTCTCTTCTTCCCTGAGGGCAGAAATTAATTACCCAAGTTTGCCAGAGAATTTGCTGAGAGCTGTTACCTACAGGAATCAAAAGGCATTGTTTCTGTTCTCACGACTATCGGGTAATGAAAATATTTACAGACAACAGTTTCTTGTCTTTCCCTCCACCAGGAAAAAATATATTGCTATCAACAAATATCTCAGAAGTATAACTGATCTGGAAGATCTTGGAGCATTATATATACTCTGGCTGAAACTTAATTCTGTATCATTTCTTCAAAAGGTCCTGATTAGAATAATCTTTAACAGACAAAATGGAAATGAGAAGCTGTTTATCATGTCCTTACCTACAGATCAGAATAATATATTTATCTGGTTTTCACTTTAAGATTTGCATTTCTCTTTCAAATCTCATAGTCTCTCAAATCTCTTTAATGACAGTTATCAAATGACTTCTCTTTACATAGCAAGCCTTTTGTAGAAATTGTTAACAATTGTTAACATTTGCTAATTGTTACTGTTGTAGCTCAATGATAAGTCATTCATTTTACCGATTAATCTTATTCATCTGATCCTAAGTTACATCACAGAACTGGGCACAGAGTGGTGAACTATTCTTGAGTAACAATGAGACTTCCTTAGCTAGAAGTGTTTGTTTGCAACTGTAAAATGTTAATATTGTATTTGGTATTTCACTAGTAGAATTATTATTGAACTCATATAGAGATTTATACTGTTTGATACACTTTAAGCACATATTTTGGCACCATATCTCAGTTACTAATAATGGATCTTTTGAGATGATGTTTCATTAGGGTTTTCTTTTTTTTTTTTTGTTTCCCCTTCTCTTAATAGCCTTGAACATAAAGTATGTTGTAAAGGAGAAGCCAGTTTAAGTGTATCTGTCAATTAAAGAACAGGCTCATTTGCTTTTGTTGGCTAACAAAGGTAATGTAGTTGCCTAAAAGTGAGGCTGGTACTGTTTCGTACAAAGTTACCTGAAATAAATTGTGATATGACCCTTTCTAACAATGAATGTGAAATTCATGTAACAAAGGGCAGAACAGTGGGAATGAAAAGGACAAGAATTGGTGGCTTTTAAAACCTTCCCAGGAAAGAGATTTTTTCCTAAGGGACATTATTTCAGCATCCACACATCAGTTACAGTTATTTAAAATAACATATTTAATTTGTGTCAATTTTTAAGTTCTTCATATGCTTTAGAATATTTTCAAAGCCTTTAGAATATTTTCAAAACCTGAAGTTGAAATCTACAATTGTGCTTCTGTATATTATATTTAGATAGACTTTTATTAGCTCTACTCTCTGTATTTTGCTACATTTTGTATTTTGTATTGATTCTGTATTTTGGGATTTTGCTAGATTTTTACTCTTTAATGTATGGGATTACATTCTCTAATACAGGCAAAGGAGTGAAATCAGCTGTATAAAGGGCCATATCATTGTTGGAGAAATTATGTTTTTCTGAGATTACACTACTGGAACGGAGCAGCAAGAGGACCCAAACCAGACTAGTCAGTGCAACCCTGATAATATAACCACAATAACTGTGGAACAACTTACTTGCTTCAAGTTTCTGTGGTGTTAGTCCTTACAGTATTGATTATTTGTATGCAGCAGCTTAAGTTGTTGCCAATTAGAGCTCAGCAGATATTGATGCATAGACACTTCTAATTATTTGCTACAATTCTCAATGAAATTCAATCATCTTATATCGTGCCTGCCCCATGTGATTACTGCTAGTACACACTGACACTGCTTACCTCACAACATACCTTGTAGCTGGGTTGCCAGCATGAGTTCAGTTATGTTGCTTTTCTTTCATTTTAGTTAATTGGGAGCCACAGATACAAAATAGCTGTTTGTAATCGATGCTCTCTACCAGGCATGACTAGATCTTATGCTGTTATTACCCAGTCCTTCTGGCTTAGCTTTCTCTGTAGGCTAGTATGCAAGAGAGTGTGGTGTTGAGGATGGCCCTGTGTGGTAGCTGTAGTGACTCAACAAGTCTGCTTTAGGGGGTAAATAGAATCATAGAATAGTTTGGATTGGAAAGGACTATAAAGATCATCTAGTTTCAACCTCCTTGCCATGGGCAGGGACACCTTCTGCCAAATCAGGTTTCTCAAAGCCCCATCCAACCTGACCTTGAGCACTTCCAGGGATGAGGTATCTGCACGTTCTCCAGAAAACCTGTTCCAGTGCCTCACCACTCTCACAGTTAAAAATTTCCTCCTTATATCTAATCTAAACCTACCTTCTTTTAGTTTAAAGCCTTTAACTGTAGTCCCATCAATACATGCCCTGACAAAGAGTCCCTCCCCAGCTGTCCTGTAGGCCCCCTTTAAGTATTGGAAGACTGCTATAAGGTTTCCCCAGAGCTTTCTCTTCTCCAGGCTGAACATCCCCAACTCCTTCAGCCTGTCTTCAAAGGACAGGTGCTCCAGCCCCTTGATCATCTTTGTGGCCTTCCTCTGGACTAGTTTTAAAGCTTCCATGTCCTTCTTTTGCTGGGGGCCCCAGAGCTGAACACAGCACTCCAGGTGGGATCAGAATAGATCTGTGGGGGCAGAATAGAGTGGGAGAATCATCTCCCTCACGCTGCTTTTGATGCAGCCAAAGATCAAGTTGGCTTTCTGGGCTGCAAATTCTTAAAATCTAAAAATCTGCCACCTACTTTTGCAAATACTTTGTACAAGAGGAGCTCCCCTGGTTCATACTTGGATTCATTCTTTATCCAAAATTAAGAAATATATGCTGAGTGAACTGGGAGAGATGTTAAGCTTCAGAAAGAGGTTCAGTACATACATGACTTGACATAATTATTAAAGCTCTCAGCTTAGGACAGGGGGAAGTCCTACTACTTTTTCTAAAAGCAAACTGTGTGCCAGGAATATTTTGTTATGATGGTTATACCTGAATATCTAGGAAGGATTCTCACTCTTCCAAGCAAACTGCTTACAGAACAGTAGTGGGCTCATAAATTGATTTTTATCTTTTTTTTTTTTTTTTTTTTTTAACTCGATTTGTATAAATCATTACATTTATATAGCTCATAGCTCATTCAGGTTGTTTTCCTTTTCCAAAAGAAGAATCATACTTTCCCCCCCCCCCCTTTTTTTTTTCTGATGTCTGTGAGGTAGCATCTAATTCTACTTTATCTAGCACATATACATTCTTTTAGCAACATGAAAAGAAAGAAAAATAAAGATTAAATTAGTAATTTAGAAAATGCTTAATGAAGCATCTTTGGAAAATTAATTCTGGTTTGTAAATTGTGTTCTATTGTCTGAATCTTTTCTACTGTAAAGAGAATCATATAAAAAGCTCTAAATATGTAATTATTGTTATAACAATTTAGTTTTAGAATCTCAGAAAGCTTTCCAAGCATTAATTAATGGGAAAAAAAAATGTTGAATTTTTTGTTGCAGAGTTATTAGGAGATGATTTTTGTCTTTTCTGTGCCTTAGTGGGTTTGGTGAATTAGCTAATTAGACTTGTAATATGCAATTCAAAACCATTTGATTCCAACACAGAAATCCTGTTCTTATCATAAATAGTCATACATAAAAAACAATACTCTAGAGAAACAGTCCTTTATATGCTGTATAAATTCTTACAGTTTCTGTTCTTTTTATGTTTTTATTTTTGGAATAGTGTGAAGAATGCAGTGTCTTCTAAATAAGTATTTTAAAATGACATATTGTTCTATGGAGTGTGTAGTATTCATGATGTCAGTATTCCTTAACAGTCATTTTTTTTATGATTTGTTTTTCAGGTTGGCTTCATGAGCTAGGAAAACGTATAGAGTCTCCTTACTATGACAATAATACCCTGGGAGGCCCATCAATCAGAAGTGCCTATATAGCTGCCCTATATTTCACCCTTAGCAGCCTCACAAGTGTTGGGTTTGGAAATGTTTCAGCCAATACTGATGCTGAAAAGATCTTCTCCATTTGCACGATGCTGATAGGAGGTAAATATGTATGCTAAGCATCATGTAAAATGTTTTGGGCAGAGTAGAGGTGAGTAAAATAGGTGCTGAAATTTTGCTAGGTTTTGATTCAAAATCAAACAAACAGAAACTCTAAATTGACAAAAAGAAGGAAATATTTTGTGGGGTTTAAAACTGGATAAATTATCTGAAGCAGGCATATCTCCCAGCTTTTTATAATTTATGGTAACAAAAGTCATTACCCAGTAAAGTGCAAACTCTTCCTATTGTGAGTGCGTGTGGGCCAGCTGTGTGTCCTGGGAATATCTGCATTTTGGTTACATGCCAGGCACAGTTCCAGTCAGTTTAATAATAAGTTCAGCTCCAATTCAGTCACTGCAACAGCCCTGGGAAAAATGGCAAAGATGTCTAAAAAAAGATGTCAGCCTAAAAGTGCATCTGGCTGCATGTATATCCGTATCCGAAGGACCCAGCCCAGAACAAAGGTAGTGGAGACAGGACAGAGCCAGGTAAAACGTTGGGTCAGCCATAGGTGGGCATTCCATAAGGGCAAAGCAGTTTATTTATCACTAAGTAGATTTTACCACATCGCTGCTTCAGATTCACTTCAAAATTGTGGTGTTATTGTCATGCCTAGAGCTCTTCACTGTATTTGTAACAGATGTTAATTACCTATTCTTATTGTTGGGTTCACTTTCCTGATGAGGTACCTGGGAACACCAGTGAGATAGTGGCACCTGCAGATATTGGTAAATCCAAGACAGTGGAGAGAAGGTACCTGCAGCTCTCTTTGTATTCTTTCTCCATAAATAAATAAATAAATAAATAAATATTTTAAAATAGCTGTTCTGTTTCATAGTGTGTACATCACATATCTCAAAGATGTCACAACGTCTATGAAGAACAAAAGGCCCCCTCATATTTACTCTGGTAACCTAATTGTTCTAGAAATACTAGTAGGTATTTCTACCACCCAGCATTTCTACAAGGCATGTCTGCAAGGCACTGATTGTCATTTTACAGCATAAATTTAACTGGCCAAAAAGAAATTGGTAACTTGACACTCAGAAACTAAGGAACATAATGAATACCCTATAAACTGTATATCTGCAGCATCCAGTAATATTAAAAATGCTCATTTAATTATTGCTATTTTTCCCTGTCCTCAAAATGAGCATCAATATTATAATGAATCCACCAATAGTATCATTTTAATTTTGATAATGTCAGGAAAAAAAAAAAAAGCAGGGAACACATTAATTTACTTTTGGCATAACATTAACATTATGCAGCTTTAAAATACAATGTGGTCTCTGCATTGGGGCTTTCACTACATAAAATGTGTTAGAATGAAGGAAGAAGTATTCATTTATATCAAGAAACCAGCAATATTCTGAGTAATGCAATGATGAATATTTAATTCATTTTGATATAGTAGGCCTTCTGAAAACTTAGTAGACTATAAAAGTATCCTACACTTTTATTTAATCCAGCTATAGAAATTTCTTTTTCATTCCTTATATTACTTAGTGGTAGATCTAATGTGTTTGTGCACTGAGTAAATTGTGAGGAACTTGTTGACTGAATGTAGTAAGAGGGTACTGCTAAGTGAAGGGTAAAGGTACTGTGAAGCAGCAGAAGAAGGACTTTACACCTGGAACAGCCCAGGTAACAAGATGTATTCAGGTAAGAAAGCAGAGCAGGCTGGTTTGCAGATGTTTTCCTGAGGAACTGTATTTTAGACCCTATTTGAGTAAATCAGCCAAGGGGGGAAACTTGGAGGAGTTGACATCATGCAGCACAGACTGCTTTGAAAACTGTTAGGAAGAAAATACTACTTTGTATACTTTAAAATATAATATATTTTCATTTCTTAAAACATGCTTTGAAGTGTAGTTTTGGCTGATATTTAATTTTAAAATTTCCTAGTGAAAAATGATGTCTTGAGGTAAAAAAGGATGTTTTTTGTTTGTTTGTTTTTGTGTGTGTTTGTGTTTTTTTCCAGTATTTAAAACAGTTATTAGTTTATGAAATTTCAGGTGGAATGGGTAGCATGATTTGGTATAGCAGTACTTTGTATATGCGTCTTTAATGTGCATCACTGCCTCCTGGTATTAATTCTCATTGTGCATAGATTTAAAATTGCAATTAAGATAAGCATTATTGTGAGGATAAAACATCCTACTCTATGTAATATTTCTTCTCAAAATTGGAGACAAAATGTACTTACTAAAACATAACCAGAATTCCTAGGCTACACAGAATATTAATTCTGGGATCAGAAGTGTTCCTGTGTTCCTTAAACAAGAAAAATGTAATTTAGAATAACTATTCAAATTAAGGACACTTTATGAAATACGGTTCCTAGAAGTTTTTAATTTGTCTTACTTCATGTTAGAGAATGGATTAATAGTTATTTTACAGGAAGTAAGGTAGGTCTGTGATTCTTTAATAAAGAAATCTAATGGCTATCACAGACAGGAATAGCTTGTCATCATCAGTAGAAGTTGTCTTCCAGCGTACATATGCAAAGATAGATTCTCCTATATTAACAATTCCTTATGATATTTGTGCCCATAAAAACATCACAGAGATCTCTACACTGTTCGCCTCCTAACCCTGGAGCCTGTGGAATACTGACCAAAATACAAGTGATTTTTACATATGCATTCATACGCCACATCCATACACTGCTTTTTCCCTCCCCCCTCTTTTTAAAGTGAATATCACATTCTTAAAACACAGTGCTCTGCTGAAAACACTGTCTTCAGTCTGTTTAGATGAATTTAATTGAAACAATTCTGGCTGAATTGTTTCAGCCGCAGGTGAATATTTCTACTATAATATCCTGTATCTAACTTTACGCCAATCTGCTGTATTTTGTTGCTGAAGCTTCGTTAATGACTTAGTAATGCACTGCACCATCAGTAACAATGTTTGGTTGATCCAACTGATTCTTCTTAGAAATTACAGTTCTTGCAATTATACATGTTTTTTTCTTTCTAATATTCACATCTGAACCTTTTCTTTCTGTGCTGTTCATTTATGTTCTTTTACTAATGGACTTGTATTGACTTAAACATATCAGTGAATCACCTCTAAATTTATTCTGTGTTGTGAAAATACATGACACTGCAGTGTTTTCTCAATTTTTCTGCCTTCCCTTCACAATAAAGACATAGCTACTAGCTATGACATGTTACTAGACATTTTACAAGCTCCTTTTTGTTTGACTCAGCCTGTAAAATTTTTCTACTCTCTAAACCAAGAAATTTTCCACCTGTTTCCACAAAAAGAAAGTATGATTAACCATCAATATATATATTTTCCTTCTCCTGCTCCCCTTTTTTTTCTCTGCTTACCCTGGACTTCTATAAATCGCCATATGAGGTCAATGTCTTGTTTGTCTTGTTTATAAACCAATTCCTTTGCTACTCTGAGGAGTCTGTCTGCTTCCTTTCAAGCACTATAAAGCTAGATGTCCCTTAAGAGTAATAATCAAGATCTTTAATATTTTTTTCAATAAACAGTTTGTAAATGTGTATGTTATATACCTCAGATCAATACCACGTGACAGACAATCTACAGTAATTTTGTTCACTGATAATCAGCAAACACATTTCTGCACAGACGAACCCAGATTCACTGTATCTGCAGGTATTTCTTCAATTTTGATTCTGGTATTTTTATTCCTATGTTTGTCTCAAATTGCAGGCAAACTCCTGGATGTCAGAACTTTCTGATAAACAATTTCACACCATACTTGACCTTCTCAAACAACATAAGAAATCAGAATGTCAGTTTGAATGTGTCTTTCTTTTTTTTTTTTTTCATTTACACAATTTTTTACTTTATACATTACAAAGCTTTTTCCTTTTTTTTTTTTAACATCTTGTTTCCCAGAATATAATACATCTTTAAATGTTGTTTACAATCTCATTCCATTACATATAGTCCCTGTTAGATTCATATATACTCTTATTGTATTTATTTGCATGATTTCTCTGAAATATACTACAATTTATTTAGTTTACCGAGTCCAGTCTTTGTACTGTTTAATATTTTTTCATTATTTCCCAAATAAGCCTACCTTCATTTGTATATCTGTTTCCTTTTTTCTTAGACTATAAACCTTATAGTCTTTTAGACTATAAACATTATAGTCTTGGGCATTATTTTGCCCAAGACTATAATGTTTATAGTCTAAACTACACAGTTTATAGTATAGTAGTTTATAGTCTAAACTACTATACACTGGCTAGATTGCAACAGATGTGGCTCTATCCTGTCCCATGACTATAACTAGAAATGAATAATAATATGAACACTGCTGTATATTTCTCACGGAGTCTTATACTCAAGCTTTATTTTATCTATTAATCAGGAAACTGATTTTCTGTGAAAACTGTGTTTATTTTCTGTTACATTTTAATAATCAACAAGTCACTCCACATTCCACATAATTTCTGTCCTCCCTAGCTCTGATGCATGCCTTGGTGTTTGGCAATGTGACTGCCATAATTCAGAGGATGTACTCCAGATGGTCCCTTTATCACACAAGAACCAAGGATCTGAAGGATTTTATACGGGTCCATCACCTGCCACAGCAGCTAAAGCAAAGGATGCTTGAATATTTCCAAACTACATGGTCTGTCAATAATGGAATTGATTCCAATGAGGTAACCAAATTAGGGAGGGGGTTGTGTGTTTGATAGGTTTGACTGCTGACTTGTAATATGCAGGGGATCATTTTCTGTCTGTGATACCATGTTTTCTGTGAAACTACATATAAAAAACAAACATGTCTAAAAATAAAACTGAGGGGAGGGAAATTTCCAGGAAGGAAATGTTGCTGAAGAATCTGTTCTAAGTATGTTAATAACATATATTAAAATATAATTAACATATATATTACAAATTCAGAGTCCTTCAAAATTTAGAACTGTTGAAGAGATACTCATCAGAAACCTTTAGCATGATACCAGAAACACCCCAGTGAGCTCTTCATCTTTCACCACACAAAACAAAACAAAACAAAACAAAAAACTACTGTGTGTTTGTTGTTTTTGTTTTGTTTTGTTTTGTTTTGTTTTGTTTTCTGTTTGCTTTTAAGGAAGGGTGATTTTACTGTCTTTTCCTCCCTCCTTCATTTTCTTTTGTGCTTTGCATTCCTGTAAACAAGTGGTTTGGCCTGAAGGATATTGTATAAATGCTTAAGTTATTCATTTTCCTGTATTTTTAAATATTGACTAATTTACAGAAAGTGACATGACAGTAAAAAACAAAGGGCAGAATTCTGGCTGTGTCTTTGCTAGCTTGTTCTAAATGATTTATCCAGGTTATGTATTACTATGCTGTGGGAGAAATAATGTTTTTTCTCTGCTGGAGTGTTATTTGAATGAATTGTTCCCTTCAGAGCTCTTGTTACATCTGTCATTATAAAACACATTGGCCTCTACACATAAAGTGGAAACAAGCAGAAAGATTTTGGGTTGAGAACATTCTTTTCCTGATAGACTCTTCTTGTAGTGTGCACAACAACAACAGCAAAAAATGGGATATTTAACAGCATCCTAGCAACAGAAGGAACCTAGTAAGATCTTCAATGATACAACAAAAAAAAAAAGTTGATATCCAAACTTTATTAAATTTGGTTAAGGATCAGATTCAGTTTCTGTACCTTCTGTACCTTAATCCCACTGAAAGTCATTGACTATTGTACAACAGCAGCAGCCTCTGGAGAGACCATCAGTGTTTTATGCTTTGATTCCCCTCCACAAACTATCTTGTCTGAGCACAATTGGTCAAGGGTTGGCTGACTACATTGCTCAGGCATGAGATCCCCTCAGACTACAGAGAGCACTGTTGTTGTAGGCTTGCAGCTTGCCGGTCCAGAGCTCTGCCCATAAGCAAGCAGTATACTTTGCTTCAAGGAACTGACTCAGTGTTTATCCATGTAAAGATTTATTAAAATGTAGCACATATTTTCACTCCTATTTCTCTTTCTCTACCTTTTTTTTTTTTTTTTTTTTTTTTTTGGTGCAGCTTTTAAAAGATTTCCCGGATGAGCTGCGTTCAGATATCACCATGCACTTGAACAAGGAGATTTTGCAGCTCTCTCTTTTTGAGTGTGCCAGCCGTGGTTGCCTCAGGTCTCTGTCTCTGCATATCAAAACCTCCTTCTGTGCTCCTGGGGAATACCTCCTCCGTCAGGGAGATGCCCTGCAAGCAATCTACTTTGTGTGCTCAGGTTCCATGGAAGTCCTGAAGGACAGCACAGTGCTGGCAATTCTCGGTATGCTCATGATCATAGTTTCAAAGAGAAAGAATGGTCCTCCAAAGTAGCCAGCTATGTTAAGATTGATGTTAATGAAAGAGGACAGTCATCCTTGGAATACTAATGATGGCAAAGTGTATCCTAGTAGTCTAATGAGATAGAGAGAAATAATTTATTCTGATTTAAATCGACTCTTCATCTATTAATCTGCTATGGCAATCCCTAAATCTTTTAGTTTAAACTTTTTTTTTTTTTTTTTTCCTACAGAGCTTTAAATATTAATTTTATTAGCTTTATAATATTTTGCTTCTAGTCTGATTTTCTTGCACTTATTTTTCTCCCCTTTGTATGTAAGTAGGTCCTTACTAGCTTTTGATATAATTTGGCACTTTCCATAAAATTTGAAAGCAGTATTGATACCTCAGAGGACATTCGATATTAGTTCCTAAATAGTTAACAAAAAATAGTAGCCATTTAGTGTTCCCACTAATGCTTTCAAATGAAAGCAAACAATGTGAGCCCAATCTCATTCTTTAATAAATGCGTATGAACACCACTTGTAGGACAGCCGTTTGGTGAAAAGCAAACATTGTCGGCTCTGCTCTGCCAAGAGTTACTTCAAGATAATTCATGATGCCAGAATTTATCTGAGTATATTAGAACAGAAGAAGGCCAGAAGTTCTTTTCTAATAAATTCAGTTTAGTGGTTGTTTGCTAGATGAGTGCTTTGGCTTATCTAATGTCAAGCATCTCTAAAGCATCTCTATCTGTAAATTTCAGTGATAGGCTTCAGTCTAATGCCTATTAAAGTGCTTCCCTGTATCTTCAGCTAAAGGACCATTAGACTTGTCTGAGTTAATGTTTATGAAGTGTTCTGATAAAGAAAAATGTAAAATTTTACTCTAAATATAAAAGAATTATTTTATTATGATCTTAATGCTTCTTTAGATTTCAATATATTCTTCTTTCTAATAACCTCTAATATTCTTATAAAGCAGAGTTAAAAAGAATTTGCTTTTGCCTTTATGCTTTCCTTCCTGTTTTGTGGGATTGCACTATATTTACTAGCATTCATTTGATCGTTTGTTTGTTTGTTTTAATATAAATGTGATACATGTCCTATTTTTTTCATAACACTTTAATTCCATTAGATTGACAGTCCATATCACTCTAACACTTGCTTGTAATTAGGAAGTTTTAGAATGCTTCTATTTAATTGGATCACATAAATCAAAGCTATAAAATGTGGCTTAGAAAAAAAACATAAGCTTAAGAGGTCAAGACTTACCTCCATTAGAATTACGATTTCATTAACAATTTCATTTTCAGACACTTCTGAAAATGTTAATAAAAGCTTCATTTTGTAATGGTAACAATGACAATAAAAATAAAGATTAGTGGATTTCTGAGAGAAGTGAATGAAATTGTAATGCAAAAACATAAACATGATACAACGAAATAATGTTTCATTCCAGTGAATGGGAGCTTCATCATTTAAACCTAATTAATACTAGAAGGTGAGTGCATCAAATCTATAGGTCCAAATGAGAAACTGTTTTACTAATTTACTGTAAATTCTAAAGAGCAGGTTTTTTTTTTTTTCCTGAAAATGTTGATTACAACAATTTTATAACTCTGTCACAATTCTAATTGTAGTGGAATATGTTTTGGTTGCTGAACCATTCTCACTAATAAGCAATACAGCAACAGTACAATAAGAGATGATCTGATTAAATACAACCATTTGGTTCCTCTTGAGAATATAATGTGATATCACATAATGAAGTTTAAAATATACTTTTTAAGAAAAAAATCAACTTAACATTGTTTGAGCATACATCTTATATTTGTTTTAAAATAATAGCCATAAGTGATTGAGAAGATACATGTGAAGAGGAGAAATTCATAATTTTGACTATGTGTCCCAGATTTATTATCAAAAAGATGTTTCACATAAGTCCTTATAAATGAGTGTGTTCTCCAATTAAAAGAAAAAAAAAAAAAAGAGAGAGAGAAGAGAGAGAGAGAGAGAGCGCTACTAATAACAACCAACATTACTCTGTTTATATAACAAATGTTGTTATTAAAGGTACAGTTGTCTCACTTGTGCCGTAATACTAATGAATATTCAGCTTTTTAGCTAGTCTTTGCTACATGATTATCATTCCAAAGCAAGTATTAGTTAGCATATACCAGAGCAAATATAGTGTCCTTCAGAGTAATATTACTTCATCAAATGCTGTAACTGCTATCAAATATAACTGTAACTTTTTTCCCCAAATTATCTATTCATTACTTATACTAATACTGTTTATATGCCTAAAAAGTTTCTAATTAATATGTTTAAAAATATTTTTTTGTAAATTTGAAATATTTTTTCCTAAGTCCATATATTCATGGTTAGCAATAGCTAATCTTTACTAGTGATCTGCTTATGTAATCAAAGAAATCTAAAAATTGGTGATATTTACAATAAAAAGTAAAAGTAAATTATTTCTTAGATTTACCATGTATCTAATTATGTAAACATTACACCATGTGATGAGCAAACAAAAAATGTATTACTTTGTCATTACTTTGCTTTTCTCAGATTAACTTGAGCTAGTACTAGTTCTCATTTACACTAACTTCAATTTTAAAAGAACACAAAGGTATATATACTCCTAGAGCAAAAGAAAACCCCTGTGTATACTGGGCTTATGATAAACATTTTTAAGAAAGTTGAACAATCTCCAAGTAAATAGGAAACAAAAAATTCACAAGCAGTATAAAGCAAATTATCTTATTTAAATCACTTTATGAATGGTTGTCTGCTTAGTTTAACTTACTCTTCAAGAACACTTTCCGTGTAATATCCAGGTAGAATCACATGCTGTGTGGATTTTCAGATTTTACAGTCTTCACTTAATACTCACTAATCTCAGACTAATGTAAGATTAGAAGAGACTTCTGAAAGCCACCCAGTCCCAGTCCTGGTTTGGGCCACTTTTATTTAACTTGCTCAGAGCATTATGTTCTCCATGCATTATGTTCTCCAGTCCTTGGTCATTTTCATGATCTTTTCTGTATTTAATCCAGTATGTCAACACTCTGTCTCCTACTTGGAAACCCAAAACTGGACATGATATTCCAGATGTAGTCTGAAAAGTGAAATACAGACGGTTTCCTGTCACTTCCCTGGAACCTGTTGGCTGTACTCTCACTAATGCTGCCCAGGATGCTCTTGGGCCTTCTTTTCTGCAAGGGCACATTGTTGGCTTATGTTCGACTTGTCTGTGACAATCCCCATGCTCTTTTCTGAGGAGCTGTTTTCCAGCTGGTCAGACCCCAGCCCATATTGCTGCAGGGAGATCTTCCCTCCCAGGTTCAAGACTTGGTATTTATTTTTGTTGAACTTCATGAGGTCCTGTCAGACCTTTTTTGTCAGCTTGTTAAGGTCCCCTGAATAACAGCTTTTCCCCAAGTATTTCACTTTCCCCAGTTTGGTGTAGTCCATAAACTCAACAAGAGTGCACTCTATTGCATTGTTCTTCAATAAGGAACATCTGCACCTTAGAGGAAGATCTCTGGTTCAATGACTGCTTTTTGGACATAATACCTCAGATGAGATGTTATGCAAGCTTTTTATTAGAAAATTGTTATGCTCTTCAACACATGGATGGTTGCCCATAAATGAAAATATAATGGCTTAAGAATCCATTATTTTTTCTTGGCAGAAGTACTATTGGGTTATATATTTGTTATTACCTTGTACAACTAATATACATCATGGAGTGCAGCAGAGCTTGTATCAGTGCTTGCAAGAATTTTATAATACATATTCTTAGTAAAGGTTTAATCTGAATTGAGGATCTACAATTAATCATGTCATTGTTAAAATGATCTAAAAAGAACAAGCGAGAAATATGATCTTCAATTTTTGACTTAAAAAATTTCACCTGGTATTAATTACTTGTGTAATTTTTTTTAAATATTTACTTGATTGCTCTCTTAAATGAGATATTTACATGTACAGAAATGAGTCTTTGTACCTCCTATTAATTGTATGTAACATTCTTCCTGCAAAAATCAGAGAAAGCCCTTAGGTATATTTGTGAATGTTATTAATTTAAAAATTCATTAGTAACTATGGGTTTTAAATTTAACAGTTTTTAAACAGAGTTATGATTCAAAACAGTAGTCAAGAATTCATGTTTTCAAGATGATTGCTTTCATATTTTCTTTCAGGTAAAGGAGATTTGATTGGAGCAAACCTATCCATTAGGGATCAAGTTATTAAAACAAATGCAGACGTTAAAGCTTTAACGTACTGTGACCTCCAATGCATTATCCTCAAAGGTCTCTTCGAAGTGCTTGATCTTTACCCAGAGTATGCTCACAAGTTTGTTGAAGACATACAGCATGATCTCACATACAATCTAAGAGAAGGCCATGAAAGTGATGTAAGTATCTTTAAAATTCTCTGCAGCTATTGTTAACTTGAAGGTGTTTCTCATGCTTTAGCCTGTAATCATAATTTCATCACAGTAAAGAAATAATACATAGGTTACATTAAAAGGATCACTTGTTCAATATGTTTGATAATTCACTCATTATCTTTATGAATTGTTGATCAGTTGAACAGATCATAAACAGAGAACATGTTCTCTGCTTCTCATTTTTCTATAGAAAACCTAATTTGAGAGAACATACTTCTTTAGTATTTTGTCATTTTTTTGCTAATGTTTACAAACAATTAACAGTTATATAAAGCATGTGCCCAAATAACGTATTTAATTATACCTTTACTAGAACGTCATGTGCCAGTCTAATGAACATTGATTGCTTCATATTTAAGAATGTTTTCACATGTTCAAAATAAGAAAGTTTTTTTCTCATCATACTGCAACTGAAAAGTGTTTTTCCATTTCAATGAGCAACTTAATGTGAAAGCTCAAATAACCAACAAGAAATTTCAGATAACACATTGCTGAAAGACTTCAGGATAGACTTACCAAGGTATTTTCAAGTATTCAGTTTTGCAAGGCTTAGAAACTTCATGCCTTGTGGGACTGTTATCCTCCATTTAACATAGGCTCACTGTTAACTCAGTGTTATGAAGGGTGGCTCGTTGCTTGACTAGTCAGTATTGCTTCATGCTTTTCTGTATGCTGACAAATCTGGGGGTCGTTGTACCAGCTGCAAACACATTCAGCTTTTATAAAAACAAGGACAGCTCCTCCCAATTGGAGATGCCTGCATGATGCACAGATACTGACAGCAAACCTACATCAGCTCTGTGAGTGCAGACAGAGAAAGACCCTCTTCATGCTCACTTTAGAATATGGGATTTAAAGTCCTGAAGGAAATATCAAACATATTATTACATTTTAATGAAGAAAACATTTTCAGAATTTGTGGATATGCACTGTATTTTCATGGTATAATCTATTTTAAAATTAAAGGGGGAAAAAGAAGATCTGGAGACTGATTAGCATCCAGTGTCACAGGCACATATAAATTGAGAAAACACAGGACAGTTAACATTAGTTTCACTTCCTTGGACATCCTGGAGTTAACTAGGCCATCCACTGGTATTGCATTTGCAGCAGAACTAATCTTGGTCACGTGTATCTGATTTCAGCTCCAATTATTGTATTTATCAATAAGGATGAATAGTAGGTGTAGGGCGGCAAAAAATTTTACTAGTACAAAAAAAGGGCTCACCAAATGATGAAAGATTCCTATGGCTATAGCAGAGTGCAGGGTCAAAAACTTACTTGCTGTACACACCTAGGAGTGCAGTTCCTAGAAAATACCACATCTTCTGTATAAATAACTTGCACACAGAAATAGTCTGTTATCTGAGTTGTCTGATGATTTACTCTCACAGAATATTAAGAAGGTTTTCAGAAGTAAAATGTGTGTGCATGAAAACATGACATCTTTTAAATACAGCATTATGTCTTGGGAATGGTACTATGGGAGAATTTGGCAGCTGTGACACTAAACACTAAGATAGGGAGATTTTACTTTTGTGTGTGTGTATGTCTTTTTCAGCTTTATAGAAAGTTTTAGGTTTGAAGAGTTTTTCCATAGTCAAAAAGTAGATTGATTCATTTGAGTAGGTCAGTTTCTTATTCTGTTTTTCCTTGAATGTCTTACATGAATGCAATTTTGAAATTGAATATGATTTAATGGTTCTGAAAATGGATCAGTAGCAGTATTTAGAGCCAGGTTATCTACAGAATGAAAAAGCATGAATTTCCCCACTACAATTTGCCAAGTGCCTTTCAGTCTAGGGTCAGATGAACTACAGATTGAAATAACATGAAATAGCATGACTGTGACAAGTGCCTTTCAGACCTGACCTAAAACCTTATTGCTCTTTTAGTCACAGTCCACCAAAACTGCTTTTGGTTGTAGATTTCCAAACACTTTAAGCCACCATTAAAATGTAATGCAGCAGAAAAAAATGTAGTCTTGGTTATCCATTATACTTTTCCTTGTACTGTTTGGACTCTTTATACACAAAACTGAAGAACTTTGAACTGAATTAGAGCTAAGCGGAACAAAAAGTGACAGAAGTAATCGTGAGTTTCCTGATCCTAGTGTCAAACCTCCAAACTACCCTACCACACAGAAATTTCTATGAGTTTTTTTTTGTTTTGTTTTGTTTTCATTTTGTTTTCTTGGCTCATTTAGAGATCTAAAAGTGCGTATAGTGATGAGCTCCATCTGCAGTAAAATCCAAGTAATGTGTAATGGTGGAAAAGGCTTCGGAACTTCCACTTTATAGTAAAACAAAGAGGTGTAACCATGCTTCTTCCCAATATCAAATAGAAACTGCAGCTATCTGGTCACAGAAATATTGAGAGTTGTTTAAGTAATTTAAAAGAAAAGCTCAGGGGATTTTAAGTGCAGGAGCCGGCAATCATGTAGCTCTTTCAGCTTCTAATGAATAACGGAAACAGATACAAAAATACAGAGATAAAGTTTCAGTGGTTCCTCATAGTAGTACTAAAAACAGAAGTCCTTAAGAGATTTAGGAGTATAAACTTTAATCGTTATGCAATCACACTGTCAGACTATTATACCATCTTTTTATATATTCACGTCACAGAAAGATGTGAATTAGGAAAAAGCCTGTGTTGATTATATGTATTCTGTCCTTTGTTTTCTTTACTGAATTTTGCTGGAGAAGCTCATTCTCATAAATATATAAAATTAATTCAGCATAGCTAGGAAAAATTAATTTGTTTGGTAGCTGGAGTTTTGATGTAAACACAATTCAGACATTCTGGTGTTTCAAGCAATTTTTTTTAGGCCTGTGACTCTGACATCATAGTCATGAAATAGTTTCCTAAGTGAGAATGATTTCAGCACCCCCTTCAACCATATATTTTGCATTGTATATTACAGATTGTATACAGAGCTGGCAGCTAGAGGGCCAGATACCTGATATAATAAAGCTAGGCAGTCAGAAAAAGATTCTTACATGTACAATTATATGAAAGAAACTGGAAATGATTTTGTTATCTGCGAGCCCTGGAAATCTTGCTGTATTATAGACAGAGCACTAACAAATGTTCATAACTCCTAACTATCTTATGAGAAGCTTAAAATCAGTAAATATTACACAATATTTTTGTGGGCTAAGTAACCATTTATTGTTACTATTTCTTTTGTCTACAAAGAAGTGTTTATACTGTAGGCGTCACAACTCATTAAATATAAATAAATAAATAAATAAAGGCTGGCTACAGCCAGACTGATGCAAAGTGCAAGAGGCCTCCTTGACACCTATGTCATTTCTCAAGCTGTAATGAAGTCCCAAAGGAAGATAAGTATACAGGCACATGTGTCTTTGACTCACTAGAGCAGTATCAATATGTGCCATTTCTAAAAGAAAAGATGACATTCTTGAAGATTAAAAACTCTTTTTGACATGATTTGTAATTAATAAGAATATATTTTTTCTTTGGTAGTTTTAAAAGTACTGTTCTGTCTCTTACAGAGAGCTTTCTTTCTCCCTACCCCAAAAGGAAACACTATTCTCTTTAAAATGAAAATAGTCTCCAAAACAGGGAGAAGGACTGCATTGTTGGAGTCTATCCACAGCGTAAATTAGAGATAATAACATAATAACAAATACTAATAAGATTGCACTAGAAAAGTGGCATATTCTTCCTCCAGTTGGGAACATTCTTAGCTCCTTGATATTAAAAATAAGTAAATAGACAAATAGATTTTAAAAGGCAACCAAGGATCTATTTTTTCCCCCAAAGAAAAGGCATTGTCTGACAAATTGGGGCTTAATGCTTGTATTTTGGAGAGGCTGGTATTTAGAATTTTTTTAATTTAATGTTTGAATTGTGATTTTTTTGTTTGTTTTTAATATAATGTAGCTCATGTTGCTAATAGCAATACAAAACAAATTACCCTTTTCTACTGGGAAATCTGGCCAAAACAATTGTTCTTAAAGGTGAAAACAGCTTTAAGCTCTGGAACATAAAACAGAAGGCACAGTTTCAGAAGAATATCTACCGATTCTACTCTAGGCTGAGTTTTCTGGTTCATTCTAGTAAAGCATTAAGCACATATTTTAAGAGTATAATTCCACTTCATTTCTTAATTGGTTTATTGGTTTATTTCTGGACCTCTCTCTTTTTTTGTGTGTGTCAACTAGTTGTTTTGGTCCTGTAGGCAAATAAATAATAACAATGTAAAAAGATGCATAGAGGAAAATATATTTTGAGTTCATGCACCAATTTCAGCTAAAAGTCTGCCTATCCACAGTCTGTTTTTCAGCTAGTAGATTACTTTTTTAACATAAATTATATCTTCGTGAATTAATGAACTTTTGGTCATGATTTTTCTATATATTGTAATATAGCTCTGTTTAATTTATTAATGCAGTTTTCCAATATAGTCAGAAGTGTTACATATTTGATTAACTACTATTAACCAGCAATGGAGGCAGAGTAACATTTCTGATTTTTATTACATATATATATATATATATATCTCTTTATTTTCTACATAGTAAATAGCATTTTGTTTTAAAGAAACAGATCAAAGTTATCTTATTTGCAATTCTATTGCTTTGAAGGAAAAAAAAAAAGCAACAGCATGTTTTTATGGAAAAGATTGCTTCTAATTTTAGCAAAGATTGCAAAGTAAGAAAACATGATAGTAACTTCAGGCACATGATTACTTATTCTTATGTTTGATTTTCAGAGCCAAAAAAAAAACCTACTGATTTCTCAGGTATTTATAATAAAACCTATACAAATAAAAGATTATTTTCTTAAACAACTATTACTACACTGCTTCACTTAATCATAATTCCTCCACTCCAGAGTAGGTCATAGCTTATCTTGTGCACTACAGAACAATAAAATGTCACAAAATGCTTTTCATAATAAATATTTTTCATAGAAGATTTACCAAATAATCCCAACTATCTATTTAATAAGGAAGAGAGTTTAGCCATATTATTCATCAGCTGTGTAGAAAGGAGTGGTTTAATTAAGAAAATTTAACAAGCTTTGTTTTGACATTTATCAGTGTGGTTTGGTAACTTTGAGAAAAACTTACAATTTTTAAACAAACTTCTGGCCTTTTTAAAACAAAATGCCTCCAGTTAATCCCTGACCTTTGTCAGTAGCTTGTTTGGCAGATGATCGTGTGCTATTAATGTAGGTGTAACTCACTGGTGTTTATTGCCTGTAGCATAACAGTTATGAATGCTGCAAAATGAGAAACCTCTCAACAGCATTTTTCTGTTTTGTGTAAAAGCCGTTGTAACAGGTAGAATATAGAATTGAATAAATCATACAGAGCAGCAGAAGTCTAATACTTTACCTGCATTATTATTATGAAAAATAAAGCATCTTGGATTCCTGTTTACTACCTTTCTTTATAGTCCATGTGTACTTGGCAGCTGCACAGACCAAATTACCTTTTTCCTATTAGGATAACTTGTCTAAGTCACTGATAGATGTGCATATGTTGCTTTCTTCCTGTTGGATACTGTACTCCCATTTCTCCTTTTCATATGTCTGAAAACCTCTCACCTTCTCAGAGGGTACAGTATAGGAATGAATGTCCACCTCATACTATCAGGAACCAAAATTGCTTAAAAATCATGAACATATAATTAACTTTGACACGTCTCCTAATGTGTTCAGTGGAGTAGGTTTTTTAGTTGCCTGTATGCATGGACTGTGGTGCAATCAATGCTACTGTGCAATACTGCTCAGCACTCTTCTGCATTTTAAATTTTCTCAGATTTTTCTTTCATGCTTCTGGGACTGCCAGGACTTTTATTTTTATTATTATTATTATTGTTATTATTATTATTATTATTATTATTATTATTATTATTTTAATCTTTTCTTCTTTGCTTTGCTTCATCGTCATCCCAGAGTAAATACCCCTTTGCAAAACTATGCAGCACTCATACAATCTCACTTACACAGATCAACTTCTGTATTTCTATGGAACAAGTCATAGAATCATTAAGGTGGAAAAGACCTCCAAGATCATCTGGTCCAACTATCCCCCTATCACCAGTATTACCCACTAAGCCATTTTACTAAGTACCACATCCAACCTTTCTTTAAACACCTTCAGGGATAGTATAGATGCCTTTCTATCTCTACATGCAGATGTAGAAAGACTCGACCACTTGAGCAAGAAAATAGAGAATTTCATCCATTTTACACTTCATTCCTGGTTTTAAGTGAGTGAGAAGCAGTTTGGGAATGAGCTTTGTCATTTAACACTCTTTGTCATTTAACACTCTGCAAGACATTTCACAGATCTAGCAGTATTCATGCCACTAAACATGTTTTGATGGATCTTTGGCTACTTAAGGTGGAAACTACATGTAGTTTCAGACAGTTGATTCTGTTGCAATACTCCCTGTGCAGTTTTACAGTTTATCCTCTGCTTCCTCTGCCTGGCAATTACCTGCTGCACTCAGCATGAGAGCAGGGCTGACCTGGAGCTATATAGTGCAAGGCAGGTTCCGTTTTGTTGCCTGCTAACTCATAAAGCCTGTTTACTTGCAGTTGTTGATGTACTTGATGTGTGGTACCTTTGAGCCATCAATGCCCCTCAAGGCAGTGAGATGGTTATCTCATTATCATGTTTCTAATATGATAGTGTTTTTTTTTTTTTTTCTAATATGATGGTTTGTTTTTTTTTTTATTTTTATTTTTATTTTTTTTCTGGGATGTTTCAGGCTCCCTTCCATAGCCTTCAGTCATTCTAATATTTTCAAAAATGATAGCATATAGTCACCTATACTCTCCATTTTTGTCTCTCTCATATTCTTCTAATCTGTGATGGTGTTCTAGTTAGTAAATTCATCTTACAGCTTATTGATGCAATAGATCATCTTTTCTATTGTCAATCTTTTTCATTAATTCTTGAGGTTTTTTTATAAATCTTCAACTTTAAGCCTGAAACAAACAGAGGATGGGCTGTAAGGTTGAGTCCTGAAAGATGTTGAAAAGGCTGAAGGGGAATAGAGAAAAATAATCCATTTATTTTTTTCTGGGACTACATTACATATACGTGAGCCATCTCAAAATGTCAAGCCTTTTGGCTTTCTCTTCTTCCTGTGAATGGGCTAAGAGAAAGAAATTATGATAATTATTTATACATTATTTATAACAATACAATTAAATGCATGTATGTAATTAATTTTTTCATAACTGCATATTTTTAGACAAACAATTTTCATTGTAATTAGATTTTAAATTTAAATGAGGGGGAAAAACTACTTCTAATTTTATCTTTTGAGTCATTTTGAATACTCTCCATTCTCATTCATTTCACTTCCTGGGATTATTGCATTCTGCATCAGATTATAAAGCTTAACCAGAGGTTTACATGTTGAAAAAAAAAAAAAAATCCAGGCTAGAAAAGCAGCTTATTGATGTTTTTAGACAGTGGTATGAAGAGAGCATAAAACAGTGTCGAACAAAGTTTTAGCCAGGAAATACTCCTGTCTTTCAAAGAGTATTGATTTGGAAGCTAACCATATTTCTATTTTAGTTACTAAGCCGTGCTAGATGACAACACTTTTTCTAATATGCTTCACTATGCCTTAAGACAATACGATAATGATAACATTTATAATCTTTCTGCATGATGTTTCTACATTGGAAAAAATGGGGAAAAAAAATGTGTCTTATATCTTACACCAGTATGATTTTATTTGGTTGGTTGGTTGGTTTGCTTTGAGTTTGTTTGCTTTTTTCCCATAGTTGTTTTTATTTTACATTGATCTAGCAACAACCAGAAAATAGTCTCAAATTCTGAAGGATTCTTACAGTAACCTATCTTTTTATCATTTAGTTAGGACTAATTTAAGACTAATTAAGACTAAAGGAAAATACTGCTTTCTTTTTTTTTTTTTTTTTCTATAAGAACGTGTCCTGAAGGTGCAGACTACGTGGAGATATAATAAGCAGCATGACAGGAAGGCTTGTATGGAAAAGTTCCTATAAGGCAGAAATGTGTGAAATTAAATATCATCTAGTCTTTGATCAAACTTTATATAATCAGTGCAACTTATGTGTCAGGTAGGCATTTTATGGAGACAAGAATCCATTCTCAATTTTATTCAGCTGGTAACCTTTTTAGTGTAATTTTTAAAGATCATAGATTTGTATAATAGATGAAGGAAGGAACCTCTGAAGATCAGATATACACTCTCCTCTGCTCAAAGATATGAAAAGATACAAAATGAAAAAGCAATCATTTATGTACAAATGTGATCTAAAACTTTACTGTTATAAAAATAAATATTGGATTTTTTTTTTAATCTATACTTTCACTTAGTGAAACCAGAGCTACAGAAATTACCTACAAAAGAGTCTTAGCCAAATCATATAGATCCATATACCTCATTTTTAATGACTACACTAAGAAATACATAACTACAGTATATTCATATATACAGTAACATTTATTGCATGCAGTAACCTGAGCAAGAACTGCATTAACATCTTAAGGTGTTACTGTTCTTTTGGAGATACCGCTGTATGTAGAAAATTAAGGTTACCTCCAAAGTACATAAAAGACAGGTTTATGAACTATTTAAAAGTCTCAGGCCCGGTAGGAACACTACAACCTAGCAGAATACCAATCTAAACCCTAAGCAGAATTTATGGATATTGATTTTGATTACTAGGTTCTATGTTTGATCTAAATAGTAAAGCTTATTGATTGCTTAAGTGTTATCGCTTATAGAATGACAATATATACATAGGGTAAAAGGGAATGGGTGAATCCATTTGGTTGCAAAGTACTGTGCTATTAACTAGTCAACTTTGGTTTGGTCATTGGCTGTTCCTTCTGCCCTGTCTGAAATCATATGTATGTTAACTCTAAAATTGGTTCTAGGCTCATTGTACAGGTCCATATGGATTTATAGTCTTCATATTTATAGTTGCAGAAATTATGCAATCCATTAGAAATAGTAAAGAAATTGCTGGATTCTTTTTTATATGACAGAAATCTAACACTGGCAAGAATGTGAGGAGTTTAATGGGTGTATAGGACCAGTGGAGATGCAGTCTGGAAATCACTGGAGTCTTGAAAGACCACAGACATCAGGTTTTGGTGTTGGATAGGAATGTAATGAGATTCAGAGTTAATAACATTTCCACAAAGCTGTTCTGATGTCCTTATGTTTTTCTTTTCAACACACTTGTAAAGACAAATAGACCAAATAAGTTTTTGCTCAGAAAAAATAAATTGAATAAAATTAAATAAACAAATCTGTCCTAACCTGAAGATACAAATCGTTTTAATGGGTTTGATATTGTCACAATTAGATAACTAGCAATCCTGTACAATGTGAAGTGTGTTAAATCATGTTTTTCCAACAGTCAAAGATTTTACATAGTCATTCTCCAGAGCTCCCCTTAACAGAGAACAGAGAAAGAAAGAAATGCTGTAATGTTTTGTGAGTCATGTTCAGCAAATCTTCAGAACTCAGTTATTGAGTCACTAATCCTACTTTTCCTTTTGTTTTTTTTTTTCTTTGAAAACTAAAGGTTTTTTGTTTTGTTTTGTTTTACTTCTTCAATGTCTATATTATCTTAGTTTCTAAGCTATTTATAATTTCATGATTAATAATGCTGCTAAGAGCTCTAAAATACTACACATTCAGCTTTTCTGTATTATGGGTCCATATGAAACACAAATTGCATCTCAGGGGAAGGAAATTATGGTCGTTCTCTTACTTAACAAGTTTATATACTTGGACTTCTGCTGATTTCTTTATATGCCAGGATAAGGCTTCTTGCCCTGGGGTAAAATCATGCAAATTGCTTTCAAAGTTACTGTACAAGTGCTGTCTTCCCCAAAGTTTTAGCTCCAAATATATCTAGGATCCAGATGTATGTTCAGGTTTGTTTGTTTGTTTGTTTTGTTGGGTTTTTTTAAACCTTTTGGGAGAATTGACTAGAGGTTAACGTACTCATCAAGCAACCTTCCAAAAAGTTTAATATTCATTATTAAGGAGAAAATTTTCTGAGGAAAAAAATAAAAGTTTTAAAAATAAGTAAAAAGATTATACCTGTCCCTGCCTTATTCTTTGTAAGGTTGACCCTGAAAGCCAGACAATGCTGGGCTTTCTTAAAAGCTCTCCCCTGATATGCTGCTGTCCCCAAAACTCATCCCAATGATCTGGGCTGCCAAAACAGCTAGGCAGCTTTGGAGGTGTTTGGAAATAGGCAGTTGGTAGGTTAAAATAAAATTGTTGGGATAATATTTTTCAAGATCCACTGTATTGTCTTCACGTTTGCATTTTAAAAACCATGCTTGAAGTTAGATACACTTGTTTTTATAAGTAGTATGAAGTTTTATTTAAATATAAAAATAACAATGGTAACTTAGAATCCACACTTTCACTATTTCTACAATTTGACCTTTAGTCTAATCAGATCCATAGAACCAGTCCTGCAAACATTTATAAGTCTGTCTGGACTCTTCAAGTTGAATGAGGCTAGGCATACACTTGAGTATTTTAAAGAAGAGGAAGATTTTTGAATTTTATTGCTCTGAAAGATGTTGGCATTCATTGTAATTTCTATTGATATTATGTAAATCTTTACATGAATGTAATCTAGCAGTAGGAATATTGAAAATTTTTCTCCACTGTATCTTTTGTCTGCTGTAATATGTAAGCTTTTCCAAAAGTGCAGCCTGCCAGAACAATGTACAAGCAGTGCCAGGTCTATTGTCTATTTTAACAGTTCTTCCTTTTGTCTTTGTCTGGCCTCATTAACAGTCTCTTCTTGATTTTGTTGTGTGAATTTTTGTTGTTGTTTTGTTGCTGTTGTTGTGGTGGTGGTGGTCATGTTTTTGTTTTATTTGTTTATTTAAATTAGCACGTGGTTTGCTATGAAAGATGTGTATCAGAGCAGAATGGGATACTACTTTCTTATCCCTGTTTTGGGGTGGGGGGAGAGGGAGGTAAGAACGTAGAACTAAAAACTGACAGATTATACCAATCACATTTACTGTCTACTCAATTCTTGATTTGGGGCAGGAGATAAAGAGATTGCTTTTTGTGTCACTGACAGATTTTGTATTTTGAACAAGAAATAGGGTAGATCCTGCCAATTAAAGTATATCTTTAAATATTTTTTTTGTTAATTACTGAAGTGAAATTAACCTCCAAGTTATAAAGAAACATATGAAAACTAAAATTCTAACAAATTCTGTTAAACATGGAAAACTAATGAGAAAAATTTGAATGCAATGAAGTATAATTTTTCAAAAAAAAAAAAATTATCAAAAGCTAACCATTAACAGTCTGTTATTAAAATCTTGGGCTAGCTTCACAGGCTAATTTGTTCAAAATATATGAATGATTTAGGATAAGGACTTAACAGAAGACAGAAGAGCTCATAGCAATTCACAATATTTGGTCACATAGAACAAAGTACTGTTGACAGATCTGTTGTTCAACTTTTGCTGTTAATTCAGTATAATTCTGTACTGTAAGTAGGATCAGAGAATGCTGAAAACATCTGCTTCCACAAAATATGTCATCTTTATCTTTCCATTAAGCAAGGAAAAGAGATAAGAAGGAATCTGAGAAAAATACAGGAACAATCTGATGAAGTAACTCTAGAAACTATTATTAAAAAGGGAGATAGGGAGGAGTGTTGAGTTGCACAGTAAATGTGGATATAAAAACATCATATTTAACCTAAGATATTCTTTAAGAGTCACTAACTCTTGTGATTTAAAGGATTTGTGTTAGTTCATTGAAAAATTCCCTGATTATGGAGAACTGAGGCCTGAACACATGTGAGGCATTAGGCTTTTCAGTGGTATGTTAATCCCTTATTATGTATTTGTATCTTTTCCATTGCCATACAATAAGTTTCCAAGGAATAGAACATATGGCATGTGTTCTACCCCTCCACCCCCCGTATTTTCAATGTTTCTAAATGTGTTTGTATTGTGTTTGTTGTTGTGTTTTGTTTTGTTTTGTTTTGTTTTCTGCTTCCAAATGCTGACTAAGAACATTAGTATTCTAGTTCAATTTCAAATCCTTTCCTAAAAATGTATTTTATCCTTTTGACCCCTCAGATACAAAGCATTATTCAAATCGTTTAGGACCCAAGTCTTGCAAACAACTCAGTAAAATTGCATTTCAATTTTGTTCCTCCTTCTCATGAAGGCAATAAGAATCAAGGCAGTAAAAGCTGATAACACGTTTTTGAGCAACCAAAATACAAAATTACTTACCTGGATACTTAATACATTAACACTAAATTTAGCCATATCTCTATATTTCCAGTTTTAGGGTTTTATAATTTAAATTCATCTTGAATTGTATAGCTAACAACTTGGTTTAACTACATGTCCCCACAGAGATTCTTTTATTAAAGATTACTGTATCTTGACCCTGGAAAAATCTTTAGATCACTGGCTTTTGACAGCAAACCACTAGTGTTTGCAGCAGTGAAAATGCTCTTTTTCTGCTTGTAATAAGCAATTATAAATTATAAAAATCTTTAAACTCTCTATATTAACATATTAAATAAGTGCAAGACCATAGTTTTCAGACTATGTACATGGAAGAATTTGTTACAGTTCTGCTTGTGGTGCATGATCTATTATAGTTTTATCTTTTGAAACAAACTTTCATAACTGGATAACTCGTTTTGCAAGACACAGAGCTGAAATTAAAAATTGAATTAGGCCCTTAGAATATTTCGTACAGCTCATGTTAACATTGAACATTGGTCTTTTTTTTTTCCTTGCGCATAATAGGAAAAATGCTTGTGTTTTTCTTTCAACTGCCTTTACTATTTAACAGTTTCACTTCTTAGTAAAAGATAAGAATATGAGCTATTTTGCATCCTCTTTCTTTTTACATAAAATAATAATAATAATAATAATAATAATAATAATAATAATAATAATAATAATAATAAGCATTTTAAACAAGGTACACCTAAACAAGGTACACAAGCGCATTATCCTAAAGAAAAAGTTTTAAGAGACAATTCCTCATAATTATTTACTCTACAATGTATTTACAGATATAAAGCTATATGAAGGGTGAAGTCTTTCAATTTACTCCCTTTTACTGCCTGCTGTTTGTTGGTGGTGGTGGTGTGTTTTTTTTTTTTTTGTTTTTTTTTCTACGTTCTTCCAATGATCATCTCTTTTTTTCTTATAGAACAATATTTTTGCAGGAAGGGAAAGAGAAGGGAGTTACTGGTAGAGTTTTAAAAGCCTAACTCTCGAGGATGTGCCTGGTCACAGTTTAATTAGTTTCATCAACTTTCAACTACTAGGATGTAAAGTCCTATTTTTACTTGCACATGATATGATGCACAAGCAATAAATGTCGTTGTAGTGTATTAATATAGTCTTGGAGCTGAAAGCCCAGATGAAAGACCCCAGCAGGTCTGTTTGAACACCAGCAAAACACCAGGAGACAGCCATATAGTATTTTCTTTGTGTCTATTTCCAAGTCATAAAATAAGAATTAACAGTTATCCTCAGACAAAAAAAAAAAAAAGTTAAGTTAGAGGAGATCTTTACTCACATTATAAAGTACAAATGAAAAGTCCCTTCTAAACTCTTGAGAAGACAAATTCATACTTTCTAAGGTCTTTTTTGTTAAGCTGCTAATATTTGGGATTGGCTTGGAGTTTTAATTAAGACTGCTATTTAACATTCATACTGCACCTGTGCCTAGAGGTCCCAAAGTTCTGGGCAGAATTGTAAATTAATCCATGTGAACATATGTGCAAAGTGGGCCATTAGTACTTCCTAAGTCTGATTTTTTTAATTAATTTATTTTTTTAACTTTAACATATTAATACCCTTCCAGTTTGCTATTCTCATGAATCTTGAAGGAAACAATCTTTCTTCAATTTGTATAGATAACAGTGCAGGTTAGGAGATGGCAGTATCTGAGGTCTACTTCTCAGCTAATATCAAGTAGCACTTTTTCTAACTCAGGAAGAGCACAGCGGTTATTTTATTTACATAGCTTAATTATTGCAGTTTTTCTGTTTGGCAGTTATTAGAGTTTTATTGCTAAATTTATTGATACACCTGCTACTGACTTGGCAGTTGAGGAGTAGGATTTCTGCTTACGCAAAATTAAATATGTAGTCATATATTATACCAGTACAAATGTCTTCACTTTTATGGGCAATTGTAGAGTGTTTTTATTTTCCAAAACTGTACCTAACATCTGTGTATTTGGGAAGCCCCAATGTCTTCAAGAAAAGCTTAGCCTCTTCTACTTTGGAGAAAAATAAACCTATGCTCTCAATTTAAAATTGATGAGCGTTAAACATTCTTTATATCAACATGCAAGGCGTATGAAAGCTGAAAATCACTTCTAAAAATTCTGCTTGGTGAACTACAATACGTGTATGCCTATAAATATGGCATGCAGTCTTAGTGACTTGTCTATAATCAAGTTGTGGACATCTAAATAAAGAGCAGGACATTTGTATCCCACAGTATTAGGCAGTTCCTGCAGAGATTATGGGTAGTAGTTAATTAAAATTGCATGAATATTTATTTATTTATTTATTTGGTTGGTTTCGTTCTTCTTCCTATCCAGTAAGATAAAATTTCACGGCCTTGAACAGTTGTTAAACATGTATTTCCAATGGGATTATATTGGTCCTTCTTGCTTCAGTCCCATCACTGACTGAAAAATATTCAAAGTAGAGATTCTAGATCCTAGTAGAGTAGTAGGTTCTTATGTGACACAGATCATCTAGATGGATGCACTAGGCTGGCAGAGGAGATAAAACTACAGTGACGTAGGGGCAAAGTAGAACACTCTTCCTGCATGGGATTCCATGAGAGCAGCACTGAACCTTACCAAGTATATGCCTACCAATCCATATTCATTCACAGGTTTGGAGCGTTAACCCAACTTTTTATTAAAGAAAAATATTATTTCTACAGGTAATATTTATACACACACACATATGTGTAAATATATATATAAACAAAACCTATTTTCTGACAATAGTTTTTTCTGAGGAGCGTCATATGTTCATCGTTATGTTTAATTCAATACGTCTTTTTTACCATTAAATTATTTTCTTATATCAACAGAAATATTTTGGTTAAGATGTTTGTATGCTCTTGGAAGCCAATACTTTGCAGATATATATATATTTGTTACATGTTTTGGTTTGTTTCAGGTAATATCAAAATTATCAAACAAGTCTACGCTATCTCAGGTATGTTGCTCACGTTTTAAATCTGCAAAGCTTGACTTAGAAACACGCACACAGTTACAGCCAGATCAAAGTTGGAAAAACTCCAAGTGACTTCATTGGTTTCAGAATGAGTCTTTAAATAGCATCCTGAGATAGTTGTGCCATTGTCCATTTTATGATTAATTATGATCTTTTCTTCCAGGTGCCAAACTAGGATATCATACTATGGCATGCACATTTTAAACACATTATTCCTCAAGCCAAAGTCTTGAATATGGATAATATTCATTCTCTGTAGAGTATAGGCTACATGACAGCCAGGTCCAATGTAATTGATCTTTATATCAACCTTCAGATGACTATTATGTTTGACCAAAAAAAGCTGTTATTATATTTTAATAAACATCTTTTGATGTTTTAAATTTGTACGTTTTCATACATCTCAGACTGAAAGGTTTTACTTCACTATTTGCCAATGGATACAAAAAGAAAAACTTTCACTCAGTGGAAGTATTCCAAATACATCAAAATTAAACCTTTGCTGTAAAATATTTAAGTTGATACTGATAGGAGTTTAGAACATTTAGATAAATTTCCCAAACCTGAATTTTTAAATTGTCTTGGGTCCAACACCAAGCACCCACAGAGCAAATATTTATTTATTTATTTATTTTTAAATAGAGGTAGCTATGCCTTTTGTTGACTCAGTTCTGAAGCTGACGTTGTCACACTACTCATTAATGTGATTTTGTATAAACTGAGAAATCTGCCTACTGTCACAGCAGATGTTTCAGTCATAATAACTAAGGATGCAGAGGATATCTGGGCTTCAACTGAACTGTTATAAATGCTATTTATACATTCCAAATGGCTCCATACAAAAATGTGGAATGGAATTACCAGCCTCAGTTCTTTCCCTTGGTACACCAGGAGTCTGATAGTAACATTCAGAAGAAAGTACACCTCAGTAAAAAGTATATAAGTGTCACATGGCTTGTAAGACCTAGTCATGTGATCTTTCTTGGTACTAAGACATACTGCATTGAGTTCACTGGCTATGAAACTAGAGAGCCTTGCATTTTGTTATCTTTTTCATGTACATATGTATAGCCACAGTTGAAGAGAGAAGCACTCCTGCAACATCAGATTCTGAATTTGACCTTAATACTTATTATTTGCTTTTTTAGACGGAGCTCAAAGGAAATGGAAATATAAAGAAGAGACTCCCTTCAATTGTAGAAGATGAAGAAGATGATGATGAAGGAGAAGAAGAGAGCAGCACACTTTCACCAATCCATACAAGAAGCACAACTTGCGCTCAACAGAAGAAAGCTGGAAACAATAAAAGCCACCTGGGGAGGAACTTGAAGCAGTTGGCCTCAGGAACAGTGCCCTTCCATTCACCCATTCGTGCTTGCAGTTCTAACCCCTCAAGAACCAAACATGAAACTGAGCTCCATTACTATTCCAAAAGGAAGGAGAAAAACCTTAAGTTACACCTTTCAGCACTGAATGCTGGTGGCCCACCAGACCTGAGCCCAAGGTAATAGTTAGGAATGATTATTTTTTCCATACCACATAACTTCTATTAGATATATAATCACTGTAACGATTAAAAAAAAAAATCAAAACAAAATACTTGGTATTCAAAATGTTAATACTTTTTCAATATGTCCATATTTTGTTCATCCCGCGGAGAAGGAATAGTCTTTTCATTGTAGAAACTATTGAACATTTTAGGACTTCTTTGCAAGATAAAGAATTTCTGTGAGCAAAAAGGGAAAGTACTGAGCAATTATAAAAATGACTATTTTAATAGTCTGGTTTTATAGTATCATTTTGTCCATCTATAATAATCTTTATTCCCACAGTAACACTGTAAAGCATACTCAGTCCATCAGAGGTATAGTAATTTAGGAAGCAAGTTGATGATAAGGTGGCACAGCTGTGCAAATACAAAAATTACTGGAGCAGAGACTATAATGGGAAACTATTGCCTAGCAATTTTAGAAAATATTTAGAGTTTTTTTACATTAGATAAAGAAAACCTGACAATACAAGTTACGTATAAAGTAAACATGGATTTGAGAAAATCTGTTTTGCCATGAATTTTGACATAAAGTCATATAATGCTTTTTGTGGTATTAAGCATATAATTAAAAAAATGCTTTTATGTTATTTGTAAGATAATTTATTTTTTCTTAGTTCTAAATTCTTGCAATATAATCATTAACTGTTAATAAAATCAAGAGTTTTAGGATCTTTTCATCACCAAAATCAATATCACTTTTTTGACATATGAAGAACAACAGGAGGTGATTATTCAGTTCAAGTTTCAGTTTCTATAAGTTTAGGTATTTCACATGTTCAAGAACTTCTTTATTCATGATAGGCAGAATGGTATTTTCACCAGCTTGCCTTTGTAGACATGAAAGAACCATAGTTTGACCAATATTTATTTATTTCTAAGACACCTGTCCATACAGATGCAATAAAAATAGTTACACATTTAAGAGTATATAACAATCTTTTTATATACATATATAATATATAGCAATCTTTTCCCCTCATCATATATTTTATCAATATAATCACATTTCAAATAGAAGTATACAAACTGCCAATACAAGGAAAAATAATATATGAAAAACTAACTTTTACATGAGCAAAACTGAAATGCATAACAGATATTTTCTCATTTCTTCCTTGGATCTCATGTGAGTCTGCTTCAAGTCAGCTATGACAGATGGTTATTTGCATAAAAAAAGGTAATTCTGGGGAAATACACCTTTCATATTTTCTGCTGAACTGCAATTTTGCTCCTTATTTTTCTGAGCATATGCATCCAGACATTGACACTCAAGGCTGTAAGAGCAAATGTGAAACAAGTGTTGTTACATGTGTTATTATTTATTAATTATTTCAATTCATAATTTCTAACTCCAGAATAATCCTAATAGGCTAGAAAATTGTCTCATGATGTAAGTGGTTTGCAGACTTTTTCAGCTAAAAGACTTTCATATTATTTCCCCAAATTGGTTTACATTATTAGAACATTGAAACTGACTGGTTAAAAGCACTTTAAAAAGAGCTTCAAATATTTTTTAGCATATATGAAAGAGAAAATAAGATCTTTTAATTAATAGCCTCACTTTTATTTGCTGTTGTACAGTGGTGTAAGGGTGTAAGATACTGGTTTGATCTGAAATGTCCAGTCAATGTAGTGGGGAGGTTAGTAACCTCACTTTTCAAAAGAATGCACTTTGTCTTATACTTTTTCTGTGCATGTTCCCTAGAGCAAGCGAACAAGAATTTCTCAGTCAGTTCAGTTTTTTTCTTTGACGTTATAATGAAGGCAGTAGACAAAACATACGGAGACTGGTTAAAACGCTGAAATAGTCCTGGACAGAAGAAATAGAACTCAACATCATAACTTCCAGGATACAGTCTTAATCTTCCTTTTGCATTCTGCATTTGAAGTAGAGTATCAAAAGGAAGAAAGCCTGGGAGGAATGCCTGGGAGGAAGCATTTATGCATTTGAATCTCCTCAAATCCATATTGTCAACAGTACTCTGGCCCTGACCAACTAGATAGAAGAAGTCACATATTAGTCTTTTTTTGACTTTTTGGTTTCTAGGAGTTGTGATATCTGTCTTCAGGAGGAAATTCAGGGCTGTAATAGCTAATTCTTAAAGGGGAGAGATTTTTGAGCCTATGTGTTTTCTATTCTCTGGATTGTTACTCCACATTCCAGTTGCTTGTTTATGAATAAGCATCTTTCTCACTATATTTTTACTGAGGCCTGTCTTGTAGCATTCCAGAACTAGCTATTTTTGTTAATATATTTTCCTTTAAGTCTGTATCATTAAACACTTTAAAGAATACAGCAGCTATAAATTCCAAGTCACGTCTGTGTAGTTTTTCCCGTGTGCTTTGAAGGCAGTTGAAATGTTAGCATTTGATATAATTAGAAATCTTGACAAAAGGGATATCAGTGTTTAAAGTTTGCTTTTTGAAGCAGTGAGGCCAGATGACATTAAATAGATTTTATAGCAAATTCCAAAGTAATCATTCAGGTTTTCAGCTGCAGGTAATGGTATAGTCCAGAATAGCCAAGGCACCACATTTGAGCCTCATCTTTTCCCAGAGGCTGGTTAAAATTAGAGTGTAATTTAACAAAATCCAGCTGGCATCATGAACACTAAAGCATGACACAAAGCCCTAAGCCCATGTGAAGAAACAGGACAAGAATATATACATATATATATATGTGTATATATATAAAAGAATATATGTACAGTATGTATACAGAACTATTCAATTTACAGAGGTCTTTCATCTGTGATGTATTAAATCTGTGCTGTATTTGATTTGTATTTATCATATCTTTGGCTGTGTTTTACAGAGATGTCATAAATATTTTTCAGGTTTAGGCACTGCCTAATTAAGCCTAATATAAGAGTGTGTTACATGCTAGAAGATTTAGACTTGATGAGAGCATAGAGAATCATCTTTAGTCTATGTTGAAGAAGATTACGAATGTAGATATGGAAATTGAACTATTCAATAAAAGCTCTGTTAGGACCTGTTATATATACAGCAAAAGTCACAACAATTTTGAAATTTCACTTAGCAATATTTGACCTCATATTCCTTCTTCTGATAGAAAAGGTAATCTATAGTGACACACAAGATATTATAAGTGTAATGCAATATTTTTTTAGATTTTTTTCTAAATTTAATATAATGCAAATTTCACTATTGTTTTAAGATGTGCCTTTTAGGAGTAATTTTCACAATATAACTATGAATGTGATGTCTATGAAATGGTTTAGGAAGCTGTTCCCTTAACTCTGTTTTTTCTTACAGAATTGTTGATGGGATTGAAGATGGAAACCACAATGAGGAGAGCCAAACCTTTGACTTCAGCTCTGATCAGCTCCAGCAGGACTCCAGGGTATCTCCAACAGTTGGAGGTGAGTGTTGCTTGGGAAATCACTCTTCAGAGAAAAGAGTTTTCATAACTGTTTTTTGTACCCTTTGTTTCTTTGATTATCAGAAGGAAAAGTCCTTACAAGCAGCATAAATTGATCTAATATGTATCTGTACTTTCAGTACTATTTCAGTACCGCACTGAACAATGTGGAAAAATACAACAGGGTCCCTAAGGACAGTTGTTTTCCTACTAACAGTCACCATAAAACAGCTTGCAAGGAGTAATATATTTTCATGAATTATAGTTTTACCATTGTAGGACCAGCCAGGAGTTTCATGCTCTGAATTTTTTGGACATGGAAGGTACTAAACACATGGACAAAATTTGATAACAATACATTTTAATAATAATTTTTTTTAAACATCGAAAAATGCAATATGCAAACTTGTCTCTCGATTTTTGTTAAAAGGATATTTACAGAGGCAAAAGGGTATGGAAGTACTTAGTGTTTCAGAAGTAGGCAGTGAAACCTTGAAGAGCAAAGGGTTTTATGCAGCCTTATATGACTTACACTCTGAAAAGGTTGACAATATAGCATCACAAGGAATGCAACAGGTCAGCAAGAAAAAAAAAAAAAAAAGAGGGACTATGGGGACACCAGTGGACTAATGCTGAAGTGACAAAACTATTGTTTCCAACAATTCCAAGATTGTTTCCAACATTTTCCTTTTGTAAATAAATGTTCTTCATGTACTTGAGTAAACACTCTTCATGTAGTTATAAACCTTTTGCATGGAGGTCACAAGGATATTTTTTGTCCCTCTTGAAGCTAATAATAAAAAAACTAATAATAGTAGCATACTTCTATCTATAGTTTCCAGACTATTAACATGTCATACCATTGGCACCAGGGTTGTCATTTTCAGTCCTTTCAGATTGAAGAGATCACTTTCCTCGTTCGCACTTTTCTTACACATTATAAAGTAAACTTTAAATACAAGATTTTATTTTCATTTGATCCAAGTACAAACTAGGTTTTAATTTAAAGCAATATACAAGATTACCATTCGAGATTCCAAGATATTATTCTTCTCTCATTTACATTTAAATAAATTATTTTTCAGAGGCTGAAATTGGTGCTGCAGTGCTTGTTATCAAAGCAGAAGAGACCAAACAACAAATCAGCAGACTTAATAATGAGGTAATGAGCTTCTGTGGAAGTTGGAGCTTACTAACAATAATTCAAGAAATGCTGGAGAAAACTAAGCAAATATGGGAATATGATTAATGTGCAATACACGAGTTTGAAAAATTGGATGGGGTTCCTAAATTTAGGGCAGCTAAATTTTAGCTCTTCCAGTGGTTAATTTTCAAAATTAAAGAACTATAAAAGTTTGTGTAGAAGCTGGAAGCTAAAATCAAAGTGTGGTTTAGTATAGCTAGATTTTGAATTTCATTAGGATTTCTTCTCTTCTACATGTGTTTCTGTTTCTCTCTTTCCTCTCAATCCTTCCTCAAGCACCTTATTCCAACTTTTCTTTTTGGGGAGTAACGCTATGCTTTTGGAGATTTTCCTTGAAATAAATGAAATCTAGTCATTTTCAAATCACTCTACATGAATCTAGTAAGAAATAGACAGAAGTACTTCCATTCATGCTCAAGAATAGACCTGAGGAATACGGGGCCAATATTGCTCAGTTGTGCTTTCCATTCATCCCTCCAAAGAGTTTCAAACATAATCTACCATCAGTCTGACACTAAAGAGATGTTCTCTGTCTAAACTCTTTATTTCCAGCCACTGCAATGTTTCAGTCAACAAGATGAAAGCTTCAGACTTTAACTGCACAATTGTATTGTAAGACTAAAATCTGTTTGCTATATACTCTGTCTTTCAATACACAAAGATATTAGAGAAAATTTCTTAAGAGCCCTCTAGAGGAAACATTTAAATTAAAGTCAAACCATACAGCTTTGTTTCTTTTTCCTAATCTTTTTTGTTACCAGAAATATCAATTTTTATTTTATTTTCCTTTCCATCTTGTGCAGGCTTAATCTAATTATTCTTTATTTCTATATATGAATTATTGGGCTTGTAAACCTCTTTTATCCTGGGTCAAGTTAACTTGGTAAGATAATTTACATGTACTGAGCTAAGAGTACAGGCACAGCTAGTTATTTACGATGAATACATCAACTTGGTTGTATGTCAAACTGCGGAGTTCAGAACAAAGCACCATGCCCCATTTACTAAGATTATTAGCAAAGCTTGATCAAAGAACTCAAAGAGCATAAGGAGTGATTCTAAATCGGTATGGATTTAGATGTCACAGGTAACATCCTGGGAGCAAATCCCATAGAGACAGACAATTAGCCTCCAAGTCATCCCATAGATCAAAATTCATGTATATATTGAAAATCTGCATCTCTAGAAGACTGCTTAATTGCATATTCTACATGGATATATATTCGTGTACTCAAACATGCCCCACATAGAGTGCATCTGAACTGACGGTACTAAGTGACTTGGCCCTTACCCAAATAGCCCATGAGTAGCTTTGCTGGAATATACTAGCTGTCTTTTTGTTGTTGTTGCTACAGAAAGTATTGAACAGTACCTGTAGACCCTATGCTTCTTTTTTTTCCCATCAGTTGGTGGTGATCATTAATGGAAGAATATGACCAATGTAGCAGCAGACTCTTTGCAGTAGTCAAAATACAGGCAGAGTTTGAAATTGAGCTTCTTTGGAAAATATGCAGACTCCTTCTAAAAAGGAAAATATTGAGAAAGCAGGTCACAAGTGGCCAACAGCAGCAAACATTGTCATAAATACATTTTCCAGTGGAAATCAGAAGTCAGTCAACAAATGCAAAAATACATGCTTTCATGAAAGGCAATTGTATTAAAACAGTTCACTAGCTAGCTTAAAAACATTTCAGCTGTTTGTTGGGAGAATAAAGACATATATCTTCCCATTCAGACTTTCAAGACAGGCTGTTAGCAGAGCTGCCTCACAAACAAAAGAAGGCAAACCCAGCTCCACATCCAGTGGAACTCATGGCAACATTTTAGGTATATAATATTCACTACATAATGCAAAAGAAATTCCTTCTACCTAAGAATGGGGCTAACAGAAGGCAGAACCTTGATTTCACTTCTCAGAGTTTGTTACATAATATCTTTAGGACTAACACATACAAACTTCCTTGCTAGGCATTGAGAGACAGACTTCCACATGCTCCAGATTCCTATTCTAAAGCTCCACAGATTAGCTGCCTAGCCACTTACCCAGCTTCTTCATTCCCTCATCTAACCTCATTTCTCATTTTGAGCCTGACTGAGAACTAAACTAATAGAAAGGACTTTCTATCTGGTTCAGCATTGTAAAGTGAACTGGAATAGGACTATTAGACTTCCCTATTACAAATTCCCTAACAGAAAACTCCTACTTACCTGTAGAAGCTGTTCTACTTAGTCTAAATAAACATTGAATTAATAATAATCTTCAATCATAGTTCAATATGTGGCAGGTGAGACAGTTTAGGTACAGATTCTTGCTCATGTAGAAATTCAATTGTTTAATCAATAGTTTCAGAATTCAGTGACTGAACACACAACAGAATGGTACACTTTCTTACATGGAGAAAGCTCAATTCAAAAACCTACTCCAGATTATGCCGATTGAGAGTTTAGGAATAGTCTTGTGCAGGACAAGCATGCATCCTTCATTTGTGGAGATGTGTACACCCAACCTGGCCTTTCCAATGCATTTCTCTGCAAAGCCTGTGTGTATCTAAACACTTGCCATTTCCCTGTTACAATCATATTTAAACATGGAATTAAACTAAAGAACCCAGGAGAAAAAATAGGAAACAACTAAATAAATATTTTCAGTTATACAGATGGCCTTAAATCTAGACTGGGGCACCTGCCGGCCACTGTCTCATTATCTGTGTCCTACTACATATTTACATGTAGTTCTCTATCATTTGATTGCAACTATACAGAAAGAGCATGGAAATATTTCCATTTTAAATCTTCAACTTGAGGGAGGGAGGGTAGAAGGAAGGAAGGAAGGAAGGAAGGAAGGAAGGAAGGAAGGAAGGAAGGAAGGAAGGAAGGAAGGAAGGAAGGAAGGAAGGAAGGAAGGAAGGAAGGAAGGAAGGAAGAACAAAAAAACAAATCTGAATTATTTGAAACACGGAGAAGCTAAAAATAAGAAAATACACAAATTTTAGTCATATTTTTTCTCTCACGACTTGCAGTGGACACGTGCATGTTCTCTATTCAATAATACAGGGACATTTTTTCATACTTGGACATACAGGATACAGCTAGCACAATTCATACAGACAAACTCGGATGTCACATCCCCTGTTCTTCCTATCCAACTCATCTCTTATTCAGTCTCTTACAGCTGCCTTAGTTAAAGCAGTGCTAAGTATAATGGTCAGAAGCAGACCTACAGCGTTGTGGTTAGCAGGCCAACAGACCACAGCTTGCTGTCAGCACAGAGTGCAGAGCGCATAAATATGGCTTTGCATTTGGCCATGTAGAGATGCTGTCAAATGCCCAATATTATTCAGAAACCTGGATTTGTATGTATAAACAAGACGTACAAAGAATGAGGCTAGGTTGACCCCTTGCTTAAAGCAGGCATTTGAAATTGATTTGAAATTTTGCTACATCAGTAGATTCCACAATTACAGTACTATATTGGCATAATGAACAGAGTATTCACATCACTCCCATTCAACTGAAAAACAAATAAACACAAGGAAATATAAATTGGGTCAGGTTTTATACTAGAAAATTGCCTTCTCTGTAGCTGAATTTTGGAATACTTAGTGGAAATTCAGCTATTTTTAATTTTAGGGTTTTTTTTTTAGTTGCAAGTGCTTAAAATATTCTAAGTGTTCAACCCTTGTTCAGATCAGTGAAAATGTATTCATATGGATATTTCACTTTCATCTAACAAAAAGGACAATCCTGACTAAATGATTATTTTTTCTGATCACCTAGAGAAATTTTATAAATAGAATATTATAAAATGTATGTTGCAACCAACTTCTAAAAATCAAACTCATTCTCTTCTCGGGAAAGGCAGGAAAAAAACATATTCATTTGCAAAACATCCTTCAATAAAAACAGACGTGGCAAAATGTGAACTAATAACATTTACTGATGATGAAAACTAATTATGTTCAATCTACCCATTTTTTATTTTAGCTATGTCCATTTATCACAAAAGACAACATATAAAGCCTAGAATTATTTGTGTTAAGAAATAAAAGCTTTCTAAATCACAAACACAAATTAAACACACTTTTTGGTCTGTTGATATTTGTTCAGGTATTTTTTCCTTTAATCATAAATATTCATATTTCTTAAGAACTACTACGTTGTTGTTTTCTATACCTCTTGCTCTTGTACTTTAGTGGGTTTGAGTACTCTTTCTTTGTTTCTTTTAGTTTTAGCTTAAAAGCTTAAAAAAAAAAAAAAAAGTTAAAAAAAAAAAAAAAAAAGCAGGACATAAGGTATCCATAAAGTGTCTAAAGGACGTAAGGCTTATGCATTGTAGAATCTCTTTTACATTTTTCCTTAGTGGAAATGAACCTGAGACATCAACAGTGAAAGAAAAGAGGTATAAAAATTAACTGAGGGCCAGAAGCTGATTTGAACAATAACAAAAATATTACTACTATGATTGGAGATAACCATTATAGTGTTAACTTTAATGGGCATTTCAAAACCTTCCTGTATCAGAAAAATCTATTTTCCTAACATCTAATTATAAACCTCTGTTGACATACGACATTATCATTTTCCAGAAGATATAAGAAAAAATTGACTGACATTCTTTGTCTAAAACTAATTTACACTGGAAACATATTGTTCCAGCCAATCTCAACAAATGCAATTCCTTCAGACTTTCATAGCTTGTCACATTTTCTAAGATTCCTTATTAGTAGGATTTTCATTTGAATTGTCTTTGGTTAGATCTTTTAAGGCTCTTACAAAGTGTTTGATCCTAAACTGCACCAGCCTAAGTAATTCCCAGTAAAGATAGCCCCCTGTCCTGAATAATAATAAAAAAAATGCTGATTATATATCCTGGGAGCATGATTAAAGCATGCAGCGTGTAATTCAATGAAACTCCACAGACCCTTTCCTGTAATATTCTGCCTAGGTAGAATTTATACTCAAGGTTTTGACGTTTTCTTTTCAGCTGTGATGTTTAACATTTACTTTTGTTGAATTTCATATTACTAATATTTAACAGTGAATGTGAACTCCATTTAGCCATTAAAAATAAATATAAAATAAAAACAGGTTGGGATAGAGAGCTAAAAAGTTTATCTTGAAATGTCCTACCAGGACAACAGTATGTTTACTGATCATAAACCATTCTGGTCATGCATTAATATAACTTACAGTGATTGTATGCTGGTCATATTTTCTTAGTTGGTTTAGAAGAATGTCATGATTACATTCTTCAGTGTAACTTCTGAGTCATCTTCTGACAAGGTATATATTACTTTACAATTGTAGAGAATTAGATCATTTTACCTGTTTCACCATGTATTATTCTTGAGAAATTTATGGCTGTCTGTTCTCTTTTGACTATTTCTTTAGGAGCTTATAGAAATTGCTTAGCATGTTTTCCTGATAACATATGTAACACCTCAATTGTTCTTTCAAAAGTAGACATTAACTGCTTCTCTTCTCCCAGTCAACTGGGATCTCCATGATCCTCCATTTGGTCTCAAAGTCCATAACTAGTCGAACAGAATTTGCATTTGATAGTTTCTGAAGTTCTTGAAGCAGTAATTTCCAAAGCTAGTTTTCTTTGTGCACCCATCATGACAACACAGTACTGATTCTATGCCATCCACATCCAACTACATGTACAAAGAGCCATGAATTATTCAACATGCAGCCTGGGACCCCTTTTCTAGACTGAATTTTATAGGGGTGCTGTTGACTTGAATACACTTAAATTATCAAGTCTTTTATACTTTCCTGTTTTGTTCTTAAGTTATTTAATAGTAATATCAACAGTCTTAGTGTCTTAATTTACTCATACAGACTGTTTACCCCAGAACTAGAGGAGTCTGTCTAGCAAGTAGGCAGAGAAACCAGCAAATTTTTTTATACTTAAGGAAATTTCAAAAGTTTCCAGATTTATTTCACTGAAACTGACTCTTCTTCTCATCACACAATTCCCATCTATTTAATCTGAACTAAGACTAGATACATTGCATTGTTTTTCTTCTGCAGCTAACTTAATTCCCAAAGTGCCATTAGGTCAGAAATGTCTGTCACCATTGCCATTATGGTGGCATAGAAGCTGATGGATGATCAGTGAAAATTCTGCCTCAGCTCCATTTTCATCTCACTCATTCAGCAATGCACTTACTGGAAAACATACTATTTTAAAAACAGGCAGTTAATTTGGGCCTCAAAGACAACTCATTCTGATTGAATGTCTCATCAACTTTAAGAAGCACCAGAATAAAAGCATCAATGAAATACTAAACAGAATAGCAAAGCTACATTGACAGTACAAGCATCCAGCTTCTCCACAGTGCCAAAATGCAACTTCGATTTCCCAAGAAGCAAGTTTTCTTCACTTCTTGAGTGTTCAAAAAAAGTCATGGCAGGAACATATCTGGGTGAAGTTTGAATTGCAAAGAGGAATAAACCACAGAGATTATAAATTGCAAAGTATTCTACTAGGTTTCTAATCAGAAAATGAAAGCTCATTCCAGACCACTCCAGGACCATTGATGAGAGAAAGGAATTTTGGTAGAAAATGTAACCAAAAATAAATAAATAAATAAATAAATTACATGATTGTATATAGAATGAAAAACAAACAAAATCCATTTAATGAATATTATTTAAACTAAGTAATAATAATAATCATCTTACAATATAAAACTTTTCATCACTTATGGAAAGGCTTAAATACAGTCACCTTGAGTCCTACATGGAACAAGGTATCCAATTATAGAGCACAACTATTTAATACTGGTAGTAAAGAAAAATACTCTTTCTACTGAAACTATCAAAGTAATTTGGAAATGCACAATACAACTACTAAAACATATTGGCTAAGACATCAGAAAGCATTGTTATTAAAGTTCATATGAAAGAAGAAGAAAGGAGAAGGAAGAAAAGAAGAAGGAGGAGGAGAAGGAGGAGGAGCAGGAGCAGGAGGAGAAGGACGGGAGAGGGAGAGAGAGAGAGAAGAGAGAAGAAAAAGAAAGAACAAATGAACAACAACAACAACAAAAAAACTGTTCTTTTAAAATATGTTTTGAAAGATACAGTTTCATTATAACGAAGTCTGCTAAAAAGATACCGGTGCATTGCTTTTGACCAGCCTGAGAAGCCCCTGTTGATAATTTAAGCTAAAGTTATATAAATCACAGTTTCTATATCAGGAAACATTTCAGTGTCTTTTTCAAGTCCTAGAAACTCCTAAGGCAGCATTTCACATATATTGGGAATCTCACAGATTAATTTAAAGCCGTATGCCTAGCACAGGGGAAACCGTTTGTAAAGCTAGCTGTATTGCCTAGCAATAGTAACTAAATGCCTGAAAAAGTAGCCTTACCAGCACAAAAGGAAGTGGCCTTTTGTTCAGGAGGAATCTGTTTTGTCTTAAATTTTTGTTTCATAGACTTAAAATTTCTTTTGCTTTTAATCCCTGTTCTTTTTCATTTCCTTAAGCATCGTGAAATTGTTAACATAGCTGATGTAATGGTTCCCTTCCAACCCAAGCCATTCTATGATTATTGGAAGTTTAATCCAGTAAGATTAACAGTTTTTTAAACACAATTTTTTTTTTTTTTAAATGATGCAGAATATGACATACTTGCTTTGTCAATGTGCCTAGCACTAATTGTTCAAATAGACTGTACTAAATGGTGGTCAATTTCTAATGAAGTTTGGTATAAAACCTTTGGACATTACACTGTTGTACTACTGGAAACTATTAAAGAATACATCAAAGGCCAGTTCATCAGGTAAGCACATACAACTGTGCAAGAGCAAGTTTATAAGAAGATATCACTCTAAGAACTACTTGATACTATTTTTGATATATCTGAGCACTAGTTATAACTGAACAAGTTATAACTAACACAAATTCATAACTGCTACAAGTACTGAAACAGATTTGTGTGTGTGTATTGTCTCAATAAACTGGAAAAAGAAACATGTTGAAGTATAACTAAACTTTTAAAGTCTTTATGTAATCAGAAATGGAATGGGAAAAAAAAAGAAAAAAAAAAAAAAAAGACCAAACCAAACAAGGTATTTTAAAGTTATAGATATTTTCATACAGCATTCATAATTTGGGGAAGATGAATATCAGTCTTCCTACGTTCAGTACTGCAGAAATCTCAGAACATGTCTCCTTCTGGTTTGACAGTACCAAGAATCTTCTCTGGCTGCTCTGGCTCCACAGGAATCTTGTTCACAAATCACTTTCCTAGCATATTATAAACCGTCACATGAACTGAAGTTGAAATGAACTTGCAAGCGTTCAAAGTCTAATCTCATCTGGCAGAAGAAGATTTCGTGGTTATTTTCTGCCTACTATAACGTAATGATTAAGTAATGAGACAGAGAGAAAGAGAGATGTAGAAAGAGAGGCAGAGGATTCAATAACATGACACATAAAAACCTGCTACCCTTAAGCATCTTTACTCCAGGGGCAGTACAACTGTAACAATAAACAGCTGTTAAACAATATAATGGGTTTGAATTCTAAGCTCAGAGAAAGAAGTGGATGTATAGAAGCTGTATAGGAGATTCCTACTTTCCTTCTAAATTAGATTTTCGTTACAATTCTTGTGTTTGCAGTAAATACCTGTAGAAGATCATAAGGCAGCCATACCCTGCCTGAAATGTCTTTTCAGTAGATTTTTTTGGAAGTGTTCTCAGGAAAATTAGAATTTTATTTATAATTACATGAAAACTGATTTGTGTAGGACACCTAATTGGTACTGTCTTCTCTTCAGGGCAAAGAAAGGCCCACTGAATTAGCCTTTTTTAATTTTCACAAGTGGCTTAACATTCTGAAGATAAATGTGCAGTCATGCTTTGTTTTCAACATCTTATTTTCACTACACCACTATAAAAAACTTTAGTTTAGCAGTAGAGAAAGTTGTTTCACCTAAAATAATTGTCTATCATGGAAACAAAGTTCATTTCTGTCTCTCAATAGGTCTGTTTCTCTTTAATGAAATTAATTGGCTGATTTTGACTTCTTACAATTTTTTTCCTTAAGAAGGAAATTTGAAAATGCAAACACATTTGAAGTGATCGGTTAGGCTTTTTATGTCCCAAAATGTCTTTATGTTGTCCTAAAATATCTTTATATTGTCTTAAAGAATGTTCCCAGTGGAGTTCAGATCTCTATTTACTTTATAACACAAATTCAAAACATGTGAACTTGATCCCAGCTCAAAATAGCAGTTTTGAGGAGGTTAAAGCCTTCATGTAATTCATGCAGTAAGTTGTGTGCTAACAGTTGTTTCAGCATTAGGGAAAAAAAAAAATAAAGGTTAACAGAAAATATGATTCTTTCTTTTGCACGCACACACCGAAGTAACGTATGCTGCAGATCTCTCTCTCCCTCTGTTTTATAAGCTCTATTTTTCAAGCAGAAAGATAACTATATTGAAGCAAGCTGTTTCATATACTTTTTTACTGTTTAAATATTTAGTGGTAACACATTGCTTTTAAAAATTCCAGTTTCAGTTTTAAAGTCAGTATGAAAGTCACCAAATATTTTGTTTGTTTATTTTTAATACTTGTCCACCAGACTTCAATGTAACTACTACTTGTCCCTGAAAAATTCAGGCATCTTATTTTACTCTTATTTTACTATGAAATTGGCAACATATTTCTCAAATATTTGTGAACAACTTTTCAGAAAACCTAGTATTTATATCATTTTTCAGTGTAAAATTACCGTCTCTAAAAGGTTGATGCACTAAAATATTTAAAGATACATCAAGAAGCAAATATCATTGCCACTGGAAATCATTTTGTATATAACTTGAAGCCATTATTTGTAGACTGACATTTAAAATCTGGTGAACTCAGCCTATAATATTTCTATATATGTTTTTGAGTTGCTTAACTACTTCAGTATGCTGCAGATAATGTAGCACATAGCTGTGGCGAGGCGGGTGGATTTACTATTAAATTAGGGTGTATAAGTGTATTAGAGTGTATCTCCTTAAAATAAAGATACTATACTACATATCAAACCTGATAACACTAGAAGGAAAATAAGATAAAATGTATTTCAGACATGATTGTAAAATGTATACTGCATGATTTAATATTGGATTATTTTCCCCTGATGTAACAGGTGACAACCTTAACTCAAGAAGTCTCACAGTTAAGTAAGGATATGAAGAATGTGATGTACCTTCTTGAGAACCTGCTCACGTCCCAGAAGCCACCAGGGTTCTGCACAATGCATGGCATATCTCGGAGTCCTACTCTGGAAAGCCTGCAGGCTCGAATGGCTTGGACTCCACGTCAGCCTTGCACACATATGCAAGCCAGTAACATTACTTGCACCAAAGCACAACCCTGCCGCAGTAACACGATATGTGACATTTGGAATACAGACCTATCCTCTGTAGGCAGCAGCCCCCAAAGAACTGAACCCAACCTTCAAAATTCTACGGACAGTGAATTTTACTATACACCGGGCCTTCACAATTCACCCTCCCAGTATCAGGTAATTCAGAAAGATAACTTGCAGTTTTTAAGATGCACCTCTCCCCATTCAGACACTACCTTGACCCCTCTTCAGTCTATTTCAGCAACTCTTTCTTCTTCAGTATGCTCTTCATCAGAGACATCATTACACCTCGTGCTGCCCAGCAGGTCTGAGGAAGGTAGCTTTAGCCAAGGAGCAATCAGCTCATTAAGCCTGGAGAATTTGCCAGGATCATGGGACCTTGAAGGAACAGCTGGAGTAGTTTCTGCACAGACCTCAGATTTCACGTTAGACATTGTGACAAGCACAAGGGATATTAAAGATAAAGATAACCAAGCCATAGATGTATAACAAGAAAGAGTAAAGTGGTACTCAAAACATGTTCTGCAGCTGCCAGTTTAAAATGTAGAGAGTACCGCATGACTGCTTTGTTTGACCTTTTCTCTGGTGATCAAGGATACTTACAAAGGTGAAAATTTAGTTTTATAGAAAGTAAGAAAAGGTATTGCTGGTTCATACTATAGGAAAAATATTCTAGATTCTAGAAGCATGTTGAAAAGCATTTTGTATACAGATATAACTTTCTGGTCTGTTTGGCAGACTGTTGTGATAGTCCAAAGACCCTGAGGGTCAGAGCAGCTGGAAGTCTAGGACAAAAGAACTGTCATGGGCAGCATTTATTCATTGAAGCAAAGGTTTTCACTGAGTGTCTGACTGTTGTTCCCAAACAATATCCATGGCACCGTTTGCTTCAGGTGATCGTGGGTCCTGCTGGTCTGTTTGTCAGTTCTGTGAAGGCAAAGGGACAATTATCGCTGCATGTCATCTAGACAATCAACCAAATAGAGCTGGTAGAGACTGGTTAGTTGTTGCACGTTATTTGTCATGTAAATTAAACCTCTTAATTTATCAAAAAATACTATTTTTATATACTTGGTATGAAATATGTACTTACAAATTATTTAAAATATTTATAATGAGAATAAGAGTTTGTTTTCATTTTGGTAAAAGCTTGCAGTTTTAACAAGAAAGGCACTACCATCATGTATTAGATCAAATACTATTTATTGTTAAAATTATGTAGTTTACAAATTGATTCTCTTTTATGTGCATGCAATTTGCAATGAATGTATTCATGCTGGTGGAATACAAATAAATTAAGGTATTATTTTATTTAAAAAAAATAAAACATCTGGAACGTTGTGTCCTATGCTAAGTCATCCATCAGTAGTTATACTGTGATTTGTTATATCGATAACATTCAGTATCCTCAGATTGTCAGTATTAAGTATTAAAACTAAGTCAATGTTTTATTACGCAGCCCTGTTTGGGGATTTTATATTTGGAGAAGAAAACTAAGAGGGATGAAAACTATTGAGTAAACTGCAAGAGGAATATTAAAGGGAAAAAATAGTAATGGTTTAGTCAGAGGTAAAAGAAAAAAGGTTGAAATAATTATTTGATGATTTTTATTTATATATTTAAGAAATTAGTTTTGACCTTTAGACAAAAACAAACAAACCACAACAACAACTACAGGTTTGGAAAATTATTTAATCCAGAACATGATTTAATGCCCAAAGAAAATTTGAAGGGTTTTTTTTATTATTATTATTTATTTAATGTATTAGAAACCTACACTGTGTAAAACCTACAGTGTAAACAGAGCAACAGCTTTTCATTGGGATTTTGATTTACATATTTAAAGATGTATGCATCATATTTGCATGTTCTTCAGCAAGCTTTCTAAAAATCATGTTTACACCTCATAACAAATGTTTTAAAATAAAGAAGTAAACTAAATTTCATTTAATAATTAATGGAAACTGGTGATTGTAATCTTTTAAACTTTTAAAACATTTGCAGAGCACAGACAACTTTCTTCAGAGTTTTTTCTGAAAGCTTCAAAGACTAAGTTAATTGTTAACATTGAGGTATACACAGGAGCACAAATCCCAGCTTATACACTGCCTGACTTGCATTCTTTCGCATTCTTTATCCCCTCTGGTAAAATCAAAGCCAGTGTCATCTCATTTTGAGCTCCCTGAATTTTGTCACTGGGTCTACGCATCAAAGTGACTGTTTATATATAGAATTTCTTATTGTTCCTCTATTCCAGTTTTTAATTAGATTGCAGTTACACAGAGAGTTGCTGATTGAACAATACTTATCTCAGAAATTAGAAAATTTATAACAAATACTAGTGAATACAGGTATACAGAATCTCTGCAAACACACATTATTCTGTTCTTCCATGGAGCATTAAAGTAACGGGAATATCTTGGCCCACCTTTAGCAATCTACTGCCATCATCCCCACTGTCATGCAGGACAAGAGGGTGGGTCTAGTCAGGAGCTGCACTACATGGGGCAGTGGGGATGACATCCTGACAGAGAAGCCAGGAACTGGGTGGCAATATGGCAGAGCCTTCTGCCCTCAGAGTTCTGCCTTAATGAATTACACAAGCTAATCTAGGCTCACCATTTCCCAGCTGTTAACTAGAAGTGCACAAATATACTATTTGTCTGCCATGTTCTGTTCTTAATATCATTTAATAATTCCCTTCATATGTATATATATTATTTATATATATAAATTGGGAGTGGTGTTTGCTTTCTTATTTCATAAGCAATACATAAATCCTTTATAAGTATAAGTGCTAGTAGAGTGAAATTAAGTTTGGGTGTTTTGTTCTGGAGTGTCTATACAAGTTTTATATAGAATTTAAAAACAACAGTGAGAAAAAAAGAAAAAAGAAAAAAGAAAAAAGAGAAGAAAAAAAAAACACTTTGCATAAATAGCTATAGCTTTACCACTGTACATTTTTTTTCCAGAAAAAGAAAATGTACATGCAGTAATTGAGAAGTAATAGCACAAGGAGGTCTGTCCAAAGCAGTTCCTTGTTTCTACAAGCATCAAATATATCCTGAAAAGGCTGAGAACTGCTATGCCATTTAGAATGGTTATAACACCAAAGAACATACATGGTCATTAGCTGGACTCCAGAAAGGTTGCACCACACATGTGAACACGCTACATCCCAGAGAAACACCCGGGGGACAAGAATAGCACAGGACAAGTTCATTCCAGGCTGATATCAAGCAAGGAATAAAGGCAGTCAGCAAGACCAGAAATCTGGATCTGAAGGACAGTTCAACTTTAAATTCCCAGACGCAATCATATTATGAAAGCCTCAAGAAAAGAATCCCACAGGCATCTTCTGTTTGAAGATATCTGGCAGTGAACCAACATCAGTTCTGAAGGCAAATTGGCAATTGCAATTCATAGGGACAAATGGGAAAACGTGCATTTTTGGAATGGCACAATATTTCTGGGAGACAGGCAAACACAATAGTTCTGTAAACATCATGGCCATGAAAAATTTCTGTATTTAAAGCAGCAAACACTGTAATATTCAAGTGTTACACTCAAAAGGTGCTCATTATGAACATCAGTGCAAGTGTCCTTTACCCTAATATCCAGTAGCCCAGCTGAGACAACTTACTGTATTCCTTTTTGCACTAAGCTTCACACACACATGCACGCATGCACACACACAAACAATAGGGAAATATATAGAATTCATTTTTGTCTCAGGATTGTTCTTTCCATGGTGTCAATTTACTCCCTAAATCTGCTACATTTTCTTTCTTGCATTTTCCATTACTGTTCTTTATTTTGTACACCAACTGTTCTCTCATATTTATTTTCATTCACAATCCTACCCAATATCTCTTTACCTCCTTTTTTTGTGTGTGCGCACTTAAGTTCCTTTTTCACCCATTCTCTTTTCTATCCCCTTTATAACATCCCCTAACCCAGCAATTTCTTTCTGAATTTCCTGGTCATTTTACTACAAAGAATCATCCTAGCCCACCACTAGCGAACTGAGTTGTTACTGAACTGAGCTATGCAGTAGAAAAACCTTCAAGATTCAGGCAGTAAACCTGTCTCTTACTAATATCTCCTGTTATTACCTTCTCATGATGACATGGTTGCCTCCACTGACAATGGGGAAAAGCAGGATTCTCTATTAAATTAAACCTCTTTTCTGCTTTTATACCTTCACATGTATTTGTAGAGACATGCATTTGGATTGTGCCTATGATAACTGCTCGATTCTATTTAAGAAACACAGCTTATCACAAATTCCACTTATTTTCTTAAGCACTAGTCATACCCAGCTCTTGTGATAACCTTGCATTGACCCACGTGCTGGTTATCTGCATAGATAATTTAGTTTCTAATTAATTCATCTGTTAACTGTATAAGAGATTTCAAAATATTTCATTTTATGAAGTAGTTTTTTAGAATGTTCTGTCAATAGATTCACCTGTTAACTTGTAAAAAAATAATAATAAAAAATCTTTCACCAAGCAGCAGTTTTGGCTGAATCAAAGTGTTCTCAATATTTCCCACATTTTCTCTGGTTAGCCTAAAAGCATTTGATCCAAACCCCCTCTCAGTGGTACACATTGCGGATATCTAATGCTGCTGAGCCTACCACAGAAGGTGAATAGTTGCATTCTTGTCTGCTTCTAACCACTTACCTCAGCCTTAAAAGAATAAGCTTATAGCTTGGAATTTGGGCAGAAATGGGGTACATGACGAGAAAAAGGAAAAAGGCTGGTGCTTGGTTTCCTGACTTCCTCCCACAACTCAGTCATGGGACATCTTACAGCAGTCTCCAACTCTACCAGCTCACACAGTATCCACTCTTCACTCAGAAAACTTGATAACCTGATATATGAAACATAAGCCTGCCTCCCAAAGTATCTGCAAATAGTAAAAAATAGTAAATTCCTTTTAAGAAAAATGCATAGCTGTGTGTTAGATGATGCCACACAAAATCAGTCTTATCTCTTCCAAGATAAGCAAAAAGATCATTTCATCATTACCACTGACCTCCTCAGTACACCTCAGTTTATAGGATCCCTGTATTTCTCCTACCACACAGACAGTGGCAAGAAACAGCAATTTCCTGCCTCAAAAATATGAAGAAATGCCACAGACCGTTCCTTTCATTTAGAGAAATTGGTTGATGTGAATTTTATTTTATATGCACCTTGATACCAGATGTCTCTCAGACTTGGAAATCTCTTAAAGAACCATTTTAATCAAGTTTAAGAGAGTTGAGTGTCATTTCAAATCAGAATTCAAAACCACAAAAGTTGTGCAAAAGGAGAACTAGCATCTCCAATATGTTTTAATGTATAAGATCTGGTTTATAATCTTGCACTTATGCCTTGATTGCTTGATTTAAGCCTCAGCATAATAAGAGATTATCACTTAAACATATTCTCTTTCCCTAGTTCTTCAGGAATCTGTCAATCAAAGGATTTACATATGACCAAGAAACACAATCAGTACAACAGAAGCAAGGTAGAAAAAATATAAAAATTTTTAGTTTTAATGACACTGAGTCATACAATTTATTACAATGGCAAACTGCTAGTATTTAACAAACAGTAGAATTAAACATCATCAGAATCTCACATGGGATTATTATTTCCATATTTCCATTAAATGGCTTGTAAGGATAAGTTAAAAGAAACTTGTTGCTTCAGTTTTTCTGTTTTACTTACTCTAGATGTCTTACCAGCCTTACATATTCAAAATATTCTGATTAGGACACTGAAAGTTAGGACTTAAGATAACGGATGGTTTGTTTGTTTGGGACGGGGAGTTGCTTTTTTTACTTGTTTGTTTTGTGTTTTTTGTTGTTGTTGTTTTTTTAACTTTACATTGACCTGTTACAGTTGATTTCTCTAAAAAATGGCCACAGTAATGCAAAAGAGTTACTTAACACTGACCAAGAGGACAACTGCAGAAATTACTGCATTAAGGAAACTCGGATGTATTGAGCATCACAAGGGAGTTGCTCAGAAAGTAAGTAAGTAGAAGGTAAGTAAAACTAGAATTTCCACAGACGAATCCTAGGGTGTTACAAAACTGAACACACTGAGGAGCCCAAAACTGAACACAGTATTCAAGGTGCAGCCTCACCAAAGCTGAGTAGAGGGGGATGTTCACCTCCCCACTCCTGCTGGCTACACTATTTCTAACACAGGCCAGGATGCTGTTGGCCTTCTTGGCCACCTGGGCAGACTGCCAGCTCATGTTTAGCCGACCACTGATCAACACTCCCAGGTCCTTTTCCTCTTCACAGTCTTCTAGCCACTCTGCCCCAAGCCTGTGGTGTTGCATGGGGTTATTGTGTCCAAAGGGCAGGACCAGGCACTTGGCCTTATTAAACCTCATCCCATTCTCCTCAGCCCAGCAGCCCAGCCTATTCAGACCCCTCTGAAGGGCCACCCTACCCTCAGACAGATTGACACTACCTCCCAACTTGATGTCATCTGCAAACTTACTGAAGGTATACTCAATCCGCTCATCCAGGTCATCAATAAAGATATTAAACAAGATAAACCTCAGTACCAACCCCTGGGGGACACCACTTGTAATGGGACACCAGCAGGACTTAACTCCATTAACCACAACCCACTGGACACAGCCCTCTAACCAGTTCTTTACCCAGAGAAGAGCACACCTGTCCAGACCAACGGCAGCCAGTTTCCCACAGGAGAATACTTTGGGAGACCATGGCAAAGGCTTTGATGAAGTCTAAGTAGACTACATCAACAGCCTCATCTACCAGTCTGGTCACATGACCATAGAAGGAGATGAGGTTGGACAAGCATGACCTGCCTTTTAACAGACTACTGCCTTTGCTTGTTCTAATAAAATGTTAGAAAACAATGCAATCAATTAAAATCCATATATTTGGATTTTTTTTTTCTTCATGATGCACCTTAAAGATTTTGCTTCCTGCTCTAAAAATATAATCTTTCTCACTGAAAAAATTAGTAAGTTTTAACCACCCTATGTACAAGCAATTAAATCCCACATACCATTTCTTTTTAAGTCTTCGGCCAGGTACAGAACAAAAACAGCAGCAGCAAGGGACAAACTGGAACCACAAGTCTCAGTAAATGGTAACTTTAAAGACTAATTGCACTTTCTTAAAGGCCAACAGTCAATCATTTACATCCTGAGTTTTCCATCCATTTTACCTTAACACACACATCTAATGTTACTGCATTTTTTTCACAGCACAGTATGAAAGAAATATAGCTCACATTCTTATGGGGAAAATTTTAGTGTTATTTCTGTAACCATGCAAATGGCTGTTAAATAGATTTTTAAAGCCTGTAATATGTGTGGAAAAAAATGTATGGGGTTCTTGTATTAGACTTGCTTATAGGACAGGAAATGAAAACTATAACTACATGGATTAAAAGATTTTTCTTCTCACTCACATCAATCTGAAATTATTTTCCAAAAGCAAATGACAGAGCCCCTTTCAGTCCTTTTGTTTGCAATGAAATCTAATAAATGTGACAAAAAATAAGTCTCTGAATGGTACATTGCCTTAAAATAAATTATGACTGTGCCATGTTTGTCAACCAGACACTGAAGATTAAAAATAACGTGATCATCTGCTTATTTTTCCTTACATAAAATTACCATTTGCCCTATATGTTGCACCACAGTATCTCTGGTGAATGTATACAGTATGCTAATAGCTAGTGACACTTCTACTTTATCAGAGAGAAGGCAGATCTTGCTATGTTCCACCTCGTTAAAGACAGGCAAAGGCCTGTCTTTAAAAAGAAAATTGCTGGTTAGTCTTTTGTAAATTTTCCTTTATTTTAATATTCCTAATAACCTCTTCTATAACTAAATTATCGTAATAAACAGCAGTTATTATGAAAATTATAGAACATTCAAGGAGAGAAGCTGCCTATTTCTGATGCAAACTAGTATGTAAACACAGGTATTCTTTCAACTGCTCATAAGTTCAGAGCCTTTCAACAACTGCCTCAATCATAAAGCTTTTTTTATATAGGTAGTTGCTAACAAATGTGTGTATATATATATGTATATATATATATATAGAAGGAAGACTAAAAACTCAGAGGGATATTTGACAGTATCCTCACTAGAGCTCTATTTCACTGCATTCTGAAGTATTGGTCATCATTCACCTTGATAAGAAAAGCACATTTGAAAATAAATGGCCTCATACAGAGCTTGGTTTAGTAATCATCCACATTGCAGAAGAAATGGAAGGCCTGAAAGAGTGCAGGGGTCCGTTATATTCACAACAGCATAAGGGGATAATATGAAATTCAGAAACCTTTCAGCCTAACAATACAAACCATAGCACAAACAGACACACACACACAAAGGGGAGAAAAAGCATCATGAAGAATTAATCCAAGGTCCCATGACAGCTTACAAACAAGGCAGGACCCTTCTGAGCTGAGTGGTACCTGCAGCAGGAGGATCTCTCCAATGCCAAGTGAGCAGGGCCACCACAAATTGGGCAGTGCAGCGGACTCTGCTCTGCACAGTGCTCTGACCTGCTGGCCAGAAGTTATCTGGGTGAACTTAACTGCAGTGGGAAACAGGACTGTACAAAATCTGAAATAATTTCCAAGCACTAATACTGAAGGATTCCCAGCTTGTTTTGTACAAAAATAGGCTACCTACAAACAAGACAGGAGGATTACCTTTGGTCTGAGCTACATGGGAGAGCAGTTACCATAACAGTGTCTGCTAAGTGTCTGAGAGCAGGTGCTTGAATTATGACAGCCAGTTTGATAATTAATTAACGTTTTCAAGTGTGGAAGCTGGAAGAAAATGTATGCTCTGAAGGACTTGCACAAGGTTTGCATCACACCTACCAGCCCAGGTTAGCAGAAGCAGCAGAGCAGCTCTTTAACCTGTTAATAGACATAAAAAACATAATCAGGACAATACCTGTGCATTTTAGTGTTCACGAAGTCAAGTATTTTCAGCATCAAGAAGGCAGGCAATGTATTTCAGAAACACATGGTACATCTGCTGACCCTGCATGTCCAAGCCTTACTGATACTGCAGTCAGACTTGCAAGCACAGGCACTCAAATACTTGAGAGACATTTTATACCTTGCATTTTCCCTTCTTCTATGTTTTTTACAGCCCCAATCATCTCACAAGCAGAAAGACTGTTCAGCCCTATCTGAAATCAGAAAGAAACAGGAGCTTAGGAAACATGGCAAAAAAAATTAAATAGGGTGGGGGAGGGGTGAGGAGGGAGTATATTTAATATTGTATCTGAGTATAACCTTCCTACGTGTTAATATATCACAGGTCACTCACCCAGGTAAAAAATAGTAAACAAATAAAGCTGACAGCTTTGAGAATGGGAATGGGTTCCCCCAGAATCAGCAGCAAACTTGGGAGATCTGGAAAGTAAACTCTTGTTTATCTAAGTATATTTGGGTTTACTCTGTATTCCTGCAACTATGGCAAAATACAGATACAGAAGAGTAGAATTAGGAGAAAGTGTCTATTTTCAGCAGCTTACATTAAGTCAGCAAATAGTTACTTCAAAGAAAAATGAAATAAAAATACAGCATTCACAAACACACAACAGCTTTTTAGAAGCAAAGTCCTTTGTACCACTTTTTGGCACAAACATAGGGAACACAGCAACATGTAAGCAGTATGTGAAGGGGATGAGAGGAGGAGGGTGCCTATGCATTGGGAAAGCTTGCAGAAGGGTGAGATCCAGGGCTATACAAAATGCATCTTGGCAGAAACTAGGTCTTCTTTTCTGTAACTGGAGTTCCTATTACCTACATTTGATTTTATTAACATTGAAAGAGATTCTGATCATTCCCTGTGGATGATTACTAAACCTTTTCCATGCCACTCATGATTTGAAAGACATCTGCATCATTCACTTTTGAGTTCTCTCTATTTCAGGCTGAAGCATCCCACTCTGTTTTCTCATTCTCTACACCAGAGGAAAGTCACATCTTTAATCATTCTTCCAACCACTTTTCCTTTCTCTTATCTTTTGCATGTCTATTATGTGTTTTGGCTACACTACAGCACGCACTAAAATATTTATATTGTTTCGTGTTCTTTCCATCATAATTTCTAATACTTTATTTGTTTCTCATTACTAAAGAGAAGACCATTCCAGAGAAGATCATGCCAGAGAAGGACCTGGGAGTGATGGTTGATAGTCGGCTGAATATGAGCCAGCAGTGTGCTCAGGTGGACAAGAAGGCCAACAGCATCCTGGCTTGCATAAGAAACAGTGTGGCCAGCAGGGCTAGCGAGGTGATTGTCCCCCTGTACTCGGCTCTGGTGAGGCCGCACCTCGAGTACTGTGTTCAGTTTTGGGCCCCTCGCTACAAGAAGGACATCGAGGTGCTTGAGCGGGTCCAGAGAAGGGCGACAAAGCTGTTGAGGGGCCTGGAGAATAAGTTCTACGAGGAGCGGCTGAGGGAGCTGGGCTTGTTCAGCCTGGAGAAAAGGAGGCTCAGGGGTGACCTTATTGCTCTTTAAAGATACCTTAAAGGAGGCTGTAGCGAGGTGGGGGTTGGCCTGTTCTCCCACGTGCCTGGTGACAGGACGAGGGGGAATGGGCTTAAGTTGCGCCAGGGAAGTTTTATGTTGGATCTTAGGAAGAACTTCTTTACCAAAAGGGTTGTTAGGCACTGGAACAGGCTGCCCAGGGAAGTGGTGGAGTCACTATCCCTGGAAGTCTTTAAAAGACATTTAGATGTAGAGCTTAGGGATATGGTTTAGTGGGGACTGTTAGCGTTAAGTCACAGGTTGGACTCGATGATCTTGAGGTCTCTTCCAACCTAGAAATTCTGTGATTCTGTGAAATATTAAGATGAAGTATTCATACAGCTGCTTGAACCTCATTTCTGTGGGGTCATAATCAGCTGACAGTCCATGATAGATCATTTTCACCCCCCAGGTAGACTAATTTACATCTATCTATCAATTTCAAATTGAGTTTGAAATACCATTCCTTTTCCCAGTTGTTCTGTATCACTGAGCTACTACAGCTCTACAGTTCTACAGCTATTCACTGCCAACTTTCATGTTTACAATCTGAATACATTAAATAGCAAACTTGGTCAACAATATTGATCTGTTTTGCCAGATTATGCTAAGTAATCTAAGGTAGCTGAAATTTCTTGTATGAATGAAATAGTTCTGGAACTAGGGATATGGATGGTAGATAATTTTTATATTTTCATTTTGAAAATATGCAAAGCTTCATCTTTATTCACACACTTCAGTAACTTCTGTTCAACTAACTTCAGATTGCCATGTGCATATCCTTTCAGTCTTTTACTTTCCATTTAATTTAAACTCTCAACATGTGGTCAGTTGGTCCAAGATGACCTTCTGCAATACCCCTGTGAAATGTCTAAAATAGATCCAATACAGGACCTTCCTCTAGTTCTTTCAGAGACCATTTGGTGATGAAATCTGCCAGATGTCATCTCCCAGGCATGGTTTTTGCCTACCACTGTTAGTGGCATTTGTTCTCAAAACTATATTTGGGAAGCAAAAGTTTCCCACAATGAAACAGTTCACAATTCTCTTTCTCAGTAATAACAGTAGTGAACTTCCCAGCCATATGCAAGCCTCATCTAGAGAATTTATAACAAGTTTCCACTATTTCTGTGGTGCCACACCAGTTCTAATCTGAATTCTGCAGAGCAGAAAAGCAATTAATTTTCTTTTTTTCAGTTGTAAACGTCATCATCAGAAACCTTTCTTTTCCTTACTTAAACTATGGCTTTATTGTAGTTCTCCAGACAGACTATGAATTTCTTCCAGGCTGAACTTTCCTGATTGTACTCTTAATTCTTAATATTGATATGAATCCATTTGCACTTTTATTTTCCAACTATTGTGTACTTTAAACCAGAACGTGTGGCCTTTGAAATAACCTTTCCTCTCCATAGTGATAGCTTTTCTGATCCTGAGCTTGTTTTGTTTTATGTTGTGTAAACTCTATCATGAGTAACATCGGCATAAAATAAATGTCTAAAGTGCAGGAGAAAATGATTTCATTGTCATATTCAGATCTGGAGCCAAATATTAAAGCTGCTGATTCACAGACAGTGTAAATATATTATTTTTAAATTGGTGCAAAACAAACACTAGCTTTATTATTCATTTTTTGTATGTGGCTGTTACAGACTTAATTTATGACACAGTTACTAGGTAGCCTGGAACAACATGCTTTGCAAATAATGACTATGAAAAGGCTGTGCATTTCTGTTTGATATTGTTCTTATTAATAAACAAACAAGCTCTCAGAACAATGGAAAGCAGAACAAAATAGCACACAATGATTCATTGCCTGCTGGGAAAAAATAAAAAAAAAAAAAAAAAAAAAAAAAAAAACAAGAAAAACCTTTAAATAAACAACCTGAGTCAAAGACGAACTGCAAGGGAAAGGAAAGAATCACCACCACCCTATAAAAAGAGGATTGCAAGAGCTAGCTGACTATAAGGCACAAAAGCAACCGACATCCCAGTGCTGGGATGGATTCAAGAGCTTTCTGTGGTATGAGGAGAACCTCAGGGCTTAAGTTTTTACAGCTGACTTCTTCTCTTATTAGAAGAGGGAAAAAAAAAAAAAATCAGACAACAACATCCTTGTTTCCAGATAATGACTCACAGAAAGACAATGACAGAAAAAGAGGGCCTACCTTAAGTTCCCTAGTGGTTTAGGGTACATCAGAATGGACCTATTCAGAGAGACTTCTTTCCCTTGAGTCGTAGCTTTCTTGATCTTGGATCCTTGTTTTGTTTTGTTTTGATTCTGCATAAAGTCTGCCATATAAATACTATCACTACACTGTAAGTAACCTATATGTGAGACAGAATGTCTTTATAGACATTCATAATAAATACCCTCCTATTTTCACAAGAATTATTCTACTGCCTAGTGGAAGTTGCCATAAAGAAAAATTTTCTGTGATGCTGAGCTTCCATTTCATTTCAGGAAAATCAGAAAATCCTGTTTATACTTTTTGGTTTTGGTCTTTCCTTTTTTTTTTTTTTTTTAATTAGTTCTTTTTTAATATCTTTAAGGCACGTATTGCTCCAAAACATGCCCTAAGCCCATATGTTAAATTTACATTAAAATCTGTTTTAGAAGCCTTCAGAGCAACAATCTTCAGTTCTGAAAAGCCCAATTTGCCTTAGCAAGAATACTTGTCACAAAGCAACACAAGAACGAGAGAGATCTGCAGGTCACCTAGACTTCAATGGGCTTCAGTGGGGGTAACCACGTCTATTAGACTATTGTCAAGTTTAATTTGCATTCTATTTCATTAGCCCACACCTTTGTGAAAACAGTTCCGTGTTTTCATATCTTTTTTGCTAATTCCTATGCTCTCTTGTTCCCTATATTTAGTGCATTTTTCTCCTTAGTATTGTTGTCTGTAGAAAATAAGTTGCTTGACCATACAGTCTACAGTCCAACAAAGAGGGATCCTTACTACCCATCAACAGGCTTTATGGTTTCTTTATTAAAACCAACAAAGCTCCTGCTTCAGATAATGAAAAAGTGGTATCTTTCTTCTAGTTTCTATTTGTACGTCTTTAGGGTGCATGACTCTACTAGCAGGGATATTGATGTGCCTCAAAATAAGTCACATACAACCTTCATAAAAAACAGAATTAGATTTCCACTCAAACTGGAATGCTAAAAGTTGTACACTTACACCTCAAAGGCAGATACAGCAATTTATTTTATGCACGCAGAAACACGAAGTTGCAATAAACTCAGATTCTACAAAAGCATGCCAATTACAACTCATTGGTAATTTTCAGGTGAAAGAGATTGAACTGGAAAATGTTGAGTTATTGAACCTGGAATGCCTTGCAGAAATATTTAAGTTGCCAGAGATATTCAACAAAATATGGACAGTTCCCAAAAACAAAACAAAACAAACAAACAGAAAGATAGCTTTCAGGCTTCCCAAGTCTTTTTTTTTTTTTTTTTTTTTTTTTTCCAGAGCAGCCCCTACTGTACAGAATAGCATAGGTTTTCCATCTTTGTGATACCAAATGGTGGAGACACTGGAAATTTGGATCTTGCCTCCAAAGGAACCCTAAACCTTAATTCCTGATCTCAAGGACATTGAGAACTCAGCCTTTAACTTTCCAATGCTATGCTATATGAACACTGACAAATACTTTTATTTTAAATAAATTAAAAAAAAAAAAAAAGCTTTCAAATACCTGCTATATGCTTTTGATACAGCTCAAACACCATCCCCCCCAAATTTCCAATAGAACAGAAATTCCAGGTTTGGACCACTCTAACTCAAATCTTTTGATAATGTTTACTTTACTGATACGACCTTCAATAAATTCTCAGGCCTTTTATTATGCTTTTTCCACCTAAACATTTAAAAAAATCACTTAGAGCTGGTATTTTTCTATTAGTTACTGGTATAGAATGACTGAAAAATACTTACTATCCTTGCCTGACCTAGTCTGAAAACTCCTTTCTCCCTGCAAGTGCTTACAATTAAGCATGAGTTTGAAGGTCAAGGAAGGACATGTTCTTTCTGCAGGTGAAGCCAGCCTGAGCACCACAGATACTGCTTTCCTATTATTTTCTGGTCCACGTGGGAGTATATCTTTGTGTGTGTGTGTTTTGTGGGAGTTATGACCAGCTCATTCTATAAACAACAATTTTTAGAAAAGACCTGAAAAGTTTTATTAACCTATTAGCCGTGGAGGGGCATTTATATTTTTTTTTAGCTCCAGACAGAATACTTAGGTGGCTGCCAATTAAGGCCTTGTAATATGGAATTAATCTCTCTTTCCTCCACATATGTAGTCACCATGCTGTCAGAATAGACTTTTTTTTCTTGATTTTTAAAAATATTCATATAGATATTAATATAGAATATCTATTCATATAGATATTCAGATAGATTTCTGATACTTCAGGTGTTATTAACTATTTATTTATTTATTCCTACAGTTCTTTCTTTTGATAGGTCCTTGCATTTGATAATTGAAGCAATGCTCTATAGGGATGGGAGCACATATTTCCAACCTGCAGGTAGTTTTCTGCTCGTCTACTCATACAATGCTTACTTCATCAGGTGCAGTTCCTGGAGAAACTTGAACTGTCACAGCACAGTATTCAATTAGCTAAGAAAAGAATCAGATCTACCCTGGGCAGGCCCATAAAAACAATGAAAAACTTCACCTCTCTTGCCTTTGCCTCTGAAGACCCTTAAGGAAATGTTAAGCACCAAATGGAGAGAACAGTCACTTGAATAAATATCCCTGGTAACCAGGGATAAATGCCCTGGTAACCAGGAACTAAAATTTCCTGAGGTACTCTCCACTTCAGGTGAAATCACACGAGCAAGAGTCAGGATTTCTAAGACTTCTCTGCTGTATCAAACTTATAGTTGTGCTGTTAAGACAAATTTCTTGCTGTTTCAACAGTTCTTTTCCATTCATTTTAAAAGCAAATATAAAAAACATGATAGCAAAATACTGCACATCTTCCCAAAACATAATTATTTTCAAACTTCCAGTCCAGCAAAAAATTTCAAAACTAATTTGTTCTTTGCTCAAAATGGGACAGTCTACCAAAAACATTCACATTACCTGTGAAGTTCATCAAAATTTGTTCATTTAGTTTTTCTTTCTATGTGCATCTGCAACTGATAACCAAAATATACTTAAATTACAAATACACCAAGGTTAGACTAAAATCTACTTCTGGAAAGTTGAATCAACACAAGAAAGAGAAAATTCAAAGTGAATATATAAACTGTCCAGCTAGAGGTGAAGTCCTTTCTTATATTTTTTTCCTATTCTCCTGCCTATTTTCTGTCTATTCCATTTTCCACAGTCTGTTTCACAAGTGAAGGAAACCAGCCCCAAAATGATGTTTCTTTAAGAAAGCCCATTAACAACTGCATCAACATCTATTCAATTATCCTAACACAGACACAGTGGTTCCTTTCCCCACACAGCAGGATTTGTCACTGGAACCTATACATGTCTGTCTCAGGGACATAAAGAACTATGCCCTGGATGATCTTTGGCTACCATTTTAATTGGCTTCCTACCCAAAAAACTTCTAGTTTGTTGTGATAATCCTTCATTAAGAAATGTCTCAGGAGAGGCGAGCACCAGCAATAAGCCCCTGCTACTCCAAGAGAAGAGGGGCCAGGGAAACTAGGTGAGAAGCATGAAAGCAAAAATTTGTGAGGGAAAAGAAATTAGATAACTTCCCAACATATCAGTGGTGGAACTAGAAACACTTTTGAGGTCTCCTGAGTCACAGGCTAGCTCCCCCTCCAATAGCCCATGGCGACCCTCAAACTTTGCTAAGCGCTTAATGTGCCAGCAGACTCTCACCCTACTTTAACACCAGTGTGGGATACACAACACCACTCACACAGTGTTGAGTGTCTGGTTAGTCACCAACACTCCCAGCTTTGCAAAACTCCATCAAGAATTATGTGATCTGGCTGAAAAACGCACCAGCTCCAGCAATGAATTCCTGATGCCACTCAAAATGTAGGTTATGACCTGGCAGCCTCTCCTACTGATCTCCACGCAATTTGAACGTTTCCTGAAGGTGATTTTGAATGCTAGCAATGCACAATCCCTACTACAGAGCAAGATGCAGAGCAATAATAATAATGATAATGATTGATAATGATAATGATAATAAATATGAATAAAAAATATAAATAATATATTTATGAGAGTCTCTATCAATACAGAAAAGTGTAGCTACATCTTGATAAGAAACTAAAATTATAATAACAAGGGGGGAAAAAAGAGTATTTAGCAAGGTCCAATATATATAGATGTTGGAATTGTTTTTAATATTACAGTTTTTAAGATGACAGCATCCTTCTTAATGGGGTGTATGGTTTTGATGAACTGGGATATGAAAAGCATATGCAAAAATTTACATGACTACTGGTTGTAGAACAAAAACTAGTGACGTCACATTTGTTCTGTAACCCTAAACTTTTTTCCTTTTCATTTTATTTTGTAAGTGTAGAATGATTTCATTAAAGTTATAAAGCCTTTGCTGAAGACTTTTTCAGCCTGACACAAACAGCTTGCAGTGTTATATTAAGCTAGCACTTCATGGCCTTTCTTTGATGCTGCAGAAGAAACCTTGCAGTCAGGAGGATTTACCCTTCCTGACACAAGGTTCCAGCCTCTGCTCTTCTTCTGGTTACTTTTAAGATCTGCAGCCTCCTCTCTTTGCAGCCCCCAGCCTGCTCCTTAAAGGTCATCTTGTGCTGTGTTACTACAGAGATCCACAGTCTAAAGCACACCCACGATGTGGTCTGCATTTATACAGTTGAACATTCACTTTCATAAGAACACCTTTCTTTGTGCTAGAGGTGATGCTGAAGTGATGCTGAGGTTTAAGGAAGCTCCTATACATTTCTGTGATGTTCCTTGAAAAGCTTATAAACTTCAATAAAATAACAATAAATAAATAAATAAAAATAACCACATCTTCTTCATGACCTTCCCTCCTTTTACCACTATCTCTGTTGCCACTGTCTTCCTTACTACATTTTTTATATTGTTGTATTTTCATATTTCATTACAAGCTTTTCACTTCCAAACATTTTCTAGACACTAGCAAGATTAGACTTTACCAAGAGGAACAATTAATGTCCAAATTCAGGTCCAAAATCACTTTTAGGTCACTTATGCATCCCTAGGTTTGTAAAAGCGGTTTGTAGTAACACTATGTAGTGCACCATTTTTGAGTGGTTTTCTAAAAGATCTTGCCTATCTTTTCCCCCTTTTTCATCATCAAGCAGTATCACCAAAGAAGGATCCACTTCTATGGCTTTTGTGTAATAACCTACTTTACCAAGCATATTTGTATTTTTTAAACACCTCTTTTTTCATAACACATGACTATCTTCTTCTTAAGCACCTTTGTAGTACAAATATTTCTCTTTGACCTGTGTTAGCATAATCATCTGAGTTACAGTATTTTAACACTTCATACTTCCTTAAAGCTTCTAGTGATTGACTGTCGAAGTAGCTAGACAAAATTCTGTTGTGACTTTGCAGAAACTATACACCACAAATATTCAGATCTGAATAATTCACAGAGAACAAAAGGAGCATTACTTGCATTAATATTTTACTTGCTGCACTTAAATCTAACCTGAGAAATCTATCTTGAAAGGGATTAAATACTGAGTGGAATACCTCGTCTCTTGCTGTGCTTGACAGTATTTACAGTAAAAAGGATTATAGGCTATGTTTAGAGAGATGTGTAGATTAATTTATTAATGTTTCATTTTTGTGTTTGGTATTTGAATGATTCTAGTTTTGTTGTAGAACTGTTTTTAGATTTGTTGTAGAATACATACTGTAAAAAGCATAGTTAGCCTCCTTTCAGTGGAAGAAGTCAAGAGATGAAATCTGATGGGAAATTTGCAAAGATAGAGTGAAAAACACATATTCTTGAAATTCACAGTAGACTTATGGTGTTCAGAGGTTATTTTTATAGTGTTCAGAGGTTATTTTTAATTACAGCAGTACTGTCAAGTGGTGCCATATGGCAGTTGTATGTAATACATCACCCCACTACATTGTGACCTTCTGACAGGAGAGAAAAAACCTGCCAACTTTGGCACTCCCTATAGAGATGGCCAATCTTCATCTGTGGTCAGCACTAGTGCTGTCAAAGAGGCAGCAGCACAGTTCCTCCCATCTTCCTTTAAGTAACTATTCTCTTCCAACAGGTGAACAAAAGATAAAATACCCTTCCTTATAATGCCATGGGTTTATTTATTTGTTTGCCAACCAGGGCTTACTAAAATTCAATCCCAAAACTCTATGGATGTTTTGCTTTAGTGAAAGAAGCTGGACACTTCAAATTTCTTGGTGAGAAGAAAGACTGATCTTCTGCTGACACTCTTTAGTTGATATTGTAGACAAGTAAAAAAACAGTCTCACCCCAAAATATTTCTGCTTTTTCTGCACCACAGTAGAAGCATGTGAGCAGATTCTGATTTGTTGGCCTCGTGGCATTGGCCTTGCTTCAGACTAGCATCGCACCATACTTGCCAAGAGCATTTTAAGCTCAGAATACAGCCTAAGAAAGAGAAAGTCAGCCTGAAAAGGCTGCTTGGGGCTCATGGTGAGGTACAGCAGCTCTCAAATAGGGGGCAGCTAATTATCAATCATTACAAATTTCCTTTAGTTCACTTGCATAAGTTTTCTTAAACTCCTAGACATATAGTCAATGTGAGAATCTAAACAATATTAACAGTTTGTTCAACTTTAATTTCTCATAACTTTACAATGACCATAACAAAAAGAGGCCTTTTATTCTACATTAGAAAAATAAAAGATTAATTGGGGGTAAAGTCTCAGTACCTAAATGTTAAGGACTTTTTCCCCAACTACATTATCAAAAAGAAAAACAAAAATATTGGTAATATTTGAAGACCAGAGTAAGAAGTCAGTCAGAAGGTTAATAAAAAAAAACAAACATATACAACATCAATATCTGTTGAAAATCAGCATGCACAGTAAAGTATTGAGTCATTTCACTACCAAAGACTTCATATCAATATTCCGATATATGTTCTATGATCAAAAATTTTTAATCTGCAAGCAGAGCATTAAAGAATAAAAATCATTTTTATTTAATTATATGTAAATATATATTTTATCCAAAATTGAATTTGATAAATTTCAGTTTCCTGTTATTAATGTTTATTATTAGCATGTTAATAATGTTTATTATTAGCATAAGCCATACTTCCCACAACTACTTTAGCTAAAGGTACTACATCTAAAATACAAGTACTTTATTTAAAGCTCTAAATAAATAAATACATAGATAAATAAATAAATGAATAAATGAAATCACTGAGAACAAACACTGTCTTTAAGCAATTTAAGAGGAAATGCAGTGTCTCTTTTAATTGGCTTGAGGCAAGCTAGCTAAAAGGTATAATTATATTCAATCACTCACAAAATGTCAGACTGTCAGACTACAGATTTAGATTTTCAAAAAAAATAGACAAAGGTATAGTGTTATCAGTAAGGATATTATTTTATTCTAAAACCATGAAAAACAAATAGACAAAAACTCACGGAAATAACTGGGGACCTGAATGCCACCTTGCTACTCATTTCTACCATTCTGAGACTCAAGATTAGGGGAAAAAAAAGCACACCACGTATACTATATATGCATAAATATTTGTTGTTATTGTGCTAAGGTCTGTTAATACTTGTTAAATAGGGAGCTTCAGATCTCTGAAGGCTTAACCCTCCATACACAGCCACTCCTTTTGCCTCCTTGACACATTTCTGTACAGCTATTAGCATGAGCTTCCTCTTTTCCTCCTTACTTCCAGCCCGTCAGGTTGAGAAGCAACAACCTCTCCTTGGCATCCACTGCCCTTCACTGTTAAGCAGAATAGCTGTTTGCACTTTAAGACTCACCAGCTTAGTTTCCTTTACATTAAAAATTTGGTTCCAAATTTTAAATGATTGAACCCATTTAATGAACATGAGCGATAACCTGACAAATAATCTCCTATCGAATAGAGCACATCCAACATGCCAAAACACAGTAATGTTTCTCCAACTTCATGCCCATATACTTTAAACCTGACATGATAAGAACTGTTCTGACCGCTAGTTCTTGGGCCTTAATTGGAAAGCCCATGAGAATGTGAATGATGTCAGTGCGTTATTCGAGGAAGCCTGTGATGACCAGACCTTGATCTCAACTAATGTAAACCAAAAGATAATGAACCATTAGAAATCATCCAGCAGGTGATCTACAAGTAGAAAGCTCTTAAAGCAATTAAAATTTCTAAATAAATTACTCCCCTAGCCTTCCTATCAGCTATCTTTTTTTAAAAAATACTCTTTATTTTTTAATGAGGCAGAAGATAAGTTTCTCACAAATACTACATTTCTTTTAAAATCCTATCTTAAATACTTTCAACAGATTATACATTATATACATATCAGTAGCTTCCTTCTTGCAGTGAGAAGTGATGTATGACTGCTGTTCCTGTTGTACAACAGCATGTGCTTGGCTCTGCAGTTTTGATTTATTACATTAAGTTTGGAGAAAATAAAGGTTATCACGAAGTACTTTAGCACATATGTTCATGGAGCTATTTTTAGACTACCATAGATTAAATCTAAGGAAACAGGTTGGTTTACGCTGTGCTGCATGGCACAGCAGACTGCAGACCTGAACATACCTGAAGAGTCTATAAATTATGCGATTTCATTTAAAAAGTGAATTAAATAGAAATGATACAGCAGGGAAATATTTGTAATTACTGCTGTATTGTCAGACATCTGCCAACAACTGTTCAATATTCTGAAGATCACCAAGATGGTCTCGCTGCCATTATTGTTAATTAAACTTAAATTGATGTGTGCCATGTTTGGGAAAGATGTTTTTTACTTGTAGCATCAACTGCTTGTGTTTTTGAAATCACAGTATTAGAATACTTCCCCAATCTTTCCCTTTCCCCATTACAGACAGGAAATATCTACTGAACATCCATTTTTATTTTACTAAAAAAATTGGTGGTAGAAGATGACAGGTTTGATAGCATTTCTATTAATAAACACACACAAGGGATGCAAAAGTGGGAATATCGTTGCAGGCAGGTTTAGTTAAATGGCTGTAGAAAGAGACTGCAACACCTTCCTGTTTTCAGTAACGTAACTGCTAAATATTTGGGCCCACAACATAGAAATTTTCAAACTTTTATGTTTGTTTCAAGCTAAAATATATTCATTTACTTGAGATAAATCTCATGAGAGAGGTTTTGTGGTTTCCCACAACAAGCTTGGGAAGTCATGTTTCTCTGGCTAAGATTGGAAGGCTCTGTATCATAATTCACTAACATTTTTATTCTTTAAAACAGAAGCAACACATATAGCAGTAACAATACAGTTGTGGAAGAAGAAAACTGGGTTCAAATAGGTACAGGTAAAAGCACACTAAAAAAAAAAATTATGCATGTTCATGGTAATTCACATGTAACCTATATTCTAGCCATTTTCCAATTTTGATTGCTTGATTTTGTAAATTTAAATTGTTTATCATTGTAACATACCAAAAAGTGAAACTTTGTTCTAAAACACTATAATAAAAATGGCTTCTTTTAGCCATGTCTGTACTTTTTGAGAGCTATCCTATTACTATACCCACACTTCTGCTTGGAAACAGTTTCTGTTACAGCTCTATCTCAGGTAAAGTCAGAAACAAGTTTTTCAGCCCTAGTTTTATAGATTTAGTTTCCTAACACGATAGCAATACAGTTTGCCTTACCCTAGTGTTAACAAAAACCACAGTGCCCCAGTGTTAGCAAGGATGAATGATATTTGGCCAGTTAGCCTCAGAGAAGGCAAAGCAACTTGGCTTTGAGCTCCATGGGGAAGTGTACATGCTTTGGGCTCTGAAGATAATCTTGCAGGGCATCTTCAACTTGCCTCCAAGCAGACTGCATTTTCACCCGTGAAATACTGCAAAAATGATTCCAGTTCCAGTCCCAAGCACCACCACTTGTTCCCAGGCAAAACAACAAATTGGCTGAGGAAAGTGAGGTGACTGTACTGTTCTGTTCATAGCACTTTTGACATCAGCTTGAGGATATCTATTTTGCATCTTGTAGTACAGTGAAGACGTTCCCATAGAGATTTTGATTTTGCAAAACTTACTGAAGTTAACATCTAATTAGATCAAAGTTTAAATGTCTATTTTAAAGAATGATGTATCTCAAACCTAAATAAATGAAGAATTGCTTTAATACAACCATTTCACATTTTAAAATGTCTACCATTGTCCATCATTCCAAATCTTTGTTATTCAATGAACAGTATTTTTAACAGATTTTTCTGAATGTTTCCTCCTCCAGTATATCTAGTGTTTTAAGAAGTCTTACTCCATTCTAACTACAACTAGACTATAATTATCATTTGTGAAAAGGAACATTTTAAGTGTCCTTAAATAATTATTAGTAGCTTAAAAGTGTTATAAAGAGTAGTATTAACTTACTAGGAAAAGAAACAACTACTTCTTCATATCTCTCTCCTTCATTATCTCCAAGGAAAATATTTGATTTAGTGAAACTGCTTAGAGACCCATCACAAAGCCCTCTCTGGGATGTGGTTTATTGCAATACAGTGTGCTTCCCTTCAGCCCATTAATATGCTCTCTGGATTTGGGGCCAAAAATAAACTTGAAAGGAGTTCAAAGCCTGAATCTCATTTAAAAGTTTGTTGGATCTCCAAAAAAACTAGCAGATGTGCCTGTCTCAACTTCTCTCATCCTCCCACCTCTGGTGACAAATTTTATCAGGTTAGTAATTGCAATGAAATATCAATCATTACATAAATATGAAAACATTTTACCAGGCTTTAAAAATCTGTACATTCTGTGTCCCTTTGCCAAACAGTAACAGATGTTGAGCCAGCTTTCAAACAGATCAGTGACACTGATATCAATGTTTGTTTATACTTGTCAGTTCCTGAACTGAAGTGATGTCAGATTGATCTGGTCAAATTTTTTTTTATATATTTTTTTTTTTGACAAAATATCTTGGGGCTGGCTTCTATGAGTTTGAGGGCAGGTAAGGGAGACATGTTAGAAAATATTAATTGACTGAAACCAAAACTGTTGTCTGAAAGTACAGGTTTTAATGCACTGGGAAATATACTTGACAGTCAATAAAAAACTTCTGGACAAAATGAGAAGTTTCTTCACTCTCAAAACAATTTCATACTCAGAAATACCATTTGTATGTCTCGGTGCACTGTGTTGTCTCCACTAATGATACGTTCTCCGTCAGTTCTGTCAAACTACTTCATTTTTTTCTCACAGCGCTTGAGTATACTATTCCAACAATATTTGAGTTTGTGAATGGAAGTTTAGATCAACAAAGCTAATAGAAGAAATCTTAGAAAGTCAAACCTCAAACCAATGCTTCCCCTATACTAATAAAATATTAACTTTGCATTAAGGAAAAACATTAAAAACTACTAATCACAGAATGTTAGGGATTGGAAGGGACCTTGAAAGATCGTCTAATCCAATCCCCCTGCCAGAGTGGGTACACTTAAATCACATCACATGAGAATGTGTCAAGGCAGGTTTTGAATGTCTTCAGACATTCAAAAAGACTCCACAACCCCCTTGGGCAGCCTGTTCCAGTGTTCTGTCACCCTCACCATAAAAAAGCTTTGTCTCCTATGTTCCAGCTTGCACTCATTGCCCCTTTTCCTATCATTGGATGTCACCAAGAAGAGCCTGGCTCAGTCCTCCTGACACTCACCATTTACACATTTATAAACATTAATAAAGTCACCCATCAGTCTTCCCTTCTCCATGCTAAAGAAATGCAACTCCTTAGACCTTCCTCATAAAAGATAAGGACTCCACTCCCTTTATGTCAACCTCTTAGTTTAAACTCTTGCTAAAAATTGGTTTAGATCACATCTAAATGTAACCCGTAGTTAGTTGCACAGAGGCAAACTTCAAGACTGATTATTTGGCCCAGCATAACCACCCTTCCCAGCAGTTCTGCTAGTGGGGAAACTTTTTACCTAAATCTACTGCTGGGGTGACAAGGCATCAGTGCTGGAAGCTATCATAACAGTGAGGATTTAACTTCATCTGGCTGATGTTTGGGAAAAAGTGACACACTGAGGTCTCTAACGTGCTACTTGGCAGAAGAATGTGGATTACTGAATAGAATACTGTTATACTGATTATTGTAATAACTTGTTGTACACCAAAGTTTTATTCTCTATGGAAAAACAAAGCTTGCTACAGTAGATCATTGTACGCACGCGCACACACACACACACACTAAATAAATACTTTCACAAGTTAAGAACAGCAGATGTGCTACAACACAGAAAAAAGAATCCAGCATTGGGTGAATCTAATTAAAAGTCATTTCTTGGTAGGTGTCTGAGACTCAGCTATATGTTTTAGGACATCCTTGAAATAATCGTAGTCTCTTAATATCTACAGATCCACCATGGGGAATCTGATACTCCAAAGGTTTCTGAAAGCCACAGATTTCTGCTCTGGAGATTTACTACACATATTTTCTTTCTGGCCTCTTGTTAGAAACACTCAAGTAAACAATACCTTTTTCATTTTTATGGATGAAGGATCTTTTGCATTATACAGCAATTTTAAATTATTCCTGCTTGCACAGTTTGCACAGTTCTTAGAATAACTTCCTCCACAGTAATTTTAAGTTATATGATAATCTTATACTCCTCTTTATGTTCATTATGGGGCTTTTGAGATTTGTGCATGGCAAATTAAAAGAACTTCTCTCTTACAGTAGAAAAACTTCAATTACATGTTTATGCCACTCAGACTCAATTTTTTATTGTAGGTGTATGTATCTTAGGCAGCTTAGCTATGTAACTTTATTTTGACTGTCTACAAAAGCACATTTTTCAAAGACTGTCATAAGCATAAGTCTTGCTGTGCTATTAAGTCCTATCTTTATCACATTTTTTCTTTCTGTAGGATTATGCCAATGATGATTCAGCTCATCTGAATAGAGTAGGATCATAAAATTACAGCTAGGTTCAATGCAAATCTTTAAAAGTTTCTCATAGCAAAATCCATTATGTTAGTCCTTTCCTTGAGTGTTTCACTGTTCCTCCTCCTTCCTTAGATAGCCCAGACCTGAATCTTCTCCTCCATGATCCTTAGGATTGTGTTAGAAATTGAATGGAAATTAATTTTGATTATTTTATTTCAATTTCTTAATTCATTTTCTAAAGAAAGATCCTAACTATAGTTATGTTCAGGTGTTCAGGACTGCAGCTGGGAAGGGAAGGTATAGAGGGGAAAATAGCTCTTTTTGTTACATTGGGAAAAGATAGAAAACTGAGAAAAGGCGAGTGACAGTTGGTGATATTTTTATCACTCTTTCCAGCAGGATCATTTGTAAGAACATATTCAATCAGTACTCTGGTTTCAGAAAGCATCCTAATATCTGATGCAAGAGGTCCTTATGATCCTTATGAACTTGTTGACAACTCAGAAAGCAGAAAATATCGTATTGCTACAGTGTTCACTAGAGGCAGTGCTAAGGAAAGCAATCAACAAAGTAATCATTTTGTTTGGGCCACAACTTGAGGTATGGCCTGGTAGAGCCAAAGTGATACCACAAATGCTTTGTTGCACAGTTCATTCTTGCCCGAACTGTCTAGTGGGAAACTTTGTGAGGAATATGTTTTCATTTAATGCTAAACACACAAGAGGAGAAGAAAGATGAACAAACAGCATCTCAAAACACCAAAGTCTAGTAACAGTCATCTAAATAAGCATTACAGCCTCATCAGCCATCATCTCCATTTGTAAGAGCACTGGCTTGTACAGACCTTTCATCACATAACAGTGATGCCTGTTGTTTTATTTTGATGAATAGTATTCAATCAAATTGGCCCCAGCTCATATATTAGTGTTTCTGGGTAGAAAAACATTACTGAAAATAATGGATGATGAAGCAAATTACATCTGGATGGGGCAAAGCAAAAATAAGAATTGCCATATCAGAAACTCTCAGAGTAACAAACCTGCTCTGAAGAGCTTCAGAAATTGGAAATGCAGCAGCCAAAGAAAACACTGTTACCTGCACAACACTCATCCTACACACCAGGTAATCTATACTTAAATGTCAGTCCATCCTTAATATTTCCCAGGAATGAAACATGATTTAGCTACAGTTAGAGAATGAATTGTGAACTTATTTTACCCCTGAAAACCCTCATCGCCTGTGAAATGTCAGCACTAAAAGATTACAGCAATCCTTGCTTGTTGCAGTAGATTTTTCCAAGATATGCATTTTCATTGACAGTCAGTAGAATAACCTCTGGCAAGAAAGAGTCAAAGTAGAGATACTCCATTCAAACATCTTTTTAAAGTATGAAAACTAAATAAGTAATACAGAATACAGAATACTTAAGTATGGGCATGATTTGTTTACACAATAGCAGGAAATTGTCCAACAGTAGCTTGTGAATCTCAAAAAGGAGAAATCAAAAGGGTCTCAAAAGCTGTACAGGCTCTCTGGGAGCTTGTACAAAGAAAGACAGAAATACAAGGCTGTCAAATAAATGAGTCTCCATGGAAAGCAGGTTATATTCTACATTCCCTATCATAGTAAACAAATGATTCTTTTAAACCAGTATATATATAATTGAACTTGATGACATCTTCCTCTGCAATTGTACACAATTCCATATATACTGGCAACTGAGAAAGACATACCTGTGTGCAACTTCTTAAAACATGTCTCAGGGGTCTGTCCTGGGACCACTGCTGTTTCATATCTTCAACAATGACATAGACAGTTAGATTAAGTACACTCTCAGCATATTTGCAGATGACACAAAGCTGAATGGTGTGGTTGATACAATAGAAGGAAGGTATGACATCCAAAGGGACCTGGATAAGCTTGAGAAGAGGGCCCACGTGAACCTAACGAGGCTGAATAAGTCCAGGTGCAAAGTGCTGCACCTGCAAAGGTCAACCTCTAACATGAGTACAGACTGAAAGAACTTATTGAGAGCAGGCCTGCAAAGAAGGCCTTGGGGGTTCTGGATAAAAAGCAAACATGAGCTGGCAGCATGCACTTGCAGCCCAGAAGGCCAACTGCATCCTGGGCTGCATCAAAAGAGTAGTCAGCAGGGTGAAGGAGGTGATTGTCCCACTCTGTTCTTCTGCCCTTGTGAGGCCCCACCTGGAGTGCTGTGTCCAGGTCCGGGGCCCCCAGTACAAGAAGGATGTTGATATGTTAGAGTGCATCCAGAGGAGGGTCACAAAGATGATCAAGTGGCTGGAGCACCTCTCCTATGAGGACAGACTGAGAGAACTGGGGCTGCTCAAACTACAGAAGAGAAGGCTCTGGGGTGACTTCATTGAGGCCTTTCAGTATTGAAAGGGAACTTATGAAAAAGAAGGAGAGTGACTCTTTGCTCAATCAGATAATGAAAGGAGAAGGAGGAATGGTTTTAAGCTAAAAGAGGGGAGATTTAGATTAAATGTTAGGAGGAAATTCTTCACTCAGAAGGTGGTGAGGCACTGGGATGGGTTGCCCAGGGAGGTTGTGGATGTCCCATCCCTGGGCCAGGTTCAAGGCCAGGTTGAATGAGGCCCTGAGCAACCTGATCTAGTGGGTGGTATCCCTGCCTATGGCAGGTGGGTTGGAATGAGGTGATCTTTAAGGTCCTTTCCAACCTAAGCCATTCTATGATACCTTCTGTTAGAATGATATAAACCGCAGTAAAATGAATATGGAATAATATAACATTTCACATGGATGTGTGTCATAAGTGTGAGCTCCAACTGAAAGTATCTCTCCATAGAGCACTTCTAAAGTGTTCTCTGCAGCACAGGTTCTCTACTGTACAGTAACACATATATAAAAATGCTTACAGTGGTGCTTCTTTTCACTGCTGCTAGTTGTCACAGACAGGTAAGAAGTTTAATTCTTCTGGATAAATTAACCCCTCAGATGTGGCTGAAATAGGCCGCATTAAGAAAAAGAAAAAAAAAAAAAAAAAAACATTTGGAAACAAGAGGAAAGAAGTCTACATAAAGTAGCTGTATACATAAAACCTTATTTCCATGTGAGAAATCAAATAAACTGCAGAGCAAATTAAGTGTGGCAGGTGTATGGGACAGGGCTAAAGTGAAGAAAATTACATGAATGAGCACTAGGTGATTCCAAAAAAAAAAAAAAAAACAGTAATGATTAAAATGTCAGGAGACAAAAATAGCAGTGCAGGAGGCAGAAAAAGAAACTGCTGCTGAGTGGTAAGTCAGCACAGGCATCCCATCAGGAAACAGCAACCAAGTCAGGCTTTGCTGAGAAAATGAAAAGCATAAAGGCCCTCAAAAAATTAGTAACATTGGGAATACAATCTACTTTGCTGCAATAGGAGGATAAAAATGGGAATAAAAGGAAAGAAATTGGAAGATTGGCAGGACAGGAAAGCCAATTAAAATTGCAGGCAGTCACTCACAAGGAGACTATAACAGAGGACTTGGAATAAACAGCAAGATTCAGAAATTAGAAGTCTGGAGCAGACTGGGAAAACAGCTTGTACCAGCAGGAGCAGGGATGCTGACTACAGTAGGCTGAATGAGAAAGGCCGGAGAAAGCAGAGTTGGATGATAAAACCACAGAAAGAAAAAATCTCTTCATAAAACCTTCCTCATCACCAAGAGCAAAGGAAAAAAAAAAAAAAAAGTATCATTATAAATGTCAAATAAACCTTGAGAGGCAGATACTGCTGAAAAACAAACACAGACTGAGCATCTAGTTTTAAAGTTAACACTGCATACAGTTTGACAAAATGGACTTCCAAGTGCTGTAAGCTTGTTTACGTATGCAAATACAGACTTCAACAAAGGCTTTAATTGTGAGGATTTTTATTTTTAACAATTTCTCATGCCAGAGGAAAAAAAAAAAAAAAAAAAAAAAAAGAAGCATATCAAGTGGTGCCCAAATCCCATAACAATTCATACCATAAAGTTTCTTTAAACAAAATATTTAGCCTATTTAATTTTAATATTACACCTATCTTGCTTAGGAAGAATAAGTCACTAGGGCAAAGGACTGATATGCAGATATATCTGATGGAAAAAAATCCATCTTCTGATTCAGATTTCAAGCCCTGCCAGAATGGAAGTGGAATAATCATGCAAACTGCATTAACACAAACAAGAACTGAAAGAACTAGCAAGGCCATCCCCTTGATGTATTTTCAGATAGTGTAAAGACACCGTTAATAGGTGTCTCTACATCTCAAGCAGTCACTGCTAACTCAAGAGAAAGCCTGAGATAAGATTATAACTCACATGGCACTACTATTGTAAAATTACATTTATCCAGCACCTGGACAGCTGGGAGCAGTTTATCGGATTCTTGTGAGCTGAAGAGACAGGTTATGACCTCTGAGCAACTGGCAGCTCAGAGCACCCTGATGGGCATTCAAGGAGTTGTGCTGTGTCAGATCCACAAGAACAGATAAGACTGCCCAAGCTCTCCTTGTCTGTGTATGATGGGGACCCGAAGGCAGACTGACCCTAGCTTGCAATCTCTACTCTCTGAATCCTCAAAAGCTGGCAAGAGGTCTCACATGACCTATACTGCCAAGCAGCTTTAATCTAAATCAAGCACAGGAACTCGTACAATACTGCCCACAGTTAATGTGCAAGCCTAAGTTTGGGCTTTGAATCTCAGGCATCCCAATTTTTTTCCACCTTTATCATTCTTGCATTTATTTTTTTCTAGTCCCTTACTACCTCTACTAGTCCATTTTTTCCTCTTTATTCATTTTTTTAAGCATTTCTCGGCTTTAGTTGATTCCAAGGTATCTACTCAATTTGATACAGATGCCTTGTGTGTTGGCCAGTCCTGAGAAATACAAGAGGCACAGGAGTGCATCTGGAAGGGAGACATCTGAGAGAAGGGCAAGAGCTGGAGAAGGTAGGTAGGGAACTTTTTAGAGCAGTTTGTTCTGTATTTTAGAGTGCATATATTTCTATCTTTATGTCCATTTTCCTGCAGAACAGTAAGTCTTCTGCAAAAAAAAAAAAAAAATGTGTTGACTTGGTAATATGAACTAATTCTCCTGTGAGGAAAAGACATGTTACTAAAACACACAAAAACAAGGGTTCCCAGGGAATGAAGACTAAGAGTGTGAAAAAAAAAAAAAAATGAGGCTTAGATGCACAAATACTGAGTTTTTTTTGTGAAGTAACTCCATAAGGGATTCAAAGACCTGATCAACTGACAACTTTGAATTAAAGACTATCCTTCTTTTCTTTTTATGTCTCTCTCTTTTCTCTTCTATATCAGTAGCAACACATCATAAATCCATCTTAGATTTTGATTTTTGTGACAAGAAGTTACCAAAAATTTTATGTATACAGGTTTTTATACAGGCTTGGTTACTGCTAATTAGTCACTGGAGACTGGAGTACACCATTTACATAAGAAACATCTGCCAGTTACATACATTAAAGAAAAAACTTGCACATTTTCCTATATCAGGAAACTGTCTTCTAGAGTGCTAGAATCCTTCTAGAATCCTTTCTCATTATGAAGGATTTTATATTACCTCTTTTTCCCAAATAATATGCACAATGTCACGGCAGAGTTACAGAGTTGTTTTTCGTTTGTTTGTGGTTTTTGGTAGTTTTTGTTGTTTGTTTGTTTGTTCTTTGCCTTCACTAAACCAGGGATTCAAAGATGAGCAGAGGTGGAAAAATTTTAAAAGAATGACGAGATTCACCTTATTCTGAAGAAAGCTTTGTATTAGAAGTGATTCTTCTCACCACTGCCACAAATACATAAAAGGTAGCCTACAGCAAAACTAGTCTTCCCAGCTGCGTTCATTTTGAAGCCATCAACTGTTATTTCACAACAAAAAATATCTGTAGGTTGCTCACTAGAAGTTGAGAAAGATGCTGTAAACCTAAAAAACCATCCTGCTTTAGTTATAACATACTCTGTTCCCACCATCACTTCACCTTCTTCTATAGTTTTTCTAAGACAATTATTCTGTTTACTTTGTGAACATGGGAAGCTTTCTAATTCAAGCTTGAAACATTTTTAATAGAGCTACTGGAATCTGACATAATAACAGGATTGCCTGACACTAGAATATACTTGTTCTGGCAGATATTATTTTGTCTCTATGCATTATTTCTTTTCTGTATTTGACTGTTTAATGCCTTTTTGTATTGTATTATTAAACTTATCTGTAGAAAAACTTATCTAGGACAGCAAGCCTTTCTGCTGCTATTTTTTAGATTCCTTCTTGCAGGAAAACTCATGTTGCTCAGATGCAACAAACTGATATTGCTCTGCTAAATTCCATACCCATTTACATGGTATCTGTGGTTTTCTTTTAAAACTGATTACTTTTGTAATTACAGTAATGAGAAGACCCTAAGTGCATTTATCCAGCTGAGACAAGAGTATGCAGGCATATTGACTTTCTGCAGCTGCACTTTTCCCCAATCAATATATTATGAACAAATGAATCTACATACTTATTATCACTTGATGATTTTCACCTACTCCTGTGTCAGGGCAAGTGGACTCCACAGGATGGTTTAATTGTCTGTCATATATGCCAGTGTTGACTTTTTTTATGAAGCTGTTGTAAATGTATGGGTAGTGTGACAAAACATTTGATTGAAATGGAACATGAGTTTACATAAAGAAGGTCAGTGTCCTCAGTGTCCTCAATGGATCAGTACATTGTGTACTTCTGCTCATTTGACATTCTCATGGCAGCTGTACTTTCAAAGATCATCACAGAATAATTAAAACAGAGAGTGCAGGATAAATTGATGATGAGGAACATAGTACAGGTTTTCAGCCCTAAATTAAGTTTTATCTGACCACTTCTTTCTAGTGCCTCCTCTACAATGCAGCTTGTTAGCGTCATATGGGAAGAGAAACCTAATTTTCTGTTATTATTTTGAAATGTATCCTATAATATACACTACCACACCATGTTCATTAAGCTCTAAATATGCCCTTGTAAGTGGAGAGACTGTAAAGCTGTACTCATCAGTAGCATTAAACCTTTCTCTGATATACTAGAGCCTCAATTTTTGAATTTTGCTCTTATTTTTATCTAATGTGAATTCAATGACTAAAGAGGGAGAGAGAAAGAGAAGAGTCACAGCAAGAATTTAAAGAATCTACAAGGTAGAAGACCATTTAGGAAAGAATTTCAGCTTTTATTATTAAAGACCATTAACAATAATTCCAACATTCCATTTTTTCCTTCTGAGCTGTCCTTTACACAAAAAAAAAAAAAAAAAAAAAAAAGTTTCTCTTTTAAGTTCATATTATGGTAGCTATAGAAGATGTGATATGTTCTTTGACTTGTTTCTACAGAAGCTGATTTTCTGCCAAATAGCCCAAGGCAGCAAATTCAAACAGGATCCTTCATCAAACTCTACATGACCTGAGAAATACCATGAAATGTTGTAGCACATTTACACTCAAAAATCACAGAACAAACCACTTTCTTATCTATATTTTCCTTACCCCTCTCTTCAATAGACACACACATACACAAATGCACACAAAAAAGTAAATTAAAAAAACTCCACTAATATGGGGTAGGCAAAGAAGAACCTACTCCAGAACAGCGGAACAGGCACTGCGCTTAGGAGAAAACAGACTATGGAGATTGAAGATCCATTCTATAAAAAGTGGCTAGCAACCACAAACAAGGGATCCTACAGCCCTTTAAGCTCTCAGGAGCTGCATTAATAATCTCTGTAAACAGATATTCACACATACACATGTATATGCTCAAGGGGATGCTGAAGCAGACAGCAATGTGGTGTACACCCAAGAGTCAGATTTCACAGACACTCATGCAAGCAGACATGTTGTTATGTTTGCAGAGGAAAGGGTTTGTGTTAGTCTGAATATAGCCCAGAAAAGAACGGCTTTCCTCTTGCAGATCTTTAAAGTGTTCACTCAGTTTTCAAAAAACTTTAATAAATGATGCTGGAGTTCAATGTACTTCAAATAATGTAAATATATTTATATGTATATATATGTAACACAAAATTTTCCACTTAGTTGAAAAAAATGTAAATGAAGAACAGGAGAGATAATAAAGAATAATAAAATATATCCTATGTATATATATATACAAAATATATCCTATGAGCTGCAGAGATATTAAAACACCCCATCAATTACTTTTACTATAAAAGTACTTTTAGTTTTACTTTATATACTTTTATTTTAAACACAAATATTTAAAAGATCCTATGGAAAGTTACAGCCTTTAAATTTCCACAGTAGCTAAAAAATAAAATATCTATGCAGGTCTTCAGCAGAAGTGATTATCCAGGAACAAATTAATTTATGAATTTGTGTGTTTGTTTTTTTTGTTGTTGTTCTCATTTATTTTATTACTATTATTTTGTTGTTGTTGTTTGTGTTTTGTTTTGTTTTTCAGAGTAAGGTTTTTGTTTCTCTAAAATGTTGTGCAATAACAGCTGTAAATCAATTCGACACAAGGCTTAAAAAAATTCTAATTCATGAGACAACAGACGCTTAAATTCACCCCTCAAAGACCTATCCGAGGCAGACCAAGAGGAGTGTTTGGCTTTTGGATCTCTCTCATTTAAGATATGCAAAGAAAAGCTGACCTTGAATTTATGCTAAACTGGACCCTACAGAGAATACTGAGAGACCGTGCTCCTCACTTGACAGGTAAACACCCAGGATCAAGGTTTTGTGTTTTTTTTTTTTTTTTTTTTTTTTTTTTTATATAAATTATTTATAAATTTATAAGTGCAAAACAGTATTTATAACTAACGTTTTTAGCAGTCATAGGCATGCTGATGCTTTTCCATGTAGAGTGTGTACTTGTTTAAAATAGCTTATTTGAATTACAGGTATAAAGAAAAATGCCATAATCCCTGCTTTACTAATGTTGATACTCACATTCACTTTTCAGTATGATTAGACATACAGCTTTGGGGACTTTACACCTGACCTCAGAAGCATCTATTTTATGTTTCTATTGCTTCTTCAAACAATTCCAAATGAATATCAACAAAGATAGTCTGTATATCAACTATGTTAATATTTTATAGCTGCTTTTAAAACACATGAGTAAAAATGAAAAAAGTAAAACAATGGAATTTTTAGTTAAGGAAATAGTAAAAGAATTGACCTCACATTTTATAAATAAATGTTGTGTTTTGTTTTGTTCTGTTTTAAGCAAATTAGTCACTACATAGAGAAATAAGAAATTATTAGGTGAAGATGGAAAAAAAAAAAAATGTTGGCCAGCCATTAAAAAGCAAATTTGGGAGTGAGAATATGAGAATATACAGTGACATTTATTATCTGGAGGAAAAAAAAAAATACTGAAATTCATGCACTTTAAGTATGTTCATGAGCTGTAATGATATCTGAGAAAGAAAATCATTTAAAAACAGAGGAAACAGATTGCCACAGAAGTGTAGAGGTATGTTCAGGTATAATAACATTTGCAATAACAGTGAAGATGAAAACAAAATTAAACAAGGATTCAGGTTACAGAGGGGCAATATAGATCCAGTGAAATGAATACACAGCACAACTATTATAAGGTTTTTCTTATACTGTTGGGCAATTTCAGCTTCTATAAACCTTTGTTAGCTTCATTAAGGTTAAGATTATCTCATACCAAGCAAGTGATCTAGACCAGCTTTGAACTAGTAAAGAAATGTTCTCCAAAAACAACCCAATGAAAAATCTCAATAAGCCCTGGTGTTCAGTCAAATATCTGAATCATTTGTTTAGCTGCTGCTATCAGTCCTATCAGGCTGTACACAGTTTTTTGGTGGCATCCTGCAAAGTAGTAATTTCAACAACGGAGAGAAGTTTTCAGGTTATTACTTTTGGACCTTGGTGTTCCACTGCATCCACAGCCCAGGACTACTGTGATATGAGGAAATTGCTTTACATCTGGATTTCCATCCAGTTTATCATATCAGCATCCATCTTGCCTAGACGGCAATTTCCACAGAAGAAAAAGTCTAAGTGACAGGATGTTTTTTCTGCATTCTATTTGTTTAAAAGCAAGATGTTCCATGAGGGCATTATTTTTGATGCATCTTTCAGAGAAAAATAGAAAAGTAGGGGAGGTTTCCTGTGCTATTGTGGCTGCTTCCTGACTCCTTTGCAATCCATCTGGTAAAGAACAATATGGACAAGGCCTAATGCATCCCCATGTTTCCCAAAAGCCTCTGTAAAAAATAGTGCAGATAATTTTGGGAACAACTGATCCTTGAAACATTTCAGAGAGACACAGGAAATAAGCAAAAAATAAATATGCCCCCCCCCCCCGAAAAATAAATAAATAAATAAATAAATAAAAAGAACAAAAACAGCAACACCAAAAAAAGTTTTAAAAATACACTTTCAGTGAGAGATCTGACATTCCAGAATTCTTTGGTTCCATTTCCACTTAAGGTTTAAAGGCTTGTGTTTGCATCCTGAGTGGTGATAAAAGATGTTTCAAATTTCAAAACTATTCATGCTATGTAAGACTTACCCTACAACCCCCCCCCCCAAAAAAAAAAAAAAAAAAAAAGAATTTCACATTTATATTACTTGCTGCGAAGTGCAGTTTGACAATCAGTGGAGCCAGTCTAACAGCTTGCTGCCTTGAAGAATAGCATGCCCTTGAGATATTTAAAGCATGGCAAGTGATCATCATTACGATATGCCTGACAAAGATGCAAATGTTAAACGGAATGACAGAAGCAAACAGTTGGGAACAAAATCTTCAGTAAAGACATTTGAATACAATGTCTCCAACAGCAGATCAATTCTGGCCAAGTTACTCTAAAAGTTTTCCATGTATTTGTATGGGCATTCCAAACTTATTAAAGTTTTCACCAATTACTTATTAGCTTTTTTCACAGTTTCTGCAGCCAACTAATTAGAAAAATACAGCATAGAAAAAAAAAAATATATATATATATATATATTAAAGAAACAAGTACTGAAAAGCAGAATTTACAGGTAGATTCTGTTTGTGGGAGTTGTGTGAGGTAGTTTTGTCAAAGCAAACATCAGAAAGAGTTAAAACAGTTGAACTGGAAATTCTCAGGTTAAGTAGATACTGTAAACAAATAAACAAAACCATACAGAATACCTTTTAGGTATTTCATTTCATGTTATTTCATATATGTTCATATATGTTCATAAACTTTGTTTACTGTATTAAATAATACACCCAAGGCATATATCTCTGCTACCATTAGTAAAAATTAATGAGAAATGAGAAGAGAAATGAAATGAGAAATGAGAAAAAAGTCTTCTGCATTAATTGAACTTGTCCAAGAAACAAGAACAGCATATGAAAAATAAACAAGTATTTTTGCAGTATATATTATTTTCCCTATACCACCCACATGTACAGTCAGTCCCATTCCCCTACTGTAGATAGCGTAGATGCACAGAAGATAGAGACAGAAGAGGTCTTAAGATAGTATCAGGTTCTTCCACAATCCAATATCCTGATGGATATTTGTCAAGGTTATTCTTCAAAACCTCAGGTGTTGATAATCCAGTACTTTCTAGACAATTCAATCATATTCATTGTTATACTTAAAATTACAATGATTTTCCTAATGCTTATATTCTTTGCTGCAGCCTAAACCTGCTATTTCTTGTCCTTTTAAACATAAATTGTTCTCTCTCATTATAGGCATTCTTAATGCTTTTTAAGAGTTTTGTCTCTTCCTAAATTTTTTTTTTCAGTTATTATAACAATTTCACATCTTTCTTTTCTTATTTCCTTATGTTCATCTTGTGATCCACACTACCTCCCACATTACTTTTTACTGAACTGTTACTTGTGTTTATGCAACTGATTACTGTGCATCTTTCACTTACAATATTCCAGAGTATTTTTTGAATTTGATGAGACTTCTGAATAGTAATGTTAGTCATCACATTTGCAGTCCAGCCCATTAAGGTGTCTTTTGAAGATTTTATGAGTGCTCAATTTTACCATCCTAGTAATTGATGAAATCATTGAATTGTTTTTCAGCCAGGAAAAATCTTAAAAGGATCCTGCTTTGTATAGTCATCCACTCTTTCCCTATACTACTGAAAATTTTATTATTATTATCATTTATTACTTAGATGTGTTAATCTAGTTTGCTTGTGGGAATATCGTGCAAGTCAGTAACAAAGCTTTACAAAAATATACACCTTTTTCCTATCTGAAAGGCCTGTTACTTTGTCATTAGAATAAATTAGGTTGGTTTGACGTGAGTGTTCTCAACAAAAACACATTGGTTGTTACAAATTAGAAGATTCCCAAATACATCATGCTGGCTAATACAAAGACTGTAAAGAAAAAAATGTCATAAGGATAATAATTACTTTTTGGATAAAAGCTGCAGTTAAAGGAATATTCTTAGCATTAGAGAAGCAGCACCCTATTACCCATACCCTATATTTTAAGTAGATTTAAAAATGGCACTAAACTTCTTTATTAAAATAATAATAATAATAATAATAATAAATAATAATCTGTAGGGAAATGAGATTAACAAAACTAAGTTTTTCCCTGCCCAAGTATGCTTCTATACTCAAACAGTAGCTATGAACAACAATGATCTCTCTGAAAAAGTGAAAATTTTAGGGCATTCTACCTGAGGTCAGGACAAAAGTTCCTCTTCTCAAACAGGAATCAGCTCTTTAAAATATGAAAATTACCACGATTCCCAGTGGACACTACCTTATATCTTCTGATAAACATCACCTCTGGTATTCCAATAGTGCTCAATTTATCAAAATTTTAAACCAATAATGGGTTCAATTGACCCCAGCTGTCTGATGGGACTGCCACATATGGATTGGGATTATTATGGATTTTATATATATAGTCCTTTGGATTACTATGCATTGATTTTTATATCAACTGTTTCAAAAAGTTTCACCAAAGCCATTGTTGATTCATATTAATGTAAAAGAAAGAGAGAAGACAACTATATTTTTTTCTGAAACTATTGGTTCTTTGCCTGCTTTTTGCAAAAAAAAAACCTAATTGAAACATTGGGGGTTTATTCCCAGGTAAACAGCGTTTGCCAACAAATAATGAAATTCAAGATCTATTTTTTTCAAATGCTTAAGTTAAATATTTAAATTTTCAAGAAAACCTACACAGCTTGGATTTCCATTTCTACAATAAGAGTTTTTTCAGTCTTAACAGCAAAAAATACTGCTAAGAAGTCCCTCTTGATTCAGAGATGGAACATTTTTTCCACTGGCAGAAAAGCTAGAAGGGAGGAGGTGGGAGATCTAAATAAAAATGAAGCATTTTCTCAAGCACAAAACATTCCCAACATTCTTGTCTGGAACCACATACTGAGTATTGAAAAGGAGCCTGCTCTCAGACAGAGATCAGAGGCTGGGCTGGACATACATCATCACTCTTATCTATAGATGCAACCACCACAAAATGCAAACACTAGTCTGTAGAAAAACACTAAGTCATGTGAGAGTGCAGGTGACAATTAAAACAAGAACAGCCTTGATTGCAAGGCTTATGCTATTGAGATAGAGTAAGAGCCAATTTTCTTATCTTTCATCTTATACACCAGTAGTAGAATGGCTTTCAAGGCTGTTATATTCAGCTCCCTACTGTTCTTCTTCAAGCTTAACTACTTCAAACAAACACACACAACATTTTGCCTGCTCTCTGGAACAGCCTTTTCCTTTGTTTTTAAATCACCACATACTTTCCCTTTTTTTTTTTTTCAGGTTCAGAGTTTAGTTTGCTTGAATAAACCATTCAACAGAATGGGTGAGAGGGCAAAAATGGGAAATGTTCATGTCTTTATGATTAAATATAAGGGAAGTTTGCCCTCCCCCTACACCCGTCCTTGCTCAGTCAACAGAGGAAGATAAGCATCCCAGGAGAGCAATTGGGAGTGCCGCCCTCCCTGTAGAGATTACGTAGGTGTGTAAATTAAGTGCCAAGTCTAGCTCGGTTAGATGCTTCAAATCATACAGTATAAACAATCCTCTTTCTTGACAGAGATGAAAGAGTGCTTAGAGTTGTATGAACAATAAGTAGCTTTACAGTCATTTCAGAAGACTCAGAGTGTTTCACCTATGACATACTCCTGACCAAGTCTATCTGTGCCTTACTGGCATTGAAAAGCAAAATTATATAAAAGCCATGTAATCCATTTAGATGGCCCTGTATCATTAAACTAGACTATGTATTTATCTGCAGTATCATATTATAAATCCATCTGTTCAAAAAATCTAGAGCCAGTCACCTAAATTCACTAACATTTTTTAGCAGACATCCACAAGATGCTTTGAGGTTGAGGGGGAGTAATCTGCTTTCAGAGTGGAATACATTAGATACATACAGGCCATCTTTTCAAGGTTCTGTCTATAAACATGAGTTATTCTTTTCCCCATTAACATTTCTTGCTGTTTCTAACCCAATTTCCCAGTCAGGGAAGGCACCATCACACACGGAGCCTTTTAATAAAACTCCAGGAATTGCAGTAGATAGTGGTCCTGACCCACAGGTCATACCACCCACAAAGCAGAGACCAAATGAGGGATATATTTGGAAGGATATAAACAAAAGAGGATATATGTGGATTCTGCTATTTTGAGGAATGCCATAGCTACAGCAACAGTGCCTTTTCTAGGATTTTGAAGGCAATTACCAGTGAAATGAAATTTCAGTTTACACAGGGGACCAAAGTAGCCTTTTCACTCTCAGCTTTCTCCACTTCTCTTTCCCCTATGTCAGGGGAACGGATAAATCCACACTTCCTTCCATGATTATGCATTGAACAGATAAATTTTCTTTATCAGATAATATTGCCATAGATTAAATATACATCAACCTCATAATTGCCTAATGCAATTCATTTTGAACAACAGGAGCAGTAAGTCAAGCCTGGAGGCTGTCAGAAAATTCATGTAAACATAGAAACTTAGATTTCTGTTTTATTAAAGGAGAATACCAAGGGAAATCCCTCCATGAGAAAGGCTAGTGAAAACAGAAATGAATGAGATTGAGCAGAAAGGAGGATCAAAAGGGAGACAGCAAGAAAGGACAGAGCCAAACACTTTAGATTCCTTTCTGTCACTGAGACAAACTGAGTTGAGAACTCCCTGCTTGTAATTTCATTCCCAATGTTTTGATAAGTAGTGTTTGCTTTTCTGTAAGAAGTAGATCAGTTTATGACATTTTCCTACCCATTCTCTTCTGTCCTGTAACTACTGTCATTCTCATTTCAAGGTTTCTGTCTTTACCAAAACAATATATCCTTAACCCACAGTTTTTCTACTTCTTACATAGAAAGGAAAAAATAAAGCTCCTTAACAGGTTCCTGTGTGTAAAACCCTTCCTCGTCCACAGACAGCAACAAACCAACAACCAAGCACAGAAGCTGACTGACAGCCATGTGTCATAGAATCACAGAATGATCTGGATTGGAGACGACCCTAAAGATCATCTAGTTCCACTCCCCTGGCATGAACAGGGACATCTTCCCCTAGACCAGGTTGCTCAAATATATACCAAAAAAAGTTTTGTAACTTCCATTCATCCTGTGTTATTGACTATTTTAGCAATTTTAATAGGAAAAAATATCTGTGAAAATGACTATGAAAATGTCACAAGATTGGCTTTATTGACTTGGCACTACTACACAGAGTAAAATAAAACAACAAACTGGAAGCCATTGTCCATCTCTTTCTCATTTGGAGACATTCTCAGAAACCTTTGGATTTTAAAATGTCATCTGCAAGACTGAAATCAACTGCACATTATGAAGAGCCTTCTGCACTGCACTTTTTACATACACCTGGTATTTCCATCATTCGCTAAAACAAATAAATAAATGAGTTTTCTTTTTAGACCTTGCCAGCCAACCAAACTAAAATTCCGTCTCAAGACGGAATATATCAATATATCACAACACTCTAGCAAAATCAAGTCTTGGAGTATCAATAACTAAATTTCAATCTTTGCTATGGGACAACTATAGAATCTAAGTTTTCAGACTGATGTACCTGAAAGTACAGATGTGCATAGCCATAATATACATGAACCAAGAAAGGAAATAATAATAAAATAAATAAATAAATAAGCCAATGAATATATATATATATTTTTTTTTATTTTTTTTTTATTTTTTTTTTTTCAAAAGGGTGAGGGCAAAACCATGAGCTTAAGGTACATAACTGTCTTTTTCATAAAAGGCTGAAGGTAGTGGTTCACTGTTAGCAATTCCAGAATAAACAGCAGAGACTACTTGCACAAATAAACAACAAATTTAAACTGTGGTCTGTGGTTCAATGAACGTTCTCTTTAGAATGTTAACTTAGGGATGTCTCAACATTGTATCACTCACTGTGTACTCTCCAAATACCCTGGAACCTAGCTAGTCATTGGAATAATATACTCCCTTTCCCTCCATTCACAACATGAAAAAATACTCTTTAATACTTTCTAAATTGAAGTCAGTTCCGTTTACCATACAGCCCCCCACCTGTTATTTTTATATAATTTCACTGTGAGGATGGGAAAGAATAGCTGAGGTCAGAAACCTCTTAAGCATCTCTTACTGCCAAAAACAGAATTCACAGAGCTTCATCTGCAAGTAGAAACAGATTAAAAGAGCATTAAGACTAAAAACCTTTTAGAAGCATTAGTAATTTTCAGTACTTCCCATACACACCTCATTTGCAGACCATCAGAAATGAACACCTATCCCTGAGCACACAACAGCATCAGACATACCTTTCTCAGAAGTAAAAGCTACTCAAAATGAGAACATAAGGCTAAAATGAACAGCTCAAGGCCATACAGCCTAAAGTACTTGGCACAAAAGAAAACCCAAACCCACTAAGCCAAAAGATCTGTTCCCCCTTGGTTAGCACAGTGCAGACACATACTTGGTTTCATCCCTTTCTCCATCTCTGTTTCTGTCTTCCCCTTGCATTACACAAGCTCCCTGTGGTAGTCACAATAGCTATTACCCTACAGCATGTTTAAAACAACAACATTTTATCCCCCAGCTAGCCTCTTGGGGCCAATGTAAAGCACAGATAAAACACGAGAAATATACATTAAGTGCAACTTAATGAGCAACAGCCGCTTGAGCTTCACAAGCGTTAATTGCTCCATTCTTCCCAAAGCATTAAGAACAGAAGTTCCCTCAGGATAGTAAGTTGGCAGAGGTGTTTTCTCCACAATAAGTTTCCTGGGTTGTTTCTATTTTGTACTTAGTGCAGTACAGCTGACGGGTAATAGCTTGCTCGTAAGTCAAAACTCTGAGATATTAAATGCCTAGTGACAGCCATTTTAAGTTGCTGCTGTTTCTTTATTTTCCTTTCTCACCTGATTTCATAAGAGAAAATCACACAAGTGTTCCAGAGGGATGCTCGCTAGCGAGTGGAAAGAGTGCTCTCTCTTTCCAGCTGACAAGTTGTTCTGGCTAAGACACCTCTTAGAAACGAGCTGGAAAATCAAAGCAAAGGCAGTCATGACAATGCTTGTGATCATGTAGTACTGAGTAACTTCTAGAAGCTCACATGGGGAAGAGTGTTCAATGCCTTTATATATGGCCTGATGTTCATAGAGAGATCTACAGCAAGCAATAGATTTCAATACTCATTTGCATTGTCATCAAGCTAAGCATAAAGTGAGTCATAGAAGCATATCTCTACTCCAAAGGTGACAGTCACACAAAGTGTTTTGTGGGTTGTTTGTTTGGTAGGATGGTTTTATGCTTCATCTGCTCCATGTGCTATCCCACTTGAAATGGGGGTTGAATTCAGATTGAGATTGGAATTTGAACTAGAGGGACAAGAGAACTGGGGGAAAAACTCTGAGAGAATCAGAGCATTTAACCCACCTGCTCATGCCAAATCTGCTATTCAGCTTCACTCAAGTGACTTCATTTAAACTCTGTCACTATGTAATTGATCATCAAAATTAGTACTGTTTTTAAGGAACATCAAACCCTTCAAAAAATGGTAAGTTTTTAAAGGTGCAGGTGTGGTGTGAGGTGTTTTTTGATGTTGTTGTTGTTCTCCAAAAAAAAAGTTGCAGAGAGAGAGAGACAATAGACCAAGACTTTATACATGACGCACATCAGAAGCATTATATCCACAATCATGCTAATACATTTCTGATGCCCCAAGCATTAAATACTATTAGAGTATTATTCAAGCCATCACATCGCTCAGTTTGTATAATCTTTCCACTGTTCCTCTGAGAAATGAGGCTTCTGGAGCACTAAATTCTGGAAAGTGACAAGTATCAAACCAAGCTACCCACCTGCCACTCCAGCAAGTTACTTCTGTGTAATCCACAGGATGTTTACAGCAAAGCTGCCTGCATAGTGTTCCACTATTTCTGCAATAGAAGTTTTCTTCACCTTATTGACAGGATCTCAAACAATGGTCAGAAAGACCCTTAAGAACTCAAAGCAGCTTCCAAGAGCCCTGGCCTTCAGTGAATAAAACCTTTTTCATCTAGCTGCTTAAAGCAGTTTAAAGTTTCTGCAAGAATACCTCAAAACTAGATATAAAGAAGCAATGCAGCTACCAGAATTTCTAATTAGTTAAGTCAGGTACAAACGGAAATGATCAAAAACAATATGGAGAATAAGTCTTCAAGTGTCATGCATACGGATCTTGCCCATCATGTCATCGATGCAACATCCTACATAGGGTTTGCCTATTGATTCATGTTCTGTGAGTTAGTATATGAACACCTCTGCAAATTCAGGTAAATATCACACAGAAAGATAGCTTGTGTATAACATATATAACCTTTCTGCATGATTATCAGAATCTGTTCACAAGTAAACAGGAGACAATTTTATATTATAATTTGGGCTTTTCTCAGACTGGCAAGAGTTCAGGTTATAGGTCTTGACAAGTCACTTGCCTCCCGGGATTCTAATGAAAGCTGTGTCACTTTACAAACCTAATTTCTGTAAGATATACTTGATCATATGCTAGACTTCTGACATATCAAGGGTTTATTGGCAGATTTATTCACAAAAAGACTGTAAGAATAGAGCTAATTTGCTCCCTACATTGCTGACTTTAATTCAGTTACTATCAGTGGGATGGTTTTATTTTTAAGTAAATCCATAAGGGAATGGCCCATTTTAACATGTAGATACATATACAATTAAATAATAGGAGCAACGACATAAACTCCCCCCTCCCTCCCACACACATTAGAAATGCTAGAATTTCATCAGGATGTGTAAAAATGGTATTTCAAAGTTTGGGGTGGAAATAGACTCCTGATTTATCCTGACGAATAAAGTAGTCCTGAAAAGACAATGAAACTTCTAACACCTCTTTTGAATTACATACTTCCTCCTGAACCATTTGCATATTTTTCTATTGTATTTCAAAAGACTTAAAAGCAAAATTAATGTGCTTCATTGTGACTGCCAGAATACAATTACAGCTCATCAAATGCTGCACAAAAGAAGGACAGAACTGATGTGCACTGTAAAGCAAAATTCCCTTTTTTTAAAAAAAAAAAAAAAAAAAAAAACTCTCATAGAAATAGATCCACCTAAGCACAAAGCTAGTTTGTGCATGTGTGTGTGGTTTGGTTTTTGTTTTTTTAATTATTGCTCCAGTCAGCTGTACTGTATATTCTTACACTGTGTTTGTTAGCCTGATTTTCAAAGAGATTTAACATTATATAAGGAAGTTTAATAGGGGCACAGAGAAGCAAAAAGCAGCAATCTTTTCTTTATCCTATGCAGCCTGAAGCAACTGTTTCTTTAAGTTCCTGTAAATAAAAATTTAATTAAATAAATAAAAAGTCATAGTTTAAAAGCCTTGCTTCTGTGGATTTTTAGCAACGCTTTGAGTAGCATTGTATAAAATTTTTCAGAAACCCATGAAATTGTAATGGTTAAGTAGAGTTCCTGAGACTTGACAGTGTGTTCTGAACATAAAAATTTCTCACTACTTTCTGGAGGAAGAAACATAATATAAAGCTCAGTATGCACAATTATTCTGCCCACTCTTGGTCTCTCTAGTATCAATAAGCCTGGTCTATAGCATGTATGTACCTAATAATGTCCACCCATGCATGTGTACCTACAGAATAAGTATTTATGATTATGTGTAATTGAACAGCCCTAGTTAGACATCTTTGCTTTAACATGTGAGTGCCACATTATTTGAAATTTTTGTAGGAGTTTTGTTAGTAAATTTTACTGCTGGAAGACTTGTTGGGCTGATCCTCAACCCAGTAGTAGGAGCTGAGACTCCCTGTCTATGAGTAATGTATTCCTCTGTTCAGTTCAAGCTCCAAAAAAGTTGGAGAGTTTTGAATGGTTGGGGACTTCTGGATTTTTGGTTGGTTATTTTTGCTAACCTATAAGGAGGACATAGACTTATTAAAGACAACCCAGAGGAGGGCCACAAAGGTGTGGACTGGAACACCTCTCCTAAAAAGATAGGCTGATGGAGTTGGGGTTGTTCAGCCTGGATAAGAGAAGGCTCTGGGGAGACCTTATAGTGGCCTTCCAGTACCTAAGGGTGGCCTACAGGAAAGCTGAGAAGGGACTTTGTCAGGGAGCATAGTAATAGGCCAAAGGGCAATGATTTTAAAGTAAAAGAGATTTTGAATAAATATAAGGAAAAAAATCATCACTCTGAGGGTAGAGAAACACTGGAACAGGTTGCCCAGAGAAGCTGTGGATGCCCCATTCCTGGAAGTGTTCAAGGCCAGGTTGGATGGGGCTTTGAGTGACCTGGTCTAGTGTAAATTGTCCCTGTCCTTCGCAGGAGGATTGGAACTAGATGACCTTTCAAGTCCTTTTCAACCCAAACCATTCTATGATTTTATGGAATACTATAGAAAAATTCTAACCAGGTAAGATAATTAGGAGTCTAACACAACTTTTACTTACAGCATTTCTAAATGGGTCAATAAAAAAGCTTACAGAAATAAAAATCCATGCAGCTTTTTTATATGTTACCGCCCAATAGTTAAAACTCCCACTTGGGTCATCAAAGTCCAAGTCTTATTAGGATAAGAATTTGAAACTTTTAACTTTCTGCTCTGAAAACAAATTCCTGTCCTGATTCAGCTTTAAGATATTCCGAGGTAATCTCTTTCAGTATTATGTTTTGAATTTGTTCTCTTTTATGTAATTGTTACATACATATAGACCTGTACTGAGTATGTTCCCCATGGCCACAGGCATCCTTTTTCTGTGACCATTCACAGAACCACTGAAGGCTAGAATTTAGAAAATTAGAAAAGTCTATGACTTCAGTGTATATGTTCTGTAATATGCTTGCTGAAGGAAAAAAAAAAAAAAAAGGCTTCTCTTTGATATTTCTAAGTTACAAATAGAAGAAGATGTTATATAAATCGCGGAAGGCTAAAAACACTTTAACCCAATTTTCTTCAACAAAGTTGCAGATCAGACTGCAACCTGTAATTCAAAGAGCTATCCAGTTTTAAGAGGACATTCAATATAAAGTTTTTAAAAGAGACAGGAGATATGGTTCCCAGATATTAAAGGATTTGATGATCTTCAGGACCAGTCTAGTTTTTCCCTATGAATTAAGAAAGATTTAAGAACTACAGGGAGATGTTCATCAGTACCAATAACAGGTACATTCTTGTGGAGAAACACTTTTAAAAAAATAATAAAAGGATGATGGAATGATGGAAATGGTTTAAAAGAAAGAAAGAAAGAAAAAAAAAAAAAAAAAAAACACTTCTTTTTCTCTTAATAGTTTTTTAGCTATGTTAGACTGACAGTTAAGAACTACTGCTACAGACTGAAAAAGCCATTGTTTCAATTTTCAAAGCCGCTAAAAAATCACCGTTATCAATTTCTGATTCCTGCAGTATTAAATATCTGATTAAAGAAAAGGTTTCCAAAGTGCTAGCAATGTTTTTGTTAAAATGCTGGATTGATTCACAGTCATTGCAATGAAAACTTCCATTCTTTGTTCTCTATTCTTCAAAACAGAATAATAAATAAATAAATAAATAAATAAATAAATAAATAAATAAATAAAAACCACACACCTGAAGCTTGAAGGTTTTTACAAACAAACAAAAAAATATTGTTTTGTTTTCAGAACATTAAAATAATATGTACTGATTATTATGGGCTAAATAAATAAATAAATAACAACAAAAATAAATTTTTAAACCAAGACTAAAATATTAATATTAAGGATACAGCTTCTACCATGTGAGTAACCATAAAATACAAATTCTGTTGAGCCATTTCATTAGTTTTATACAAACCTCTAACAAAAAGAAAAGAAGAAGAAAAAAAAAATGTTGTACAACATTAAAGGACAATGACTTCTTTCACAATATTACCTTCTTCCAAAAAATGTATAGAAATGCTTTTTAATATCCATATGCTGCGTATATAGATCAGGTCAGATTATTTATAGTGGCTTGAAATCTGCCACATCAAAACACACAATTTACCCCCTAAAAGTATCTAATCCATTCAACATAACAATTCAAAAAATAAGAGGTTAAAGGTTTATATATTTTTTAAGCAATAAGTGTTTCTTTGAATATAAAATTCTGCTAGCAGGATTTCATTCTAGGAAATGCAAAAAACGAAATATAAATATACGCGCATATGAATGCATGCACACACACAGTTGGATTATATATAATATACTCATGTGAATATATGCCTTTATTGGGAGGATCCACACTAATTCTACCTTCAGTATGCTGCTTGCTAATCACTGAAAACATATTCCTGTCTGTCATGCCAAAGGTCAGATATCAATAATTTAATAAACATTTCCAAGAAGAATTTAATCCTTTTCACAGAAAAAAATACAAGCTGACAAAGTAAAGCTGTGTGTTTCAGAAGGACAAGCCCTTCAAATAAAAATCAATATATTTATCCAGTCCATTCAGTGCCACTGCTGTCCAGCACATACAGAGTAGAACAAGCTACACAGAATATTATGGTATCACAAAACTGCATACACTTAGGAGATTGTACATGTCCATCCCAGGGTTCTGAAAGAATAACTGACACAAATACTAGAGTATGTAGACATGTGGCTCTAAAACAGTTACAGTTAACCTATTGCTTTAATACCATTTAATACATTTCTAACAAAATAAGATCAGAGGAATGTGATCCATAGTCAAATCTATCCATCCAAAGATCTAGTATAAATTAAGTATAAATAAAGCAGCCTTATTTTGTGGATCAAAGGTCCGGTTTTTTACTATGCAGTATTGAAACGCTTGTGATAGACTCCTTACGTGTGCCAATTCCACCTACCTACTCACTGCAAAGACAAAAACAGTTATGGATATTCATGAACTGGTGTCACAGCCAAAAGGCACTACCTGTGTTTCCACATCTCTCTTCAGAGGAAACCTGACAGTTCTCTGACAGGATCCATCTCCTACTGTAAGAACATCTCTGTCCAGGTACTCACTGGCTCTTAAAAGAAATAGATGTGTAGCCCACCATAGAGAATGTTGTGATCTCACCACTACATAGAATTCAGTACTTTTATCCAGTCAGTTAAAAATGAGCAAATGAAAAAAAAAAAAAGCACTAACAAGGACAACAACAACAAAACAAAGGAAAAAACACCTCTTTTGTCACAGTCTATATCAGAGTTTAAAGCCCACAGTGTTGGTGGAGTAAGGTGGAGTTTCTGAGACATACGGAAAGAAATGTGTCACTGAAACAGATTTTGCTTCTCTCAACCAAAGTTAACACCAAAACCAACAAACTAATTTTAAGACATTCTCATGTATTCATACCATTACTTGTTATTCAATATAATTCGAACAGAAAAGTTTATAAAATTCACAAGAAAATATAGAAAATAATATTGTAGAGTAAATATACTATTTGATTTTGCCAGTCAAAGAAGCTGACTTCTGCTATAAGAGCAAGTTACTGTAAAATTAAAAATGTGAAACATAATAACCTAGGTGTTGCAAGGAGGCCTTCTGCAATTTTAAAAGGACAACTCTATGAATAAAATCAAATGGGAATTTTTCAAGTGTTTGTCCATGGGTTCTTCTTTCTCATCAGTGAGAGCTCTCTTTTTCTTAGAGGAATATCTACAGTGTGGTATTTTTTCTATAATATGGTTTTACTGAGAGCCTTGGAAACCTTAATATATCTTGTCTAATAGAACTGGTAAAGCTTCAGGAAGTGAAGGAGTAGATTAATCACAGTATCTATTCCTTCCACTATAAACTTCCAAAACCTAAAAACCTGAATTTCAAATCAACACAACTGTCCTATTGATTCACTGAGATACTATATCTCGAAAACATGGCACAGGGAAAATGGAAGCTGTCAGAATGTAGGTAAATATACATACATATAACCACTTCTCATCTTTTTACAATGTACAAAAAGAACTAGACTAAAGTAGATGGCACCTCTTGATATGATGGACCTTCTGAAGATCTACTTTGCATTTAAGTACAGACCACCAACTAATATAAAAAAAAACAGTGCCTTGGACTTTCACTGAAAGACTTTCACTTCTTTATGTGGGCATACCTTCATAATATTGAAGGTATTTTGAACATGAAAGAATTGCCTTGATGCATCTGATCAACAACCCTCTCTCCGATCCTATTTGTGTTATCTGGTATGAAAACAAAATTTCTCTGAAGGTATGCAACTTTTAGGTCATTTTAGGGAGTCCATTGTGTTTGGCAAATTCGAACTGGTTTTATTGTACATAACTCACCTGGACAGTTGTTTAGGTGCTTAATTTGATGATCCACATGCATATATATACATACATATATACATGCACATATACATAGAAAAATTCTGAGTATAATTAACTCACTAATGAGAATGAATGTAGATTTCATTATCTAACATCTAAAGGACTTTTCTCATAAGGAAATTAACAATGTACTGAGAGGAAATAAAAGCCATTCAAGAGCAATGAGCAAACAGTTCTTCACAGTTGATCATATATCCTTCGCTTCAGAAATCCCAAGGAACTTATTATATGGCACAGATTAATATTTTAGTGTAAGCCATGTGATTTATCCAGACAAAGATGGAGGGATGAGGTGAATATGCAGGTACTTGTGTTTTACTAATGCTAATAATACTGAATTTTTTTCACCTATGAATTGCTTATTATTTATGTATAAATCTCAGTCCTTCTATGAAAATGAGTGGGCAGAGTTTTGCAGGTCACCTGCAAAAGTGAACTAATTTTGATCTCCATCTCTGAGACAGTTTCAAAGTCAGATTTACTATAAAGCAATGAAGAGGAACAACCAATGCCAGTGAAAACCACAGAAGGCAAGGAATTGTATAGAAGTAAAATAAACCAGGTAAACCAAAAAGTATTTACCAGTCATTTAAAAAAATAAATTTTTCACATGAAATGAGAAACCCCTCTCACCTCAACCTATATCCCATGAACAGAGCACTTCTCTGCTACATGATTTTTCTGGGGAATCAGAGGAGAGGACTACAGTCTGGAGAAGAAACAGAAGTAGAATTGAGATGGGGTAATAAAATAGGGAGAGAGAGAACTGTGCTCCTCTCATTGCTATGGCAGAAGGGCCATGAAAACACCAATACTGCATTGCCCTGAGTACCTATGGCTCAGAGAAGGGTATGAAACTAAATACTGGAGGAGACTACATGAATATGTAGTCTCACAGTAGTACTCATGCTCAGTAATTGCTGGCGTTTGACTCCACCGGTATGAGTTCCAACAAGATAGTGGTATGCAGTTTCCTGCAATCATCACCTCATTTTTCTTGTAATTAAAACCATTCACCAACTTTATACAGTTTACTACTTTAAAGTAGTAAAGCCAGCAAAAGCAGAATTTAAACTCTTTCCCAAATTTGCAACAAGCAAGAAAAAAGCCATACAAAAATCACCCTTCGTTAGCTCATGCTCTAAATAATTATATTCAGCACAATAAATCATGAAGAAATCTTGCGGGAAAATTAACTTGAGGTTTCACAATTAAAGATGAACTTCGGTATTCCCTAAGTTCTGAGAAGTTGCTATCTACTCTTTTCTGTCCCAATATGAATAATGTTGTTGGTACAAACTCACCAAATTCAATGCTGTATGTATCCTGCAATAAATCAATTAACCATTAATCTTGGTCTGGAGTAAATGACTGAGTCCTGGAAAAAACACTGCAAATACAGTTACTCAGTTTCCCTCTCAAACAGTATTGTGAAAGATTTGGGTACCAGAAATTGTTCTTTGCTCAGCTACTTTTACATTTTCCTCTGGCTTTTCTTCTGTTTTTTGTTTGGTTGTTTGGTTGGTTGGTTGGTTTGGTTTGGTTTGGTTTTTCTTTTTCCTCCAACTGCTACCATAATGTTATCTATATCAGAAACTTAAAATTTAAGAACATATTGAGTTAATACTACATTTAAACAAATTACAGGACAACAAAAAGATTCACTATTTTGCTACCCACATAGGGTCAAGATCTGTTTCCTCACACTGATCTACCACACTGCCAAAGAGTCTGGCTTGAAAACGAGACAAGTTCAAATTTGTTGAGTCTTGTCCTTTTCGCAGTACATCTATATGTACCAACCTAACTTTAAGAAAAAATCCTTTTGCTCCCAATAACGACAATTAACAGAAACCTAATAATAACAGAACAGAAATATAATACAGAATAACAGAATAACAGAAACTTAATAAGAACAGAAATACCACCTAGTCCCTCAGTAAATAAAAAAAATAAATAAATAAAAATAAAAATCTGAGGCAGCTGTTAATAACCGAGAATTTACTTATGGGATCCAAAAACCTTGTGTGTTTAATGGCCATACCATGAAGATATTCTTCCCCATTAAGTCTAAACCTACAACAGGAAAACATAATTACTAAATTTCTTTTCAGAGTCTCCAGTAATTTCACCTTTCACTATAGCTTTGTACCTTTCACCAGGCACAATGTAATAAAAATATTCCTCTAAACTACACATATTAAACTTTATCTTTGAAAGTAAGGACACGTGAAGTGGAAAAAGAACATCTGGATCCAAGTGCATATACATTCACAGGTAATCTTCATACTTCTTTGGCAATTACAGCTGTGAAATAGCCTTTCCTCTATCCTCTAGATTGCTGATATATTACTGTGTCTGCAACCCAGTCACTGCAAAATTGATTGCAGTGCAGAACACTGACCTGCTGTGTTTTATTCTAGTTTATCACAATAGGCCTAGTGAAAGATATCATATTGTTAAGAATAATTCATGCCACAATAACAATAAAAACAAACACTGAAAAAAAAAAATACATGAACATTAACCTGGCTCTGAACAGAAAGAGGGGAAAATCAAACACTATTTCCTGACCAAATCAGTATACAAATATGTAAGCCATTTAAGACAGAAATGTGGGAAAAAAAGCTGAATACTTCTTTTAGATTCAAAAGAAATTTTTTATACCTTTTTTTTTTTTTTTTTTGGAAGCCGAACTGCTATGTAAGACTTGCAGAACAGATCAGATCATACACTCCCAAACAATTTCAGTTTGATCACTTCTATTCATTTTCTCAAGAAACTGAAATATTTTGAGACTTGGTCTTTTGCAGCAGCATTTCAGGGTGGGATATTTCAAGTTATTTTAGAAACAGTGTGTAGTGACTTCTCCCTGTTGATTTGTTCATTTATTAGGGTCTTTAAGGGAAGAGGAGAGCAGCTTAGTGTTAGATGGAGACTTTTTAAACCTTCTAAGACCTCCAAAAACAAGAAGACATCTAAGCAAACAGTACTTCCTAGCACAAGATAAGAAATGTCTACTATGTTTAAGATACATAACATAGCATCCAGCAGGACAAAAACCTGTTTAATTTCCATCATCAATATTCTTTACAAATATATATATATATATATATATATTTTAAGTGGGATGTCGGGATTCTTTGCTAATTCTTCAGATAATAAGGGGAATCCCTCTGATAGCTGGCAAGAACTCACACTTTACAGTATTAAGGGACATATTTGAACTTCTGCTTTCTGTGGGACTTCTTAAGAGACTTGGGACATGCATGAGGACCTTCAGAACAAGGTTAGATGGCTATTGTGGTTAAGGAAGGTTTTATTAACTAGAGAAATTTGATGAAGAACCTAAAAAATACGGAGACACCACAATTCCTCTTGAATTTTTTTGTTAGTTTATATGTTTTTTCAGAGCATTGTAATTACAAGACTCCAGCATGGAAATCTGTTCACGCACCGCTATGAGTGCTGTAAGATGTTCCTTCTCCAGAGCCAAGGGGACTAATAGCAAATGAAAAGGCTTGGGGACACAGCCATTAGCCAAAGACATCTTGAAATGCTTGAACTGTAAATTGAGTGTGAAAAACAAGGCTTCATCTGTCATATGGTGCCCTTAAAAAACAATTCAAAAGTACTGATAGAAGCAACTTTATTGTGATACTGTTTCCTACTTTCTCCTGCTTGCAGGCAGTGAAAAGGTTCTTATTTCTAAAGCCCTTATTGTATCAACTTTCACAAGGAACCCTCTACAGAGTACAGAAGAGCTATATATAGCTACAACTGTGTGCATTATCAGCACAAGAATTTCATCTTCCCTTCAGTGCATTATGCTCTTGATGAATACTGTCTATAAATAGACTCTATTCTGATAATATCTCTTTACAGTTATCTTGTCATCATTACTGGACCAGCATTTCCCAGTGTTGACTAGGTCTTTACTTTCTCTGAAAAGCTGCCTTTTTTCCTTTTTTTTTTTTTTTTAATCCTGTGAGCTCTGCCTCAAAGGATTCTGTCTGTGCATAACAAGAAGGATAAAGAGCTTCATAGAGTACTACTTTCAATCACAATTAAACCGCAAGAGACAACAAAACATGCAAACAGTAGATAACATTAAACTTGCTTTAGGTGCTTTGAAAGGTGAAATTCTCTAACTCTTTAAGGCGCTGTTAGTTTATGCTAAAGAGGTTTTATACATCTATATGAATCTGAAACTGTATTACAAGCTCTTGTACATTTTCAGGTATTAAGGTATTCTTTTTTTTTCCAGAAGCATATTTTTTTCAAAGTAATATGTAATAAGGAAGTGCTAATACCTGAATCTGTATGATTATACAGTAGGATTATGTTTCAGTGAATATTAGAACTTTATTAAAAGATAACAGGTTTCTGCAATACAAAATTAATATGATAAAAAGGACCTGATTCTGGCTGCAGAATTGTTTTATGACAGAAAAACAAAGAATTCTAGATTAAAGAAGTAACAGAATAAACTGTACACAACATTAAAAAGTTATACCAATATAGAAATTATATCAGCAAGTTGATCAGTAGCAATTTCAGTGACATCAATATGAAAAAAAACACAACTTTTTGTCACAGTTGAAGAATCCCTAGTACTTAAAACAGAACTGTTAAAATTGTTTATCCTTAAATATTTTAATTTACAAACATTTTGGCAAACAACTTATTTACCAAAATATATATAGAAAATAAATTAATTAATAAAATAAAATTTAAAAAATAGATATTAAAAATAAATAATAATTAAATAAATAAATAAATAAATAAATTAAGGTTGCTGATTTGTAGTTATTTATAAGAACAATTATCACGTCCAGTTCAGGAATAATTTTGTTTGTATGGAAATGCAATGTTGTGGAGATGTCTTCTTACTTTCTTTCATTCAATGTTTATGAAATTCACTGAATTAAACTCAGAAACTGAGGCACATGTTCTTGAGAGACCAAATATTTAGCAAACTCAGAAGGAAAACATATTTAATCCACATTTAAATGAGGTAACTGCCATTTCAATCTCTATTCTGACTGACAACAAAAAATGTGAACCCAGCTGGTTCAATCCTGGTCTTAAGTGTCCTTTAATAAGGGAGAATACAGGACACCATTGTCTCCATCACAAATGAATCTAGCCTTGGTATTTTATTTAAAACTCACAGAATTTATTTTGTTTCATAACAAAGTTGAACATTTGACTTTCAAGTTTAGGTAATCAAGAGGATTTCCTGGACCCATTACATCTACACACAGCTACTGGATGTGCTACAGTCCTGACGACAACCATGACTCAGACTTCATGTTATTAAAGGGTAGCAGAATAAAATCAAATGTTCTAAGAATATGAGTTGTTATTTTTTAAGGAAATCACGCGAGTTCTGAAAATCAATTGCATATCCTTCTTCCAGATTCAGAGCAGGTGCATACAAACCCATGACCTCCATCAAGCACTCTCCTTCAGCAGCCCACTCTGAGACTTATTTGATCCAGGGATCACACAAGACCTAGAATAAGAAGGTAAGTGTAAAGATTACATACACACAAATGCACACACAGAAAGGAAAAAGAAGAAAAAAAAAATAAAAGTAGCATAAACAGTTAAGGAAATGCAGTAGCAGTCTTTCTTCCCTTACTAGATTTTCTTTTCCCTAAAAACTTCCTGTGCAGAGTTCAGAGTGAGCAGCAGCTAAAGATAACACAAATATCTGTGCCAGTGCTTCTAAGGATGGCATTCAAGTCAGAACACCCTAAAAAAATGGTGCCAGAAGCTGCTGTCCTACTTATTTTGACAACCTCTAGCTTGCAAAATCCATTTAATGAGAGGAAAATGTCAAAAATGTGGCCATTTATATAAAGATCAGAGGTGAACATGTAAATACTTCATCTCATCATTAGAGAAGGATTATGACGGCTTTGATCATTTCTGTCATGAAGACTCTGGATTTGTGTCAGATACACTGATTTAGGTGTAGAGTCAGGCACAAAGACAAGAAGCAGACAGGGGCTCAGGGAGGTCATTACCTCTCCTCAGATGGGGCTGTGTCCTATGGCTCAAATGCTCCCAAATGAACAGCTTGTCAGACAGGTGTTAATGAACTGGAGGCAGCAGAATGATCTGGTATAACAGGTAAGGAAGGATGAGCAAAGGAGGTAAGATGACAGGGCGAGGCAGAAAATTCAAATGACAAGCAGAGCAGTCAGAGAGGACAATTTCTGAACTTTGACTGTGACCATAAATGGAAGAAAAGCGTGAGCAGTGACAGAAAAAGAGCAATGTGAAGGCTGACTTTGTCTAAGTATAAGGGCAGAGAGAATCCAGAAATTAAAACTGAAAAGGGAGGAATTAGAGGAGTGACTGATATCTTTGGGGAAGGAGGAAGCGCAGAGGGTAATCAAACTGGGATGCACAAAAAGAAGAATCGGGCTTAATGTGTTTTTTCTTCTCTGGCCTGGGGCTGAGGAGTAAAGCTATCAGGAAAAGCTACAGCCAAACTTCCATAGGCTATGTAAGACATCATGAGCAAATGAAAAACTCCTTCAGCTAGAGAAAGCATGCTGGAAACTCCTGGCAAAGAGACAAGGTATCTAAGTTAAATATTGTCTGAAAAAATATTTGTGCAAGCACAGTAGAATTGTCAGTAAAGTCTCTCCCAAATAATTCCTAAAAGGGAAGTTTGTGCAGTATTTTTTTTTTCCAGTAATGGAACAAATAAGAATTAAATAGAAAAAGACCTTGTCTCCAAAAATTAATTTATTAATTACTTGCAACCTGCTTGATGAGGAATAGGGAAAATGAAAATAAGATGAAAACATTCATTCATTCCACTTGAAAAACTGTAATTGGGTACAAGGGGGCATTTTATTCTTAGAGAGATTTACCTCTGTCATACTGATCATTTCTGAACAATATAAAATTATTTCTGTCCTTTTAAAATTCATACAGAACAATAAAGAAATCCAATCCTTTGCTTGAGAGGGAAAACACAATCTAAGCCTACCTGCAGGTAGAATAGAAATAAAAGAAGTTATAGGTTGAATCATTTAAACTTTGGTCTTTAATTCAAACAAACAGACTAAACACAAAATTCTAAAGTTCTGAATAAAGAAAAAAAATCCTCAAGTATATGCTTCATTTTAAAGATTTTAGTGTTCTTCAGTAAGTTGGGGAGAACATCCAAGAGACTTTTAGAAACTCTAGTATTGAAAACAGTCCTATCAATCACAGAAGTTCACAACTTCTTCACTGGCCCATGTAGCACCTACCACAAAAATAAGGTAGCAATAGTCATAGAGTAGATGTCTCTAGGATTCTGATGTTGCAATTCATGAGCAACACAGGTCTTTGTTTGCTTGAGTGTTGAATTGTAGTTGAGTTGAGTTGAGTGTTGAATTTTTCACCTCTCCCCCAAAAAAGGTACAAGTTTGATTGACTCTAGATGAACCTAGTTTTTCCATGGAGTTAATAGAAGCTTGCACATTTGTTTGTAAAACTTAAGCAGCCCCTTTTTATTATGTTGTACAAAAGTCTCATTAGCTACACTTCTGCTCAGGAAGGATCCAGATAACAAAGTAGAAAAAGGAAGTGATGTGAGAGCTGCAACAAGCTTGGCTGAGGAGTACAAAAGATGTTCCCAGGACCTCTTGTTCTCCAGAACACAGCAGGGGCTTTCAAGGGTTGCACAGACAGAAGGGAAGGAGACCCTGTGGAAAGAAGCATGCTGCTTTGGAGAAGAAATAAAAGGTTAATTCCTTAGTGAAAACTGGGTTTGAGGAGATGCCAGTATCTGGGAAGCAGAGTCACAGATCTATTACAGAGGGAAGAAAAGAGAAAAAGGAGTGTGTCTAGAAATGATCAAAAAAAGAAGTTAGACAAATCACATCACGGGTAAGCTTCAAATCAATCAGAGTGTTTTGCTCAAATGTATGCAATGTTGATTCTTAACCATAACAATATTTGATAAGCCAAGAAATAGAGCAGGCTGAAAAAAATATCTGTGTCCAAAGCAACAGGTTGCCAATGCATATGTCTCTTGTTCCATGACATTCTACAGGTGGGAATTCTATTGATTGTATCAAGTCTTATTTAGACTTTAAACTGTGAAGATCATGATGATACAAGAAAAGCATTATAAATTTTCAGAAAGATAAAAGAAGCACACAAGAAGTGATTTTCCTTTACACCATAGAGCAGCTGTAAGGCAAGAAAATATTTTTTTCTCTGCATTGCAGCCAAGTTCTCTGCTTTGAAACCATACTTCCTGACAACAATAGGCTCTCCTTTATTGTTTAGACAGTCCCAGCCTTTCATTAAGTCAGTTATACACATCACAAAGCTCCCAGAGCTTTCCAGATTAGAAGTTGTGAACGTAAAGGAAAATTTTACCAACTGTATTATTGCTGTAATTGTCCTATAACTTGTTTCAAAGGTTAAGCATGCTGGGGCTTTGCTATGAATACGCAGTTTAGACCACTTTCTCACTCTACTCTCTATTCATTTTTCAATATAGAATGACTATTGCAAGGTTAATATGCAATCCCTTCATTGCTTCTGTAAAGCCTCTCCCTGCCTATCAAATATCTCCAGAAAATAATATATTTATTTACAGAGATATTTAGAAAACACACCCAAGATGGAACATACAGAGTTCTTTAAATCATCACAAGCACCACAGAGGCACTTTCTAGTCTGTTGCTGAAACTCATGCCTGTAACTCTGAACTATCCCCCTGAACAGCCTCAAGAACATATACAGAAAGCTTGCCAAATCTACTCTTGGCATAGCTCCACAGTCCATTGGAAATGCTTCAGGGATAAATCTAACCCCTACCTTTAGAGCAACCTAGTGCTTTACTGCATTCATCTCAGTAAACTTCCAATTAAATTATAATGAATGCTGTGTGGTTTTGGCTTGGGGGGGGGGAGGGGAAGGAGGGTTGTTTCTTTTGTTCTTTTTTTAATAAAAGCATTCTAAATATTCATTACCACCTACGCTGCAGCACTATCCTCATGGAAAGAGGAAAAATTGCTTGGATATTTTCTATAGGGAACTATCCAAATAGCTGAACTGCCATTTTGACCTAAAGCAATGCTAATAAATTTGCTCAGCTAATGATGCTGTTTAAACCAAGACTTGCTATGGAAAATAATGAGCACATAGTAGTGGACCTGGTTATCAGTTAAATCCAAGTTATTGATGTCTACTATCAATTAAATTATTGATGCTTATTCTGAGAGTTAGTGCCACTGAAACTTATTCCATGAGAGACAGTACCATTCATGTTTTCATTGCAGTCCTGCTTCCCTATTAAAAATATCAACAAATCCCTATAGTTTATTAGGAGATGTACAAGTAACAGGTAAAATAAGGATTGAAAAGCTGAAAAGATGACTCATCAACCTTCTTATTCTCCAATCTGAGAAAAGAGCTAGGAGGAAAAAAAGAAAAAGAAGAGAGAGAAAAAAGAAAAAAAAAAAAAAGAAAAAAAAAAAAAAGGAAATCAACATTAATTGGCTCTCCATGAAACACATAGGAGAGCAGCACCTTTAATACTAGGGACCTGTCATTTACAAAGGGCAAGAAAAAAAAATTACCACACATTTGGAAAGATCAGCTGCCTTTGTTGCAGAAAAGCCTTTGACTGCAAATAGGCTCCCCAGGATCCTGATCTTAGGACACAGTGTCTTTTCAGGGCTCAACTCTCTACTGAGACAGCTGAGGCTTATGTTGCAGTGCCAGAAAAGAGATTAAAATGCAGTGCATACTGAGATGTGTGGCAGGATTCAGATAGCCAAGGAAAGGGGACAGGAACACTCTGGTACAGTGTATTTCTCCTCAAATCTTCATTTTGACCCATTGTGTCTGCATAGCAATAGCAGTTCTGCTGGATATCTTGGGCAAATTTTTTAAAAGATTTAAAAAAAGAAAAATCTTCCAAATAGCCACGAGGTCATTCTTCTCACTATCCTGAGACTTTTGGGGCCCATCTGGGCTGGAACAGTCAAACCTCATTTAAAGCTGTCTATAATCTAAGAAAAAATGTGCAAGCTAACTCAATCTAACAGATGGCACAAGGGCTAATCCAGCCTGCCTGACATTAACTATTTGAGGAATATAGGATGTGAGCACATAGAGGCAAGTTTATTTCAACCTCCCTCTGAATAACCTCAGTCTTCCTTAATTTAGGCATTCCTTTTTGTTCATTGACTGAGTATAGGCACATCCAGACGGCTACCCAGTCCTCTTAAAACAGAAAGCCTTTATAGGATTATAAGGAAAAAAGTGAATAACATTTGTCTGTAGCCAGATGCTAAGATACCCATTATTTCCATACCTGCTATTTGCTTTTTGGGTAAGAGCCTAGAGGGTAGAGCCCTCACCTATGAAAGCCTTATCTCTGTTTCTCTAGTGCTAGTGACCTTAATGGGATGGAGTCCCTACTTCCCACAGGTATCTTCACCACTTTTTTTCTAAACCCATAAAAGAGCCTAACTAGGGCTTTCCAGTTAACACCACTTCAGTCTGAACAAGAGGCAAGAAGACATCTTACCCTATTTACAGTAGTGGAATTTTTTTTTTTTTTTTTTTTTTAACCTAAGGCATGGTCCAATGTAAAATACACACCTATTCCTGGAAGCTGTCTCTGAAATCCCTGTCATGCTCGCTCCCAGATCGGTAACTTAAACAGCACGTGGCTGGAAATACCATGAGAAGGGTAGAGAAGGAGACATAGCTCCATCATAGTGATACTGTCCTTGCAGACAGTAACTTATGGCTCAGCTTTGCTCTGTCTGAATAGAGTCCACAACCCAGTCCCACAGAGCAGAAACTCGCCTCCTAGACCTTAATGCAGTTGTGGTCTCTGACTATTCCTTCAACACAAAGCAGTTTGGAAGAGGGAGACAGATCCCCATCACATTAAAACTGATACATTTGAGAATGCATTGCTGGACAGCCATGAGCTCCAGCATTCCTCCATGAAACCCACCAAGATGAACCATCAGGAGCAGCTCTCTGTATCACCTTTCAGACTAGGGGTGTTGGAGATTATAAAAGGACATTTATGAGAGGAACATAAGGTGAGAAGTGGGGAGATTTAGGTGATTTGGGAAGTAACAACTGTGGGAAAATAGAGGAGTAATGGGATTTAAAAAAAAAAAAAAAAAAAAAAAAAAAAAAAAAAGGTGTGTGTGCATCATTTGGTGGTCATTATGTTTGTCTGTCCATATCCTGAACCTGATTGACACAGCCTGTTCTATATTCTTATTAAATTCCTTTCTATCTCTGTTATGTGTGTCTTCATGTAAGGTAGACTGAATACTAGTATTTTTAATATTCTTTATGCCTAGCATCTTAAGAGCAAGGTTTACAGAAAGTTGAGAGATTATAATCATAGTTTCCAGAGAGAATAGAAAGTTATACTGGTCTTTATTCAACACAAGGAAACTACACTATGATTAGTTACATCATAGGAAAACAAAGTTGTAATTTAACTGTTCATTCATTACATCACACTTATAATTAGTTATTGTATTTTAACATAAATTCCAGTCATAAAGAAACCTTGCAGTATCTAAATAAGGAAGCAAGCTATTTAAATCCCTTTTTTTTTCCATTAGGAAGGTATAATGACTGTCAAATTCTACAAGAACAGTAGCTTAGCTGTATTAACACAGGTCTCCACAGCTAAACGTCCTAGCACAGTAGGCAGATGCACAATCAAGCCAGTGTGGGAGGTCACAAAGACCACTCAGGACCCTCTGTGCCTTTTAGCATGTTACTATGGAGTGTACTTATTTTCTGGCAGGCCTGGATCTCAGTACAGATTCAATGACCTGAGCAAAAAAGATGAAAGAAAAGCAGCATTCTTTAGTAGGATAATTTAATAGTTCTGCTAGAAGTTTCTTAACATCTGTAGTACTTCATGAGGACAAGGAGCAGAAGCCTAAGAACCTTATCCCCCAGCTGTGTTCCATCCGAAACACCTCTAAAGGACAGAGAGCAAAAAACAAATAAAAATCACTCTAGTTATAAGTGTCATAATAGTAATTATGAATCAGTTATGATCATTTCGATGCCTGACTCCAACTTCTTCAGGTATAAACACAGAAAACATGACCTCAGGTGAAATGGAAAGCTGAATCTGTAATGGTGGAGAATGTTCACATTCCCAATTAGGAAAAAAAAAAAAAAAAAGAAGAAAATCACAGAAATAAATCCACTGTATGGCTAGTTTTGTAGCTTACCATCCATGCTCCACTTTGATAAGTTCTTAAAATTAACCAGACCATTCTCAGACATTGCAAAATCACAGCTTGAGCTAAGAGCATGCGTAATTTCAATGCAGAAGAAATTTTATGGTCCTGTTGGCCCTGTATTTAGCTTCAGCACATAGAATTTCAAAAAGCTTTCTCTTGCTCTCTCTTTATGAATACATAAAACACACACATAATATCACCTGAAATCCTGAGCAAATGGCTGTTTAAAGTCATTATATTGAAAGGAAATAAAAAAATAAATGTCAGTCTACAGAAAATATCTATTTTGCCTTTAAGGTGTGTTTGATGTTCTGCTCCATGTACAAATTCTGAATAAGCTATCGAAAGACAAGGATTATTTTCTTTAATCATCATTTCTTTCCTGTTGGCAGCAGTTCAACCTATAGCCTTTCAGAGAGTTTTTCCTAGGGAGGCATGGATTTACTGAAGAAGGCAATAGATCTGCCCTTTTCCCTCCTTCGTTACTACTCAGCCCCATGCAGTGTTATGCAGGGATGCTTCAGTGCCACAATGGACATTCCCAGTGACATCAATGTTGTCCTTGCTCACTCTGTTTTTTTAAAGTCGAATGCAACTGTACATCTTTCAAAGAATGATATATTTTGACTAATGACTAAAACACTTTTCCCTCTGTTTACTGGCAATCACTCTTCCCATCTCTCTCAAGTGCTTGAACCTCAAGGCAAAGGCTGGGGTACCAAAGTCCCTTCCACTGTAAGTGAAGATCAGTTTTGATACCACCTGTTGAAACCAAACAAGTACAAGTCTATTGAACCCAATGACACGCATCCCAGAGCCCTGAGGGAACTGGCTGATGGAATTTCCATGCCTTTCTCCAGCATATTTGAAAAGCCCTGGCAGTCAAGTGAAGTCCCTGGTAAATGGAAAAAGGGAAACATTGCTCCCATTTTCGAAAAGGGTAGAAAGGAAGGCTGGGGTGCTACAGACCAGTGAGCCTCACCTCTGTGCCTGGGAAGATATAGAACAAATACTCCTTGAAGCTATGTTAAAGAGTATGGAAGGCAGGGAAGAGATCTGAGACAGCCATCACGGCTTTACCAAGGGCAAATCATGCCCGACCAATCTGGTGGCCTTCTCTGATGGACTGACTGCAACAGTCAACAAGGGAAGGTTGATCAACGTCATCTACCCGGACTTCTTTAAGGTCTTGGACACAGACCCACACGACCTCTTTATCTCTACATTGGAGAAAGATGGGTTTGAAGGGTGGAATATTCAGTGGATAAGGAATTGGCTGAATGGCCACAGAGAGTTACAGCCACCAATTCGATATCCAGGTGGAGATCAGTGATAAGTGGTGTCCTTCGGTGGTCTATACTGTGACTATTCCTGTTTAATATCTTTATTAACAACATGGACAGTGGGATTGAGTGCACCCTCAGCAGTTCTACAAACACCAAGCTGAGCCTCCATTTGATCACTGGAAGGGATGTCATCTAGGGACACACTGTCTTGAGAAGTAGGCCCACATGAACCTCGTGAAGTTCAGCAAGGCCAGCTGCAGTTCCTAGGTCAGTGCAATCCCAAACATCAGTAAAACCCTGTTGATGGCAGGAAGATTGGACTAGATGATCTTAAAAATGTCCCTTACAACCCAAACCACTCCATGGTTGATAACAGGCCTTATCTCCATATTATTAATATTTAAATTTGCCCTGGACATCAGAAGTGATAACTTGACTGATTGCCACAGAGCTCTCACATTTATCTTTGCAGCAGGTTTGCCTCTGGTATTTGTCTAAGACTTGAGCAGCAAGAACAACTGTATATATTTAATCTACCACTACGTTGTTTAAGTATGATTCACCCCCTCAATAACTCCTACTGTACTGAATTTTTTAATTTTAAGTGTTTGGAGAAAGGTATCTGATGCTTTGCGGATTTTTTCCTTTAATTAAACATCTAAGACATAGTTGCGGGCAGGAGTGCTTAAACTGCTGCTAACTGGCTTCCATGAAAGTTCTTAATTCAGATTTGTACCATGCTTCTGAATTTCACACATAATAAAACATCATATGGGTTTGCAGGTAAGTCTAATTCTAGGAGAACAAAGGCCTGAGGGACTTGGGCACTTTTTCCAAGAAATAGAAGAATAGAATTCTGTCTCTGTTTTTAAAATGCTTTAACAAGAATGGCATTTGGCTGTAATAAAAGGTTTTGTTTTTTGTTTTTGTTTTCTTTGAAAAGTCACATGGGTCCATTTCCTAGGAAGCTGCATATTATGGTAGCTCTGTCATCTGCTGTGTAGGGCCTGCCAATTGTCTCTCCTGCCTCACAGAACAGCTGCTCACAAGTAACAACTCCCATTTGGTCCATTGGTTGTGACTGGCACCCACTTATTCTGGCACCTGTCATTTTGTCATAGCAGTTGCTGGCTCTAGTGCCTGGCATCGATATACGCCATATTCTCTTTTACTGCAGGCATAGGTCAGAAGGCATGAGGAAGGAAGACAGTGACTGATGAGGTGGTTGTGCTTGCTACCATCTGATGGCCGCAGTAACATTACGGGGGACAGACACAGCTAATGAAGCAGTCTTCTCTCTTTGCAGTGAGAGGCCTTGGGGACTTATCAGTCAGAGTGTACCTACTGAGGTTTATCTAGGAGTAGGTGAGCCAATCCCAACTGATGGTATCTAGAACATTCTTTATACTTCCAACTCCTCAAACGTGGGCTGGCATTGCCTGCCCAGTCTAACCTGGCTCCATCACTGAGCAGCTGTCTGTGTGGCACGCTAGTCCAGTGTCAGGGCAAGGCAGTCACAACCCCACAGAGCACCGTTTTGTACAGCCTGGTGTACCTTGTTTATTTTGATTTTGTCTCTCAGTGGTGTACTCCACAGAACTTTAGGTTTTCCCTCAGCATTCCTCTGACCTCTACTGGATGCTCTCAAAATACACATATACTAGCCAGGCAACAGGGCTGGATCAACTGAGCCGAGCTCAGCAGAACAGAGACACTCCACCTCCAGGGACAGCCAGACCTTCCCCAGACATTGAATCCTTTACAAGCAGTCAAGTGGTTTCTTGTCATTCTGATCACTAGGCATCAACTATTTATTTACATGTAAACTGATTTATAACAATGCCTTGGGAAATGTTAATTACATTAATAACCATAAATAGCTAAGCAAAGATCCACTGTCACAAAATTAACTGCAAGCAGCACCAGCATTTTCCATACTAGATAAAGAAAGACTAAAGAAAGACTGCAGAAGCAGCATGTATTTGTTTTCAATAAAAATTACTTTTTAATCTTTGTAGTTATCCACTTGCACTTCACATTATAACAGAGCAAGTGTTTTCAAGGTATGTTATATCATGCATTGTGATGTTCACATTTTTGCAAGCTAAATTTCAAGCTGACAAATTTTAAGCTGACTCTGGCAGCACAGTTTCTTCAACTGGTTCTATATCTCATAAATACATACTTAAACTTCACTAATCTGTATAAAAGCTTAGAACATCAATGCTCAGTTAAGAATATTTACTAACATTATAAACTTGAAATAAATCTAGATATGTAATGCATTTATTATCTAAAAGTATCTCTTGCTTCTTTGAAGTACAATATAAAATCATTTTGTTCACCCTTATTCCTTCAGTGTTTGGAAAACCCAGCCATTCCTTATCTATTTAAGAGTTGCAAAAGAGATTTTTTGTATTGTTTTCAGAAAATAATTCCCATCTCCCTCTCATCTCCATCCAGAGGGAAATGTTTATGTACAGTAATTTCCTTGATGCAATTCACTCGCATAAATACATAACAGGAACAAAAAAAAATCCCCCGTGTTCAGGGAAAGAGTAGTAACTTAAAATTTATTTTTTCTCAGTGCCAAGGCCCTTTTCAGACAGCATGTAGCTCAAAGACTTTTTTTTTTCTAGGATCTTTTCTACAGCTTTTGTTTGACTGTATACATCCATGGCTTCTCTTGTCACTTAACACCAAAACAAAACCCACAATGATGTGTTTCTTGCCAAGATTTCATTTCCGTATGTCTGATGATATATTTAGAATGAATTAACTGAAGCCACTGAAGGGTTTAGCAGCTTCTGAAATGGCACAATTCCACCTTCAGTGAGGTTTTGCCCATTCAAAAAATGAAAACGCAGATCCTAAATGCATCAACTCCCAGAGATTTTGAAGTTTCTTAGAGTCACTCCCTTTTGGATATCACTAAACCTTTCCACATAGCTTTTGACAGACTGTTATCATCTGGCAGTCTGCAAGTAATAACAACTCAAAAACTCATTCCAGGATGACATTGAAAATTTGGAGTTATATATGTATATATATACACATGTATAGGTAACTTAGAGAAATTTTTCCCTCAAAAAATCTAACAGTTTCAGTAAGCATACAGCTTTACAAACTGAATTTCTTTCTCAACAAAATTAATTTTTCCACTGTTTGAAGTGGAAAAAAGTGATACCCACTATAGCTTCAATGTCTCTGAAAGCTTTGTACCTCTAAGCAAAAACCAAACTACACAAACTAGATCTTTAATTTTCTGTCAGCATATATGCATTTCTGTTGTCACTTGACAAAAGTCACAGAATTAATTTTTATTTATTTATTTTTGGTGAAAAGTATCAGACAAGGGCTCTAAAGTTGCGGGTGAGGTTGCTTGTTTTCAGGTCTTTCTAAATGTAGTAGAAGTTTAGGAATATGGCACTGAATTTTCAGAGAAAGACAAAGCATGCGGTGCAGCTGAAGGTTTTGGAAAGCAGATCTCACTGCTGGAACAGAGGACTCCAAGCAACCACTTAAAAGCCCAGGGTACACAAACAGCCCCCACATCAGGTTCTGAGGGTCCAGCTGGGGCTACACAAAGGTACATATGAGAGAAATGCATGAGCAAATGCCTGAGTTGCTTGAGCAGTTACCTAGTAATTGAATAAGTATTGAGGTAAAAGAATAAAATATTCTTTAGAAAAAAATATTCTAAATAATGCTGGTGATCTGCATCTTTCCCACACACATCAGAGAAAAGGTAACTCACAGTGCACACAGTAATAAATGATTGAGGTCATCTATTTTATCAGAAGAAAATTTTCTCAAATACTTATCACTGATGGTTTTTATGAATAAGTTTATGGACATATTTACCTAGAGACTTCTATGTCAATATATCACATATAGTCTCCAAAAATATCTTTAAATTATTATTGTTAATGCACTGCATCCTATAACTTCACTGCTTACAAGTGTTCTGCATTCTCCATTGCTCAAGCACACAGTGCCAGTTTCAGTATTTTCCTTTTTTCCCCTGTAAACCAACAGTGATTATATGCTTTTCCCCACAACACTCATTAACAAAATGAATAAACAAAAAGTTAAAATTCAGGGAACTCACTTAGAAAATATTCACATAACTGAATGCACCTGCATTTACAGTTACTTTATGAACTGACCTCATTGCATTTTTTCTTATCTACTGTCTACTTGTCTACTGCTGCGTGCATATCATTTGCCTTAAGAAAATTCACACTGCATCCAAGCCCTGTGTCATAAGTAAATCTAAGTGAAGACTGTCTCATTTAGCACCCCCAATCTAATTCACAGGAAAATACAACAGGAAGCCTGCTTTCCATAGCACCATGCTGACTGGCATTAGCTTTGCTAATATTAGTCTGATTGCATCCCATATCAGTCTCAATCATCTTGCCTGGTGTCAGTGTCAAGGCAACCAGCCCAGTTACCTTGGTTATTTTGTCTATTCTGTGTAACTGCTGAAGAGACCTTAGCTTTTCTTCTCATTTCCTGGAAGTTCTCCAGACTCACAAGATTGCTATTTAAAGCAAAATCACAAGCAATATTAATTTCTGTAACAGTTCCTAGCAGAACTTCTGTCTGAGCATTCAGAAAATCTTAGGAGCGATGGTTGAAAAGCTTCCACAGATCTGTAAAGCTCTCTGTTTGATATACATTAACATTCATTTACCAGCACCACCAGCTACCAAATACATTCAAATAGATTCTCCCCCATGCCCTTTTATTTCCTGGAAGTTGTCCTGTAGGACCAGACTGTTGAAGAGCCTCTACAGCACTTAGAGTTTGATATTTTGTTCTTTAAGGTTTGGTTATTAACATTAAAACACAGAATATTAATTTTTTTTTTTTTTGGGTGGGTGGAATTCATATGAGAAAGTCAAAATGCAGAAGTCTGTCCTATAAACAGCTACATCTTTGTAATAACAAGCTATTCACAATTTAGTGCAGAGAAGGGTATAAAAAAAGTTCAGTATGCCTGTCTCTATTCAAAAAGAGCAACTGCAATCAAAAGTGCTTCCATTTAATTTAGAAAGGGACAGCTCAAGTAACCAAAGCCTATAACATGAAGAAAAAATAATATTGGCAGCTTACTAAAGCAAACAAGCAAGGCAATCAGAATTCTTCAACCCCTTAAAGACTTACTGCTAATATCCTCAAAGAAGAGATGATTAGAAGGATGGAAGCTTTGTTCCCTATTCTGACTAAAAGGATTTAATACAAGGAAAAGACTGCATGCAAAATGTCATCTGGTAGAAACACAAAAAACTCCATATTCAACCTTGCCCTGCAGAGGTTATCTGTGTATTAAAAATTATCATAATTCTTCTGACTCAAACAAGAGCATCACTAGGCAAATGAAACAGTTTGCAGACACTGATTTAACTGTTTTTCTTCTGTTTGTTTGTTTTTGGTTTAGTGTTTTGTTTTGGTTTTTTGTTTGTTTGGTTTTTTGTACAAAACTTGTTTCAGGCTGCTATAAGTAATCTTTAGCAGGACAATATTTTCATCTTGTATAAGTTATTTTTCCAGTGACAGGTAACACTACATGGAAGAAAGAGAAAAAGGGAAACAAATATAAACTAGAGATAAACTACCACAGTCTCACACCAGGATTTTGCATTTTCTACTACCTGCATCCTCTTGGATAAGCAGCAGTACACAGAAACCTAAGAAGCCAATCTCTCTCTCAAGGCCTGCTGACCAGAAAACAAGGCCTCCCAAAAATCACTTCCACACGACAAACCTATTGACCCCCCACCATTACTACACACTCACAATTCACAAAAAAGCATACAGGTCCACATCTCTGACAAGAAGGCACAGTCATCAGAGCATGGAAGCTCTGGAGCTCTGAGAATCAAGGAAGTTTCCTAATTAGCTCTCTCTAAAGTTCTTAAAGCACTTGGAGGGATATATATGTAAAACAATACTTGGGAGCAGATAAACTTTTTACTGATCATTTAAAGCATTTATGCTTATCTTGAGAAATTATTACAAGTGTCCAAGGCAAAATAGTAATTTGAATAATATTCTGAGTTTTTTCTCATTCATACAGCAGCAAATTACTTATTTCCCCTCCTCTGCTTTCCCCAAGAACAAATATCTAAACAGTTTTTCACTGACATATTCTGGACTTCAAGTCCTGTTCTATGGTAAATCAATTATAATAATAATTTTGTGGCTCAAGAGTTGATCTAAGTAAAAATCTACTGATTTCTGAGCTCATCAGGGGAGTCAAGCCCAGATTATTCTTTTTTTCTTCTCCTCATTTCCATAATGGCAGTAGATTATAGCATTGTAGTTGCTCTTTTTGTTGTTAAAAGCTTCAAAACAAAAACAATTTGTCATTTGAACTGGATCAGTTCATTCTCTTACTGCACCAATCTTCCATCTAAAGAAAGATAATTGAAAAAGAGAGGTGATTTCAGTACATTGAAGTATAGTTGATCAATCATTTGATTACTCTGAAAACCCCACATGGAGCTGATAGTTTTCTTCTCACTAAATTATTTTCAGACAAGCAGCATAATACAGTTTCATGAAACAAAGTTTCTGAATATTTTTTCAGCAACATTTTAATTACTGCTGCGATAGTACTGTTAAAATCCCCAGGACTGCTTCCACCTTTGAAACATTAGACAAATTTCATTCCTGAATATGAATGTAAAAACACTGACATTTACTTTCAGGACTATTTCAATACTTAACTCATCCAATAGTTCTTCTTTTTGCAATAAAAGAGGATGGCTCAGCAACTTGGACTCTGAGCTGTACGTCAGAAGATCCCAGAATGAACTCCCTGGATTATCATACACTGCTTCATGTGACTTTGTACAAGTCACTGGGGGAATGAAAGATCTAGGAAGATTAAGGAGGAAATCAGTACCTCTGATTCCAGGCTTTAAAGACAGATAAATACCTGTAGGAATGTCAGAAGTTTAATTACTGAATAGTGACAGTTGAAATACCCAAGATGTATCTAATAAAAAACGTACCTGATAACCCTGTTTAAGCAACACGGTCAACAACACTTTTCTATCTGTACAACCTCCTCCATTTTAAAGGAGCAATGCATTTTGCTAGCTTGTTTAGTAAACTGCATGCAGTTTTTAATCAGACAATAGTGCTACAGAAAAAAAAAAAAAAGAAAAAAAAAAGTTATGGTCAGTATTCTCCAATTTCATTCATGCAAGAAATGCTTTTAAAAGACAGAGGTTAGCCATTAGGCATTGAATACGGTTTAGAAGACACAGTCCTTAGGTAGAAGAGTCACTGTGCATGACTAACATCTCCAGAACTTGTAGAGAGCACAGAGAAATTATTTCTTGATGGACAAAGTGCATCAGCCCCGCCTTTAGGACAGATTTCTTTGCATGAAGCAACAGCCAGCTTTGCACCTATGTTCAAAGAAATGGGAATAAGCCACTTCATCCTCTTCTCTTCTGTCTCACAGGACTCAGAGAAAGCACCATCAAATCACAAGACTTTTTGCAGCATTATGTTTTTCCTCTGAAGCATCAAATGAAAATATCTAACAATAGCCAAAAATCAAGAACAAAATTCACCCAAATAAAATGAGAACATGTGATTCCTTATCTCTTTCTTCTAAGAATAATACAACAATCAGAAGACAAAGTAGTGAGTTACAATTGTTTCATTTTGAAAAGCTCGTTATAAAAACAGATAGAACACTTAACACTGAGTGTTTGGGAATCAAACACTTTTGCTCCCCCCAGTCCCCTTTCTCCTTATTTAAAAGAAATAAAACTTTGTTTGTTGTGGGTACAGGGAGAAGGTACAGGAGGTACAAACCAATAAAAAACATCTTCTGTAGTGTTTTTAATCTAAAGAAACCAATACTATCCTTTCCTTTAGACCAAAAGAGGGGAAAATGTTCAGTACTTATGGATTTCACACTGAGAACAGTTAGTGACATTATCAAAAACATTTATTCTTTGTAAAAAATGTCTGCTGTTAATAAGAACAAAATTAAAATATTTGGAAACCATTCCAGCTGAAGTTCTGCTACCACATCAACAGAATGTTCTGCAATCACTTCTTATTTATGTGCTTTCTGTTTCCTCATCATTACTATCCAAAAAAGAAAAAAATAAATAAATAAAAATGGAGCACCTTCTGTTCTATATGTTTATTCATTACTGACTCACTGTTTTCTTGATTTGAATGTTCTCAACAGTTTGTAGAAATCCAGTTGGCCATTCTATTCAACAATTAGTGTTCTGGTTTTTGACCCCACCTCCTCTGCCCCCCACTCTTAAGCTGAAACATACTCAAAACACCTAGACATATGAACAGATGAATCCTATACCTATAATACCACTGAGAACAGCACTATTGCCTGATTTTACACCAACTAAGCCACAATCAGCATTTGCGTTATGCTTTTCTCATTTATGGTTTTTTTTTTTTTTTTTTGCTAGATTTGAAAATTCTCCTTTCTCTTATCTGAGATTCTGATTTTTTTAAAGAACATTTATAGTGCCAATTATAAACAAGCTATTACAAACACAACCAAATTCTTGATCTGGACAGTACTGAAGTGCAGACGATTGATTTGTAACTCAGCAGTTATCGATGATATGTCTCCAATGGATTGCTACCAGCATTGCTTTCTCAGTTTAGAAGGGACAGGGACAACAACTACATGGTTATTATTTGGCTCTGTCATCCACAGAGGTAGAGAAGATATCTAGTGCAGGGGAATGTTGAAGTCACACTGCACTACTGTGTACTGCGCTTCACTGGCAAGTTACAAGTTAGAGCCTAAAATTGCTTTATTTTCAGACAGAAATTACTTTATTTTCAGACAGAAAGCATCCATTTTTTAAATACACACACTAGGAATATCTACAGAGATAACTTAAAGCAAAAAGCTTACACATTGAAAATTCACGTTATCTTACTGCACTTTATATGACAGCAGTTTCAGATACAAAAAGGTCCTTCCCTGCATGGTGCTGATCATCATATTTTCACAGATGTGAGTTATTAGATGAGACATAAAAGTGTTATGAAAGCCAGATGGTAGCATTTTGTATAGCCACTGGGGGCGTGAGGTTGCAGAGTCTCTTATTGAGACAAGAGGTCCAAAAACATTGACAGTAAACAAATTAAACTTATGAGAAGAACAAACAAATACATTTTGATAAAGCTTGTTTTGATCTTTTTGCTACAGCAGCTTCTTAGAACCCAGCAGGAAAGGAGAAATAGAAGTACTCAAGCTCCAAACTTGTGTTTCAGGTCCTTAACTTACCTACATATTCTAGTTCCAAGGGTAATTTGTCCAATTTGAATGAAACTTAGTAGCATATCTTACAAAGACCTCAATAACTATTGCTAGGAATTAGGAAAAATAGCTCAAATTTTTATATATACAGTAGATTCTAGTTACACTTTCAGATATTTATTTAAAAAGATAAGAATTGAAAAAGAAAAGAAAAAGCTAGAAGTAATACTTTCACTTAGCTCCAGGACTGCAACTTGAACAAAAGCAGACTACACAGGTATCACAGCAGCTAACAGCACTGAGAAGACTGTTACCTATGCCTTCTTATTCCTTCTTAACATGAAACTACTGCAGCTTTAGCAATAATCTACCAAAAAAAAAAAAAAAAATAGCAGACTAAGGGAAAGCAGAAGCCTAATTATGCCATAACATGAGAGTATTCGAGTATTTGACTCCTCACCCTTTCCTCCACCAAACCAGAATAGGAGATATTAACAACAACTCCTGAATAAATTCCCAACCTAATCATGCAGTGGAGAAAAGATATAGAAGAGACTGGGGGAGTGGGGAGGGGGAAGCCTCTCTTTTGTATTTATCTTGTCTTCTGAGTGTTACTTTGCTAGTGCAAACATGTGGCTCTTCCCACGTGGAAGACATTGACATGCTCCTTTCCAGGCTGAGGGGAGGCTATTCAAACTTTGACACAGTGTTCTAGTGCAGTTAAAATACACGTATCTGATAGAAGCACCATGAGAGACTGGAGATGAATAGAGGTTTTTAGAGGAAATGATTGTCAGATGAGCTGAAAACAGTTAAAATATTCAATAATTTCTGCTACTTGGGCAGAATTTTTTTCCTTTACCAAAAAAAAAAACCAAAAACTAGGTTGGTTTACTTTGGAAGTTGTAAATAACTGCAAAAAATATGCAAAATAGCTGCACTTTTGTTTTGGAGTCTTCATCCACTAAAGCTTGCCCAACACAGCCCATTCTTGGTCTCCATTTCCCTAAACTAGTATGAGAAAGAGAGATATAGCTGAAATATATTTTGCTTTTGTGGCTGTTATGTAATGTATGACAACTGTGAAAAGGAGGACTGAATCAGTTCTCCATTCCTGTTTTCATAATTTTCATTATGTTTTCATTATTTTCTATTCTATTACTATATTTCACATAAAATATATTCTCATTGTATTCCACCGGATGGTCACAAGTAATATCTTAATACAATTTTTGTTATGGAAAGCACTGTTCCATCTGAAAAAATACAGCTTTCTATAAAATTGTCCTTGGAGTTTAGATAAATTTTATAGGAAGGTTACCTATTTATGAATACAAAGATAAATTTATCTTGATATAATAAAAACACTAAAAATAAAATCCAGAGCTTCATTACACCAAGTTATAATGAAAATTATTTTTTCTCTCTGTTAGTCTTTTTTCTGTATTTATGAAATTTGAGTAACCTTTTTTTTTCTAGACTCTAATCTAGTATACTGTTTCTAGACTCTTCATCTAATATACCTTAGCATATTTGAAATACTAAAAATATTCACAGAATTTTTTTTTCACCTCTTGGACATGAATCAGCCCCTGACATATGGACCAATAACTATATTTTTGGTAAGGCTCTAAGACAATCGGGTAATTACAGCAACTACAGCTTTTGTTTATCATTTTAAGTGACAAAGATATTTAGCATTAACTTCCGGTTTTTATTTAAAAATACAAAGAAATCATACTTACAGAAGAATATTTCCTGAAAATTTTACTTTATCTAGCAATTTAATTAATAATTCAAGTACAGAAACATGTTGCATTTGAGTTAAAATACGTAGCTTTCAAAAACAGTGAAAGTAAATAAGAGGACAGTAAAAATGGAGGTGGTTAGACACAGCAGTATAAATTGCAGCTAGCCCATAAATTTATTTAAGAACAGATTTCTAAAATAAAATTAGAAAATGTTGATTGGAAAGCTACAAATAAAGAAGCGATATTGTTGTTACCTTTGAAACAAAATGAATATGAATACAAAATAACTTTCCAAGTCTGTCTCTGGAACAGCACTTACACCTGTGGATTAATACTTATTTTAGTCTACTATATCTATCAACATTATTTTGCTGTGTTTGGGTAATCAAAACCTAAAGGAATTGCCGTGCAGAGATCTCAAGAGCATCTGTTCTTTTTTAATGGAGATGAAACAACAACAAAAAAAGGCAGCTTTCATAGGGTTTCTGGGGTTTCTTTTCTTTTTTTTTTTTTTTTTTCCCCCTCCTTTGGGGAAATTAGCCACAAATCATTTTGAAAAATAATCATCTCTCCTTTTTTTTTTTTTTTTTCTGTCTTGGGCACAGATGTCTGGCTTATTCACTTTTTATTATCTGTCAAATCACACGTGAAATATGTCTGAGAGTATTAGACAAAGCAGATACATTCTTCACAAAGCAGGACCAGTGAGGCCCTCATGCTGCACAGAGTTTAAAACGCCTTGAAAACAGAAGCATTGGTCACCCCAGCAGTCCCCACAAAAGCATGATCTCAGTTACTTCATTGTTTTGGTATCCAGTTTCAGCATCCAAATACAACACCTTTTACTCAATTTTATCAGTCCATTGTATTCAGTCCAAAGGCCACAGTACGTAGTGCTGGAGCAGGCATTTCTCCCTATCTGTGGAGAAGTTCCGCTTGACTCATATGTAATTATCTACATATTTAAAAGTATATTTCCTCAGGTTTCAGCACTAGTTACACAAATATTTATTTCAGATCTGAATGTGGGGTCTGTTTCTCCTTTCACTAGTTATCCATTTTTGTATCTACATGGATTTTTTTCTGCTTTATGCCTATAAAAGTGATACTGAGTTAGAGGTCAATACGCAATGGCAGGAGCCTCACAGCCCATGCACTCAATTACTATTCATTATCCCCAACAAATTGGAATAGCTTGATTCAGCACGATCAGAATCTGGAAACCTAGGCAATGGCAAAAAATAAATAAATAAATAAATAAATAAATCACTTCTGCATTATCTTACTCCAATTTCAAAAACAGAAGATGCTGGAAGCAGCAGGTAACAGAATTAATGATATGATGCACCAAACAGTTTAAATTTCATTCACCAACCTGTATACACATACCAATCCACTGTCTCAAGTAGCAAGGAGAAAACTTTCAGTAACAGTAGAAATTTCAAGATCTATGCCCTATGATTATTATAATTTACAACTGGTATTTGTCTTCACATAATCACATACTGCATCACCCTATTTTGCTTCCTTGTCCTGAAAGTATGTACTGATAGCGCTGTCAGCACTAGCAGTAAGATAATTATTTCTGTTTCATCTTTTACAAAAGGACATACACATATTTGCAAAATTCAAAGAAATGCCTTGCCTCCATTAATATCCTGTATTTTAAATTTTGTCTAAGGCAAACAGTGCCAGAATTTGACTTTTTTTTTTTTTTTTTTCAGGCTAGCAAGTCTAGCTAAACTGTACTTTCCAAATTCAACATTATTCAGGCAGATAGATAGAGCTGGGAAATATTGTTCCAGAAGTAGTTGACAGCATCTCCAACTCCTGCTTTCCCCTAACTGGAACATTTGTGATTATTGAGAGCTAGGGTTTGCTGTCCCATCTGGCACACTACTTGAATTTTAAGGAAGGAAACATCCAAATACTGGAAAGGAATTTATTTTGTACATACTAAGATAGCTTTTCCCCCTTCTGCCCCTGGAGAGTGTGATGGGGAAAGGCATAAAAATAGTAGCAGGAGTAGTCACAGCCTTAGGCAACATGCTAACACAAGTAAAGGAAGGGGTAAAGGGAAATAAGAATGAGAGAGAGGTAAAATGAGCAAAATACCAGACTAGGTTAGCCTCACTGACAATAAGATACACTTAAAGCTCACAGAAAAGATCAAAGGAATTAGAGACAGACATGAAAAAGAACAATGGGACATTGTTCATTGTACAATGATTGCATAATGATTTTATTTGCATCATTTAAAATGGAACAGGAGGTGAGGAGATGATATGGTGGAAGATAAAGAAGATTATGTTAAAACAGCTGAGAAAAGTGGAAAGAGGCTTTAGAATACTTTCAGAGGATAATATAAAGGAATCTGATGCAAGGCAGACTCGGGGAAAGAAGGAGAAAAGCCTTTAGTAAGAGAGTAAGACTGTGGCTCTAGGAGAAAAAGCGAAAAAGCAAAGTGAGGGTACAAGAGTAGTTTGAAAGGGGAAGACTTGTAAAAAAAAAAAAAAAAAAAAAAAAAAAGGAGCCTTCATCAAGAGATAGAGCTATTAGTAGGAACTTTGGGATAGATGTCAGAAATGAGTTTACAGAAAGTGGGAGGAATTAAGAAATTTAGTATAAATTCAGATTTTTAAGATTAGAGTCAGAGATGACAGCCTTGGTAGTGAATGAATTCAACAGCATAAGTTAGTGAAAGAAGTAATTTTGCTAGTTCCAATAAAATAATTTCAGTTTAAGCTAAAGAGAGCATCAGAAATAATTTTAAACTGCCGCAAGAAAACAGTGGATAGGTGAATAGCCCTTAATTAAATAATCTCTTTTCCACATACAAAGTTGCACAGTGAACAAAAAGCATAGAACATGGCTCAAATGAATTGCACAATGGTCTGACCATGAAGCACTTCTTCACAGATGCAGTGTCAGCCTCTGAGCCACTTCTGTGTCACTACCATGATTTTCTGCAGCACTGCTGGAGGCAAGAACTCTTAATAATATGGAGACTTCCGTGCAAGGGTTGCAATATTTTGCTGTTGGATGGCACTGGAGAGGATATGCTTTTGCAAGAAAAGCATGTTTTCCATTCACCCCCCAAGGGTAGATCCAAACAAAGACAAAATACTCATCCAGTTTAAGTTGCTCTTTCAGCTGAAATTTTAAATTTTTCACTGACATTTAGAGACAGAAAAAAAAAAAAAAAAAAAAAAGACAGTGGCAAAACAGCAGCCAACATGGTAACTTCAGGACTGGGACTTTATTTTTCCCTATATTAATCATAAAAAGTGACACTCAAAGAATTCAGATGTTAGCTCAATTTCTTGTCCAAAATTGGTTATGACATTCTTGCCCTTGCTTCCTATTCACTACTTTTAAAGCAGAAGTTAAATTCAGGAGCCCTGCACTAGAGTTACGGCATGAATCACTGAAAGAATATGAGTAAAATAATATGAAGACCTTACATTACTTGAAATATCTCTTGCCTTTGAGTGCCTACATTTCTAGTTACTCTGTCAGGAAATTTAATGGCCTTTACTTTCAGAAAATGCTGATAGCCTATCCTTTGAAATACCAGACCTTTTAAAAGAAGTAACTCAAGTGAATTTGAACACAGGACAGTTTTTATACTTCATTCTCTCATCTCTATGGTTTTAGGGGATTTCTTTTGGCTAAGAGAGTTAGGGTTTTATTTGCAAAATAAATTTGTCAGTTGAGGATTTAGAAGAAAAAAATACTATCAGGTTTTGCTTAATAAAGGAACAATTTCATTGATTTTCAGCTCAATTTGTTTTGTTTTCATTTTGCTTCCTACAGAGGAAGGTTTTAATATAGCTGAAACATATGAGGTGGAATTGCAACATTTCCCAGGTCTGTTCCCCTGTTCTGTGACAATTCTTAGGAGTAAGTATTTAGTATTTAGTCTGTTATTGGGTGAAATATTTTACTGTGAAGTAAGTTTAGCATTGAGAAGATATGAGAATCAAACAGAAAAGACGTTACCAGAATGTCTTCAAGCAATAGAGTCACTCACTTGTTACTGAAATTCCAGTTACTGAAAATCCTGTACTTACGCTTTACACAGCCAAATGATTAACTAAACACGTTTGTTACCAGGGTATCAGTAGTAAAATATGATTAATGATTCTAATTTTTTAAAAGTCATTTTTTCATTCTTTTAGTCCAAAAGTGGTTTATATTATAGCTACTTCAATAAAATTAAAAAAAAAATAAATAAAAATGTTTGAATATTTCTCTAATATTCCCTAACGATTCTAACACTCCCTAACGATTTTTCCCCCATAATTGTTAGGTTGTTTCTAACCATTTTTGCAATACTAACATCATGTGGCTTTTGGAGGTCCTTTAAGGTTTTTTTCTATTTTTCTTTTTTAAATGCCACACTAAGCATTCACCACGGCTGCTACATATGTCAGCTTACAAACTTACTGTTAAAAGTACTTTTTTTTTAATATAAATTTCCACTATTGTTTGTATCAATAATAAAATGTGATATTCCCTGAACATCCCTGAGCTGTAAACTAAGGCTACTACAGATATGAAAATGTTAACGCTCAAAGACAAAAATATTTCCAAGCTCCATCTGCATAAGCAGTTCCATGCTGGTTTAAAACTTATTGAACTTGAATGAAAATCTACAACATGTTTAAATTTGCACAGTGAAATCTCAATGGGACTCAAGTCATACGAAAACTATAAAAAAGATGATTAGTAATCATCTGTATGGAAGGTTAAAAAGCATGATAATGCATTTATTTACACATTAAAATACTTGAAAAATTTGTTTCTCTCAGAGAACAAGGTTACATGAATTCACAATATTAAACAATCCCAAATTAATGTTCTCTTTTAAAATTTAGTACAGGGAAAGGGACATAATATACTCTATTATTCAATTTACTTCTATCATTCAATAGAAATGAACTATGCATATATCACTTGACATTATTCAGAAAACACAGTGTTAAGCTGTTTTATCCTTCAGTTAACATCTACTATTTCTATTCTGAAGTCTTTCTCTGCTGGATGCTGTTGCTCTGCACACGCTATCCGACACAGCTGAACAACCGAGGAGCTGTATTTCTTTCTTGTTGTGGAAAGACGAGAATGCCCCCTACTGATGAAATTATCACTGTTTTTGCCAAAGCTTTTTTTCTTCTGAATTTTGCTTAATTCAGAAGGGATGTTACAAAGGGACCACTCAACAAAAAAATAAAATAAAAAAAATAAAATAAAACTATATTATTTTCAGCCAAAGTAATATTCAAACAAAAAAAAAAAAAAAAAAAGAAAAGAAAAAAAAAAAGTTACAGCAGTGGATAATTATAGGTTTTAAGTTTCTAAATTTTAAATTTTATTTCAGGAAAAAGGGATCTTTCACCTTTGCTTCCCAGTACTTCTACTACCACCTCGTAAAAATAATATTTAATCATACTTCAGACAGCTTTGAATCACAACTCAAGAGCAAATGTTGACCCAATATTTTGCTACACAGTAAGAAAGAAAAAAAAAACATCAAACATCTTACATCAAACTCACAAGTAAATTAAACTTGAGGAAAAATATTTTCTTTATTGTTGTAATCTGATTTATGCATACATGGAATGCATAAATGAAGGCTGAGGACAGAAGGTAAATTAAAGTGCTGAGCTTGGAAACATCCCACCAAGCTCATGTGCTCATCTGATGCACCAAAAGGGTTTTTAACCTTTCCTTGGTCTTTGAAAATCAAGAAACATACTTCAAAACTGAACTGCCATAGAAGTTCACATCTTTTTTTTTTTTTTTTTTTTTTTTTCCATTTAATATAAAGGGTGCCCTAGGCAAACTGGTCCTTCAATAAATTGTCTACAATTAAGCTACAGGAATACAGATTTTGTGCTTAACATCACCAACTATCCTATTTCATAAATATATTTCTATCAGCACATTTATAATTAATAATGCAATATATTCTTCAATGATGGATGAAAACATTTTGGACTACTCATAATTCTCAGGTAACATTACCCTGGAACTAAGGATGTGACATATCTAGAAATTCACAAAACTTGGTTGCTTGTCAGAAATGCAAGAAGCTGTTGCAATTCCAGGAAAATTGAGTTAAAGCAATACAATGTATCCTCCAACTTGTATGGAACACTACAAAATATTTAAGGTAATCATACTTCCACATCACCCTATCAGCAGAGCAAGGCAAAAATCAATATAGTGAAAATTCCCAGTTAAGAAGATTAAAATACTGTAGTTATTGCACAGCTAACTTAGTGAAGAATAATGATTTATGAGCAAATTTCTATATTCATTCAAGATAAAGAATCAGCAGAATAAATTACTGTAGTTCATAATGAGTCATGTAAAGAAGTACTCTGGGTCTTGACAATATTTCTTCAACATATCAAGAAAAAGTAAGAACAATATAAGGAGACAGTCATTTTATTGCCTTCACTTGTCTTTAACTAATTAGGTGACTGACAGAATTAAATCTCTTGTATGGAAAATTCTTGCATGATTTAATATGGGGGAGGGAGGATGTAAGGATGAAACACGTTTTGTAGAAATTTCTTTACCCCCTATTCTTCTTTCTCCTTCCCACATTTCATCCAATTTTCTCCACAAAATAATAATTTGCCCAACACAGAATTATTCCTCCCATGCCTTTTGGGATAAAATATTGTCCGAATATCTCATGTGTCTTCTGTGTTAGAAATGAGCACTTTCTATTTGGAAATTGCAATACTGAAATTCTGGACTTGCTTTTCAGTTTAAAAGCTGCTAGGTAACTAAAGTTATAATAATGAAATAATTTTAAGAAATATGTGCTATATATAACACATGTATTACTTCTAGATACTTCTAAATCTGATTATTTTGTTTCACTACACCAATTTATAATTGTAGTTATGGTTATTAGAAGCATAGCTAGACATGAAACAACTATGATATATAACCATCCTGTATAAATGTCTTTTGAAAAAAGTGCAGCATATTTCTTCAAAGTCACTTTGATGCAAGTTTTTTCTTCTACTGGAAAAGAAAAAGTATTCCTTTTCGTGTATTACATAGTTCTAATATTGACACCCTTGTTTTCTTATTATTTTTCTCTCTTTTTTTTTTTTTTTTTTTTTTAGTGGAGCAAAGACAAACAATAGAGAGCACTTCCCTACCTACTTTTTTTTTTTTTTTTTTTTTTTTTTTTCACTGAAGGAATAACCCACAGAAACAGCATACAAAATTTTAGTTGCTTTTCTTTTCATTCCAAACAGTTGCCTTCCCCTCCATCAATTCTAGTAACTAGTTAACCAGAAGGAGAATATGAAATGACTTTTGAGCCCCTTTCTTTCAAGCCCCTGGGCTCAGAGTTCTTCAACTCATACAAAGCTCTGCTCTGAATAGCACTCTGCTTGTGAATGAAGAAGCAGTAAAAAAGGGAGGTAATCAGCACTCACCCAAGCCGTGCCCAGTTTTATGAACAAATGTTTGCCATGCTGCGTTTAATTCAATATCTCATTTCTTTTGTTCTCAAATAAGACTGATAACCATGGCATTGGAGTACTGTTAGCACATCTCTGACCACTGTAAACACTGTTATAGGCTGTGTGTTCCTACTGTCCTCAATATTATCACTAAGTAAATTATCTGAACTGGAAAAGCTGATAAACACAATAAATGGTGGGAAATTAAGCAAAATTGAGTCAGTAACAAAGTAAAAGTACTTTTTGTGACAACATGCCCCAGCTAATGCTATTGTTTCCAGCAATTAAAAAAAAAAAAAAAAAAAAAAAAAAACTTTATTATTCATATGGGAAATACTTGTTATGATACCTGAGCTTTTGCTTCTGATCTTCTCCCTCTGTTACTGGTATTAGGTTTCATATTAAAACAGCATTACAGATGAATTGTGTACTTAAGCAACGATGAATTAAACATTGATGATAGTTTAACAAGGGTTAACTGGTTTACTTACCACCTGTGTGATTAACTTCAGAAAAAAGATCTGTGACAGGTAATTACATGCCTGTATGCATGCAGGGACAGTTGCCTACTGTTTTAAGTTGAGGGCTGCACTGCTACAAATGCATTTAAAACCTGTCCTAAAAAAAATGGAAATGTAAGCCTTTGTCTCCCTGTCTGTAGAACAAGGACAAAAGCAGACTTAGAAAAAGCTATGAGTCATATTACTATTTTCACTGTAATTTAAGTCCAGTTCAAATGAGGTGACAATCATTAGCTTGTTCTTTTCTTAGAAAATTTTTATACTGCTTTCTGTTCTAAGGACACAAAAGAGCAGCTTATTTCAGAAGTCTGGCATCCATTCACATTTGGCTTTTAGTGGTACTGTGCTTTGAGCAAGTCATCCTACAAATGCTGTGTTTTGTTACCCATATAAATCCATTGGAATAAGATGACCAAAAAAAAATAATACAGAGAGAGCATCATTCTACACTCCCACTGTGATTCAACAACAAAAGAAGTGCTGGCAGAAAGCATCAGCTTTGGCCCCAGATCAAGAGACCTGCCATTTAAAAAAAGCTAACAGACTGAACCTGACCTTTATTTTCACAGGGTCAGCACAAATTTGTGCATTAATCTGGTCCTATTGTTGCTGTAAGAGATAGCTAGATCTTCTTGCTGAATTTACGCAGAAAAAGAATTACATCTCAATATAATAAACACCTCTCACTAGCAGTTTTAAACTGCCTTGCTTTGTGTACCATAGTGACATTTGAACAGAGAATTTATTAAAGCAAAACCAGTTTGATGATCAGCTTCATCTTCCATCCAACAGCCCAAAAGCACTTTCCAAAGGAAAATGGACTGACTGTCCAGGTGCGTTAACTGAACCAAATCCCGTTTTCACAACTCACAAACTGGAATCAAATCCACCTGACTCAGTGTATTTGCAGCAGAAAAGCAGGTCACAGGGGACTATGTCTGCATTAAGCAGACAGCTGTGTTTCACAAGGGTGCTGCACTAAGTAGTGCCTTACTCAGTCTATACAAACCACCCTGTAATTGTACAAAACATCCCTGCAACTACCCTTGCCTCCATGCTCAAAATGTAGTAGTCATTACTCAGGATTATCAGGGGAAATAAGCTGACAAGACAGGAGAAAGCTCCCATATGCCACTTTTAAATCCCTGTTCGCTGGACTTCAGAAAAGGTACCGCAGAAACATGAAAGCTTCAGAGAAAAGTAATATGCCAAATGAAGATTTTGAAATACTCTGTATAAAGAAATCATTAAGCAAACAGTCCCTCGACTGTGGAACAATATATGATACCCTATAAAATCAAGAGCGCCGTTGGCAGTGTTTACAAACTGTTTATTGTTTCTTCAAATAGAATAAATATTTTACATCATGGTAAACCCTCATTTTAAAACACAGAAAGTAGCTACATTTTCTGTTCAGTGTATTGCTAAAGCTATCAAATTCCTTACCAAAATGTATTGAAGAGGATGGAGTATCACAGTTCCAACAGCAGACTGGGTAAGTTCATTAAGACAAGTCTGTTGAAGATTACTGAATATAAAGAAAATATATCCTTTTCCAAAAGCCTCTGGAAGTTCAAGTGTTTGAAGCACTGGGAAATTACTAGAAATAGCGTTTTTGTCCTGAACTGCTACTTCCCCATAGCCGTGTTTTTGATCACTGAGATAGACAGAACTTTTGGGCTGCAGGGTACAGCTATTCTTTGTATTCTGCAATATTCATTACTTACTAGCAAAAAGTTAGCCCTAAATTTTGTTATGCATTCAGCCTTGTCGCTCTCCTGAGGATGAGGGGGAAAGGCAGGGAAACACACTTCTAGTCAAGTATTACAGGGGATTGCACATGCTTCTTTCTACAATCTCTTGAATAGTGCTGGGGAAAAAAAAAATCACTTGTGATTTACTGTTATCTTTTGAAACCCCTTCTGCTCTTATTTCAGTCCTTTGCTTCACCTCAAAGTCAAATCAGTATCTGACATTGTCTAAATCTACAGAAAATTTGAAGGCTTATAGAAAAGTCATTTTCTATAAGATACTCCACTGTATCTTAGATGTTCCTAAGATACTCCACTGCCTGCTCTTGTTCTGGTTGTGTTGTAAAACCTTTCCTAGTAAGTACAGACCTCAAGCAAGATTTATTTTAAGATGCAGAATGTACAATCCCTCTTAATAAAGGAAAAAATACTTGACTTAACAAAAGCTATGTGAATATAATCTCTCAGTGATACTCAAGCCTTCCTCTTCTTTCAGATAAGGTCTTATTTTTACTGTTTTAATTTCCATTTAGCTACTGGAATGAGGAGTGAGCTTTGAAAACATGTGGAATACCTCCAAGATTTACTATTTAGGTACCATAGAATTTGCCACCTAATCTACAGTATAATTTCAATTCACACCTGCATATACTTAAAATCTGAGGAATATGTATTTTCTATGCACGTGACAAGCTATTTGGAAATCACAGGAACCTGGACCTAGAATATGCAAGTTTTCTAGCTACTCCAAGATGCTCAGAGATACGACATGCATTTGGCAGCAGTCAACAAGAACATCTCTTAGCAAACTGGAAAACAAAGAAGACTGTTTTAACCTTTCCCTGCGCAGATTAACACTGGTCAAAGAAGCCAAAATCTTTCCTACAGGTTTGCATAATCTATGTTGGCATTTTCAAAAATTAATACAATTTTAAACGGTAATAAAGAAATACACATCCTATCCCTACCACATTGCATTTAGTGATTCTTTGCCATGCTCCAAATCCTACCCATCTGTTAAGAGAAGCATTCTGGCCATTCAGCAAGGTAAAACCACATGGGCAGATGGTACCCAATCAAACACAAATAACTACTTTCTAAAGAAATACCTCCTAATGCAAAACACCAACTAATTAAGCCATACAAGTCATTACAAAAATATCCTACCTATTCACATTTGTTAGCAAGACAAAGACTTAAATTGTATTTCTGAGCACTTTGCCCTGATAACCAATTTTCTGCTTAGAGAATACTTTGAAGTATTCACAGAAAAAAAAAAAAAAAGAAAAAAAGAAAAAAAAAGGTATTATTAGCATTTCACTTACTACCTAAATAATTAAACAGAGTTGTTTTAAAACTAACAACAACAACAAAAAAAAACTAACAAAACAAAAAAAAACAGGCCTTTAACTCATGAAAATGAGTTCCAGGACTAGGAAATTTACGTAATTCAGGTCTATCACTGTAATTGGCAATCCTCAGTAATTTTACTTATGGGAGGAAAAAAAAAAAAAAAACTTTAAAGTTTTTAATCCTTGTAAGACATATGTTATATAGTAATAGTATTGAGGCAAGAGCTACACTTACTTGTACACTTACTTGATTTCTGTGAAACAGTGGATTGGATTTTCCAGCATACCAAACATGAGCCATTGCACAGTAGGATTTTTTCCATTAGACAACAATAAAGAGAATAATTGAGTCCAGCAGCTGCTTTAGATAGCAGAAGTCACTGGCAAATGCCACATTAACTGTAGGCTTACCTATGCTAATATTCACACTTAAAAGTCAGAAATATAAAAGTAACAAATATTTTTGGCACATGCAAGTCTTCAGCCTTATCTTTTACAGGTTAGTATTTTCCACTATTGAAAGTCAGTATTTCTGGCATGGGTTTTTGGGGAAAGAAATTGCTCTATAGAAGGAAAAACTCTCTCTGTCACTGGAAAACAACACATTTGCTCTAAGATAAGAATTCACTTGACAAAACCAATTAAAAATGCATTATTTATTAAATCTGCTATTCTTTGAACTACTCTTTGTGGTGACATGTAGGTAAAATGAAAGGGGAAAGAGCATATTAATATCTGAATGTGCTGTGTATTTTAGCCAGTGCCTACTTTTAAGTGCCTACTTAAGTGCCTCTTCTATGAGCAAAATTTGGCCACACAGATTTTTTTATCCGAACATGTATCTTTATCAGGATTTTCTGTTTACTTGTTTTGTCTACAAAGTCAACATACATATAATCCCTGTGATTTTGTAATGTAGCTGTTAACAAAATAAATCGACCTGAATGCTAAATTTGTGTTTGTTCTTAGAATGTGTGGTTTTTAAGTCATAGTGAAGGTTGTTTTGCTGACCATTTCCAGAAAACCTTGCCTTGGATACGGCCCACAGTAACCACAAAATCATGAACACAACTTGGAGCTTTAAAAGTTTATAAATGTATCTTTGAATTCATACATGTTGTAAAGACAAAAATGAAATATAAGAATCTTCACCAAGTCTCTGTGCATAAAGCATTTAACAAAAGGATTCAGGAACTCCACAGAATTAACTGGCTGTATCACAGAAATTAAATCTTTCAGAGGTCTCATAAGCATGTAATGGAAAACAAGAACCCATTAAGTAGAATTTACAGCTCTGTGCAGTGATTAAGCCTTTATTCTTCAAAAGAGTCAAGTTTAGGGGAACAGCACTTCAAGTTCATATAAAACACAAACTCAAAAGGAAACCTTTCGTATGCAGTTAGAAACATAGTTGCAAAAAAAGCCCGAACTGGTCTTTTTTTTTTTTATTATTATTATACATTTATTTAGCTGACTGCCCAAGAACAATGTTAAATCTGTTTCACTGACAAAGGAAAATATTCTACTGAAAGTAAAGAAATAAAAGTGGGTATCTTTACAGTAGATTCAAAAATATGGTATATAGTTTTTAGCTGCTGAACAAACACAAATCTCTTCTATGAATATTCACATCTGATTTTTTTCCCCATTTTTCTCTGAAGTAAGCTTAAACCTTTCACCCAAAATTTTCTGTTGAACAAGAACAGCAATATGTTCTTTAACAGTAATTCTGTTTGATGCTTTTGGAATTGGACCACATGAAGGTAAAAGTTTCTTCCCTCCCACCTTGTATGAGCAGAGGAGCTTTAGGGAATTGCACTGCGGTGGTTAAATCCTGACGCAATAAATGCAATTTTAAATTAGCAGTACATTCATCTTTCTGTCATGATTTCACTTCATATCGTCTGTCTGCTTTCTGCACACTTCCCGGTGCATGCAGGGAGATCCAGAAGGATGGGAAGGCAAGGCAACAAAAGCACAGAACAACTTTCATTCACAGCAGGAAAGATTTCCACCAACTGCTCCCTGGTGATACCAGAAAACACATTCTTTCTACTTGATGCAAGACAGCTACTATTAAAATGCTGCAATGATGATTAAAAAGATGAGTCACTGAACCCTTTGTTGCTAAAACCTCCGAATTACTTGACTCAGCATTTTCTGTTGTTACGTGATCAGAAGGGAGATGTTTTTGTACAAACCAATAAATTACAAGCTCCTAGAAAGTCTGTGAAGGAGTAAGCTCAACAATCACAAGTGCCACGTGAAAGAAAGCAACACAACTAAACTTTAAACTGACATTACACATTCATTGTTAGTAGTTAAAATAAATTGAACCTTTGCTTACATTTTAGAACTTGGTAACAATTTTGGCCACCAACATTAAAGATGTTAATAAAAAAATATGTTACAATGGCAAGATTTAAATCTTTTAAATCTTGCTATTGTAACATATTGGAAGCACTGATAGGTGAGAAAGCAATATCATTCCTGAAATCCTGTATTCTACTATCACATTGGACAAGGATTTTTCTTTTCAATTTTTTTTTCCAATTAAAAAGAAGAAAAAAAATCTAAAAGTAATTATTCTCACTGCCAATACCAAACACTTTCCATTTGTTTCATACCAAACTCAGTAAAGTAGGTAAAGAATGAACAATTCCATTCACAGTTGCAGATTTTACTATTATTTACTTTCCATTGTTTACTCTTACTTTACTTCATAATATATTCATTGAGATTTCCATAGTGATTCACAAGGGTTTGTCTATGATCACTATTCCCAAGAAATTGCACTAGCCAAAGGTGAACAGTTAGCACTCTGAAAGACCTCCCAAACTTCTCTGACTACTTAGTCTGTATTTTTATGTAACATGCACATATTCTTCTAAAAGCCCATTCTTTTTTATTGTGAAAATTCAAAACTAGTACCTAATAGCCATAAGCTGGGATATAGAATATGAGCCCTCTGCCACACAATTGGGCATTTATTTTTGCACTTAATAGATTGATTATTATGATGTCTACTTCATGAGAATGCATTAGACCCCCCCCACACACAACTAAGTATCTTACTGTAAAGCACTTTGTCACATGGATTTTTAAAAGCATCAAATAGCACCCTAGTCAGTTCTCTGTTTGCTACCATTTTACTAACAAGGAGTTATAGAACATTAGAAACAAGGCTAGATGTTTTTCTATCTTTAAGAGGTCTTGCAGAGAGAAAAAAAATCCTAAATGCACAAGTGTCCATTTCTAAAGTATTATGTAAAAAAAAAAAATGATAGAATAAAGAATGTAAGATAAAAATTTGAATTCCTTTCACAAATGTTGTACGTGTATCCTCTTTTCTTCATATGGACATCGGTTCCTAGTAATTGCAACTAGGGCAGAAACATTTATATAAATTTGTGGTGAATACAGTATTCAGAAAGACAATAAACAGTGAACTCTAGTTATATAAAAACATCTTATTTTAAATCTTTATTGTATTCAGCACCAGAATTATGACTGATGTCAATTTAAATATATGCATCACATGCACACAAAACAATTGCTAATTCTAGTCTTCGGGTGTTGCGTTTATCTCATCCAGTATATTCCTGACATTTTGTACACAAACCTCTTCTTCCTGTTGTTTCATACAGGCTTGCTTCCATATCTGTTCAAATCTTTCATCTGAAATGTTCATACCACTGTTGCGGAGAATTTGTGCAACCTACAAAATAACACAACTCAAGTAATTCTGGTTGGCATTTTCTTTAAACTATAGAGTCCAGCTCTTACATATATTGGCAAAGAATATTTTTCCTCTTTTAATTAAAACTACAGACCACGTCCTGCATCCTTAAAAAAAAAAAAAGAAGTTCCCTCAATTTAAGTGAAACAATCTTATTGGGATGAAAGCTGTAGTATATACAAAACTGACTTCACTTAAAAATATTGAAACAACTTCAACATTGAAAAATCAAATATAGCTGACACTGTAGGGACCATAAAGAACTGCATGTTCTTGTAACTCATCATATTAAAATACAATTCTGTCTTAGCTCATCAACAGCTGTAAAATAATCACTGACGATTGAGTTCACAGACAGGTTAATCTGGCCCTTACCTATTGTCAACATGATCATGTTGAATATAAATTACACACTACTACTAAGTTAAATAACTTCTATTCTCTTAAATTATGAATTCCACTGAAGAAAATAGACGCCCTACAGACACCCTGACTATAAAGCACTCTTTAAGCACTCTGACTATAGAGCATCTCTTCATAACACAAAAGAGAGTTCTCATTCATTTCTACAGGTCATTTCAAAAACTAATAGTATGACATGACTCCGGGTTTTCAAATACTTTAGTTAGCTATTACACATTTGAAAACATTAGGTTAGCTACTACACTTTTGAAAATATTAATATTCCATATCAAAATACTGCAGTGTTAGTGATAGTCTCTTGATTTAATCTATTTCACAAGTATTGGATGATTTAACACACTCAAAGATGGTTCAGTACTGCACGCTGTATAGCCTATATAGTCTACAATAGAGTATGACATCTCAGGCCACATTATAACTTCAGAGAAGAGCTCTATCTAATGCTTGACAGGTATAATGGGTTTCTCAATGAAGCATGAATTCTATTTACTGTTAGCTATATTCTGCATGCATGGATTTCCTGCTTCAGAGCTGGGTTATAAAATGGTAAGTGCTCATGTTCACGACATTCTGACAAGCCATTTTACGGATATTTATAGAACATGACAATACACTTTTATACTTAGCACTTTTACTTCTCCAGCCACTAATTAGCAACACCTTTTTCTGTAAAACATACACAAGTTTCAGACCCATTTTTTTATGACTGAATCTTTATCTAATAAAGTGACTAATAGAGATGGAGAGGTTGTCACGGCTTCTTTTTTCACTTTAGATTGGAATTTATTTATTTATTTTTTTTAGCATTTGTCTCATAAGTCATATTTCAAATGATGAACCTTATAAATCTTATATCTCTTCAAATAATGATCTATTAGTATTTTTTCATTAAAAAAGCATAGAAATAAAGAAGCCAAACAGTAAACAATACTGAATAAGGAGCAAAGCACCTTCCACTTATGATTGAAGAACTCTGAGCTGTGAGATAAGAGTGGTAGCAACCCACAGAGATATCAGACGGAAAAAAATTTAGTAATTTGCCATTAACAAAATCTGGGAGTTTGAGGGAAGACAGCCTGGGTAAAATTTTCCATTGAACATTCCTGTGTGATAGAAACTAGTTTTATACAGGTGTAAAATTCTTCCTTTGGGGCTTTTTTGTTTTGTTTTTTAAGACTATGTATTCTGTCTACTTATAGAACCATACAATAATGTCTGTTGAAAGAGATTTCTGGAGTTAATCTGTCTAACCATATAATCAAAGCAGGACTAACTTCACCACTAAACTATATTACCTAGGTCATTGCTCAGAAATTTGAATATGTCCAAGGATGGAAATATCACAGCTGCTCTGTTCTTCTCACATTGCAGAAATTAGGAAGACAGGCTGCAAAGCCCTAGATTAATTACCAACCCTCATTCAATACAGCATTTGAGCATGTGAGTAACAACTCAACATACTTCCTTCTATTACTTAAGGAAGTCAGATCTCAGTAAAATGAAGATCAACCATCTTTATGAAGAACTTTGAACGTGAAGACTATATACTTTTCAAGTGTCTGAATGGGTATAAAGAAAGATGGCAATGTTGGAACAATGAATTTTACAACTTATTAAATGATACAGCTTTCCACTACCATATATTACATTTGTCTTGGAAGAATGTTCCGAAGAAAAGTACCATACCTCTGCCTTTGGTCTTGTTTTAAAAAAGTCATTTTCATACACTCCCTTTTGACTGAAGACAGAAGGGAACAATAATGCATAAGCATTGGCCTCATCACCATAGTTAGTTCTGTCACTGATGCGGCGAATTCGAGGAGCAGGAATGTCTGAACGAATAGTTGGAATGCCACACACTGGATAATCTGTGGAAATCAATCAATAGCTAATATGGAAAAGCCTATCTGTAAAAATACTGCCAGGGAGGATATAACATTTTGCATTAGATGAGAGCAAATTTGATTTTTTGTCTACACAGCTTCAAGAGTTTCCTTCCCTTCTCTTTTTTTCTTATTTTTAGAATTCCTATCCCAAACTATATCATGTAGCTTGAGAACAGGAAATACTGCAACAATATCGGAGTACTTCAGTGAGAAACATTTTTAGATGATTCCAAGATGATCTTATCCTAAAATTACCACCTTAATTTCTCAAAAGCATAGAATCATGGAATGGTTTGAATTGGAAAGGAGTATAAAGATCATCTAATTCCACACATACACACCACAGGCAGAGGCACAATCTCCTAAATCAGGCTGCTCAAAATTTCACCCAACCTGGCCTTGAACACCTCCAGGGATGGGGCATCCACAACGTCTCCGGGCAGACTGTTCCAATACTTCACCACCCTCATAGTAGAGTTTCTTCCTGATGTCTAATCTAAATCTACCCGCTTTTAGTTTAAAGCCATTACCCATTGTCCTATCACTACTCTCCCCATCTTTCCTATAGGCTAGCTTTGGGTAGTGGAAGGCTGCTATAAGATCTCCCCAGAGCCTTCTCTTCTCTAGGCTGAACATCCCCAGCTCCTTCAGCCTGTCTTCATGATCAGAGGGCTGGAGCACCTCTCCTATCTTTGTGACCGTCCTCTGGACTTGCTCAAACAGGTCTACATCTTTCTTACATCGGGGGCCCCAGAACCAAACACAATACTCCATGTGAGGTCTAATAAGAGCAGAGTAGAAGGGAAGAATCACTTCCCATGACCTAATGGCCACACTTCTGATGCAGCCCAATATACAGTTGGCTGCAAGCACACATTACCAGCAGTAATTACCATTCACAAAACTGAATTACCATTCAGTTTTTCAATCGTCAACACCCTAAAGTCCTTTTCTGCCAGGCTGCTCTCAACTCACTCATCACCAAGCCTGTTCTTGTGCTTGGGATTGCCCTGACCCACGGTAAGTTCAAGAAGGTCAAGTAAAACGTCATGCATAAGGTTCATATGGGCCCACTTCTCAAGCCTGTCAAAGCTCTAAATCCCACTGTCCTTGTCACCAAAGATCACACAGAATCACAGAATCACAGAATTTCTAGGTTGGAAGAGACCTCAAGATCATCGAGTCCAACCTCTAACCTAACACTAACAGTCCCCACTAAATCGTTTTCAGTGTCATAGCTTTGTCACCAAAGATGTTAAATAATACTGATCCCAGTACTGATCCTTCAGGAACACTACGTGTCTCTGGTCTCCACCTGGACAGAGTTGTTGACTGCATCTCTTTGAATGTGACCACCTCAGTAATTTTTTATCCACTGAATCTTCTATCCACCAAACCCATGTCTCTCCAACATAGAGACAAAGATGTCACGTGGGACAATGTCAAAGGTTTTGCACATCTAGACTAAATTTCAAATTTTGAATGGATTATCCATGCCAAACATACAGGCCATGGCAACTTCCAAGCCACAATCCTAAACAAACCTAGATTAGATAAATTATTTCACTATCGTGCATTAGTAGTATCAGCACCAGCGTACTCTTCAAACCTGTTTCTGATTTTGCCTTAAATAATGCTTAGAAGTGAGTGGTACAGTCCACTGTACTTACAGGTTGTTGGGAGACCACCTACTACAGCATTATACTGAGAAGAAGTTGTTTGATAATCTGCAAATACACTGTCTGTTGGTCTTGTAAGTGTTTTTGGTGTCTTTTCTGAGCTTCCTGGTTCTTTTAATACAAGATCTTCCTGCTTCAGCAGTGGTTCATCATCTGTACTTGTGCCAGACAGAGCAGAAACATTTATTTTTTTCCCTGTAAGCAAAAATTATGGAACAACCAGGATTTATTATAAAGCAAGAGGTAAAAAGAAACAAATAATAATAAAAAAACAGCATTGCTTGAATCCTTGAGAAACTATAAGGTAGATGACATAAAATAATTAATTTGCATATTTTATAATGATTCTTTGAAATTTTTACTTTCTCCAAATGCAACAAAACTCCTGGGTTCTGAAATACATTTATATCTAAGGTTCTCCCATCTCCTGCTACCACTGGCTGGCAGGAAAGGATTCTCGGCATCCTGTTCTTCTAAAGAAGCACCTACTCTGCTTCGGCAGGGTCCTTTCAATAGCTGTTGTAGGAACAAGATCATCCACACAGTTTTCCAGTATTAACTCACCTACCTCCTGTAATTATTTTTTCTTCAAATTCTTTAACAGCCATTTTGTCTTTCCAGTTAAGAAAGTTTGCAAACTCCAGATAACTGATCAGACCATCTTTATCCAAATCACAATAGTCAAATAAGGAATCCAAGAGCTCATCATCTAGGTTCAGATTAAGCTGAAAACAGGACTTCCGCAGGTCATCTTTGTCTATCATTCCATCACCATTCTATTATAAATAAAACAGTTGTTACAACAGCTATTATAAAAATGTACCAAAAAATCTCAAATCACTATTTGCATTGAAAATTATTAACTATTCTTGTGTTCAGATTTTGAATTTAAATTTACTCATGGTTTCTTTTTGTGCTCAGCAATCTAATCATATATCTTGAGGCAAAACCAAGATTCCTTTTGAAAGTCAGGCATCAACCATTCCATTATTACTGTTTCTTCATGTCTGTATCTCCATGACACAGAAGAGCTAACATCAAACTTTTTTTTTTTTTTAAAGCACTAACCTTATCATAATGCCTAAATGCTTCTAGCAACATATCAAAATTTTCATAGTTAGCTTTCTTCAAACTTTGCCGAACTGCAGCTAGCACAGCTCTTTCTCTGTCTTTACCACGGAGGAACTCACTTGGAGCCCTACAGTGAAGAAGATCACCAACTCCTATAAAAAAATAAATACTTCCTCAATTAGTTGCACACATACAGAAAACAGACATTTTAAAAAATGGCTTAGAGACCTGAGAAGAACTTCAGTTTCAAGATGCTGATTTTCAGCACTGCTGAACATTTGATATAGCCATCCAAGATTAAATGGTCCACATGATGATTTCACTACTCACATGCAGTTAACATTGAACATTTTGAAACATCTTAATATAACTTCACAAATCCATTCATTGCTACCAAAAGTTTCTGAGAGAAATAAGAGTTATTCTATGTCCAGGTAGTTGAGAGCAAAAAATATATATATTATTAATCTACCATTTCAAATCTGTCATGTTGCAAGATACTTGCAGGAATCAATGGAATATGCAATGTAATATTTCAAGTACTTTTATATCAGTAATTTCTAAAAAGACAAGGTACTATTTTTGTGTTATTCTTACCATTTCTTATGTATACTAACACTGTTAGGTAGGTTTCAAACACTTTGATACACTGATCTACAGTTTTCATCCAAGTCCTCACCATTACCTTGAAGTCACTTTCTGGAGCACAAGAAGTTAATTCAGAGTCCAGTTATTATACAGTAGTAGTTCATCTAATCCCATGCAAACAGAAGCATGCATGCATTACTTTCTACTTGTTAAGAAGGATTTAGCTGCCATTCTGCCTTCCTTTAACATTGTTTGACCAGTTCTTCTGAAGTTCCTTATAGGACAACCATACCTACACATTCAATATATTTAACTTTATTACCTTGCATAGTAAAGCATGTAGAATGCTTTATAGCACGGGCTTATGTAGAATTTAAACAAAGTTCTCTGGTCTTGACTAATTAAATAATTTTGAGCCACTTACATAGTTTGCTTCTTAATTATTCACTGCATTTCCAAACCATTAGTAGTTACATTAAAATATCATCAATTCCAACAACTACTATTTGAGTTGAGTAGCTTTCAAAATTTCACCATAATAAAAGTTTTTATTGTTTTGTCTACCACCTTCAATAAATTCTTATTTTAATCATCTATTACTTGCTATTTTTACTCTTTTTGTAGAAATACTAGAAAAATCATTATGAGGAAAGACACAATTTAACTTTGTTACTTAAATGTCAATATGAGCTTCCTGCCTTCTTCTTTGCTTCCTATTTCATTTCCATTCAGATACAGGGGCTTAAAAATCAAAAATTGCCAAACCAAATTTTCCTTATTCTTTCTCAAATTGCCCCTCAGAAAACTTAGTATTACCTCTAGGATCATAAGAAAATTATTCACTACACAATTAACAGTAACTACGTCAAATTAATTTCATCAACAAGATAAGATTTTATTCTGCTGCTACAAGACTTACCACATTCATCTGGACGGAGTAACATTCCAAACGTATGGCCTGGGGGAACATTCATAGTTTCTGCTATACTGCCAATATGCACATTTCTTTGTTAATTGTAAAGTAGTTTATTAACAGTAAAAATAAACCTTAAGCTATTAGTAAAGAAATGTGATCATCTGTCATATAATTAGGAATGACACATATAGTTAACCTGAAATTTTTCATCACTACTTGAAGTTGCAACTGCAGAAAAGCATCCCTTTATAAACCTACTTAGAACATTTGCTGCTAAACACAACAAAATGTAAACATTACTAATTAGAAATGTTTAAAAAGATAAAAAAAAACAAACAAAAAAACATTCTACTGCTAAAATAATTTCTCTATGATAATGACAGAAATAAGTGAGGAAAAACCCTTACAGCACACCTGTCAGATATTAATAATGTTTAATTTTTGGACAAACCAGATCTCCAACTGAATCAATGCCTCTGAATAAACTACTTTTGGCTACAGTGTAAAGGTTTAATCACATCTCTGCTTTTTCATAAGCAAGGCTGTATCTACAAAGAATAGTAACCAAGCCAATTTTCTCTAGAAAATTTGGCCCCATTTTTTTTTTTTTTAAACAGAAAATTAAGATGATGTTGTTAACATTAAAAATTTATTCCTTAATTTGAAAAAGATTCAACATTAATTTTTCTGCATGTTTAATAATTAAAGCTTTGTTACATGAATCAGAAAACACCATCGAATTTGAAAAGAGTTTTTTGTTGTTTTTGTTCTAAGCAAGAAAAGAAAAATCCTACTGAGAGATGGAAGCACAGTAATCTAAATACTACTAGGTGCAATTTTCTCTAATAATTTTCCTATAACAAACAGGATTGGGATGATGTAAAATTCACAAAAGAAACTGAGCTTTGTTTCTAACTGGTAATATTAGTGCTGAATTTGAGCTTGCACTGCAACCTAGATTCCCTGACTAATTACACTGCCTCACGTTGCTCACAATCCAGATCTCCTTGGCAGTAAGCACACCATGAAGGTCACAGGAGAAAGTGACTCTCCCTACAGAAAGGAGAAACATTCACCAAGGTACATAGGTACCAAGGGCACAGTCTCCAGAGTCACTTAAGCCTGTGATCTTGAGCTTAAAATTAAATTTGGCTACCAAAGTCAATAATGTTGTTTGTGGGTCTCCAACTATACAGAAATACCAAGCAACTGCAAAGACAGCCTTTGTATACATTCAGCATATATTCAGCAGTATGGATACAGACAGACAGTATACACTCAGGAACCCCAGACTTACAGCATTGCTGGATCCTGACCACTATTTGCCTTAAGACAACTGCAATGCTCCATAAACATTGTTTTGTGAACTTAAAAAACTGTTACACATCACCAGTTCATGAAGCGTTGTAATGCCTCAACTGAGATTAAGACATGCTGCTAGATAACGTTACAATTTAGTGTCATGTCCTTTTCTATATGAATACAGGTGATCTAAAACAAGACATTGGAGACTTGGCATATGGGAGTGAAATTTTGTTCTTGGAAGGTATCTTTGCTTACTTACGGATCAAGGACTTTTCCAACTTGAGGTTGAAATTTTTCCTTGAAATCATCACTTCTTTTGGATACAATTTTTGCTGCTTTTTTCCTATAAAATTTGAATATAATTCTCAAACAGTTGTTTAATAGTATTCAATAACTGCTCAATAACATTCAAAAATACTATATGCTAGAAGAAAACAGCAACTCTTTCACATGAAAAGCAAATTGAGTAATTGAGAAGTTTCGCTATTTCAAAAATCAGAGGCATTACCTTTAAAAAAAAAAAATTAAAAAATTAATAAAGAGGCCCAACTTAAAAGTAATGTTGAAGAAATGCCAAGCATTGTGCTGCCATACTATGGTAGAACAGAATAATTTATCCAAATCAGAAAAATACTTCTTGCATTTTCTATTCAGTCCAATATGTCTAACAAGCCAAAGGACAGGATTGCAAGATGTAAAATTATATTCAAATATGAAGACTATTCTTTAAAACTCACACCTTTAATTAGTTAACTGATGGCAACTTACCACTGCAGATCACAGAGCCAATTTAAGGATTTGGATACATTTCGTCCATCTTTGAAGTGAGGGGTTTCTATTCCATATGCAAAAGACTTGTTGAAGTTTGGTGAGTCATACTTTCTATTTATTGCTTCTCCTGCAGTGAGGGGAGATGGGAAGAGAAACATTTTGATTTGTTTAAAATACTTCAGAAAGAGAAATATACTAACACACTAAAATAGATACCTTCATTCATAAAACAGTAAATAAAAGCAAATAACTAATTAACAATTCTTTTCAAAGACATAAAATTTGTGTAACACATACACTACTTATTAAGTAATTAAGATTAATTTCATTGTCAAAAGAAAGGACAAAAGGCAACAAAAAAGCCTCAGAAACTATCCAAGTTATAAAATAGTTGGATATCCATTAGCCTTTATTCAGAAGTAAAAGAAGGGGTAAAGACAAGTCCAACAGAATTAATGAAAAAATACCAGATTGCCTAATCATGCAAACAAAAGTACCTTATGTCTGTACTCAGGCAAAAACATACATCAAATACCATCAAATTTATTGTTTAAAAAAATAATACTAAAAAGAAAAAAAATATTTTGATCTGCTGCACTTTTAGATATACTCTTGCTATATTGACTTCAATAGGAATATTTCCACTGACTTCACAGTAAACAAGATGTTGCCCTACTTTTTATTACACCTATTAATACAGCTTTGCCTGTAAAATGAAGTTTCACATACTAGAACATCACATGCTTGTAGTTTGCTTACACAAAGTATTTATTTTTCCTGCACTTTCAATCACCTTTGGAAAAGAATTGCAATTAAAACTTTCAAAAAACATTATTCATGCACACTTTTTAAGAAAGGCTTCCTCTGTCTGTATTTCAGCATGGGATTTTTGTGTTATTGTTCAAAACTGGAACACAGAGTTGAGTTTTTTTATTCCTTCTACATAAACAGTCTTCTAACTGCTCAGTTGGCTTGACCTCTCCATGATCTTGTGCATAGAAGTTATAAAAGAGACAGAAATAGGTAATTCCACTAGAACACCTAATAAAGTTAGGGAGGAGGGGAAATAACATTACAAGTTTCACCAATTTAGAGCAATAGCACCATATTCTGCACAAGCAGAATTTCTCAGTGAGAGAACAATGTACCATAATTTCACTTCTCCATAAGAGCATCCATATGAAGGTTACATTATTACAACTGAAATATTTGTATCACAGTTTCTTACAGGTTGGGCCACCACCTACAAAATTATTGGTAATAGCACAATGGGTAATTTTATTGTAATGCTAATTTCATAGACCAGCAACATAAGTCTCACAGTGTAAGTGGAACAGATGGAAGTGGGAAAAATAGAAGTGGCAGCAAAAGTAACACGTCCTGCATATTTGTCACTCTGTTCCCATGTATGAGATAAAGGGTAACCTACAGTGAGCAGACCACTTTAAGTAAGTATAGCCTCCAAAGTCTGAAGCAATTCTTCAGACTTTGTAAAGCCCACTGGAAGGGCAGAGACCAAGACTGCAGAACAGATGTGCAGGCACTGCAAGCTGAGGAACTTGCATTCCAGAGAGACAGGCAGCAGCCTGAAATTCCTTGATGTAAACAGAGCTTGATGTTGAGCTTCCTGTCAAGAAGTCTAGGTGACCTGAAATTTTGTTTAGATCCTAATAAAACACAAAGGTATAAAGTACTAGGATGAGTTAGGCTTACAGTGTGCGATCTAAACCTGATTGCTCTCAAAGGCATAGACAATGGCAAACTCACTAACCAACTAGAGCATAAAGTTTTTTCCTTTTTGAAAGTAGCATGCTTTTCAAATTGCACCCAAAAGAAATCAGTCTTTCAACTCCATTATTAATCTCTTACACTACCTACTACACCCACAACGAAGTGACCTACCATTATAGAAACAATAAGTGTTCTTTCAGCTGTATATCTGATTTTTTTCACATCATTACTTTTAAAAATAATATTAGTAATGAATAATAGTAATATAATAATAGTAAAGATGTAAAAAGTAAAAAGTAATAGCTTATATCTTAAAAAAAAAAAAAAAAAAAGTAATTCCCAATAAGTTTTGAAGACACAAAGAGGTTCAATTAACATTATTCATATTAGGTCTTTTTATAGGACTTCTTACTAGCCTTGAACATACCCGCATAATAATCATTGTGCGACACAACGTACAGATCATGTCCTTTTCTGGTTTCTTCATCTACTTCCTCAAACGTTTTTGGTGGATTTATAAGCTCTCCAGCTGGTGCATCTGAAAAGCAATGAACATATATACAGGTTTGCTTGTTTTTAAATTTTAAACAACATCCTGTTAAAGGAGATGCTAATAATGTGGAAGTACGATGCTTCCACCAAACTAGAACAGCAGTATGAATCTCACAGCATGATAATATGGGACTAAGTCAGAGAAACTGAGATGAGCCTAATTGTTGCAAGCAGATTACATTGTCAACACATATGTTACTAGCTCCGATCTGTGGAGGAAAGATTCACAGGTCAAGGTAATATCTTTTATTAGACCCTTAAAAAAAAGCCCTAGTAGTTACAAAACATTTTCAGGAGCCTGTTTTTTCATCATTACTGAAAGATACTAGTATATTTTTATCCATTTCAATACCCCTTATAATAAGTTTTCTATTAAACCAGAACTTTTGGTAGCATACAATATATGCTAAATATTAAGTTACAGGTTATCTCATACTTAGGAGAACCATTTTTAACACTAAGTTTTCCTACCTTGGATGATTTTTGTTCCGAATGTGGTATTAGTTATATCTAAGCCCTTAGGTAACATAGGAGATTGATCATGTGATTTGCCCAAGGGTGCTTCACGGTTACTAAAGTAGATTGCTTCTTTTCTATCTTGTATTTTTTGTTGAAAATTAGTTTTAGGAAGTGGATTTATCAGTGAAGCTGCCTAAAGAGGTCACAAACAACATAAAAGGCAGAAAAACAAACAAATTTTAATCATTCACACATCAGTACAGCTACCTCCTCAAACACACACAAGAACAGCAGTTTGATAGTAAGAGTTGCAATGAGATCTTAGATGATCAGAGTGACCTAAATTTATCTACCAAGTTGCAAAACACAACTGCATTGTGAGGTAAGGTCACTAATAATCAATGGTATGTTAAATCTCCAGAAACAAAATACATATTATAAAACAGAACTTTTTAATTTTATGCAAGTTTTTTCCTCTTGATAAACAAAATTCCAGACTGCATCCTCTCAGAACAACAATAACAAAAAAAGTGTTTAAAAATGTCAAAACAGGGAACTTTGATCTTCTCAAGTCATTTTATTTTTCAGACTACCCATCAAGGTAATCCAAAAGAGGGCTTATTATTGACCTGCTGCCAAAATGAATGAGCAATCTGTATTTACTAACACCAATTGTTATTTTTATAGATGAATTATTTGAACAATGGTTATGAGATAAAAATCATCAATGAGCTCTTTGGTTGTTTGATTACATCTTAGAAAAATAAGTTGAGAGGACTACACACAAAACAGGCTGCCATATCCAAAATAGCATTTTTTATCTAATAAAATCATTTTCAACTCAAAAGTTAGATAATACAGAAAAATTGTGCTGAGAATATGAGTATATTCTCAGATCATAGTTCTCTTGTTAAGAGCTAAACAGATTTTACCTCTGTTGTTAGGAAAGAGGAAAGCAGAAAAATTTGTGGGTAGAAGACAGTTAAATGTTGAAATGAAATGAATAATTCAGTAGTCATTGCAAAAGTTATTCAACAGAAGTGATTGAACTTCAACTACTTTCCTATTTCAATTATACTAACTAAATCTTATGAATTGACCTCAGACTTCACATAATTCACAGCAGCAGTGAAATGCCACAAAGAGATCACTCAGCTACAAACCTTTATCCCTGATCACGAAGAAATCAGTTGCTTTTACTAAGTACATTCTTAAGCAGTTCATTCTTAAACAAAAGGAAACAAAACACATTCTTACACCAAGTGAAGAACGTGACTGTATGCCATGTGTCAAGTGAGCTGCAATGTCAGGATCATCTGCTCTGCCATAGAATATTCTTTCTGCACCAGGAGCTGGATTTGTCGTATTTCGAAACTTTCGCACAATAGTTGGAGTAATAGGCTATATACAAGGCAAAGAAAAAACAGTTTTACAGCAGTTTTCCATAAAATATTAATGAAAAGAAAACATACCACAGCCAATTCAGTGTGATTCCACAAATGTAAGAGCAAAATAGAAAGACATTTTAAGACAATAAAACATGCCTGCATTCCTGCAGATCTTAACATTCTGAACGCAAGGCCTACACAGCCCAGCTTAAATTTAATCACACCACCAGCAGAAGTCACGAGAGAATGCCTAAATTTCACATTTCTGGTTTAGGCTTTAAGATGAACAACAGCTTCTTTACGTGTGTTATGTTACAAGCTTCAGAAACAGGCAGCATAATTCACAAGTCCCTCATCAGTGCGTCAGTTTCAGAAATGGCTTTAACCACCGTTTTGTTTATTAAGCACATTTAAAAGGATAGATGACACTAAGGGGATGCTGGTGTTTCAAAGGCCTCTGCCTCTTCAGGAACACCGGGAAGGGCCAGCAGGGATCACAACTCAAACAGGGCAGCCTTAATAAAGTAGAAGGTCCTCCATCAGAAGTCATAATGATCACTGTAATTGTATCTACAGCAAAAAAAAACAGTAAAATAATTCTCTTTAATCCTGCCTAAGGAGGCATGTTGAATTTTGTGAAACACACAGATGGAAAAATAACTACCAGAAACATCTTAGCATCCTGGTAGCTTCTTTAGCTAGTAGCTTCTTTCCTTTAAATAGAAACTATTAATATCTAAAAAATTGAAGTTAGCAATTTCTAAACAGACGGGAAAAAATTGCCAAGGTTTCACCCATTATTTATAAAAACGGCATGAACAGAAGTAACATATTTTGGGCCTGTCTATCATATAGGCACAATCAGTCAGATGAAATTATCACAGAAGCTTAACACGGAGCATCTGAAAAGTGAACTCACCCTGGGTACAATCTCAGTGAGGCAACGCGCAGCCGTATCGCCGGTAGAAAGCAACTTCCCAGCCTATGCAACGCAACCGAAAAATAAGGTGTAACCAAGTCAAACTGGTCAAACTGGGTTGTGACACCTCACGCAAGGTGTTGCCGAACCGTCCACATGATGACACAACGGAGCCCACGGCTTTATTTTGGGGGCAAGGCGGGATCGCAGTGAGTGCAGCCCACCGGCTGCCCCCGCTGCAGCCTTTTCCCTCAGCCCACAGCCAGACCGCGGTGCTGGGAAGGTGCAGAAAGCGGGCGGGCAGCACCTAGGGTCCCCCCCAGCCCAGCGCTGGCACTCACGGCTGAGATGTGCGGAAACCTGTCTGTGAACCGCCCCTCGTACACCGGCCGCAGCGGCCCCGCCATGGCGGCGCGGGGCCCTCACCGCTGGCCTGGTAACGGCCGCGCCCCGGGCGGCACCGCCGGCTCCTGCCGAGCCTCCCTCACGGCCAGCGCCCGCCGACGGCCTCCTGGCCGCGGCCCCTCGGGAGGAACGCTAATGCGGGCGTTAATTTGCCTTGTGGAAACGGGCAGAGATTAGCTCAGAAAAGCAGCTTTGGTAAACCCGACCAACTTTCACTGCCGCTTAGAAGCCCAGCTGCTTTCAGTAAGCCTAGCTCGCTCTCAGGTGACGCTTAGTGAACGCTCGCTTTCCTCCCAGCGAGACATCTAAATTTAATCGCATCCTGTTCCATTCTCCATCCATCCATGTGCCATTCTCCATCCTCCTTTGATGGCAAAGCTGATTTTTCGGTAAACATACAGACCTTACCCATAATTAATTAACAAACATTGCCAGCTGTTGCCATTTTAGTCCCAGCTCCAACATTTGTTTGACAAGGATTTTACAGGAAGGTGGCTCAATGACTGCTGAGCTCTCTGGAGCCTGCCCTACAAGCTCAAGATTGGAGGCCAGCAGTGACTGCTCTCTGGTGAGCCCCCAGCCAGACATCGGGGACAGCTGACAACCTGCTCCGATGGTCAGGGACATCAGCATTACATGCCCGCAGTGTGATCAGCTTGCACATGTGAGAATAGTGTTATCTTCTCCAGGTAACATACGTTATCTTTGGCTCTTATTTAGCTCTGACCATTGCTGGTGCCCTTTTTCATGAATAGAAACCACTAACGTAGAACATACGCAACCATTTGGGAAATAAGCTTTAGCAAATTCTTAAAATGTTTCATTCACTTATACTTCCTTCAATCATTTTTGTTGCTACCTTTAAATTTAGAGTACTTCTGCCAAATAATATGGTAATTATTTGTAATCCATTAAGTGAAAGAACGCAATTGACTATGTCTTTGATTGTGACCTGTTATTCTGTCAGGTACAATTCTGTCTTGGAAAGGCTAAATTGTTAGGTGAACAAAACTGCAGGTGATAGAAATCAGGCACAAATTTGATACGATTGAAAGGACTAATTTGGCATAGGCAAAGCTGCCAGTAAACTACTTCAGAGGAAGAGCAGTGTAATATTACAAAAAATATATGGCAAGGGGAGGGAATAAAATAAAGCTGAAGCCAGGACTTAAACTTTTATTGCCTTGTTTGTTGCATTTCTACCTAGCTATTTTCCTGTACTCAAGGTATACCACTTTGTACGTTGTTATTTGTGACTTTATTTTAGTGTTTTTCCCCAGTAGGTGGCCACACTTGCTAATTGAAAGAATCCACTCAACCCTGCTGGAGTGGGTTGTATCAAAGTCAGAAAAACAGCACCTGGCAATATGAAAGCAGTAACAAATAGAGCTTTTTCTGCTTTGTTCCCCTGTGCTTTTCAACAGAGATGAGGGTTTCTATGAATCAATTTGAAACCTACTAGCAATACACATGCTTCGCTGAGCTATCTTACCAGATCTTAAAAATGCTCTTGCTAGCCAATTTGTGGAAGAGGATGATGCCTTGCTGACTGTTTTCCATAGATATACAACCAGTTGCCAATGAAAGCAGGAAAACATTTTTATCTGCAGGAGCTGCTTCTATCATAAATTATTATAGAAGAGTCAATACTATAGATAACTTGCTTCTAAAAAGGTAGAGATGAGTACATCCCTTTCACCTCCTACCACTAAAAGAAACTCCAACTATTAAGTTGAAATAAGTGCATAGATATTTTCATTCCCTGTTAGGAAATGTATTCAAGGTTCTTTAAAATGTGAACCTTGAGATAACAAAAATGAAACCAAAATAGTACTAGATGAATATGGAGACAGTTTGCTTTCATATGAAATTAACTCAAGATTCATCCTGGTAGAAGCCAGGTTGAGCGCATTCTCTGCATAATATGCTGTAAATTATGAGTAGATACACAATAGGAGAAAGATATTTTTTTAAGTGCGTTTTTTTTGTTTGTTTGTTTTTTAACGTGTATTTTCTTAAGTTCATTATGCAGATACAAACCGTGAACTCAAAATTTATTCAGATGTATCCGATAAAACGGGTGCCCCTTCTCCCTATAGTTCTGCTTATTTTAGGAATCAGTGTCACATTCATACTTTCATAGATTGAAAGTTAATTGGTGTGTAGGAAGAACACCTGCAGGGTAGGAAAGATCTATAATTTTTAAAGACAAGCTAACAAATTAACAAAAAAAAAATATACTCCTTTTTAGGGAAAAAAGATTAAATCTTTCTTGAGTCAAATTAGCTTCAGTGTGAAGTTGTCATCTCCTGTGTTAAGGAAAAAAAAAAAAAAATCTGATCTCCAGAGAACTGTTTTAAAAGAAAGTTGAAAAATATTCCTTTCTACAGAAGTGTAGAAAGTGTAGATAGTGTTTGTCATCTGAACGTTACTGCTATGGATGTTTGGATGTTTGCTGACATCTAATACCTGCAGTACAGTGCAATCTTGCACTGGCTGAAACAAAGGAATGGAAACCACATAAAATGTGTATTTCACTTTCTTTATGAAGCACAAAGAGCCAAAGTTCTGCAACACAGTTCCCATTCTGTGCTCCTGATGGAGATGGCCATCACAGTACTCTCTAAGTTTGTAAATTCTTTGAAGTCTCTGAATACCAGAGAACTTGATGTAAAATGCTTTAAGTTTTGTGAAACTCTTGATGGACACTAACTGTGCTGATATCCTTTGCTGTTGTTAGTGCATGGTTACTTTCAGTTTATTTGCTTTTATTCAACTCATTTACAGATAGAAAAATATGGCTTTTTGTGTGCTGTACACATTCTATATGCTATGATATGACCAAACCAATGGATGATATGATTAAAGAAAATACACACAAATAGTGATAGAGGAAAGACAAAAAGGAGGATATTGGAACAGATGGATGCATGAAGGGAAAAAAAATGGAGAAGTGAAACCAAAAGAAAATTCAAACAGAATAAAGAGATTATGCACATCTTCTAAAGACAGCCTCATTTATTATTACACATCTATATTTAGATTTAAATACAAAGAGATTGAACAGAACATATTATTAAAGTCTATGAGAAATGCTGAAAAATACAGAACTCCATCTGGTGAAATCATGATCTACTTACATATTTTTTAACATCTCCCAAAGTCTCACTTCAGTAGTTTAACAATGACATGTGACCCTAGATGACATAAAATATGAAAACACGATCACTGGAATGGCTATCCTGGTGATTTCAGGCCTTTTGTTACATGGCTATTAATCCAGACTACAACAGAAGAAACTCATCTTCTCTGCTAACGTTCACGGACTCACTGAGCCTGAAATATGGTAAATGAAACTTACTCATTTAATTACTGCTGCATGCTCTCCTGCCTCTATTTCATACATTCACGGTGAACCTCTGCTGTTTTCTGACCAGCTGGTTGACAGCAATTCCTGCTGTCAGTTTCAACCAGCTGTGAGTGATTTGGAGTTTCATAGAGGAGGAGGGAGACTGTAGCTCTGTGTTACAGTCATAGGGTTATCCAGCAGGCACCTGCAGCCACATACATGTAAGTATTTGCTCTCTAAATTGTATTTAAGTTCATGTCATTCTAAAGATTTACTGTGTAATATTTTAATTTCTTTTCATCTAAAGATGTTTTTGTGCAAGCTGGATCTGACTAGGATGGAAATAACCTTTTCTCATGTTGTTGAACTGAAGTGTATTTTAAGAGGACAACAGAATCAAATTTTGATTCAATATTCCAGTGATGGATTATCTAGGCAACTTTCATTTAATGATACTTAATCATGGGCACAATTTTTGATGTTAAACATCTTATGGATTCTGCTTTGAATTTCCTTCAAGATCTCATGGTTGGCTTTCGCTGAATATAGTTGACTGAAGAATATTTCTTGCTGCTGTTTTGCTTCTAACCACTTCTCTGTGGGACCACTTCTCGGTCCCACACCTCCCACACCCTTCTCTTTTACGGGGTCAGCAGGTCTTTGCCTCTTTTGCTGTGAGGCAGGTCTTCCAGTCATTTTTGCCATTCCTACAGGCATCACCTCCTAACCTTTCCACATTCCTCTCGGGCTAGACACTGGACAGGCACGTGGGGCTGCCACGACGCCTCAGTGGCACGGAACGTGGATGACGGTGCCCGGTGCTTTGTAGAGCAGGGCGTGTCCGCTACTAGCAGGGGAGCCGTGCTGCGTTAGCACTCGATACTGAGGCGATCTGTGAGGCTTTTAGCAGAGCTGAATCCCCCGTTGGGCTGAGGGACGCCCCGCTGGCGGGGGGGCAGGGCCGGGGCGTGCCCAGCCCCTGAGCGGGGAGGGGGCGAGAAAATGGAGGAGGGAGGAGGGGGAAAGGGAGGCGGAAGCGCACGCGGCGTGCGGGCCGTGACGTGGCGGCGGCGGCGGAACTACGTGTGCGTGTGTGTGCGTGCGGGTGTTTGGGTCGGGGCGCAGGAGGCGGCGGAAGTCGGCGGCGGCCTCTGGGTGAGGCCCGGCTGCGCCCCCGCCCCTCGCCCCCACCGCGGGGCCGCCTCCCCCTGCCCTCCTCGCGCCCTCCTCCTGCTGCAGCCCGGCCGGACAGACAGACAGAGGGACGGGCGGACGGACAGACGCCGTGTGTGGCCGGGTGAGGTGGGGCAGGCCGGGCCGGGCTGGGCTGGGCTGGGCTGGGCTGGGCTCTGAGGGCGCCCCCCCGCCGCCCTGAGGAGCCGCGGGGCGGCCGGGCCGCTGAGGTGCGGGCCTGCGGGCTGCGGAGGCCGCCGTGTCGGAGGCGCCTCGCCGCCTCAAAATGGCGCCCCCGGTTCTCCCACTTCCCCTTATTCCCGTGCCTGGGAGGGAGCCGCGGGGGAAGGGAGGCGGCGGCAGGGCCCCGAGGGGCGGGGAGGGGGCTCCTCGGCCGCGGGCTGCCTGCCAGGGCAGGGTCGTGTCCCGCCAGGCCCTCGGGCGGAGTGCGGCGGGAGGTGGGGAGGTAGGGCCCTCGCTTTCCCTTTCGCTTGTGTCTGGAGAAGGGGGCGATGGGTGAGGTGGGAAGGCGAAGGCAGCGCGTCGCCATCCAGGGGACACCGGCGGGCCTGGTGTATGGCGTGTGCGCTGCCTGCGCCTTAGCTGGAGCTAGAGGTGAAGGCATCGTGCAGGAACACACCTCTGTCCTTATGCGTTTTCCAGGAGAGCTGAATTGTTTAAGGACTATCCAAATGTTGCTCCAAACAATAGGCCCTTAAAAGGCCATTATTCTCTCAACGTTTTCCATGTTTTTTTTTTTTTACCTATCTTTGTCTCTTTCATAGTCTGTCTTCCATCCCCAGGCTGAACTGCTAGCTAAACTGAAATTACAGAGCTCCTTCCACACACTATTAAGACTGAATAAAAAGCATGGCATCTTCATTTTTTTCTAATTCGGTGGTGATTTCTCAGTGTTGCAGGCAGGATAGATGGCCTACCTAGATGATATTTTTATCCTGTAATAAGAGATGTCAGTAAAAGGTAAATACTAGCTAAAGTAAGGTGACTAGAAACAATGATGATACAGTCATCGTTGCTTATGTTTCCTGTATGATAAACCAGTTTATCACAAAGCAATCAGTACAATACTTCATTCATATGCACTGATGAGATGGCTATTACATCTAATTGGAAAGCCATAATCTTCTTGCAGTGACTGTGTTGGTTCAGTTCTGTAACTTTACTGTCTCACTATGTTTCAATATAAACTGTTTTAAATACAACAAATATTTAGATAGTGACATGCGCAGCTATCTAGAACGTTGCAGTAAGGTGCCATGTTAATTTTGTCAACCCTGGAAGGGAATAATAGAAAACTTTATTAGTGTGAGTGCTTAATAAATAACTTTATCTAGATATTGTTTTTTTTAAAACAGTGAAGGTAGTCATTATAAAGAAATTAGACAATGGCTGCAAACTCCCTGTTACACCATCTTCCTCTGTTTATGAATTAGAAATTACTACAATATTACTTATGATAAGAAACGTTATTTGCTTTGAAATGTGAAGTCTTTTCAAGTGGTTGAATGTTCCAGTTTTAAATCTATCATTTTTTCTTGTGGTCTTTGTGTTTGGTTATGCATTTAATCGCATTCATTGTAGGAACAGCGTTAGCTGTCTTAATCCCTTTAGTAGGTTGGCTTTTGACACAAGTGTTATTTTGATACTTCTCTATTAGTCTCAGCTTTCTTGTTTAAAATAGGCACTGATCTGAACACTTAAATGGCTGTGAATTATTCCATTAAGTTGTGAGTTTGTAGATACTGGTTAGGACTGATGGAATTCTGCTCACAGACTCGAACATAAGAAATTTTATGGGAAGTTCTATGAATATAATTACGATTCTTCTCTCCTTCCAATAAATAAAAATCATTAACAAGGAAGGATTACCTAGCAGAATAGAAATTTCTGAAGGGATGAGAGTACAAAGCATCTGGTAAATTGCTTGGTAGGAGTACTTGGTAACAGAAGTACGTTCCTAACCGTATGCTGTAGACTTTGTTATTCTGACATTTCATCACGGAGATGCTATCCCACTGGGGATATTCAGGAGAAGAGTGGAAGTTCCTACTCCCCAGAAGGAGCTATATATTTGTAGTACCCATGACTGCAAAACGGTCCTTGCCTGATAGTATATGATGGAGTTCTCGCATTAAACTCCATACAAGTAGGACAATCTGTTCCATTTCTATTCATATGAGGACGTACACACTTAAAAATTTTCATAGTATTTTCCTCAGCAGATTCTTACATAAAAGTAACTTCTTCCCATCCATATGTACCAGTTTAAGAGGTTGGTTGAAGTAAAACTGTTGTATGCATCTTTTTGTGTAGATGAATGAAAATGTCTTAAGGTTGTCTTTTTTCAGATATTCCAAACACATCAGTAGATTACAAAATTTACTCAATACACAAAGCTAGCAGGGGCAGGGCTGGATGGGGGCAGTTTGGTGGGATCTTTTCTTGGAGACTTTGACTCAAGCTAAGAGTAAGAAATAGGTACAGCTGCTGAGCTCTTGAAGAAAGTGTTCAGAGTTGCCTTGAAAGCAATTTGTCAAAAAAGAATTAAACTTGTGTTTGTAGGGTACTGAAAGTAGTGTTCCTGTCTTCTGCATGGTGGTTTTTTTTTGGTTCCCAAAGCCAATATTTTACAGATGACTTAAAGAACTGGAAAATAAGTGTGGCCTGAGACTTGGAGCATATGTAGGGTCTGTAGTATTGAAGTCTACTTTTACATCCTATTTCCTAGTACATTCAGCACACCAGTCTAAAAAGAAAGTTCAACATCATTCTGTAATGGCTGTGTCATACCTGGGCCATGTCTCTTCAGATTAAGGAAGTATTCCTCATTTTTCATGTTTCTATGATGATTTTGAATTTACTGAACAATTTCAATATAATTTGAAACTTTAAAAGATGATGACTTCCATGCATTCCTATAGAAGATGATAGTGACTTTTATTTATTGAAGGCAGTTGGGTATTCTCTGTCAGATTTTTAGTCTTATTTTTTTATCCTAAGCTCGTAAAAACTGTGTGGTACAACTGTGGTAGGTAGGTTTTATGGTTAAGTTACTAGACATATGGATGCACCTATTGAATGAAGAATGTTTGCAGTATGTTTTCAGGACTTGATGGCCTTGAAAGTAGTGTGATGTCTGTCAGCTTGACAAGTGGTTATTTTTGCACAATACCTGAGTGTCCAGAATGATTTCTTGTAAAGGGGGGGGAGAGGTGTGTGAACTTTGAAGATTTCTGGTTGAACATTCATAAGAATTCAGTATTTGCCTTGACAACTTGTTTCATCTCTAGGTCCTGAAAGAGTTTCGCAAGGGGTAGTAAAAACTGCTTTGTAAGTGTAAGATAAATAGTTAAATTAGATAAATAGTTAAAAGATAAATAGTTGGTCACTGGATTTAGCCCTTATGTCTTAATACTCCAGAGTCTAGAAAACATAAATTAAGAGTAAAGATTTAAAATTCTTTCATAGTTACCTAAACATACTAGAATGCTACAGTGCAAACAGTTGTTTCATTTTTAAAACAGAAAATACTTAATTGTCTTCATTACTTTTCCAAAGGAAAGGATAAACAAATCACTAACAGGATTCTGGGCTACCTATTTGTTGGCCATGCATTGCTGCTTCCTCTTGTACGTAATTTGGGAGAGATTAACTCCTTGTTACTGATCCGCTTTTATCCAAGTTGCTCCACAACTTGAAAAAAAAATCTTGCTTGAGAACCAACACAGCAGCTGTGCATGATTTTTTTTAATGCTATGAGGATGAAAGGTCTGATACTGTTTTGAAAATAACTAGACCAATTCTTGTATTCTAAAATATTAATACTAATTTAATGACAAAATTTTAATGTGTAATTATAGGGGTTAATAGTAATAATGGTGGAATTTGCAGTGGTTTTTTTTTTTGCTTACTGTAAAATTTTTCAATGTGGCACGCTTCTGTGTGTTTGAGAAAACTTGTATCTAAAAGTAGATAGTTAAGTTGTGCAACTGAAATTAAAAACCTGTTGATTTAAGGATATCATAACTGTCAAACAGGTCACAAACACAAGGCAGACAGGGATGAATACAAGATTGGAATATCCTACCTGGAAGAAGTTAAATTATTTCGAGGTATGGGAAAAGGAACAATATAAGCAAACAGAAGCATCTTAAAGATGTTGAAAAATATTTTGTTTTAGGACCTATATTCAAGTTCTGTTTACAATGATAAATAATGTATCAGTTTATTTTTAATGTTATGTTAGTGAAGAAATAACGCTTTGATTTCTTACATAATGCTTGTGAAACTTGGGTATAAGGGAGTATTTAGTGGAGGATGGAGTTCTGCTAGAGCTGTGAAGCAGTCTGTTCAGAAATTGTCCTGAGTTTACAGAAGAAGAGTTAGGAAGGAGAATGAGGGCTTATTGTCTGAGGCAGGTATATAGCAAACTGGAATCCTCAGCTGCCTGCTATAGGATTATTTTAGCTGTCCTTGATGTTTTGAAATGGGAAGATAGCTAACGATTAAGGCTACTACTTGGTTCAAATTGTAGTAGCTTTACCATAACAAAGAAAGAGCAAGACTTTTTTTAAAGGTAGTAAATTTGCTTCATTTTACAGTGTTAAAACCATTCTCTTCACTTGGAGAATATGCTCCAAACTAACTTGTTTGTATCCTAGATGCTAGAAAAACTGTGTCTTCAACATGTGTATCTAATTCAAATATGTAACCATCTGCAGTAGGACAAAGTTGTAGGCCAAGGGGTTTTTAGGCTTGTAGGCCAAGCTTTTTTTTTTTTCCTGAGAGTTGAGTAACTATCACTTGGGTATTCTTCCTGCAGATTTGCTTGGAATTTTGTTTTGGGAAGTAAGAAGAAAGGGAATATAGAAAATACTATTCCAGTCTTTCATACGTTAAATCTTTTCACATGTAGACACTAATCTCCGCTATTAAGTGTGTAAAACCACGTGTGTTTGGCTTGGAAGTGAAAATAGCAGAGGCTAAAGGCTTCTTTGTCCATATGAATAAACATTGTGATTTTTTTGAAGAAACTTACAAGAAGAGTAGATATACTAAGGAATACACTGTTAACACATCTTCTTAACAAAGGTCTCTTATATGTATCGATTGGCTAGGATGTAGAAATTAGATCTGGAAATCTCAGTTTATTACCATTTGATACTTCTCTGGCTTGCACAAAGTGATCTGGATTTCTTAGTGGTCAAAAGACTAAATTTTTCTACATGTGCAAAGCTTTGTGGTTTTACTTCTAAAAGTACATTTTTAACTAGGAAAGGCATTAAAAAGTACAGATCTTGATGTACAAAGCATTATATAAGGAAATTGCATTTGTTATAAATTATAAATATGAATTGATAAAGTGTACTTGCAGAGAACTTGATGCGGTGATTGTGATTTCCATAGTCTCCTCAATTTTTTTTGCATTCTTTATTGCTACTGACTACTGAGTATTACTTAGCATTAGTAAAATACATCATATGTAATCCATGGTGCATTGGTGAATTAGATTTTTCTTGCTTGCTAACACCACCCACTGTCTTTTCATAACCAGGCTGTTACCAGCAGAAGCACCCCTGAGTTCTGAATCCTGGACTTGCTTTCAAGAACTTGAAACAAAGGACTTCTTTCTAGTTTGGGCATGGCTAATCGAGGAGCAACAAGACCCAATGGGCCAAATGCTGGAAATAAAATTTGCCAATTCAAATTAGTACTTCTAGGAGAGTCTGCAGTTGGTAAATCAAGTTTGGTGCTTCGTTTTGTAAAAGGACAGTTTCATGAGTTTCAAGAAAGTACAATTGGAGGTGAGAAAATTTACCCTTTTTATTTATTTCACATTGAATTTATATTCTTGGCATTGACAACCTTGAATGTAATGGCACTTTGAGAATGGGTCATTGACAGCAAGGATCAAATCTGAGCCCTACATCTCTCTATTTGAGAACTGTAACTTAGTAAGATGAAAACTAGTTGACACGAGGCTGTAGGAAACATGCCTGTCAAAGTGGAGAAAGTAAACATGCTTGAACTGCATAGTTTTGAGAAGTGGACTTCATGTTGAATTTTGTTTGTAGGTGTGTATGTGGCTCTTTTATTCATGCTGTATGCATTTTTTTGAAAAGGTTGTGGTGGTATTTATGCAGCCTGGCTCTGCTTTTGAATTGGGAGAACTTGCTATATGTCTGCATGCACTTCCTTTGTCATTAATCATGAGATTTAGTATACTATTTTTATGTTTTGTGACATAAGAAAAACTTAGTGTTGACTGTAAGAAGTCAAAAAAAAATTCAGTTTAACTATGACACATTTTCATTTTCCCCTCCCTTTTTCTTCTGCCAGCTTGCGTATTGAAATTGTTTGTGCTTACTGAGCTTCCTTGAATAAACTTAAACACGTTCTTAAAACAGTATAATGGCATACAGACTAAAACAAGATATGGATTGATCAGTATTGTCCTGTAGCCCCTCCTGCTGCTTGCATGAATCAGGTTGTTTCACTATATTTATGGCAAGCCCTTCCAGTCATCCATGTCTTTGCATATGAACAGTTGACAAAATGTAAAAATCTACTAAGCTTACAAAAGTGAAGATAAGCTAAGTCTCACTACATCACCTTTTTACCCTGTTTCTAGGTGTTAGATGTATTTATTTTGTATATCTGTCAGCATAAATGGAGAACCACTTTTTCCTCCTTTAACACCTTACTAATGCTCATTTTTGTCTTTGTACTTACTGTAATGGTTTTGGGATAGGTGTTAGTGTCGTAGATTTATGTATTATTACATATGTTACGTGATAATATAGAGAACATTCCCAGTGATACATTGACAAGCTAATTCACTATTATCTGCTTTTTTAAAATGAAAAAATAAACAACACTAAATTCAGTGAAATTCATTGTTAAAGTTCAGTAATGTTTAACTTATTTAACCTCCTTTTTGTTTTCTCTTGTTTCAGAGTCTTGGTAGAATTAGAGAGAACACATTCTATTTAACTGTTTAAAAGCAATACAAAGGTTAAAGAAGACTTAACTCCAAGCTGAAATATGTGCATGTTAGTGTAATTTTATATTAACTTGTTCCTCTTCTGCGCTAAACAGAAGCAAGGAAATGCTGTATAATACAGCTGAGAAATATTAAGTGCATCAACATTGGGATTCTGAAAGTTTTCTGTAGAGAAAGCTGTGCAACTGTAGCCAGTATTTGCTTTAGGCGTAGTTTTCTTTGTATACAGAAGGGGCTTTTAACAAAGGGAGGATTATGTGCATTGAGAGTCTGAATAAGAACTCCTGAAAGAGTGCAGTTCAAGGCAGACATGTTGGACGGTGGTCATGTTTGATAACTGGACTTCTCCACTTCAGACTAGTGCAGCAGTGCCTGTTAGTTGCTTAAGATAAAAGTATTGATGTTAATTATCTTGAAAGTCTATCATCCTTAACATGGTTGATTATCAATTAAGTATGGCCTTGCAATACAGAAGAAAGGTACCTTGTTTACTGAAATTAAATTTTTTTTTGTGGCGGTTGAAAGCTTCCTTTCAACAAAAGCAAGAGGGTGGCCCAGAATAAAACCGTTGTTTTAGAATCATAGAATCATAGAATATCCTGAGTTGGAAGGGACCCTTAATTCTCTTCCTGAATATATCCCTTCATTTATGGAGTGTAAGTACATTCTTATGTTGAAGAGAATATCTGCAAGAATGTCAAACTTCACTCATTTAGTATTCCTGTCTCTGTCTTGGAGAAATATAACCTTAAGCTGGTTGAGGAGGAAACCCTTAGTATAGTGCAGAGTGTTTTGTGTTTTTTTGGTCTGTCTTCTTGTTCTAGGCTGCTTGGGGAGCTACCAAGCGGAGCCTGTTTTACCAGTGCTTGGATATTTAGCCCTTAGAAACTTAGTGATTTAACATTGGAACATCAAAACCTTTCCCTTCTACAACCTGCTTGCTCATCTCCAGTGGATGCTAATACCCCTGAAGCAAGAACATCTGACCACTGACATGTCAGCTTTGCTATGGTAGTTACTGTGTCCTTTGTGGAGCAAGGTTGACTTGCTTTTGTTTTACTGTAATAAGTTAGTCAAAACTTGCAGCAGTTCAGGAGTGGTTCATAGGCTACAATGTCTTGGAATAATTAGGACAGGCTAACATCTGTTGGTCTGTGCCACTTCAGGCATTTGGTTTAAACTGAGTTTGGTCACTGATGAATCCCCCATTCGGCCAACTGGGGGGCTTCCCTTAGTGTTTTGTTGAGATACTGGCTTAATTTTGTTAATGTGGTTTCTGTAGCATGTGTGTAGTCACCCTTGTATTTGTAATATGTAACTGTAATCTGAATGAAAAACACTGCTAGGAGTAACTGCTTGAGGAGTTGGTATCAATCATATAGTGTTTTCTGTAAATAGAAGATCATTATTTAGGGGCAACGATAGATTCAGCTTTTAGGTATGCAGATATATTCAGCTGTAGTGGCAATGGATGTAAGTTTCCCTGAAACTGAAGGCTGTGAAAATTGTGCTTTGAAAGCAGTTCTTGAGGTGGCTCGGTGAAAAATGCACCTGTATGGCTGCTTTACGAACAAGGACTTCTGAGAAGTGATTTGTTTCCACAATCATTAGCAAAGGTGGATTTGCCAGGAGCTGCAAATCAAGGCTTTAACATGCTATTCAAATAATGTAAATGGAGTGTAGAACTGTAAATATCTGAGCTGTTGGAGTATATCATGAAGGAGTGCTGTCTGTTGTATCAAGATGAAATATAACTAGTAGATATGAGAGAAGTTGTGGTTACTCAGATTCACTATTAGAAAAAAAATCTTTCCAATTATTGCTTTCTTATGTCTTTAATGTGAAGAAAGACTGGTTGTTTAAGGAACTGTTCTCTGTTGATCAGTTCCAATCTACTAGCTTCAGACCTGTTATATTTTAATAATAGGCTTGAACTGTCAAGGAAATCATGCCTGATGCATCTCTGTGAGTAATATAATTTTATATGAATATGTAGATAGAAGCAGGTTTCTGGTTTCAGCACCTCTATCTTTTTTGTAGCTGCTTTTCTAACACAGACTGTGTGTCTTGATGATACAACGGTAAAATTTGAAATCTGGGATACAGCTGGGCAAGAGCGGTATCACAGTTTAGCACCCATGTACTACAGAGGAGCACAAGCAGCTATAGTTGTATACGACATTACAAATGAGGTAAGTACAATATAAAGAGGTATGAGAGGGATCTGGAAGTTCAGTGGTCTTTAGTTTGTCTTTCCTTGTTTGTTTTTTTTAACTGACTTGTCTGTATCAGTTGATCATGTAATGTTGGGCTATGTAATGTTAAATTGTGTCTGGAAATTTTTCTTGCCAAAAGACCATTTCTAGCATTTTTAAATTAAAAAAAATCGCTTGCAGAGGTTTTTTAAACCCACTTTTACATCATTTCATCTGACTCAAACTGTTACACTCACCACAATGCTAGTGACAATTTATTTGTGATGGTGGAAAAAGTTTTAATGTATTATTCTGGCAAGTAATATGTAAGGATTGGAAAGGCAGCACAAACCATTGAGACCATAACCTCACATTATTTGATTTCTTTTTATCTGAACTTAGATCAGATACGCTTCATTTGTTTTTGGTAAAAAGAGACTTAAAAAAAAAAATAAAAAATGAAACCTTCAAAAACCTGGCATCCTTATGTTGTAGTAGCCAGTGCTTATTAGTTAGAAAATGTTTGAGACTCTTCAAATATATTCATAAATTTGATTCTTTCAGAGAATAAATTAAAATTCCTATTTTCTGGCTTTCCTTACTTGGGCTACATAAATCTTCCTATCTTTACTTACTTTTTCAGCATTGTCCCATCTAAGCATATTTGAGAACTAAGCTAGGAATGTATCTGTTTAAAAAAAAAAAAAAGTGTTAGACTGGCAAACTCCAATTTGCCAAATTTGGACAAAGGTGGTAGCCTTGCATCCATTGGCATTTCGCTGGAAGTAGAGATAACAGATTAGGATAATGGGTGAGTACAAAAGGATGATAATACTCAAGTTACATCATTTTGCAATCATTTACAGGAGTCCTTTGCCAGAGCGAAAAATTGGGTCAAGGAACTTCAGCGACAAGCGAGTCCTAACATTGTAATAGCTTTAGCAGGAAACAAAGCTGATCTAGCTAACAAAAGAGCTGTGGATTTTCAGGTATGTATGTAACTTCTGTTTATAGAAATAGCATTTTGTTGGAGTGGAAAGTAAATAAGTCTACTGAGAAGCTTATTTGCATAGGCTAGCTAGTTGTTACAGAGGTCATGCTGTTAAATATAAGCATCAGCTGAGACTAATTGAATTCTACATGCTATTGGAAAGTCTATTTCTGTATGAGTGATATGTACCAGTAGACTTCTTCTGAATAAGTAAAGTTTAATTTTTGAGGAATAACTAATTTATCTACATATCTTTAAGGGATAGTTGAATTTCTATTCTCCTGCCTTCTATCTAAAATCACCAGTAACTAGAGTGTCAATGGATGAGATTAGGAACAAACTCCTATATGCAAACCAATTCTCTCTGGCTTGTCAGCAGGGGAATTTTGATTATTGTATGATACAAAGGTGATTGACACACTTAACTTGTTTAAGGCGTATCGTTGAAGCAGTGTTTCAACTTCTAATTGTGCTTTCCATGGTATTTTTTTTTGTTATAGCTGTGCTCTCTTCCATATTTGTTTTCTACAAAGTTTAACTAAGCCATCAGGAAATGGCTTCCAAAGCAAATAAAAACTCACTAGAGATGTTCTGTTTTATTCATGGCTGGGTGAATTTGAACCAATTTTCTTAAGATCATATTTTTTAGTCATTAATTCTCTTACTGTTTTAATCCTTATTTGGTGTCATTGTGTGAGATACTGCTGTGTACAGTAATGAATCCTTTTGTAACTTTAGAATTATTATTAATGAAGATTAGCAGTAATTTTAGTTTTGTTTTTTTTTTGGCCAGAGTTTAACATCTAGGTTTTCTAATTTTATGCTTCCATGTCAATTGTACCATAAGACAGAATCATGGAAAAAATCAGTGAAAAATTGTGGTATGAAACAAATCATATACGTGTACAGTCCAAAAAAAATTAATCAAATTTAGTTACCAACATAGAACTACCTTTACTGTTTTTTGTTCTTACAGTTGCATTCTTAATGTTTTTTGAATGTTAGGGTTTTTTTGTTAATATGGATTCATCGTCTTCTCATGGGCTTGATAGCCTTTTCTAACTGCATGACACAATGCAGATTTTTAGGTATTGGTCGATGTGTTACTTCAGATACAGCTACTTGGGTCTTAGCAGATTTTACTTAATTGAATATAGAAGCCTGCAGATGTTTTTTTTTTTTTTTTCTTCATAGGCATTCTAGTTTGGCTTTTTACAGATATCCTGATGAATTCAAAGGCAATTACATAATGAAAAGACGCTAGGGATTCATAGTTGAACTGGCTAACAGGAAGTGGCAAAAATAGGGAACTGAAGTACAGAGTGAGTAGATGAAAATCAGACTAGAGAAAGATAACGTGGCAAGACACTTGACATTTCAAACTTGTTTTATTATAGTGAATTTCTGTCAGGTTAATGAAACTGTTCTGATCAATCTGCCTCAGCTGAAAGATTCAAGATGCTTCAGAAACTATGTTTTTTCTAGGGGTGATAACTGACTTCTTCACATTTGATGGCCCATCTTAGAGCTTATTCATTCTTGCTATCACAGCTAGTTTCTTGAATCAGGGCTGTCTTTTTAATAAATACTGCTAGTATTATGTTTTGTGATGGTTTAGTCCGGGATATTTTTAAGACAAGTAGGGTTTTTTAAGATTGCATTTCTAAATGCTTAACTGCTTGATGGAGTCATAACTTCTTCGTAGCTAATGAATAAATTTGTCGTGTTTCAACAAACCTTCTTTCAAAATGGAATAGAAATTGTCCCTTATTAGAAGTAAAAGTAAAGTGTAATAACTGAGTTTTGTGTTTCGTTTTTAAAATTAACTAATGCATTCTTATGCATTCTTTCTACATCCACTGATAAGGAAGTTGTGGTGAGCTGGGGGTCAGCCTTTTCTCGCAAATAACTAGTGATAGGACAAGAGGGAATGTATTCAAGCTACACTGGGGGGAGGGGAGGGGTGTGCAGGCTGGAGATTAGGATAAATTTCTTCTCAGAGAGAGAGAGGTTAGGCATTGGAACAGGTTTCCCAGGGAGGTGGTGGTGTCACTGTCCCTTGGGGTTTTTAAAGAAAGGGACGTGGTTTATGGTTTAGTGGGTAATATTGGTGGCAGGGGGACAGTTGGACCAGGATCTTGGAGGTCTTTTCCAAACTTTATTATTCTATGATTCTTAATTTTATCTTTCAGGAAGCACAGGCTTATGCAGATGACAACAGTTTATTGTTCATGGAGACATCTGCCAAAACATCTATGAACGTAAATGAAATATTTATGGCAATTGGTGAGTTTATGAACATACTGGGAATTGTTTTCTTGAGATTTGTATACTCACAAGCTCCTTCAGTCATCCATGTAAATCTTTTTCTGTGTTACTGAAATTTCCTTAGTCCCCTTCAGCTCCTTTATGATGCTGACAAGTCAGAAAAATTTACTTGAAGCATGTTTGCAGAGGTCTTCTGTCAAGCACCTAAACATTTGGATTAACTTGTAATAGCTAAGCAATGTTACAATAACTTTAATTCTGTCAGCAAGATTCATATAACTGTCTTGACTCCACAATTGATGGTACTGCTTCAAATTTGAGCAAAATTAAGCTGTAGTTGCAACTGCAGACAAAAAAGAAAGCCAAGTATGCCTTTCTCGTGGTATACTTAACCACTGAAAGTTTCAAATACTTCATCTTAATCATAAAATGTACCTAGGATTTGTTTATCAAATTAGTATAGGAATGTAAGAGCAAATATATAAATGTGCCTTGTAATGTTACAGTTTGTGCAGCTGCCTTGTGAAGGACTGGAACTTAGAGTAACATACCTCTTATGAGACAGTGATAATTGAATCTGGAAGCTGGAATCTAATGCTGCTGTGTTGTGAAGGCATTTTTCTACTAATGCCATGTCTGCATACTGTCTCTGCAGCTTAATATCACATGAACTTTTGTGTTCTGTCAACTGAGTTTATCTCACTTGATATGCTAACTTTATTCTTGCTGCCTATTCTTATAGTTGTATTTCATTCGTTTTAGGAAAAAGTTGTTCTTTAAAAAGCTGGCCGCAGCCAAATTATAGAACAGGGATGGTGATTGGGTCCTGATAACATGGGCAAAATAGCCCCATTTAAGTCCTCTTAAGTAAAACTTAGCAATTTTCTGACAGAAAGCTAGAAAGGCCTGCTGCTCATAAGGGTAGTGCTTGTCAGTGATATTTTTCATGACTGATCGGGAAGGTGCACTTGAGCTACAAGGACAGAAAAGAAGTTGGCACAGTCAACTGACTCCTAAGAACAGAAGATAGGGTAGAGCTTGGGGGGGGGGGCGCGTATCAGGGGAAGAGAGAACATAACTTGGTCTAGTGCTGAGGATTACTTCATACGTTGTAAGCAATACTTACTCTGTCTAGTTAGCTGGGCAGTAGGTTGACCAATTTCTGTCTGTTTTACCCCTTTTCAGTCTTTCTGTATCTTTTAGCCCTAACATCCTGATCTTAAAGCAAGAGTCATTGTTTACTGGCATTGCATACCTGGGCAAATACTTTTTACTGCTCAAGGTACTAAAGCATTTCACTTCTAAATCTCAGATAAGGTAGTTAATCATTAAGAAGTTAAGTGTCTTAACTTCTTTTATTACCAAAATGCTGAATCAAATCAGATTTTATAGTGATTATATTGATATGCTTATAGAGTAATAAAGTGCTGATTATTTGTGTACTCAAGTGATTTAACATCAGAACAATCTCAGTTTTACCTATTATTTCTTGTTGATTTTATAGCAAAAAAATTGCCAAAGAATGAACCACAGAGTACAGGAGCCAACTCTGCCCGAGGAAGAGGAGTAGACCTTACTGAACCCACACAACAACCCAAGAGTCAATGTTGTAGTAACTAAAACATCAATTGCTCTAAACTGTTCTGAATATTCTTCTGCTTCCTAACTGTTAATAACCATGGAATTGGAGTGCTTAACCTGGCCCAATACAGCTTCCAAACAGCGAAGAGACTTACAATAATAGTCAAGTTTATGATACAGAATTTCCTTTTGACCTAAAATTTTAACATGCATGTATCTGCCACTGTCTGTAATGTTTCAGCAGTAGAGGAGTGATGGAAGCGGAATAAACTTCCTTCAGTTGAAAGGTTTTAAAAATCACTCACCAGTAGGGATATAGAAGAACTACTTTCGATGGACCTAATTGGCCAGTTCCTGTAGCTTCAATACTGATTACTGTTAAAATGAATAGAATTTGATCTTTTCATAATTCTCAATTGTGCTTTAAAACAGTTTTAGAAACAGGGTCTAAAAATTAAACTTATTCACAGTATTGATGCAACCAGTTGTTTCTGCAGGTATCTACTGTTTAGTTATACATTCCATAGTTTAATAATTTAATTACAAATACTTGCATTAACAATTTTAAGAACCCTATGCTTGCAGGAAAGTGGAGTTTTAGTTGGTACACTGTATGTAAATTATATCAACCCAGTTAGTTGTCTAAAGCGAATAGTGATAAATCAAGTTTAACTTCATTTCTAATCTGTTCAGAAGGTACAAACCAGTAAATTCAACTTTGCAACATAGGATTTTTTTTCCTTTGCAAACTGTAAAGAGCTCTTCAAGTAAAACCACAACAAACTTGGTGTCTGTGACTTCTTTCTTGTTTTGATCATTGCTGGCCATTACAGTTTGTTTTTCCCCTAAGGAAAAAATAGTGCACTAACAATTATGGACATTCAACTTGATTTTGAATTTGGATATTAATGTACTGTAAATAGGTACTCTGCATTGTAGTCTACATTTGTTTAATACTTTCTGTAATATTTAAGAGTTGCTTAAAGGTATACAGAATGTACAGTTACTTAAAGCTAACTTTTCCTCTCTAATCAAAGGGGGTTCTAAGTTCTTCCTTTATGGCTAGAACAGTAATAAATGATGCTCCTGTATCTGTAACATAAGTACTGCTGTCTGTCAGTAATGAATTTTGCAACTTTGTTTTCCAAAGTACATTTTATTTTGATCTGTCCAGTATATTGCACTAATTCTTTTAGTTATTTTCATTATATGAAATCTACCAAGTGTGTCAGAAGAGATGAATTAGTCTATTTAAATGTTGAACTGATAGCAGAAACTTACTTGTGCAGATTTTAAATTTGCAGTAATCTGGGTTTAGCAAGGAAAATGACAGTTCACCAGTGTTTAGTTTTATATTGAGGTGCTCAGGTTTGAATAAAGTGGTTAAAAAAGAAATTGTGATTACTCTCTTTTACCGTGAATTTCAGAAGTTTTTATTGCATTCATAGAGTTTGAGAGATGTATGATTAACTTCCCTGGTCAGCAGTTAAGATGATTTTGTGTAACTTCGTGGCTCAGCTAAATGTAAGCTTGTGCTGTATGTACTGTGGAACTCCACTTACCGTATGATAAATTTTCAAACGTTGAGGTAGTTAGGTATCTTATCACATCCACTTAGAAGTACAATCAGAATAGTAATATTATCTCTTGAACCTGCAGCTAATGCAGTCTTTACCAGTTGTTCACTGATGTAGCTTGCTGCTTTCTCATAGAGCCTCTCAGAGGCGACCCAGCCTCTTCCTGCAGCTTGTGATTCACAATCAGACAGGTACATTTTTGTGTCCTGTTCAAAATCTGTTGATGCTTTACAATCCACTGGCAACGTGGTCTTCAACAGTTGCTGGCTGGTATAACTTGCAGGTTCATCACAGAGTATCTTGGAGTCCATTTTTTCTGCCAGGTGTGGGCGTGAGTCATAATTAGATAGGTGTGCTTCTATATCTTTCTGAGGCTCTTCCATGTCTGTAGATCCTATTGTCAGTGCATTCTTTTGCAGCTGTTTATGGATGTGACTTGAACTGGTTGCACAAAAAGTGTCAGTGTCTGTTTCTTCTTGAGCTGCGTTCTGTGACTGTGGCTGAAAACTCTTATATTGACAAATTTTTCTGTCCTCTGACTGTGTCAGTTCTTCAGAGTCACCTCGTGTAATATCAGACTGTTTTATCCCTCTGTTCAGTTGACCTTTTTCATCATTACTGAAGAGAGACAGCTCTGGATCAGCTTGTTTTTTGTGGTCATTGGTTTCCTTAGGAACTTTGTCTTCACTTTGCAAATAGCTACTCCTAGAACATTTTGGCTTGCTTTGTGTGAAGTTGCCTTTTGAGCCACTAGGAAAAATATTGGAGTACAGCATCTCTATTCCATCTTGCAGACCATTAGTAGCCTCAGAGTGGTTTAAGTCCTCTTCAGAGAGGGTCATCAAATACTGACATTTATACAGAGAGGCCCCGTTTTGGTGAACATTTTCATACATTCTCAAATAATGAGTGAATGTTGTTAGTGTTACTGCACATACTTGATTGTAATCCAAAACCTCCCAAAGCCCATTAGAAGCTAAAACAAGAAATTGGCAAGTATTATCAATAGGGACAGAGATGCTGTGAGGTACAGGTATAACAGATTTTTTCAGTACTGGATCTCCATGGTGTCCAAGACCCCTTGTAGTTTTAAGGTGACCCTCTACTAATCCATCTGGTTCATTAGTGCTGATGTTTCCACCATTCCGAAGTATGCGTTTTCTCTCACGTACATTAGATGTGCTGTGATCTTCTGAGAGGCAATAACTCTTGCCATTTTTACATAAAACTGCATGTACATTCCCTAAAAGTGAAATAAATACTTTGAGTTATAGCACGCTGTTTTTTGATGCTGTTACATCAATGATTACTATTTTGCTAAGGACTAGGGGAGGGAGGAAAAAAAAAAGCTGAGATTGTTCTATTTCTACAGTCATAGGTAGCAATATGACTATTAATTAATCCAGTTCCGTTTTACAGCAAGGTTTTCTATGGTGTCTTTCTCCCAGTATCCGTAAGGCTATACCAGATCCTTGTTCTTTGACTACAGCTAACCTTCTGCGAGGAATCTGACATTTCATTCAGCCTAAAGTACAGTCTGATGGAAATGTTGTACCTTGATTGGTGTTTAAGCCAGTGTGCATATGGATGATGTCTAGTGCTCTTTCTCAAATACTCTTCTAGGAGATTGTGTGCTCTCTAAATACTTCATCTGAACTAACCCATCAAAAAGGTTCAGGTTATGTTTAGCAATACATAGTTTCTAGTACCTGAAAAATAATTTGGATGTTATTTAGCATTTACAGTTTACTAACATGCCTTAAATCTATTCCTTGCATAGGGAACCTAAGGGAGCAGGAGTTCTTGCAGTTGTCTTAGACTAATTTATTTCCTTTAGCAGGAATAGGTACTTTACCTTTCTCTCAACACTCATGAAATCCAAAGGGTGGGAGTGGGAAAAGTGTTGCAAACCACAACACTGCAGGTGACTAGCCTCATTGGTCTTGAATGCAGAGCATAAAGGAAAGCATCTCTGAAAAGGCAGTATTTGAGATCTCCTGTGGCCTCACTGGGAGGAGACCATTTTTGTGGTGGGGAATTTGTTGGTCTACTCCCATGCCTTGGCGTAAGGGTAAAAATGATGTGTTAAAGAGAACTTGAGTGGGATGGTTGCTTTGCAGATGCTAAGCTGGCTACAGTGTGTTCATTTATATGGTGTAATTAATATTTTCTGACTAGAGTAGGGCACAGATCTACTTCGAAAAGTGTAAGTAGGCAGTGCTTAAACAGTTGCATTCTTTGGGAAGTATTGGTGTTATCTGGTGTAGGGGACAGCTCCAAGTATAGTTCATGTGAAGGCAGATTCTCTAGAAGGTGATTCACAGCATTGAACTGAAGAATATCTTTTTTTATTGATTATATAATATAAATATCTTAAGTTATCTGCAGTGTGAATATATTCTTGTTCTCTCCCCCTTACTGTGATTTCCATGGAGAGCGAGTTGATTGTCTAAAACTTCCTTTGATCCCTCAGAATAAGACCCCCAGCTGAAACCCTAACAAAGGGTGTAATATGTGAAACAGTTTGCAAGGAAGAGTAAAATCTAGTTTGCTTTTGGATGATGCAAGTTCATCTGCAAACCAGAGACAGGGCAGAAAAGTCAACAAGAACCAGCTGACCTATTTATATGGTATGAAATAAAGCAATGCTGCCATCTCCTGCTCTGCATATCTGATCGTTCTCTTCAGTTCCTCATCTGTTTCTGAAGGAACGTGTTTATGCTGCTGTAAGAACACATTCCTGGGGTGAAAAATGAAGCTTATGCAAATCTTTTTTTCTTCAATGTAATGAATCAGGTGGGAAATTAATGTATTAGTTTAAATGAATATATATTTAGAAGTGGTTCAAAAAGGCTTGAAGCATCTCTGATCAATTTAATGCCTTACCTCATTTACAGGGCTTGAGCTTACAGCATCTTTAAATGAGGCCAGCATAAAATTTCACCTGGGAGGGCAGGATGCAGGCAGGTAATTACAACTGGAAAACTTAAGTTGGGAAAATTCTCTAATAATTTTTTTTAACATTCATCCTATGTCTCAAGCTTATTGAAAGAAAAAGGGTGGGGGGAGGGAAGTGTTTTCCTTGGTATGAAAACATGCATTTGTTAAATCTGAAAACATTACAACTTTTGTCTGAGTTGCTGCTGTACTCGGTTAAAGGTAGGATTGCATCTCCTGCAAGAATGTGATCTGGTACTAGATTACAGTTTTATTAACAAGTAACAGTGAAATGCAGGTGACAGCAAAAAATGCTTGTTGAAGGTAGAGAAAGTATGGATATAGCAACAAGTGTTAGGAGAAATGAGGAAAGGGGGGTCAACTGCAGTTACATATTTCAGTGTCAGCGCAGGTTCAAGTTGTTTTATAGCATTCCATAGATTTGTGGAGAATAGCATATATTTGCTATATTTTTTAAATACGGGATCAGTTTTATCCAAATGTGGATTTTTTCACCTCCTGAAGAAAAGAAGCATCTCAAAACATTGTCACTTTCCTGTTAATCTTTGTGGCAATATATAGTGGCGCTTAAGTCTGACTGAAAAGAACAGAAAACATTTTAAGCATGTTCCAGTGACATGAGGAATTTATCAGATCTAGAATAAAGTTCATGATTGCCTGCCCTAAAATGATGAAATCTTAAGCCTCCTATTGACTTTAAATAAATAAAAATTACTACTTTTACACAGATCATTTGCATAATATGCAGCGTTTCCTAATTGTCTTTCATGTTAGTAAATTTACCACCTTAACGCAAATATCGTCTTGAGGGTTCTCATCCAATAAGGTTGGTACTTATTGTCTGATGCTGGTATCAATTACAAGGGAATTTATTGTACCTCCTTCACACTGTCAAGTTAAAGCAATTGCAGCCTTTGTATTTCCAAATCCTTACTGCCAGTAAACCTCTGAATTAGCTTGTTTTTCTCTCTTTATTGGGTGGAGAAAAAAAAATCCAATGTGAGATGTACATACCTATGTTAGCAATGTGCAGTAACCCAGCAACATCCTCAGCTGTCCTGGTTAATGGACTATGTGCTCTGTTTTCAAAGTGTGTTCTTTCTTCTTCATTACCGTCTGTACTTTTGCTGGGGAGTCTTTCTATCAAACAGGTAACAGCTGAGCAGCCGCTCCAGCGAACTTTGGAAACTTCATTCCTTCCTAGTCGTAAAAGTCTGTCCATTCTCCAGAAGGACTTGGCGTATGCTTTGTGAATCCATTCGTAATTATTGGTCTTGTTGGTCTCATCGTTGTCCTGTTTATCAGAAAAAGTCATTTCCTTTTTCCTGTAGTCTGCCTCGATTACTGTGGCAAAAGAATTCAGAATTTGCTGTTCCTCCTCAGTCTTTTTGTAGGAAGAATCTGTTTGAGCAAGCTGATCAAGAAATAAAAGTGGAAGCTCTGCTGCAACCATTTCTGCAGCTGTCACACCATGATAGCCATCGACTAGCCCCAGAAAACACGTATCTGACCTATTTCCGTAGTTGTCCACTACAAAAAATCTGTCTTCCATGTCTCCCTGCCATGTGGAATTTTTATCTTGGCAAACTGATAATGCTTTTATTGAAGAATTTTTTATTTTTTTAAGAATACTAGGACTGGTGTTGAGATCACAATATATTGTAGGAGTGTGATCATCGATAAGGAACTCAAATGAATAATCAATCTTCTGCCTATGTCTTTCAGAATATTTAGGAAGCTTGGTCAATTTTGAAATTAGCTTCTGTCTCTGAGCTAGAAGTGTTTCATTGTCCATCTCTGTTTGTGAGCTATTGTAGCCCAGCAAAGTTAGGGCTTTGTGTTTTTTATTATGGTAAAAAAGATGGTGTGGATATACTGCTTGTTGACATGCTGAGCAAAATACTGAAATACACTCGGCATTTTCATTCTCAGGTGCAATTGTGACCTCCTCCAGATGATCCTCCTCATCTGTGCAAAGTTCAAAATGAGATGGGTTTGATTTGTCTTGTGATTTTTCTTCCATGTCATTCTATAAGAGTTCAATATGCAATGAATTTTCACTCTGATATTAGGTCTTCTTTTCACTTTTTTATAAGCTCTAAATTACATCACTGTGTACTGTGACCCCTGTTTATATATGAAATTACATAAAAGGTGGAAGAACTATGTTTAAAAATTAGTAATACAACAAATTCAAGAACTGAAAAGTTTTGAAATATAAAATGAGTAACAACTTGGATTTATACTTGCTGAGTAGTCAAGTTCTAGGTCAGTTCTTTGTTTCCTCCTTGTGACTTGATGCATAGCCCTGTGCCTTCGCAGTGTTAAAAACTGCAAGTAGTTCTTCATTGGCTTTTCTGTATCTATTCATCACTTTCCAGACACAGCAGTGTAGTGGCTCTGTATTTAATATATATATATGTATATATATTTGAGATTAATATTAAAAAAAAAAACAAACTTCCAATTTTGCATGGGCCAGTAGCATTAGTATATCTCTTTAATCGATCACACTTACTGGCAGCAGTTTTGGTTGTGATGAATTTAGAAGTCAACTGGAAAAAAGATTTTATAAGACAATAAAATATTGTCCACATATATGTAATTTGTTTTTCTCACAAGAGCTAGGCTTAGCAATGTTAATGTTCTTTTAATGTGGGATGCTCTTTGAAAGTGTCAGTTTCTACATTAAGAAAGCATAAGGAAGAGCAAAAATATCAAGTGGGCCAAGCAGTGTTTGAGCTTTTAGATCTCTGGGTAACACACCTGCTCCTGGAGTTTGGTTATTTAGTTCAGTATTTACAGATGGAAAAACAATAGTAAAAAAATGTACTTGTTATAGGGTTTATCATAATCTCTTTGTAGATTTCTGACTTTGTTAGGCTTTGTAAACTCCTGCTAATCCACCACCAGGACGAACAGCGGTAGTTCAGTGGTAGTGATTTCTGACAGCCGCATTGAAGTGTGGCAAGTCCATCCTGTTTTGACCTTGTCCATTTTCTGAGACTCTGTCTTTAAACTTGATACAGACACACCTTAAAGCAGTTCCTCTGCAACTGTTGCCTCTTCGAGGACTTCAGCTGGCAAGGACACTTACTTCTTTCTCACTCCTTCTGTCCATTACCTGTGGGCTTTCAGAATCTTAAAGAATCCAAATACCTGTGAGCAGCTGAGGTAGAACAATATAAAATTATAAAGAGGAAAATCTCTTCTGTATAGAGTGATGCCTGCTGAAGTGTTAGTAGAGCTATTTAAAAACAACAAAAAACACAACTTTTGATGCCATCCTTTACATTGTCCTTACTGAGGTGGACTTGCAAGCAGCTACAGCTCTCAATCTGATGTACGACCAGTTTAGAGGAAAGTCCTTCTCTCAACTAGAGGTGAGCATCAGAAATCCTCCAGATGTGCTGCACCATTCAGTGGCGCAAAATAAGTAGGTGTATGGTTGAACTATCAGCAGAAGACAAGCTTGCACAGCTTGTCTCTCTTCCTTTATTTTGCAGTCTGAATCCGAGCACAAGCCTTTTCACTGCTGTCTTCGTAATGACATGTTCATGTCTGAGAAGAGTTAGGGCTAATATATACAGAAAATCTGGCAAGCTGTTTTCAGTCAGCCTTTTAAATATGAACCCATTTTACATATGGTGTATATAAAAGCCCTTAGAATTACAGCCAGGAAGTTGAAAGTTTTCAACAAAATGTTAATTTGGCCTCAGGAAACTTAATTCTTAACACTTGCACACTCTGTAGATGTGTATATATTTGTAAGTGGGTGTAAGTGTTAATAAATCATTATTTTGGAGGACAAAAATGGTCCTAGTTTATTACAACTTGTAAATAACCAGGGTGATGTATATAATAATTCATGTAGAATAACAAGATATGCTACAGCTCTTCAGTTGAAATCGTTTTGCTCATAATTGTTAAAAGGACAGCCTTGATGTTAGATTTGTGTATAGTATGCATTCATTGTTTGTGCATACTTCATATATTTTACAAGCTGAAAACATGGTAAAAATGAAATTAAAAAAAAAAATCCCTTTGTTAATTTTTTATGAATTGAAAGATTAGTTTGTATTTCCTTCTCTCCTTGCATCTCCCTCACCAGGAACAAATAAAGACTTGCAAGTGTTTTGCTGTAGGGTTAAAGGATAACAGTGAGATATTGCCATCACAATATAAGAAGCCAAAGCTCTCAGAAAGGGAAAGCGAAAATGCAGCTTTCTAGCTCACTGCAATTTCCTTGTGCCTATTTAGGGAGCCTAAACCTGGCACTGTTTAATGTTCTGAGTTAAAAATAGAGGTGCAGTGAGGAGAAAAAAAAAAGTTGAAGAATGGGGAGGGAACCACCATTTGAGATTATGTGTGTTTTCAAGGGTAAAGAATCTTATTTACTCCTTGTATCCCAGCAAAGAGCTGTTTGGTCACCTCTCAACCTTGCTCCTATGGAAGGGAGGCTGCCCTGCTGTTCTGCTGTGCCCACCCGCTGCCCTACTTGTGAGAGCAGCACAACAGAGGCAGACCACAGGGCTGTGGGCCAGGGGCTGGTGTGGCTGAGAATACCATTATCTCAGTAAATCTTGTATCTCTGGCACTTGGTACTGCTTGCTGTTCATATAGCAAGGAGGGGTTATTTTCTGTTTCTGCAGTTTGTCTTTACAATATGTTTTTGTTTTGTTTTTTAAGTAGTGAAGATGCCACTCAAGGAGTTTTAACGATCCAGGATTTGATTTGTGGCCAAACAGAAGTCCCACATGCCTTCACCTCCCTCTGACACATGCCATTCCTGTCTCCACCCAGAGCTTGCTTCTTCCTCTCTTACCTTTGTCAGTCAGCAACTAAATTGTACAATCTCAAGTCCAGAATACCTTCCTCCTTGAGCATTGTATTATTATTATTTGCTACATGTTAGTGGTCTTAGAAAACTCACAATTTGAAATGCTGAGAGCAGCACCAGGAAAGGTGCCTGCCTGCCTGAGGGTGACAGGAGGAGACAGAGAAGGGCTGAGTGATGTAAAATGGAGGTCATGGTCTTACTGATCTTCCCATCACAATATTATCAGTTAATAGGCATGAACAGGCTGCACTACTGCAAATTCTTGCTGAACAAGCAAATGCATCATACCTGTATACAGAAAAGGTGACAGGGACTCAGCATTGCTGGCATAGCCCTTTCCTTAGTGTGATGTGCCTCGTGCTGCAGGTTCCTGCCAAGCAGCAGGCATGGGTGGCCACTGCCTTCCACTGTTTTCTAGGAGTGCTGGGCCTCCCAACCCACCTGCAGAGAGGATGTTGCAGAAGGAGCGTGACATCTTCTCCCAGGTGAGTCAGCCTAGGTCAGCATAGCACCTGACTTACTGTATTCCCAGCAGCAACAACACAGCTGCAAGGAAGTCCTGTTGCGAAAGGTGTGGGAAGAGATACAGGTGAACCTGGTGAGTCACGAGCTGTGCCGAGGGCAGTGCCTGCCTCCGGGACTTGGGAACACTCCCAGCACTGGCCTGATAATAGGCAAGGAAGGAGGAACTGATTAATAATTAAAATAATTACGGAATAATTTAAGGTAATTAGCCTCCTCATTTATCTTCCTAAGCGTTGTTCAAAACTGGAATCATGAGATTCCTGGCCCATTGGTTTCATGTCATCTTGAAATCGTCTCTGTCATTAGGTCGTCTTAAACAGAACTGTAATTTGTGACACTGTCCACCTGAAAAGAGGCACAGCTCCTCAACCAAGAAGAAGCACTTGAACTGGGTTACGGCAGCAAAAAAAAAAAAAAAAAAAAGGCAAAGTAAATCTTCCTACATCATAACTATTTTGCCCCTGGTGCCGGTTGCTGAGTCTGTGTGGTGGGGCAGAGGCACTGGTTTGGAACCCATTGAGGGCCTGCGTGGGGTGATCATCTTACAGAAATAAAAGTTTTTTTTTTTCCTCTGTGGCTTTATTTTCTAAATCGATGTGGTATCAAGCGTGTGGGTTGCCGATGGCTTGAGCACAGCTAGGAGGTGTGAGGCTGCTGGGCACCCACCTGCTGCTGCTGGGGCTGTGAAAAACCCTCCCTGTATGATTGAAGTATGCTGAGTGGGGTCCCAGAGAACTGTGGGGATGCAGATGTCAGAGGATGGAGTACAGAAACACTGAGGAGGCACAAGGAAGAGGAGGTAAGTGAGAAACAGGTGATATGTACTATGTCTACGTGAAGCAACGGAGAGCTCTTGCCACCTTGAAACTACACAGTGTAAGGCTGCATGGTGACTGCGGGTGAGTAAACAACATCAGCAAGCAGCTTCTGAACTTATTTCACATGTGCTTTGTGTTGTATTGGTGAAGGCAGTAAAACGCCTCTGCTGCCTGAGTCCAGCCGCCAGCTTCTCACTGGGTTTTGGTCCCCCAAAACTGTGACTGCGGTCATAATGAGCATGCTTGGGGTAAGAAATGAAAAAAATGGCAAATTGCTTTGGCACTTGCAAGACACTTGTGTTGCTACAACAGTCTTGAGTGTTGCAATGACATTTTCTCTTTTTTTTTTTTTTTTTTTTCCTTTAAAAATGGGGTGTGAGATTCTCTGTAACAAAGGCCTCCTGGTAAGGTTTGCCATCTACATTATTAATATTCCATGTAAGCAGCATGGGAAACTAACAAGGTGCTAGAGAGAGCATAAGGAACAAAACTTTTGCGCTCTTAATACTTCCAGTGGTTCATAAAATATTGATAGCAGCTCTGAATGCCTGGTGGCCAAGAGGGAGGCCACTTAACCCACAAGGAATGTGCTAATGAAAGAACATAATGGGATTTTATACTTGGAGAAATTCCCCAGAGGGGGGAAGAGCTCTGCTTTCTCCATTTGCATTGAATGGCATGAATAAAAACAGGTGGGAGAGCAGGAAGAGTCCTGTCTTGAACAAAAGGAGAGGGAGAGAGGTGTGGGGTCGGACACAGAGCCCTGCCTGGGTTGAGAGATGGGGTCGGATGGGCTTGTGGAGCTGGGCACCAGGCAGGGAGGCTGCTCTCAGAGAGGCAGTGTTGTTCAGCATCAGGCTGTTATTAGCTGAGTCACTCGTTGTGTGGCCAAGATAGGCCCCAAAAGCTCCAGATGACAACTGGGTAATAAGCAGACACCAGACACACCCTAAATTGCATTTTAATTTTCCTCTTTTGTTGCATCAAGTGCAACTGCCTCCTTTGCTGGAATAATGTGCAGGTTTTTGCATTTAAGCTTGCCTGGTGTTTGGGGTGAATTCAGGCGATGGCAGCAAACCTGGACGTGGTGGCTTCTGGGAGCACCAGCTGCAAACAGCAGCCTCATCGAGGCCACCAGCAGCCTGAGAGAGACCTGAGAAGCACAGGAGCTGGCACGATGTCTCATGAGCTCCTGGCTGGCTGTGGGGCAGATGAGAAGCCTTCCTGGGATCAGAGGCTGCTCACCTGAGCTCGGGAGCCAAGCAGCAGGGCAGGGGGCAGCTGGATTCACCCTCAGTGCTCACTAAGCACCACTTTGAGACTCAGTTCTTGTGCAAACCCAGTGACATGCCCCGAAGGACAGAAACTGAAAGATGTGGCGGGGGCTTTTCAGACAATGCGTTGAGTTTGATTCTAATTTAACATCTTCATAATGCATACTTAATGACGGAAAATGAGCACTGGAGTGATTCTGTTGTGCTCAAATTGAGTTATGCATGCATTACAATGAGAAAATGAATACAAGCTAGCTTGTAAATTCAGCCAAAAGAAAAACTCTGTTTAACTATATGAAGCTGAGAATGTCATCTACAGAGTCATATTTTTCTGCTTTCCTAATGTAGTATAACCTGTAATGGCCAAATTAAATTCACTGAAGCTACCACAAGTCAACACAACCCAAGTTATAGTCGCGAGTTTCTGGCCAGCAAATGAACTATTCCTTGTTTATTCTTGCCAAAAGTGCAAATGTGATATTTTAGCTGTCACTGGAGTAGTTTCAGACAAAGTAAATCCTTGGGATTTGTTTTGTTTTAAATAATAAAATAGCACAAGTTGAAACAAGAACAATGATTTTAAACATGCTAAAAACATAAACATAAAAAAAAAAGTCTTACCTATCTTCAGATTGAGTGATTTCTTTTTAAGTTGTTCCTCCGTGATAGCAAGCAGTACCGCATTTGGAGTGAAATTAGTGTTTATAAATGTTACTATAGTAACTGTATCCGTAGCCACAGGCTGGCAGAGTTACTGTTCTGGCTACCTAGTGAGCAGCAAGGTAAAAAGCAAAGAGAAGAGACTGCATTGTAAGACAGCCACGATCTTGAGGCTGCTAGAGGGAAGTGTTGGAGAAGTGTTTTTTGCCTTTACAATAACCAGTGTGCTGCTTTGTGGTTTTCACATTAGACCTTCATAAACACACCATGAAATGTTTTATTTTAGTGGAAGTAAAAACTTTTCAAGCTCTTAAGGACCTAGAAGAATAAGGTGGAAGAATAAGGTTGTTTGCCTAGAGCACAATCCTGTGAACTCTGCCTGTGCAGTTGCAGACATAAAAAAGCACAGAGTGTCCCTAATAAACATCAGTGGGGTTACTTAGCCGTGTAAAAATAGTAACAGTGTTTTCAGCACTGAAACTTGTAATTCGTTTGTATATAGGTGTGTAAGTGATGTGTGGTTAAATAGCATTAGCTTACCATTTAGAGGTAATTATTCACCTTTAAATAATTTACCTATTTGGGGCTGGTGATTAAAATATACATATATAAAAGTGAGAGAAAGAAAATCGACACAATAGGAGAACAGAATGGCTACAGGAGCTGCCAGCAAAGCCAGGAGCCTGTGCCCGAGATGGGACACCCTAGGAGCCCATACACTGTTGCAGATGAGCTATTCGCTGGTAACATTCGCTGCCGAAGCGGTGTGGTGGGAAAGCTGAAAGTGAAACCAAGTGATTACAGTTTCGTTTTCAGGTCCGGGAGGAAAGTGGCAGCCTCCCCGGCACAAAGCACTGCAAGCGCAGAGGTGCAGGGCATTATTCTTACACCGCGGTTACCGCACGGCGGCTGTCTGCTATTCCAAAGCGTCATCCTGCCGCTTCCACGAATAATACCAAAGAGATCTCTGAGCAAATGTAAAGGAAACTCGATTATCCTATCCCCGTGCCGTTAATTCTCGCGCAGCCGGCGGCTGAGGCAGGGTTGTGCTCCCCGCCGCCTCCCAGGGCAGCGGCTCCTCCACCTTAACAGTCCGTCTTAAGGCAGGGGGATGGCAGCAGCCATCTTACGGGTCACTGTCACAGCTGCTCGGGAGCCCTGCACCGGCCCCAGCCTCCGCCACAGCCTCCCCACAGCCGGGGTCCCCACGGGGAAGGCCGGGGATGGGGTGGGGGCAGGTGCTGTGCCCCCACCCTTCACGTTTTCCTAAAGCAGATGAGGGAAGGGGGTGGCCCACATCAGTCTTTTGTTGATTTAAAAAGCTCAGCCGATAATAATAATGATTTTGAAATCCCCCTTTTCCACAATAAATACCCCAGTGTTTCATTCTGAAAGGGAGCTTGGTGTGTCCTCCAGGTTTTGTTCTTTGTTTTATTTTTTTGTCTTCCCGCATTTAACAAAAACGTCACCTCACCATATAACCTAATGCATGAGAATATCACCAGCAGCTGGGGAAATGGGGGCAAGGGAAGAAGGAGAACACAGGGAAAGCGTTTTCTCACTCCTCCTCTCCCTTATGTACCCCCATATACATCTCTCTTAACTTTGCAGAAGTCCGGAGTCGTTTTTGGCTGCCCTGTGCAAGGCGCCGAGGCCTTGCCGCTGCAGGAGCTCCTCATGCCCTGGGATTCCCCTCACTCTTCATATTGCTGCCTCGGGTTTACACATCAAAGCGCTGCGGATCCCACACGAGCGCCCAACCTCTTCAAGCGCGGTGCCCTCCTATAGAACTGCCATTTGTGGTTTCTCACAGCTCGGCCGCATTTTTACATGTGTGCGGCAGAGCGCAGCTTCCCCCGAGCCGCACATCCACCGGGCGCTGCGCTGGGACCATTTGCTTCAATTTGTGCCCTGGGTTAGAAGGCGACCCCTGCGAGACACCGACTGACTGCTGTCACCACTCGCTCCGGGACGAGGTGAAGGATCCAGCAGCCTCCCCACGAGTTACCCCGCATTTAAATCTGACGTTTTAACACTGCCTCCACCAGAAACCACCTAAAAAACCCCGAGCCGTTCTGGCACCCCCCTGTCCCCCTCACAGCCCGGCTGCCTTCCGCGGGCGCTCAGGGCGCCGCCCGCACCGCTTCGCCCCCCTCACCCGGCGCGGGCGGGCGGGCGGGCGGGAGGCGGGTGCCGGCTCCCCCCCTGCCGGCGGGGCCGGAGCCGCCCGCGGAGCGCCGGGGCCCTCCTCCCGCCTCCCCCCCCGGGGAGCAGCCGGCGGCGGCGGCGCGGCGGAGGGGAGGGCCTAGGGCCGGGCGCAGGGCGCCGGCCGGCCGGACGGGCGGCTGCCGCCGCGCCGCGCCGCGGGCATGGCGGAGCCTGGCGGCGGCGGCGCCGGACCCGGAGCCGGAGCCGGGCCCGGGGCGGCGGGGGGCGGCCCGCAGCAGGGCTCCCCGGCCGCCGGGGGGGTGGCGGCCGCCGCGGGTCCGGCCCGTACCGCCGCCGACAGCCCCGCGGGGCCCGGCTCGGCGCGCACGGCCGGGAAGAAGGCGCAGCTGCGCGCCGCGCCGCGGGCCAAGAAGCTGGAGAAGCTGGGCGTCTACTCCGCCTGCAAGGTACCCGGCCGCGGCGCCCACCCGCCCACGGAGGGTGGGGATTGACGGCGGCGAGGGGAAGGGCCGTGCCGGGGCGAACCGAGCCGAGCCGAGCCGGGCCGGGAGGGGAAGGGGAAGGGGAAGGGGAAGGGAGGGCGGCCCGGTGCTCCCCGCGGAAGTGGCGGCTCCTTTCCCCCCTCCCCGGGGCTCTCCAGCCGCGGGTCGCGGGGATAAACCCTGAGCCTGCCGACGGACGGGGCGCCCCCACCCCCGGTGTCGCCCCCTGCGGTGCCCGCGGCACGGCGGCAGCCCCGGCTGGCAGCAGCCGCCCCGGCGGGGCGCGGCCTCCGGGCTCCGGCAAGCCCCGGCCTCGCCGGTCACGTAGCTGTGACTGCCTGCCTCGCCCTGCCCCGGGCATCCCTCCCTCTGCACGCTCCTGCCCCGGGCATCCCTCCTTTGCCACGCTCCTGGCCTCCACCTGCAGCTCGCCGCCGGGTGGGATGCTCAGGGCTCGCCCCCGGTGGTTTTGGAGGTGGAGGGAGCGTGGTCAGGGCGCCTGCTCCTGCCCTCGGGGGCTGGTGACAGGTGCTGGTGTCGTCCGTGCGTGTCCACGTGCGGGGCAGGGTGCGTGTGGTCAGAGCTCGGGACGCGCTCCTGCTGCTGCTGCTGCCTGGGTGACTCCTGCATGCACGGGGAGACCGACAGGTTCAGGCTGGCAGTGCTGAGTAAAACCAATGCGTTGGAAATAACTGGGCTGTTTGTGAGAAAAGTGGTTTTTATTCCCTCTGCTCCCTTACTTTGGAACCCCCAAAAAGGCACACGTTGGGTCCAAGTTGGAACTTAAAGCTTACAGATGTAAAGAGGCATCCTAGTTTGGGTCCGTAGCCCTTTCTGGTGATGTGAGGAGCTTGAACCGTCTGGTGAAGGCATGTCGCAATGCTGTCATGTGAGGGCAAGTTAAGGAAGCTGCACGCTTCAGTTTCCTTGCTGTTTACAAATGTACAGGCATCTCTGTTTCAGCTTTGTTGCACTTGTGGGATGTGCAAGATTACACAAGTGTCAGGAAGATAAAAGAGCAGCTAGTGCACATGAAGCTGGTGGCTCTTGTTGAAGGCTGGGTGATGAGGTTTGAAGCTTTCCTAGTGCTGATTCCACTTTGCATCCCCAATATTTTATTGCTACCAAGACGTGCTGTTAAATCATACTGGATGTGGGGCATGTGAAGTCTTCACGGATGTGCCTGTGTGTATGAATCACTTTTTTCTTCCCTGTTTAGTTCTTTTTCCTTCCCTTGACATACCTCCAGCTGATCTTCATGAGGGTTGAAGCCTTTTCTTCAGGTGCTTTTCCCCGCAGAGGTGGCCGCGCCATGAAGGAGCACAGGCAGCCTTGTCTCTACAGAACCGCTCTGCTTTTTTGGGGACTTGGCAGTCCCAGACATGGCATGGGTGCTTGGTGGCAGAGAGGTGAGAGCCGTGAGGGAGGGGAGGCAGCCTGCCGCTAGCCCTTCTGTCCCTCCCGCAGGACTCTGGTGGTGGGGCGCAGCGTGGTGACAGCTCGTGCTGCCTGTGCCCTGCTGAGGTGTCCTTGTCGGCCCTCGAGGTCCAGCTCTTCTGCAGGGAGTCCCAGCTGGCTGTGTCCCTTTTGGCACTCCAGTGATGGATGGAGTCAGACATATGGCTGGGGGCACCGCAGGGCTTCATCCTCCTCCCCCGCCGGGAGCAAGACGCAGCCACCGTACTCAGTGCTGCTCCATGTGCAGATTAAAATGCAAAACCAACCTTTTCTACCTGATTTTTCTTAAGTAATTCAGTGGCAGGCAGCATTCTTTCAGGTCTCAAAACATCACCAAGTGGACATCCTTGTAAGCTAATCAAGTGCTGTCTCCTGTGGGGTACGGCGGAAGGATGCAGCTGGGTGGAAGGATGTGCTATACTTCTTCCTGAGCACCTGGCAGGAGCTCCAAAACTACGCTGCTTGGGTCGGAACATTAGCAGTGTGCAAGGAGCTGTAGCAGTGCAGAGAACTTTGAACTTTTTCTTACTCTGGGTTGCGACTTCTGTGCCATTTGTTTTGTGTGTGTGAGTGCGAGAGCTCAAACACTTGCACCGTCTTTGAAGGGGGCTTCTGTTTTCATTCAAGTGGCAGCCATATGTTAATCTTGTGTAGATCCACGTAGAGCTGTATGAGTTGGAGTGCAGAAAATACGTGACGACATCCTGCAGTGCTGATAACTTTTTCCCATATAAAATTCACCGCAAAATCCTACTGCTTCAGCACACAGAACTTATTGGAAACTTAACCTCAGAGATGCTGGGAGTAGTAGAGGCAGAGAGCAGGGATTTGCTAGGGCTGAAGAGCAGAAGTCAGAGGCTGTGTAGACTGCGGGTCCATCTGGTGACAGCAAAAGTATGCTGTGCTGGAGAGGACACTGCTGAGCAGAAAGGGGTGTGAGGCACTGCTCTGCGGTAGGACACCCAGTCCCCAAGAGGGAACACTCTGGTCCTTTTTCAGCCCTCCCTCTGCTTCACCCCTTGGGAAATATGGGCAAAGACGTCTTCAGTGTACACATAGTGTAAGCGGGATGAGAGCTGAGTTTAAGGAGCTCTTGCCCTGGCCTGGGACTAAAGAAATACATGTACTTGTGTTTTTTAATGGTTTGGTTTTGTTTTTCTGGTAGAGAATTGAGGCAGAAGACTTGTCGCTCTGGACCTGCATCACTTGACTGTTTCTCCTATTAAATAAAAAAGGGGTGGAAGGGCAAGAGCAGGCTCTTCTGCTTAAAACAGCCTTTTAAACTCCTGGGTTTGTGTGTGGGGAATGCACGTTCTGAACAATAAGATATATATTAGGAGCTGGCGCAGTTTTCATGATTTTCAGAAGTACACAGTAATGCTGTATTTGTGCAGTGTTTTGTATTTGGCACTTACAGCTGTGTATGTATGAATGGCTGCATACATCGTTTTGGTTTTGTCCAGTGTGAAATTGAGCATTAGGCACATGAGCGTGCCGCACTTCAATATAAAAGCAGCACTGTGTGACTTCATCCTCCATCTTCATTAAATACATTTATGTGTGTAAGTCTTCTAGGCTTTTTTTTTCTCCCTACTGGTTTACAGTATGTGAAAATACAACATAGGGAGTTTTTCTTAAAAATTATGTTGAAATGTGTACTATTTTAGTACGCTAATTTTTCCATAAAATTGCTTGTTTCTAACTGTATGTGTTACAGTAATGCCTGGATGCCTATAAATGTAATTTGAGCCCTGTAGCTTAAGGCATTTGCACAAGTAGTGGCGAATAACACCTCCTCGAAGACCCCATGCTTTAAATAACCAAAACAAACATCATGAGCAGGGCTAGATGAGAAGGTTTGGCTGAGACCCCACGGCAGGTGAATGGCAGAGTCTGAAGTAAAATCTGGGTCTCCCAGGCTGCAGAGCAGCTGCTGACCCTTGGTACAGGCATTTTCCCCCACATCTGATCCAGCAGTGAACCCTGTAGTGTTTTCCTGCTCCCACACATTAAAAATAGTTTGTGGTAAGATTATGTACTGTGGTTTTCATAATTACTTTTTTTTTTTCCCCTGACTTTTATAAGGCAGATTAAGATGAGGCAGACTTGACTGCATTACTTGTCTAAATTCTGTATTGTAGGATTACAGCTCCTTGAAGCTCCACTGAAAATGTATGAATGTTTTCTGGAGAAATTGAGGAGGTATATAGGAGTCATACAGGACATTAAACCTTTCTTATGATCATTTTCATAGTGGGGTGAATCTGTTATGCTATGTATTGCAGGCCTAATTAAGACATCTTTCTTTAAATTAAATAAGAAATCCACCATTAACCTCACAAGGTGGGAATGCGATCCCTGCTTTTAATAACAAATATTATATGGTAGCCTACATCTATTCTGTAGTTGAGAGAAACCTGGGGGTGGGGTGGAGTAGGGGAAATACAATACTTGGATTGACTAACAAAGGAAGAACATGTCCTTTGAGCTGAACATTAAATTGATTTCATATTGTTAAAGACAAATGATCCCTTCCTGGTACATATGAGTAGATCTCCAAGCAGCATCTGACTGCCTGGTTGCTGGGTACTGGGTGTTTGAGTACGAAAAACATGCATTTTAAATTCATCAATGTTTTTGTTATGTTTTGTTTGCTGTTCTTTGTTAAAAGGATCATTTTGAGATTATTGCTTGCAGGAGAAAGCTTTACAGTAGGGTATTTTACTTGGCTTTTTTGTTGGGAGGGAAAGTAATTTTTCTGGAGTAATTACACTTGTTGGAAACAAGACCTGTGGTGCTGTGTGTCTATAATCTGTTGAGTCTGCTTGGCATTGCAGTTATGAGACAGGGCAGACTGTATGGCTTTGAGTTGAAAAGAGCCCAGTACAGCAGCTGTTCTGAAACTCAGCTTTAAGTCTGTTGAGGTCTTTTGCTTTGCAATCAAGTTGGGTTGAAACTTACCTGTTCCTATGCCCATTTCACCACTGGAAAAGGGAAGGAATGGTTTAGGCAGTATAACATTGTAACAATATTTACTTAGCCATTATAATTTAGACCTGAAACCCACTTAAGGGGCATAAATATAAATAAAAATGTATGTTAAAATGTGCTGTTATTACATGGTAGTACCATACATGTAGTACCTGGAAGGTGCCAAAAATTTGATCAAAAATATACCATGCAGTGCAGATTGTATGTAATTTTTGCACTAGTTTTGAGGGGAGACTAGGCATTGGTGTGTAATTGTTGTGTTTGATTACATCACACTCATCAGTTTTATTAAAAAAAAAAAAAAAAAAGCATCCTGTGATCCTTGGACCTGGAAAGATGGCATTTGTGGCTTTGCAGGGTTCAATAAAGCAGAAGTCCCCAGCTTTCTGCAGTGGCTTTATCAAACCTCTGCAGATGTCCCAGAAAACAAGACCCCAAGGACTGGATGTGCTAGTTTAAATGCTTCTTTTCCTTCCTCCCCTCCAAACTGTTTTGAACTTAATTTAAGTTTTTGTGGAGGTGAAGTCATATTTTATTTTCTAATGAAAAGCAGATGACTGACATTTAAAAAAAAAAAAAAAGAAAAGAAAAGAAAGAAAGGAAAAAGCTGAAGATGGCCAAGGAAAGGACTGAATGAACAAAACAAAGACAGTGGAAGACTTGTAACAACTAGGCAATTTAAGCCACTGAGTAATGCACATTGCACATTCAGCACAAAATACTTGCACTATCAACATCGACAATGAAAGCTTAGTTTTGAAGAGGACCTTTTTGGGCTGTGTTTCCCCTTGGTTAACAGAACTTTTGTGCTGATTCTGGTGTTTTATAGAAAGAATTAAAAAAAAAAAAAAGGCCCACCCTTGATAGTTGCTTGAGAAAGGTCTCTAGAATATTACGAACAATACAAATTAACATCTGCTTCAAAAAGATCTGGCAAGCAAGTACTACCGAGGGCTGACAAAAATCTGCCACTGAACACACTGTTTTTATTCTGCTGTGGGTGGGTTGATATTTATTTTTGGCAGTTGAACCGAGCTGTTATCACAATTCATACATCTGTTTGTTTGCATCTTTGCTGTTAATTATTGTGTGACACGAAAGTTTGTGTAGTTACTCACTGTTTATAGCTTTTTAGGCTTGATCGTAAACATTGTGTGGTGAGCTTCTGTGAAATGCTGGTTCCACTCAGAGAAAAATATTCTCTAAATGCTTTTGGCCTAGTTTATTTTATTTTATTTTTTTTGTCATCTTCCACTGTGGTATGATTTAAGGCAATTAATAAGAAGCATTATGTTATGTCAGTAATTTACGAAGCTGAACATTTGTCCAGATGACTGAATGGGAAGAATCAGACCCTGATTCCTTAACCTAATAGTCAGTTATTTTCTTGCTGTTGCTGTTCGAGAACTTTTTTACGATTCTGTCTTGAATTTTCTTTGGCAATAATCTCATTTTCTGACAGTCTCTTCTTGTTTTAACTGCAAAAGCTCTCATGGCAACATTCTCTCTTCTATGAAGCAATTGTGAATAGCTAATTTAGCGTTGTTTTTGTCTAGCTTGAGGTCAAATCATCTTGCAGATGTCCGCAGTCTTCACAACAGGGCAGTCCTTGGTTCATAGGTGCCACTAATCACTGGCTTCTCTTTCTAGTCAACAAACCTTAGTAGGTCCTGTAGGTTTGGATAACAAACAAAAATAAAACTGGCTCAATGCCTGTGAAATTGTAAGAGACAGTTTCTACTGCAAAATAACATTGGGCCTGCTTGACTTCTCTGCCAGTCATATTACTCATAGAAAACATGATAGAAAAATGTAGATAGAAAGATGAAATTCACTGTGAATCCTTCCAGATTGCATTTTCTGAGGCTGTATACATATAAATCTTCCCCAGATTTCCCATGTTTCATATAGAAGTCTCCCTGGTGCTATGCTACAGACCCATGTTGTGGTAGACACCCCCAGCACAGTGGCCTACACCCACACTGTGCGTGGAGACCCGGTGGGCCCAGGGGATGCAGCTGACCCCCTTCCCAAGGGAAGTGTACATGGAAGTGGTTTTGCTGGGAGCTTGCAGGTGGGTTTCTGAGTCATCCTGGTGGTTTTGGCTGCTGAAAACACCACTTGCCCCTTCCAGCATGCCAGACTGCCCCGAATACCGCCTGACCCCGTGGCTGGGAGTCCAGCTGGATAAACACTTCAGCAGAAGAGATGGTAAAAGCATCATGTGGCGCTCAGCAAAATGCAGGCAGCAGTTGTCGCAGTGCTCAGGTTGCTGAATATTGAAATTAGAGTGGAAGAACAATTTACCATCAATCTACGAAGCTGTCAATCATAGGCACTGTCAAGCTGTGATCTTTTCTGCCTCTCTTGGGTGCTTCTTCCGTAGGTGAGATGAGATTTGGAAACATAAAAGGAAAATGAAATAGGTTCCTGAAATAGATTGCATTAAATATATTCAGAATCAGTTTGAAAAAATGACACATTAGTGCTGGATATATTAACACCACATTTTTCCTACTGAGGTTGTTTCTGTCATAAATATTATGCAGCAGTTGGCATACTTTCCTCACAGAGGTCTTGGCACTGCAAATTCATGAGTATCTCATTACCGCCCAGTGCACAGATATCTCTGAATAGCAGAAAAGTATGCTTTTCTTCTAATAGCATTCATATTCTCATTTGAAGATCTAATCAGAACTTTGCCATCAAAATAACAGAACTTATGGATGTGCAGAAAAAAATCTCCCTCCTATAAAGCTGTTCTTTGGATAACTGAAATTGGTACTTTGAACTTCTAAATGATTTGAAATTGGATTACCTGGGTCACCACCTCCCCCTTCATGGTCATCCCTGTTAGCTGTAAACCATTGGTTTGTTTCTCTGTCAGTGACTACATTTTCCATGCTATGTGACAGGTTTCTGTTGGCAAGGTCGCTGTCTTTGGCATTCACTGCTGTTGGTGATGTGGCCAAGCCTTGCTTTGGACAACTTTCTTGACCAGTACAGTTACTGTTTGTTTATTTCAGTGTTTGATTAACTCCACTTGGCTGGACATGTGCTTATTTTTAGTTGCGTGATTTCTTGTTGCAAGTGTAGCTGATAAGGTAGTGATAAACACATTGCCCGTTAGATGGCCTGTTTGTGTTTAAATCATTAAAACTCTCTTGGTGGATCTGTACGTGTTGATAGGACCTGTATGTCTTGATATAAATGTTTGAATGCTTCTTTCATACAGGACCTCCAGTGAAGGCTTTCTGTAAAAGAATTAGCCAGACTTTGTGTATTTATTTTTTTTCTGAGCACAGCTTGCATACCAGAACCAGGATAATCTATTTGCAGTATTATTCTATTTCTGATCATATCTAGAAAATAAGCTCTAGCAGTGTGGTAGATATAAAAATAAACAAATAAAAATCAACCGCTTGTTAATAATGCTACTTCTTATTGCCTTTGAAATATGGCAGATTCAGTAAATTGCTGTGGTTTTGTTGGTTGTTGTTCACACTACTGATTGATATTCCTTTACTTTGGTTTCAGGCTGAGGAATCTTGTAAATGCAATGGCTGGAAGAACCCCAACCCACCTCCCACTCCCCCTCGGGCAGATCTGCAGCAGACAGTTGTCAGCCTTACTGAACCATGCCGCAGCTGCAGCCATACACTAGGTAAGATTTTAGCTTTCTCCTGGAATCCACGTGCTTATACCCAGAACTCTGTACTCTTGCAAGATGAAATTCAAGATGCTATGCTAGAAATGGTGTTACAGTCGGACATAAATGTCAGTTAACTTAGATGAAAATATGTTAGAAGTTCCCCAAAATGAATTTCAAAGGAATTGAATGAGGCACAACTTCTAATAATCTAGGCATTTTATTTTGTTAAAATACAAAAGCATTTTTAAACTACCCATAATAATTTTAATACTTTATATAACATATGAATTAATATCACATTGTTTTATCTTTCAGCAGCCTTAGTTACAACATGAATGAGACTTTCTTACAATTAAATAAACTGTAAAGTATTCTTGAACATTGTTAAAGTGGGAAATCTTTCCTACAAAAATAACCTTGCCTTCTGACACACAAAATAATACTGGAGCTGTACATCTGATATATAGCTCGTGTATATATATATATAAAATCCAATGTTAAATATTTTTTTTCTGCAAATAGATTATTTTTTACACACACCTCCTGAAAAAAAGGCATGAAGCACTAATTTTTATTGTAAAAATTATGCTTATCCAAACTGAAAGCTGGATAATAAAAAATGAGCTATAATAAAGTTCAGAACAAACTAAAAAAAATCAGTTGTTTTTAAATTTTGGTTGGTGTGATGCATAACAGAGAAAATTGTAATACGAAAAAGGAAATCTAAAACCTTCACAATTAATCATTTATTTATTTTTGGAAATAATATAGTACTTTGTATGGAACACTTTTTTTTTTCTTTTTGGAGGGGGGAGGGTGCAGCGGCATATTTTTTTTCTGCTCCCTTTTTATGTCTTCTTTACTCTGATCTATTTCTAGGCTTTCCAACATATTCCTTTCCTGATACCCCTAATCTCTGGTTTTATTTGCAGGAGAAGTTTAGCATGGTATCACAGAACTTTTGGTCTCCTTAGCCAAGTTAGTTTCAACCTTTCATCATCCTGCTTATTTGTGCCAACTTTGGTTATGCAGCCAGGGTAGCTTATGTTACCCATCCCTTTCATTCCACCTGAAGAAAGAGGCTTTTCATTTTAAAAAATTTTTTTTTTGAATCTTTTGAGATGTTGTGCCTGTCAGTTCCCTATCCTTCACTGGAATTTGTGGATGCTATGTATTTTGTAGAAAAACTCAGCTCTTCCAAAGGTTGAGCTTGATTTTGGTCTTTTAAAAATCTTAAATTGCTCATTAACTAGGGAGCCAGGGAAAACTGTAAAACCAGTACCAGTGACAGGTACTTTATGAAATGAAGTATATTTTTATTTATTACTGTTTTTAGAAAAGGAAAAGTTTTTTTTCTTCTTTTTTTTTCTTTTTTTTTTTCTGCTAGCTGCAGCTAATGAGGACAATGTTTCATTTGAAATAACTGAAATGAGTTGCTGTCTACTTACTCAGACCACTAGTCAAAATCTGTCTTTCAATGGTGTTTTCCAAGATAATTTTCCTATTCATCTCCTCTAAATTAGCGTGTTCTTGCTGAATGCCTTTAAAACCAGACTGACCACAAGATGTGCAGGCTTCAGATTATCATCTGCCTTGCATTTTCTTTTCCTCAGGGAGCTGTTGAAATAGCAATGTATAAATTGCTCTGTTGGTTAAAGCCATACCTGATCTAAGATACATTTTTTATTTATGATGTGTTTTTTATTTTTATTTTTTTCCATTTTCTTTCTTTCAGAAGATTATCCTAGGCATTAGGATAATCTATGTTTCAGGCTTTTTTTTTTTTTTTTTTTTTTTTTGAGGGGTGGGGTGAAGTGTGTGGGGGGAGGGTATTCAGTCTTTAAACCAGTGCAGATTTTGGTGCACAATCTGTTTGACAGCAAGTGGTTTAATTTATGGTTATTTCTGTCTATTTACCTACAGCATGTATTTTTTTTGTTTTCACCAAAGCAGCTAAAATGGTTAAGATGTACATCTCTTGTTGCATTGTCCACAAGTACCAGTTCTACTTCTGACTTAGGACTTCAAATTTGTCATGGCATCAAAATATTTTGGCTGCTGATTTGCCATTGTGCTGTTGTTCTTCACCTTGTCTGACTCACCCCGACCCTCATCTACACTTTTTGCTTTGGTGTGCCATGGTTTGCCACCAGCCACTCTGCTTCTCATTTCCCTTTATTCAGGGTTGGAACTGGCTCAGCCACTCAGCTTGGCTCATGCCTGGATTTTTAATGAATATTTCTTTTGTTTGGGCAATGTGTTGGGTCACTGATGTAAAACTGTGAACTCGTGACTGAATTGTGTGCCAGGAGACTTCACTGTCCACCAGCTTCAAGAGCAGGTGTTATGTAGTCAGAGCCTCTCTTCTCTTTTAAACTTAATTGATTTCTCCCATGTAACAGTGTATTTTCCTGTTGGTAAACATTTTGTGTCTTCAGAGTAATGCACTTTTAAAACTGATTAAATAATGTGTTAGTACACTATGTACACAATCAGGAACCCTTTTTTCCCAGTCTTGTCTTTAGTTCCTTCTATTTACCATAATGTATTTGGATATTTCTTGGTTTGCCTGTCTTATATACATCACTTGTGTTTTTAGATAAACATTGATTTTGAGGTAGACTGTAGACATATTCCTCCTTAGTCTGTTTTCTGACAGCTTCTAATTCATACACTTGTGTATTTTCTTAATGAATTTGCACAACTAATTTAATTAACTTGTTATTTTTCACATCTTCAAATCATTGAAATCATTACATGGGCTTTGTTCTTTCTGTTTGCTTTCTTCTCATGTGCTGTAGCATCATATAGTCATGATGTTTTTTCTTTTTTTTTTTTTTGTGAGCATAATAGTAACTGAGGTACTAGTAGGGTAATGCAAATGAATGGGACTGTAAAACTCTAGTCAGGAGAAACACAGAATTTGGTGTCAGTGTTCTAAAGCTTTGACTTTTAAACTATTTTAAAACTATTTTTACTATTGGCCACAAGAATTTGTGAACAGGCTGTTGAATCATAGAATCATAGAATCATAGAATATCCTGAGTTGGAAGGGACCCTTAAGGATCATCAAGTCCAACTCTTGACACCACACAGGTCTACCCAAAAGTTCAGACCATGTGACTAAGTGCACAGCCCAATCTCTTCTTAAATTCAGACAGGCTCGGTGCAGTGACCACTTCCCTGGGGAACCTGTTCCAGTGTGCAACTACCCTCTCTGTGAAGAACTTCCTCCTGATGTCAAGCCTAAATTTCCCTTGCCTCAGCTTAACCCCATTCCCGCGGGTCCTGTCACTGGTGTTAATGGAGAAAAGGTCTCCTGCCTCTCGACACCCCCTTACGAGGAAGTTGTAGACATCCAGACTGTTGGCTGGATTGATGTACAAATATTGGATGATTCTGTAGTAAATGATATACTACAGTAAATACAATCCGAAGTTCCTTTTTAAGTTCAATGTGTGGGTAATAGTTCTGTAATATAATAACATTTTCAAATCCTAAGTAGTCAATAAGACTTTTGGTACTGTCCCTGAAAATAGGTGGAAATGGCTTCTTATGCTGATTTTCTTTATTCTGTGTAGTAGTTGAACCTGAAGTTTCTTTATTCAGTTATCTAATACAGTGCTCATCTAGGAGAGAACTTGTTTCTTTTACAAGATCAGAACAGACATCTGCGAATACTATACTATTGCATCTAGCTCAAGGACAGAAATGAAATCCCTTTATTCTACCTAGATTGCTGAATGTTTTTCCTTGGAGAAAGCCTGTGGTGGCCACCTCACCTTTAGATAGACTTTGCTCAGAACTTAAGACACTCTATTATAAATGTTCATTTAAGTGGAAATGAATGCTGGCATCTTTTTAATGTTCTCAGCCAAGGTGTCCTTTTTACTTGAAGCTGCACAAATTTGTTGAATTTAAATGTTTTGACAGCTGTCATACTGAACTACAACTTTGCTTGGTGGCCAATAAATATGATTGGTTTTGAGTCAAGTGTTATTTCTGCCCACTTCCTCTCTCCTTAAGGTATTAGAATATTTACGTTCAGAATTTCCTACCAGTCCGATAAGTAAATATTGTCAAAAGTTACTAAAAGGCTAAAAAATATGCTCAACACTTCAAATGGTTTTCATTTTCTTTTGAAAGATATCTTGTCCTTTCAGAGTAAAGGATATGCATACCTTTCAGGTACATTGGCCTGGAGTCAGCTAAGATTGTTGCTTTTTGTAATGCAAATACCTTCTTTTTGGGAAATCGACTTTTTGTTTTAAATTGCCTTCTCTCTTCCTGGAGCCAGTTGTTTAAACCCGCTTTACATGATTGTCTCACTTTACACATACAAACCTCCAGCTTTTGAAAATTACAAATGTGGAACTATATTTACCTTTGGAGCTGATAAAGGAATTTTGTCACTTGAAGATTATGATGTTGAAAGGTATCTTTTTGTACACTTCTGAACAAATGAGCATGTGCAATCTGCAAAAGCTTTGTTAATACAGTGCACACAAAACAGCTTGAATTTACTTGATATAAAGTTATGAGACTTGACCGGTAATATGCAGTTTAAAACAAACAAACAAAACTATTTATGGAGACGATATCTTTTTATCTTCACAAAATAAGGTGCTATCTGTATCAACACCTGATTAGCTAATTTAAGGATATTTTCTCATGAAACTTTCTCAAAAACACAGTTCTTGGACAAAAATGTATGTAATACTCCTATATTGCAACATATTATTACAGACAGACAGGACTTGTGTGGTCTGTTTTAAGTGCTAACACAGACTGATTCCACACAGCTGTCTTCCCTTTGCTTGTAGGAATTGCCAGTGGGGGGCTCAGACGTGGCCTATATTTCAGTAAGCTCTGATAAGAGGTTCTGTTTAAATAAGGTTATTGCAGGATCTTTGCCTTCACAAGCAGCGTACTTTGAGACATCTTGGGGAGCACTTTTGCTGTCTCTCGATAGGCTTTTCACAGGTTTGGATTTTTATTTCATTTAGCTGCTCATGTTTCTCACCTGGAGAATGTGTCTGAAGAAGAAATGAATAGGCTACTGGGGATTGTACTGGATGTGGAGTATCTGTTCACCTGTGTCCACAAAGAAGAAGATGCAGACACCAAGCAAGTTTATTTCTACTTGTTCAAAGTAAGCTGAATTTATGTAGGATTTTGTCATTTTTTTTTTTCACTCTCACACAAGCCAGTTTCATTGTTCAAAATGCTACTCACGCATGTATTGACTTTATCCGGTGAGAAGTTTTCTGTTTTTTTGGCATGATGCATTACAGGCCAACTGTGCTAGAATCTGCAGTGCTTACAGTGTATCATGTCTTATTCCAAAAGTCATCTAGATGATTCAGGAGCTGACCCCAACTCCCATCTATAAACTGCTTCCACCTGCAATTCTAACAGTCTTCACTTACACATTGGGAAAAGGCAGTTGACATAAATGCTAACTACGCAGCCTACACATAGTCAGAGAAGCTTTTTATATGTGTTTCAAAGAAGATATGAAGCAATTCACAGTGAAGTTAAGTAGCTATAAATTTAGATGACTGAGTAAGCACATACATAGCCAGGGTATTTTCAACACTACTTGCACTGTTTTGTGTTCCAGTGAGTTCCATTGACCCTATGCAAATATGCAAATTTATTAATTTTCTTAAATTTATGTTTTAACAGCTTTTGAGGAAGTGCATATTACAGATGGGAAAACCTGTAGTAGAAGGATCTTTGGAAAGTCCCCCATTTGAGAAACCTAGCATTGAACAGGTAAACAATCAACTTTTTATTTTATTTTATTTCTTTTGTAAACACAGACACTTCTTTGAAACTCTGGCATTTCAGGCAGTTTACAAATGCTTCTGTGTATTACTTTAGGAGAAGGGCTGAATCTGTAGGAGACTTCTGCAGCTTCTTCTCCTTTAGCATTGGTATAATAGCTACATTATTTAACTTCTCTCATCATTCATCTTATGCTTTACTGAAACTGACAGGTTTTTTTGTGGGTTTAGAGAATGAAACTTAAAATACTACTTTTATGTGTGGCAGTTCTAATCTTTCTCTGTCTTGAGTGATGAAAAATACTGTCAAAGTTTTGAAATCCAATATTAAAATGACTTTTGTCTTCAGTAAATCAATGAAAATGTTACGATCCAATTCAGTGAGATCATAGTCTTCTCTTTCAAAGGGCACACAACAAAAAACAGCCCAAAACAAAGAATAACTGAGGCTTTTGTAATTCTTAGTGGATAAAGAACATATGACAAATTCAGATTTTGGTTTAGCAAGCTCCTCAGAATGAACTTTTGGCACAAAAGTGGGCCCATTAACTCCAGTGAGACTATGCAGAAGCTTACATACCTCACTCAATCAGGAGCTGAATGTGTTCCCACTGGTGGATGAATGGCTGCTCTATTGTTAAACAGGACATTTTAAATGTGAAGAGCATTATGTGAAGTAAGTACTTCCTTACAACTCTTGCTTTTTACAGTTTACTAAAGTCAGAGTTCTTTATTGTTGAATTTCTTGGAAGACTTCACCTTAGGTTCTCCTTTAGTTTGAATATAAACAAGAACAAGCATATGTAAGATGCATACACTACTAGACCTTTAAGTAAGCTACTAAAAAGGTTTTGTACAATGTATTTTTTTCTCATTCTTCATACTATTCAATTTGCTTAAGAAGGTAAAGCACAGTAACTCTTTTTCCAGCTTATTTTGAAAGAACTTTCCCTTAAAGTAGACCAATAATTTCACCTTTTTGTTCCTAGCAGTGGAGCTCAATCACACAATTTGTTCCTAGCAGTGGAGCTCAATCACACAATTATTTGCTAAACAACAGTATTATAATCGATTTTTAGTATATATGTATTGCAGCAGTTATAGTCACACATTTTGACTATTCTCAATATATTTTTTAAAAAAGTAGACAGGTATACAAAGTGCACTGAAGTGACATACATGTGAAATGCTGACATTTCTTGAAGAAATAATATGCTCTGTAGACAAAAACTTGAATAGAAGTCCTCAAGCCCAATTTTACTATTTTAGGTGATGAAGAAATACATACTTTTTTATAGAGGAAATACATAAATCATGCAATATGGTTATCAGCAAAATTGTGCATGTATTAAGAAATAGAAGAAAGCTCTCTTGATCTTTCTCTGTTCCCTGATTTTTTTTTTTTTTTAACTTTGAAAAGCAAGGAAAAAATAAATTTCCTTGTCTCCTTCTAAGTCAACAAGTCAGCTGCTGTAGAGCAATAGAATAAAAACACTTGGATGTACCTGATTCTTTGCACAAGAGAATCAGTTTGTGACATGTGACTTGCAAGGAGTTCATGGTCTCTGGTATTTGTTTTCTTTCCTGTATCTTTTCTCTTGTCCATGGTTAATAAACTTGAAGTGATAAGTGTTTCAGGACAATCCTACAAAAAAAAAAAAAAAAACACAAAAAAGGATAAATAATTAAGCATTCTTCTCCTGTTTCAAGGGTGTGAATAATTTTGTGCAGTACAAATTTAGCCACTTACCTTCAAAGGAAAGGCAGACAATAGTGGAACTGGCTAAAATGTTTCTGAACCGCATTAACTACTGGCACCTGGAGACACCTTCTCAGCGGAGACTACGATCACCCAATGATGATATTGCAGGATATAAAGTGAATTACACCAGGTAATTGTGCTTTTGTTTGTTTAATGACATACTTACAAAAACATCATGTACACACAGCACATGTACATTGTAGTTGCACTATTCCTGCAGACTAAGCTTATTGAAAACATGATGACTTTAGAGAAATCATATCAGAGTTGCATACACATCATTGTGTTTAGAAAGGAGTGCTTTATCAGCCAAGAACAGGGATTAGTGACCTGTGAGCAGCTATATCTAACAACCCTTTTACAACTCTTGTATTTACAAAGTTGCTCTCAGTCCGATTAAGATAAGAGCCTTCTATAAGTTCCTTATTTTGTGTACTAAAAATTCAGGCAAGTTGTTATTCAGCTTTTTTTTCTTTTTTCCTTTTTTCCCTGAAAAACCTCAGCTCCATAAAAGAGAAGAGTAAAAACCCATGTAAGTTCAGACTGTGGCTGGTGATGCTGCTCCATGTCTGACTGTGATGCTTTCATGTGACAAGTCCTGAGATCGTGTGAGGCAGGGCACTGATCCATATGCTGTCCCTCTGCCAGTTCACACCTCTCCCACAAAACTGGAAGTGTTTTAATTGTTTACTAGCAGGTGTTATGTCACAACTGGTAGACCCTAACCTGCCATAAAGCCTGTCCATGAAGAGTTATCTCATCAAGATTTGTCCATGCACCGCAACATGAAGTTGCCTTCCATTTAGTAGCACAGCATCCTGGTTGGTTTGACTGAGACATTATTTTGCCCAGATCGCACCTGTGCCACTGGGAGACTTGGCAATTTACAGACTTGTCTCCTTGAATGACTACCTAAAGTCATAAAGGAGAGGAGCTGATGATCCATGGGGCTCTTCATTTGGCACATCTTCACCCTCAGTTTGTGTCTGATAAAGATGTAGTAACCATGGTTGGCTGGAGTTGACATTTTCAGGAATCAATAGCTAGCATTGGCTCTGGTTGGTGACTTGTGTTGTTAATCGTTTCATTAACTGCAGTTTCTCAGCCCTTCCTGTCCACAGTCCCTAAGGCTTTCTCAGACACAAAGTGATGCCTCTTTCCATCTAGTTCCAACTTCTCAGATTAAGCTTCTTCCTTCCTCTTGGCTCACTCCCTGCCCTGTCACTAGAGACAGTGCTATGGGTTCTGAGCAAGCAGAACCTGTACACCAAAGGCACACAGTGTGAATTCTTGCACTGAATTGAAACCTGGATGATTTTAGTGTACCTTTATAAGTTTTACACGTCCTTGTACTTTGAGAAGAGTGCTTTATCAACCATGAGCATAGAGCAGAGGCGTCTGGACAATTCTATCTAACAACGCTTTTGCATCTCTTATGTTTGCAAACTTATTCTCAGTCTGACTAAGATATGAGAGCTTGGCGGAGGGTTTTGCAAGAAGCTGTACTTTAGAGAATGAGACAAGCAGTGTAGAAGCCAGCGCAATCTATTTATGTCCATATATCCAGTTCTTTTCTGTTTTCGTTGTTGGAGTTTTCATAATGGTTGTGGTCTGATTCTCTTAAAGGTACAGATACAACTGTCTCTGTTCACTTACACACGGATACTGAAACCTTAAAAAATTAAAATTATAAAATCATGACCTACATAGTGGATGTGGTCCTGAATTACCTTTTCAGTACCATAATCCCTTTTTCCAAGAACAGTAACATGACAAGCTATATTTTAATACGTACTTCTTAATACAAAACTCGTTATGGAGAGAGTTACTGGTAAAGTAGAGCATTGAGTCAGGGCTAGTGCAAAGAAGCCAGCTGATGGGAGACCAGGATGCAAGTGCAGTTGGTTTCGGGTGGAACTGGTTAGAAATGTCACTTCTTTTGTGTATATGTAGGGAAATGTAGAAGTTTAAAGAAGGGAAAATGGGACAGGGTAGCGGTGAAATCTTTGGACTCACAGGCAAGAGGTGCAAGAGGTTTCATTAATGACTCATGGAGAGAATCCCTGACATCAACACAAATTTTATGTGATATATGGGTATTGTCTGGCACAAGCACTTCGTGGAAACTGGGGCACAGACAAAAAGAATATATGGAGACTTAAAAGGACTTGCTTGCCATTTTTCTTAAATAAAAAAGGAAAAAAAGAAAAAAGAAAAAGAAAAGGCAATATAAATGCCACTTAACTCTGTCCAGACTTGATTTGGAGCTGATTGATACTTTCATATAGCTCTCAGATGCATTATAAATGATGTAGGTAGTGCTTTTATTGCATTAAGTTATTAATTCATATGTTAGACGGTGGTAATTATCTGTCTTTTTCCCCCTCACAGGTGGCTTTGTTATTGCAACGTCCCTCAGTTCTGTGACAGTCTACCTCGGTATGAAACCACACAGGTTTTCGGTAGGACGTTGCTTCGCTCCGTTTTTACTGTAATGAGACGGCAGCTGCTGGAACAGGCCAGGCAAGAAAAAGACAAGCTTCCTCAAGAAAAACGAACACTAATCCTCACCCATTTCCCAAAGTAAGGGGTCATAATTTAACTGTGTTCAGGGCTAACTGCTAGCATGCAACTTGATGTGGAAATGGAAAAGTGTGAATAGGTTTCTTATCTGCAGCTTAAAATCATTCATTCTTTTATTCAGTAACAAATAGATACTAGAGCTTTTTTTCTGCCATAGCTCAAACTAGTGTATTTTATTTACACAACAATTTGCTTTAGTTGGTTCTAGGGCTTTTCTTTTTAAGTAGGGTTATTCATCTAGCCAGGGGACTGAACTCTATTAGAATTGATTATTGGTCACTTACCTTATTTTCTGTAGACCTTGGAAACAACATAGGTCAAGCTCTCCAAAAACACATGCTTGCCTCTGCTTTTGTGATGGAGCAGAAAAAAAATGGGGTGTGGCACTGGAGTTTATTTACAGTTAAGCATTTCGGTTTAATGCAAGATAGGAGCAGGGAAGAAAGTAGTCACCCCACCTTCAGAAGAGATGAAAAGATAAATGATGAAATATTAAAATAAAAAAAAAACAAACAACAGATGGTAGTCAATGTGAAGCTGCATCAGTGAATCTTAAACTCATAAATTTAGTATTGATCACTTGATCACTTGTTCCTGTACTGGAGTATTGATGATAATCTCAAACAACGATTGGATTTAGGTGTATGTGGGAGAATGAGTTTTCCTGAAGCATGCTCAACTTTGCTAGTCCTTTTTTGGTCCATTTCAAATGAGCTTTTTAGTCCATTTGAGAAGTTTTACCGGTGGTTAAGGGTGGTGGTTTCTGGATCATTCATTGTATGCTTCCTGTTAAAATAGTGTATCACTTTAAAATCATCTTTGTTCTACCAAGCTTGGCTTGGATCTGCATCCCATATTCGAAAATCCTGTCCTTCCTTTTACAAGAAAGAAGCTGAATATACCAGCAAGCTGGTGACACTGATGCTGTGCAGGCTACTGTCTGGGGCTTAAGAAGTTTAGTGCTCAGGGGAATGAAAAACAACATGAGCTTTCCAAACCTGGGTAGATCCATATTTTTTTTTGGCCCCTACTATTTTTAGTAGTGCCTTTTACCGCTCTGAGGAGTGTAAGTTGTCTCTGGGTTAGACTGTTACAGGAGTGCTTGGGTACATTTGAGAATAAGCTCATGATCTGGCCCTGAAATAGGTGTAAAAAGGATTTAACACCACATTGGTACAAGGAGAAGATATGTGGAGAAGAATGCTGTGCTTACAGCCACTGCCTTCTGCAGCCTAGAAAAGTAATTTGGACAGCATTATTATTCACTTTATTTCCTCTTAATATTCAGCTCTGAAAAAGAAGGAAGAAAAGCACTGTTTACTGATGGCCTGTGTGAAACACAAATAGTGTTTTAAATTTTTTACAGGCTGTACTTATCTGAAGCATTTGTCTCTCCGATGGCTGATGTTATGCTGCATGGAGCACCTCCAAAGGGTCTTCCTTGCTTGCAGGAAAGTTGAGCAGCTGGGGTTCAAAATAAATATTTTTAGGAACTTGTGTTATGACACAACTGTAAGTGTGCAGGTGACCAGCAGCCAATAAATAAGAATGAGAAATGTTAACTGAGGAGGCTTTCCAGGACTGCAGTTTTCTGAGTCCCTTTGGCACAACAATGCTGATGTGAGCACATGCAAGCTGTGTCTGTATGAGCCTAGGAAACAGTCAACGCAGGGGCTGAGTGCAGAGTTGCTGTGCTGCTTGTAAATGCAACCTTTGCTGAAGTGTAATTTTTGCTTCTGCTCTGTCACGGATGGTCAAGTAGCTTTTTAGCCATTATCAGCTGTATAGATAGCAGCTAGCACCACATATTGCTGTGCTTAGATATAAATGTGCTACGTATAAGACACATCAGCAGGATTTGAACCTGAAAATCCGCACTCCGTTCAAGAAAGTCTTACTCAGCAGTCCTGTTGCTTTTAGCTGGACAGTTTCTTTATATAGAGAGAGTAAAAAAGTGTCAGGTAAACTTCTGGTCTGAAAACCCCTTTGTGCAAGATAGGATAAGCGGCTATCTTGCTTCAGAAAGGGAATTGATGTATCAGCTACGTGAAGGCAGGATTGCTGGGTACTCTGCTCTGTGGAATTTTTTCTCTTGCAGTAGTACTGAGAGAGGTTTAAAGTTGCATCATTTCTATAAGCATACTGAAGTAAGATCAAAAATACTGTTTTGAAAGCACAAACGTGCAATTAAATGTTTCAGTAACACACTTAAAGAAATTGAAATGTCTTCCTAAAAGCATTGTTAGTAATTAACACTGGGATTTTTATAAATCTGTATGAGGCAGGAGGTAAGTGTTTCTGCAAAACATCAGTTTATCAAGCTAGACATAGTTTGTCATCACTGTATAACATCAGTATCTTAGAATCTATCTACTTAGTTTTTTTATTAGTGCTTAATTTTGTTCTGGAAAAATAGTTTCCTCCTGTTTCATTCTGCATTTTCAAATTATATGCATATTGTTTATAATTAAACATAAATTTTCATAGGTAAAATCTCTCTACTGGATTAATGTCTGTTATGGTTTGTGACTGTGTGTGTGGTTTAAAGGAGTTGGCCAATATTTTCTTACAGAATCATTAAATATTTTTAATTTTAAAAAGTTGCAAATGCTTATTCTGAAAAGTAACGTGTTTTGAATGCTCCTATTAACTTAATATTTTGTCTGGTTTTGTGCCTAGGTTTCTGTCAATGCTGGAAGAAGAAGTATATAGCCCAAATTCGCCTATTTGGGATCAGGATTTCATTGTGTCTACTTCCCGAACTGGCCAACTGGGAATCCAGACAGGTAAGATGCATTTAGTGATGGGATTAGGCAGCACCTGGTATAAAGCACAATATACCTGTGCAAGCGATTAATTCTAAAGAGTCATAATTAGATATGCAGCTTTATCAATAGCAGGCTATACCAAAATCACTCTGCCTCGAGTAAGCACAGGTGTTTGACTCTCTGGTGCTTCTTCATATAAAGATCCCATCCTGATGATGGAATCTGGCTACTCCAAGGTGCCTGTGGAGCAGGCTGGCTGCTGAGGCATTATCTCCTGGGTATGCAAGTGGCAGAAGTGCTCTCATGATGAGCGAGTATGAATGGTCGGTGGGTAAATGGCTGCAGGACAGCTGTCCGCTTGCATGAGGACCCCGCACCAGTACTCTGGCTCCTTAGCAATATCTTACCTTCTGCATCAGATGTCCCATTGCCTTAGCACATATACCCATGATTTTCAGGGTTTTGTATAGCCTTTCTTTACTTTGTTTCCTTTTAATGTGGCCAATCAGCTGTTCTGCAGCTTTATGCACTTATCTTCTATAAGGGTGCCTCAGAGGTCCCTTAAAATTTCAGGAAGACATTGACAGCTTTCTTTTCCTTTCCCCTTCTCCCTCTCCTTTCTGCTCAACACTATTTAAAATCTGTTTATGCAGTTTAGGGGTTGATTTGATTTTTCAGTTTTTTAGGAAGTGAAGACTGGAGTTATTTAATTCAGTATTTTGTAACCATTGCTGATTATCAGTTGATGAGACCATTGTGTTATCAGAATCTGATAATGACTTTCTGAGAGTAATAGGGAAAATTCCACTGTGACAGAGGCAGATTTTTTATTTTTATTTTTTTCTGGTCAGAAATTCCTAGTTTGCTTCATGAACTGGAGAATTATGCCTTAGGCACAAGTTCATTACAAACCTAAAATCGTCTTGCTCTCAGAGTTCATTCTGTCATGTACATTTCTGCAGTGCTTCGTTTTAATTTGCACCTCTTAAGCACTGGATTCTTGGCATGAATATGGCACAAAAGAGCTGTTGCTGGTGATGACACCAGGATAAAGGCATGCAGAGAGAGAGACTGCAGGTGTCCAGACTATGAGCTGGCACCTCATTCCCCCTTCCCCCTCCCTCGTTGGCTTTTCTGCCAAAAATCCTGACACAGATGAACGTTGAGTGATTTGACACGGATGCTTTTTTTTTTTGTGGTTGTTGGCCGTGGTATTTTTTATTTTTATATTTCATTTAGAGAGAGGTTAGTCTGTGGCTTTCTGAAAGAGTGGTTTCATTCTCTAAACTGGTGCAACAAGTTCTCCCTTCACTGAGTTTGATTTGTCCAACCAGCCTTTGAATGCTGTTAGAGTGGACAGCTGAAGTTGAATGATGAGTTTTTACTTTTCAATAGACCCCTACAAAAAGCCTTTTCATGAGGCTGAATGCCAGCAGCCTTGGCAGGTATGTGAAGGAAGCTTGTTTTCTTAACTCGTGCTCAGCACTGCGGAATAATAAAGCCTGATATTTGCAATGAAGTAAAACTAATGCTGTCATCCAGCATTGATACAGTTCCTCATTAAGGAGAAGTTTAGAAAAATATGTTGAGGTAAAGTTCTAACGCCTCTGCTTGCCCACCGGTGTCATTGGTCTGTTGCATGTTGCTAGTGCTATTTTGCAGGTGGGTCACTCTGAAGCTGGGTCTGTCATCATGACAGTCATTTGGTCAGCACCATAACGAATTTATGTCCTGATGTCCTGATTTATTTTTTTATTTGTGTGTGCATATGTTTGTGTCTTTTATACCATTGCAGTTATTAATCCTCCTCCTGTTGCAAGATCTGTTTCGTACAGTGCAAGTCCTTCATCTCTGGAGCAACCGAACAGTGGAAACATGAGTCCTGCTTGCAAAGTTTCTTCTGTCCTTGACCCAAACCTAGGTAATGAAGAGGGAGACTCGCTTTTTTTCTTTCACTGATGTTATCAATAGTTGTAGTAGATGATGACCATCCTGCAATAGTGAACTTAAGGTGTTATTACTAAAAGACACATACATGCAGACACACAAAGTTTTTCTCCACTATGGTAATGTTTAACTAGCAGAAATTGCAACTGTATTTGGAAAACAAACAACAACAACAATCTGTATATTTAAATTCTATTCAAAATTAGAAGAGTTCTATAGGTGACGGAGATTGTTGAAAATACTTGGCTTTACTTGGAGTACGTGTATTACAACCCATTAAGAAAGGTTTTATTTAAACAGAAAAGGCAGAGTAGAAGGGGCCACTGCTTTTTCATTATTTATTTATTTATTTTTTTCTTTCTTTTCTTTGATCTTTCAAGGTACTGAAATAGCAAATGAGTGCTAAAATAAAGAACACACACACACAAGGTTAAACACAAGACCTGAATGAGGTCAGATTAGAAATTTTTTTCTGAGGGGGGAAAAAAATAAAAGATGATGAATGCATCAATTCTCCTTTTTCAAACACCTCAGGATTAATGAGCCTGTCAAGAGTTTGTAGGTCAGAGGGATGATCGTGAGCTCATGTAAAGTAAGTCCTTAAGGAAGCTGAAGAAGCTAAATGAATTGTTAGCCTCAGTGTTTGCTACAGAGGAACTTAAAGAGGCTCCTGAACTGCAGCTTCCTTTCTGAAGGACAAGTTGGGAAATGGCCTTAAAAGTGGGAATGAGAAGATTTTTCTATTACAGATCAGTAAAATGAGTAGTAAGTAGTCACCTGAAAAAGAATAATATATTTATATATATATAATTTTCATTTTGTGAAATGAAATATGCAATTAGCAAACTAATTAAATTGTGCAGCTGAACTGTCATTTGATTTGCCCTCAGTACTACAGAATTGAAACACCACAGATGCAAAATTGTTTTTTTAAAGACCTTCCAAGAGAATTCAGGAAACTGTAAATTGTAGAACTCCTATTTCAAACAGTTAGAAGAGATGATAATATGTGAGTAATATGATGTGGAAATTCAGTATGCATTTTGCAGAACTCATGAATTGTACATATCTGTGAAGGAATTGGTGAGCATTTGGAAAGTGTTTTGAATGACCCTGTGTACCTGGATTTCCAGAAAGCTTTTGATGAATTACTTAAAATAAATAAGTCTGATAATCTGATTTGAGACAATAAATTAATCTGTTAGGAAAATTAAGAGAAGCTCATTCAAATGAATAATTGTTTAAAAAGTAGAAAATAATAGGAATTAAAGTTTCCACAGTGAAGGGAGGTTAACGATAAAATTATATCACTAAGAAAATACTGCTTGAAAGTGAAAAGGGGAGTGAAAAACCTGATCCTCATGTTCTTAAAGCACTATATCTGTTGCAAAACAGTCTGTACAATATCTGAAAAATAGTGGGCCCTAAATTATCTGGCTGTTTCAGAAAGGAGATCTCAACATTATTTTGGATTTTGCTTAGGAGAAAACTACAAAATAGCTCATGAAGTGCTGTTCACAAACTCAAAATTATGTGTTCTGGCTCTGACAAGGACCAGTAACAGATCTTTAGGGGAAAAAAATGAGGAAAAATGTTACCTTGTAAAGTGATACTCCTGTTTGCTTGCTTTTCTAATACTTGATGGTCTGCTGCTTGGGTAAATCTTGAGCTAGCAGATGTCTTTTTCAGTATTATTGTATCAATTATTCCTTGGTGGATGTTTTTTCACAAATTTGTTTTGTTAGTTGCTTTTGCTATATTACATGTTGGTTTGCAGTTTGTAGTGCAGTTAATAATTAACATGGTATATTTTGATTTGGAAACTTCATATGGATTTTCTAAGTCAAACATGTATGACATGTCAGACTGTATATGCTGCTTGGTTTACAAAAATGGTGGAAAAAAACCTCTATAATGGATACTTAATTCCAGTGAATCACAAAATGGGATTTTGTATTATCTGAAAGTACGTGCTGTAATATGTATTGATCTATGATCTTCCAATGCTAATTTTGCCTGATAGACTATGCATGTTATGCATGTGTGGAGTTCAAAGTGTTATCAGTAGCTAGTTATATATTATAACGCTCAAGGTAACAGTAGAAGGATGACACTTTATTAATATAGGGCAGTTTGATGGAAAGGCAAAGGCTTTCTGTATTGTGTGTGCAGCAGTAACATTGATCTTGCGCCAGCATTCATCATAACAAAGAAATAGAGTCTGAAATAACTTATGTATTGCTTAGCCCAGTACTTCTTCACCCATGATGCTTGCCTTGTTTAAGACTTTGAACACCCAGTGCTGTTCAGGTGTTCTGCAGATATGTACTAGCAGACTTCCTGGCATATTAGTATTTAAGATGCAAATTTCTCTCCTACTCATAAAAAAGAACTGTAAATCCTAGCTCCTTATGAGAAAGCAATTAATTAGGAAAGCAATTAACCTTCTACTTATATCTGAGAACATCTAAACTGGTCCACAGTTGTGTTCTGCTTCCTCATTGCTGGTTTCGCGAATACAATGATTAAGCTTTCTGTGACAGTTTGGTCATTTCTAATTTGTCCTGGTTTTGTTTTGTAGGGGAAAAAAGAAAAAATAATGAACCTTATTCTCTGGAGGATTCAAAAAGACCAAGAATTGTAGGAGATATTCCTATTGAGTTAATCAATGAAGTCATGTCAACAATTACAGATCCAGCAGCAATGCTTGGGCCAGAGGTGAGGAATGCAGAGATCTGGTCTGTCTGTAAATGGTCTTTCTTTAATAAACATTCCATGTGAATAAAACATGAAAAGCTAAAAGTCCACAAAACTTACCATGCTGTCAGTAAGAAAAATACAGACTTTGAGAGGATATGTTTAGGTAAGAAAGAAATATTGATGAAATGTATCATTAACATGAAGAATAATTCTACATTTTTGTAATGCTTTGTCGCTGTTTTTAAAGAGACTCGGAAACTAGTGATAACGAGCAAGCTGATCCCAGTTTATTCTGTAAGGTACTTTTGTTGCAGGACAATTCTAGAGTATGCTTTTTGTTGTTAATCTTAGATGTAGCTCATCAGAGAAGGTAAGTTAGGTTCAAATCTTGCAGAAGAATGAAAGACACCAATTTAAATCTTCTGTTTAGTGTGGGAGAGCCAAGTGAAACAGTTCTTTGCTCTTTCTTCCACAGTTGCTCTTTTTTTCTGCTGGAAGAGAAAAACAGAATTGCGCCATGTACAGAATTGCTTGCTTTTTTTTTTTTTTTTTTTTTGGCTGGCTTTTCCTCCTTCTGTTCCCTTCGCCAGACTGTTTTGCCAGCAGCTCTTATTTGCCAAGGTTTAGCTAGAGTGTGATGAAGATTTGGATCCACCTACATTTCTTGCTCAAACTATATACCGTGACTTATGGCTCTGCATATTTACAAGTGCTATGCCAGTCTGGATGTTGAGACTGGCAGTGACTAGAAACCCAGCAGACAAACTTTGCTCTAAAAAGTAAACAGTATGTGCATGCAGAGATGTTTTGGCATTCTAAAAGGATCTTGAAAAAAATGTTAAATAAATTGTCTGTATGAATTTAATCTCCATGCAAATATACATATGTAATTGCCAGATATGTTACAACAAGATCAGTAGGAATGAAAATGTTCCTTTTTGTTGTTGTTGTTCTTATGACAGTGGTGTAGGTAGTGGAAAGCTCTGCTAAAATGAAAAGGTAATACTGTGCCTGCACTGCTGTTAAAATCTGTGATTTGCAATATGTATAGGCAAGTCCATTACTACTTCTGTCCAAGCTAACTAGGCTAAAGAAAATGTGAAGACATAGTAGCATAGGCTTCAACTAGATGAGTTCTCTCCCCCATCAAGTTTTGGAACTTGTTGAGATATAACCATCACTTTTGCTACATAATCTTGAAAAGAAGCTCAAATAAGCCTTTGTATACTGTAGTGAAGACTTTATATCACACTTATTTGGTGGTGTTACTTCTGCTGCTAAAAAAAAGGAAAAGAAAAAGTAATCGTTGGCAGCTCTATTTTTGTAAAAAGATGGCTTGGGAAAAGAGGGGTTTTGTTTGTTCCTTAAGGCTGGTCCACGAGAGGATGTGAAATCTACAAAATGTGATTGTGTTCCTCTTTCATGTTGTATAGACCAACTTCCTCTCAGCACATTCGGCCCGGGATGAGGCAGCGAGACTGGAGGAGCGCAGGGGAGTGATAGAATTCCACGTGGTTGGGAACTCCCTGAACCAGAAGCCAAACAAGAAGATCATGATGTGGCTGGTTGGTTTGCAGAATGTATTTTCCCATCAGCTGCCTCGAATGCCGAAGGAGTACATCACGCGCTTGGTCTTTGATCCGTGAGTAGCACTGGAGAGGAGTTTTGTGGGTGAGATGGAGAGAGCACAGTGTTTGTTGCAGGCAGCAATGTAGGAACAGGCCAGTCTAGGTGATGTGGAGGGGATCTCTTGCCCTATTACATTTTCCCCACCTCTGCAAGCCACCGTAAGTGGCCAGTCTAGTTGATCCCTAAATACCATTTTGGTGGCTGTATTAATGACAAGTGGTGTGTCATGGAAAGTGGACTCCTACATATGTTGTGCTTATGAACGTTAGATCTGAAAGTCAGAAAATAATTATGGTGTTCATTAGTGGTTTCTGAGTCTATACTAATTTGCCAGACTCTCCATCCTCTGTCTTTTGAGATTGTGAACCAAATGACAGAGAGATTGAAGGCTTTTCAATGAGAAGAATTTAAGGGATTTATGAAAAACATCATTTATGTCAACATGGGAGAAAGCTTAGAATCACTTCTCACAAAAGTGGTTTGCTTTTCTATTTATTAGTGCAAGCTTCCCGTCCTGCTTTGAGTACAGCTCTATACCACAGGCACTTGAAAAGAGATGCATTGGCTGTAGCAGCATCCACAGGTTGCATGTGGTCCTTCGCCCACCCCAGTGTCCTGATGAATTGTGCTCAAGCAGGAATGGGAAGATTTGCCTCCTGTTTTTTTTTTTTCTTTTCTTCTGTTTACAACATCCTTTTGCTATTGATTTTAACCGTTTGTAGTCTCAGGACTGTCAGGTATGAATCCTCTTCTTTTTGCTCAACACACTGAGGATCTTTCTTGCCCTGCTGTTTACTTCACCTTCTCTTCACAAGTATCCACTTTTTCACTATTGTGTTTCTTGGAGAGCCTATGACTACTTACTCCCAGCCAGTTTGTTTTCTCAAGATTTCTGAGTGTGAGTGATCCATGTCCAACAATAGCTAAGGTGCCTGCTGTGCTGACTGCAGCTCTTTGCAGCGGAGCATGCCTGTAGGCTCATTGTTGTATGTCGGCAGACACTTCAAGAGGAGCTCTGCCTGAGCTGATCTCAGCCAGCTGCCCAGCCTGGTTGGTGGTAGAGCCAGCCACCAGTGATATCAGCTGCTCTCTCTGTGCCCAATATTGTAGCTGCAGCAGTTATGAAAACATTTCTGGAACCATTTTCTCTACTTTTAGGCTTGATAGCATTTCCCTCTGCATTATTTTCTCAATGCCAACAAACTGCTGCTGCAGGCTCCATGCAGTCCTTGAAGCCTAGTGCTGGGGACTGTTGGCCAGGACTTCAGTCTCCAAGCACAGAAGAGCCTTCTGGGCTCTTCAGACAGAAACAGCATAGTCCTTGTGAGGGCCAGCACCAATCCAGATTCTTTTCCCCTCTCCTATGTTGGGGTAAGTGTTGCTCAGCTGTGAGGCAGAGACAGCACTGGGATCTTAGTTTAGGAATCTTATTAGCACTGGGATCTTGAGCAGAGGCAACTGGTCGAAGACGACAGGTTTCCCAATAAATATCAAGACAAATTGTGAAGTAGTGCTGTTGAGCCATGACCTTCTCCCATGTTTCTCTATCTCTTTTATTGGGAAAGACTCTTCCCGTAGGCTGGGAGGAACTACTGGCAATTAAAGTGCTCTTCAGTACAGATATGTCTGGAGAGCAGTCTGTGCTTGAGAAAGAGTTAGGGCATTTTCTTGCTTTAGCAATATCCATATGTGCCTTTGGTGAACAGTTGACCCAAAGGAAGCAAAGCACATAGCCTGGACATCTTGGAAATCCATTATCTTCCAAGATGTTCAGGGACACATGTTGGAGACCTACACTAAGTAGTGGGTACACACAAACCTGCATCAGGTAGGAGGTACTGGAGTCCAGCAGTTCTCTTCCCAAGTTAATGTGCTTGTTATTTATTACCTATTATTTATTAGTTACTTCTAATTACTTAATTACTGTATTTATTACTGTATCTCATTATTTATTACTTATTATATATTTTGTTACATACTATTATACTATTATATATTATAATAATTATATTTTATTATCAGTTGTTAGTGTACTTACTATTGCCTTTGTTCTTATTTCTAAAGTGGCCATCCTTACTGAATCTTACTACATAAAAATTAAAACAGGAAGAAACAAAATTAAAAGCACAAGCCACTATATTGCTGCTTTCATTCCACGGATAAAAAGCACTAAATAAGTACAAAAAGAATGTCTACAGTGTATAAAATCTACTTCAACAGTGGCATACTGTTGAAAATATAACTACTTTTTAGACTACTGTTTTTTGCTACCAACACCCCCCCCCAAGATGTCTTCTCTAAATTTGCTGTATTGATTATATAATTTATATGATACCGTGTACTGTGTCTTGAATAAGCTAGATAACAGGTGCCATGTAAATCTTTCCAGACCTTAAAGATGACACTAAAATTCTTGACCCTTGACATAAGAGTTCAGATTGCACGTTGTATCTTTCCTGGTAGTAAGTGTAAGTGCAACAGAAATGGATATTTATTCTGGTCTCGATTCCACTAGGAATGGGTGATTAGAAAAATGAAATATAATTTCTTGCTTGATTAGCTGTGTTAGAAACTGATAGCTTAGCTATACAGACTTCATGCAAGGAAACAAGAATCCCTTAGAAAGGACTTACTGTCCTGTAACTCCATTAATTTCTAATTTAGTCAGGCTAAAAATCATCCTGAGAGCAGCTCAATGGCACAACTGTCAGGAATAGAGTCAATGAAAGCAATGCAACTCATATTTATTGGCGTTTTCCTAGTACCTAGCAGTACTTGGCAAGGCTAGGGGACCTTGCTACATGAATGATGAATTTTATGGTAAATTCAAAGCGTGATATTAAAATAGAAACTCTTTTTTAGATACAAACAGCTAACTTAAAGGTGGCATATACAATTACAGTATCATCATGGAAAGAAGTGAATCAAGTGTCTGAAAAAAAAGGAGTGTAATGGCACATGATGTACTATGTACATGAATTAAAGAGACTGTTATTTTTGTCTACTCAGGAAACACAAGACCCTTGCATTAATAAAAGATGGTCGTGTTATTGGTGGTATCTGCTTCCGAATGTTCCCCTCCCAAGGATTTACAGAGATCGTTTTCTGTGCTGTGACTTCCAATGAACAAGTTAAGGTAATAATAACTCTCCACTACAGTTTATTAAATACATTTGAGTTCCATTCACCACTGCATATTCTCTGAATTTTGCTAGTCACATTGGATATACTGAGCTACCAAACAGAAGTAGGATTTGAAAGATATAGTGATTTTGAATATACTATGGAAAACCTAAACCAACGTGCAGATTTAGAATCATTACAATAATAGTAGGATTATTTGCTAAGAAATGATACAAATAAAATCTTCCTCAAAACAGAAATAGTGTTAGTCCAAGAACAGGAGAAAAATTATTCACTCCTTTGTCTTCAGCAATTGTCTCTCAGTGTAGAATAACACTTATGGTTGGCTGAAATAAGTACACTTTGTATGTGGTTGTAATTTATGTTCAGTCACTTTGTTGTGTTACACAACTTCAATGAAAATGTGATATATCAAAGAAAATAGGTATAGTTATGCATCTCAAAATAAAACCACACTATTCTGTAGGCCCTTTTTTGAGTCACTTTTACAAAATATTCTCAGAGCTGAGCATTTGCTGTTACGTTGAAAGAATGTAGAGCACTATAAATATATAAGAGATTAAACTCCCTTTCCCTAGGGCTACAGGTAGATCTACTGTATCTGGTGGAGGATTTTGCCTTTAGATGGTGCTGTAGCTACATGTTTTTCAGTTGAAACTGTTACAGATGAGATGTGGATTAATTTAGAGTTTGTAGCACTTGAACAGGTGGAAACTGTGCAAACCTGTGACAACTTTTAGTTCTTGGGTTATATATGATTTTATACAACCCTAGTGTTAGAGAGGACCATTCCCATGTACATAGCAGACACCTGTCATAAAAATATTTGTAGTGTTTTAGCAAATATGAACAATAACAGATCTTGCTTTAGGTATGTTTATTCAATGCTTAAATAATTCGTAAAAGGTATTTTCATTAAATTTAAACAACGAAACATGCTACACAAGTTAAGCTGCCAAAGCTATATTTTGATTCTCAAGGGCTAACTTATCAGATTTTTTGTTCCATTATATTCTGAACCCTCAGAGTGCCTGACTAGGTTGCAGATGCACACATAATGCACAATTTCTTCTGTTACCTTTTGGGTGCCTCATCGTTTGTGAAGTTCAGTTGATTACTTCTGAATTGGCCTTCCCACATACCTTTCTGAGCAAGATGACCCCCACCAGCAGAAGACAGGAAAGAACAACAAAACAAATAAATGTGTGCATCCATGAGTGTCATTGCAAACTCTTGGGAAAAATAAACTCATATTTTAATTTATTTTGAGTCTGGAGCAAGAAATACAGATAAAGTTTTGCTTTATATGTGATCTTTAAAAGTCAAATTGGTTTTGAGAAAGTCTGATATTATGTTGAAAAATTGTTTTAAACTTTACCGTACCTGACTTAGTTTCCCTTTAGAATTGTTAGATTGTTGGCAAGCATTTGTGAGAATGAATAAATCCTGGGAAGGTTGTGGAAATAACAGATCAGCTGAAAATATTTGAGTTAATTGTCATTGTAATTGCTGGAATTTCTTAGAGGTAAAAATATGACATTTGCTGTTAGAGCTTAGCTGTCTTAGAATTACTGAAATAAATTGCAATGGCTCAGGTGTAAATAAAATGTCAGTCTCATACACTTCCTTTCATACTGTTGATGAGAAGGGAAGTGAAATGCTTGGATGGTTCAGGTACTTGCATTTAAGGAAAACATTTTTCATTAAAATTTTTCATTCAGACTTCGTCCTCTTTGAGTTCTCAAATTTTCAATTAGAAAGCCTCTTCATTGTCTTGAGCACTTCTGAGTTCTAAGAAATGCTGTGCCATTTAACATGTCGTCAGTCATCAAAACACCTCTTTGTATTTGATGCAGGATGTCTGCCACTTTAACAAATGAGCCTATGACTGTAAGAACTTCCTCAAATTCAGAAGAACTTATTTTTACACACATGAAGCTTCATTTTGAATATGAGGTCTGAATATCACACCTTCCAGACACTACCTGGATTAACACACTAATTTTGTACCAAGAGTTAGGCTTTTCAAGAACCTGTCATTATGAAATTTTTGTACTGATCTTCAGCATTTAACTAACTTGCTTTTATCTGGCTGTTTCCATGTTTGAGGCTATTAAATTATTATTTGGAAGCATGTATTTTCTAATTTATTTTTCCTGTTTTACATACAGAAATAAAAATTTCTTCAAGAACGGAGTACACCAAAACATTCCATGTATATTTGTATAAATATCCAGTCGTTATCCATGGTGTTAAAATTTGAATATATGCAAGAACAACACATTATTATGCATTTTCCTGTCTGTTTTACATTTCTTAACACACAACAGAAGGGCAAGACTATAGCTTACTTGGAACTGTGAATAAAAGGAACCTTTTGTTTACTTTGGGTTGAATGAAAACGGAAGTTATTCTTGTGTACAGTCAGAAGGCATAGCTATTTATTTGATTGGGGACTCAGTAATTTTCTGCTGCTTATTATGGTAATAACTTTTTCACAATTTTATTTTATACCCTATGATTCAATCAGATGATGAAATCTTTGAGGCAGAAGTTTTTTCTGCAGGTGCACAGAACTCAGAAAAATAGAGGCCTCATGTCAGAATGGGTTCCCCTAAAAGGAGCCATTGTGACAGTCCCACTGCTTTGCAAATTTGAAGTGATGTGGCAAAGAAAGAATGCCTTGTTATTACAACATACACAATCTTGTTATTGGTGAAATATGTCTATTAGTAGATGATAACTAACTAAGAAAAAAATTATGCACCTTGAGTTGCACCTCCCAGGACAACGTATTGCTTTAGATGCACACTTTACCCCTAGAGAGCGTCTAGGTTTTGGTCTCTCTTATATTAAAAGTGAATCAGGCAGTAGAAGCTGTGATATTTTGTTCCTTGTTGGGTCACAAAGATATGTTTACAAGGCTGAAAACAGTTTGATTTTGAGTATAGCTTACCATGTTACTTATGATGAAATCTTTAAAACAGGATCTAGAGGAAGTACTGCATTTTGAAAACCAGTCTGTAATAACTCCTGGTCTACACTTTCTAATATGTGCAGTCTTCAAAGGCTTCATAATGGCTTTTTGCTTATATGTTTCACATAGGGTTATGGAACTCACTTAATGAACCATCTGAAGGAGTACCACATCAAACATAACATCCTCAACTTCCTCACATATGCAGATGAATATGCTATTGGCTACTTCAAAAAACAAGTAAGTCAATCTAAGAAATTACTTGGCACAAGAAGTCAACATCTATCAGTGATTGAACTGAACAAATAGATATAGGAAAGTAGTTGATTAAAAATGCATAGTGTGGTTTTAAATGTATATTTTAAATCTGTAAAATGTACTTTATGTTCATTTTTTATAATGATATTGGTATTTAATGCACTTTATTTTGAAGGTATCATCTGAATATAAGAGTATTAAATCACTACATGATGTAGCCTACCATTTGTCAAGTCTTAAAAACAGTCAGATACAGATTAGCTGCTTCTTGACTTCATTCACTTTCTTCACTGATTCTAGAAGTATAAAGAAGGACCATACATACTCTCAACAAACTAGGATTTACCTGAACTCATGCTCATAGCTGCTTCTGCTGAAATGAAGCATGATGTTCAAGATGTTCATGATGTGCAAGAAAGATTGTGATGTCTAATCTGTCAAATAGTTTTGATAGATAACTAAGCATCAACTATCTAGTCAGAGGATAAAGCAAAGTTGGAGTAAGATTTTTCTCAGAGAGAAAATCTTACAGCAATAGGACTGAAGGCAACAGACACAAGATGGATCGTGGGAAATTCCAACTAGAAATAAGGATTTTTATCCTTACCTTTTATACCATGAGGATGGTGAAATGGAAAATGCTGCCTAGAGAGGTTGTGGAACTTCCATTCTTGGGAAGTTTTCAAAACTGAACACAGACCTGAGCAAGCAAATCTGATGAGACCTGCTCTGACCAGGAGCGGGGCTAGATGACCTCCACAAGTCCCTTCCAGTCCGAGCAATTCTATGATTCTATTCACAAAACTGGTACAATTCATTCTTTACACATTCAACATAAATTTAAGGTTGAGTTTGTAATTCTATTATCATACCTGTGCAGACAGACTCCTTTTCACTTCTGAAATGTCCCTGCAGAAATTTGAAGTTGCTTAGTCTCTGAGTAAGTCTGAAGCCTCTGATTATAAATGGTGAGGCAGAAAAACTGTTTGTGTTCCTGTTTATTATTATTATTGTTTCTTCTTATTATTATTAATGAAGGTTTCATAGATATCACTGCAACAGAAGAATAAAAGTGAGAGTCTTACCCAGTATTTTAGTGTCTTGATTAACACTTGTCAGTTTCTTATCCTTTCAACTTAGAATTGTATGAAGACTATAACGTAACTTTGGAATTTTTAATAGGATATGTTGTTTTTTACCATTTGAAATAGTGAAAGTGAAAATTATATATATATTTATATTTATATATATACATTATATACTTTTTTATATTTTTGTCTGACACTGAAGTTACTGTAATCTTTGGACAAAGGTTTCATTGACTTCAACACTGACTTTTTTGCTTAATGACTTACAGGACTGTCATACTTTAATATTAAAATGCCAAACTTTTGAAAATGTGTCTGCAGTAAAAATCTTTTCCTCCATCTCTTTATCTCCCATACCTTCCTCTTCTTCTTTTATATATGTATATATATAAGCAATTAACTGTTCTTGTATAAAGTAATTTCCATAAGAAGGTGTTTGCAGCACTGTGACCCTTGATCTGTAACTCTTTCCATCATATTATCTGTATTTTATTTTAATGTTATGATGAATTTAGTTCTAAATCATCATAGCTTTCTAATTTAAAAAAAAAAAAAAAAAGAAAAAAAAAAGAAAAAGAAAATGGCATAATAATAACTTAAGTTTATTTCTTCTTTAGGGTTTCTCCAAAGATATTAAAGTACCAAAAGCAAAATATGTTGGCTACATCAAGGATTATGAAGGTGCCACATTAATGGGATGTGAACTAAATCCAAGGATTCCCTACACAGAATTTTCTGTTATTATTAAAAAGCAAAAGGAGGTAAAAGCTGAAATGAAGCACTGAACATAATAATCTTTTTAGATGTTTAGAAATATTGTTTAGAAACAGTTTAGCTAGCGTCAAATTTTCTCTGTTCTTCTCTTAGGTGCTTTAAACATTGGAGTGCATATTTTAAATATGAGAAATACTTTTAATCAAGTCTTAGTGCCATAATTTTGTAGTTTAAGAATTAAATTCTACCTTACTAGCTTGGGGTAAGAAATGTTGAAAAGTAATGATATTTTGAGTAGTATTTAATAGCTAATTTTATTAGTTACAGATAACAGATTTTTTCTGAGACTTAATTTGTTTTACAGCTTTCTGATATTGTTGACTTCTTCCTGTCCACTGACCCTCTGAATCACAGCTAATGTGGGCTGTCTTTTATTTACTCTATCATAATTTTTCATATAATAACACAATTTTTCTAGCAAAATAATTAAGACATTTCCAGTTGTGTTTAGATACCTTCCTATTTAGGTACCTTCTTGGGTATTTAAAGAAATTTGAAATTACAAGTTTAACTTTATTATTTCAAAGGTTAAAATTCATATTTTTTTTTCTTTCCTGTTAAAATGCTTATTTTAGTCATGGTCCAGTAGAACTACTCGGCCCATGCTAGCACAAAAAAGGTATCTGAGGGCTAGGACCCAATGGAATGGCATGAAGCTGTATCTGCGGAAGTTCACACTGGATATTAGGACAAGATCATGGCACTGAGCTTGCCAGAGTTCAAAAAGTGTTTGGACAATGCTCTTAGAAATATGGTTTAATGGTAAGGTTGTCCTGTGTTGAGCCAGGAGTTGGACTTGATGATTGTGATGGGTCCTTTTCAACTCAGAATGTTCAATGATTTTAGTTTACAAGTGTTTTTTTTTTAAACTCCACTTATTAGGAAGGCTTTAAAACTAAAGCCCATATAGCACAGATCATGATTTTAGCCAATTTTTACCTCTCATTTCTGCTTGGTTGGGTTACTCTTCAGATCCCAGTCGTCTTCCAGATCTATCACCTTCCCTTCAGGGATAGGATGTTGTTGGGGTGGGCACGTAGTGGACTATTAGTCTTTTAAAGTGGCTTGTTTGAGGCACACCTAGTGGCGGTGGAAGCATGTAGCTTCCAAAAGTTAGTTTTGAAGTTACAACACATTTTTCACTCTCTTATTTGGTGTGCATTCCATGTTGTCCCAATCAGTTGGAGACATTCTCCTTGGAGGTGAAGTGCCTTGATCCTCTGGACATCCCATGTCTACCATTATCAGAAAGCAAGCTGTTATTATACAGTGGTCTATGACTGCCATTGTATCTTCTCTGAGAATAAATATACAGTCCTGTGAATTGTATTTTAGAATTGCTTGTTTGATACTCAAAATACAGATGAGGCTTTATTATTCTTTCTGTTCCAAGGAAACTTAGAAATAGCCCTCATAGTCTGCAGTTTTCTCAATGTTCGCCTTTCTGGTCAAATCAAAAGCAATGAAGATGGTTTGTGGACATACATAAAATTTTTAATGTTCCCAATCTGGATTATAGATTGATTTGTTTGGTTGCTGGTATTGGCCAGTACTGGACATTGGACTTTATTAGTCACGTCTATTTTAAAAATCAAACTTTTAATGGGTGCTAAGCTTTCATTTAAAGAATTAGAGTATATGCCTATGGCTGCTATGGCTGCCATTGGTAAGTTTGCCCTGTCTGATTTGTAGCTAATTTACATTCATTCTAAAAAATATGAAAAATCCCTTTACACAAAGCTTTGTGACCTGCTGACTTTTAAATAATTAATGTTACTGACTGAACAGCTCATTTTAATCAGGAAGAGCCAAGAGTTCTTAAATTATAAGATGAGTTTAAGGTGTACTTCACAACTAGTTTGAAGGTATTTTTGTGTTATGCTAGAATGTGGCCGTGGTGCTGCTGTATACTGTAGGCCCTTAATCTGTTACTTCTATTGAAAGTCTGATTTTTTCTTTTCATCTTCTTTGAGAGAATGTACTATGTGTATACGGGTAAAGGTGCTTAACAATAAAAAATATATCCATCTTTACTATTTTCAAAGAAAGAAGTCTCTCAGACTCTGTGGTGGTCTAGACAATTTTTCATTTGTTTACCCAGTTTTAAAGTAAGCAATATTGAAAATGACATATTCAGGATACACAAAACTTAGGTAGATGTCTAAGTGCATATCAAAAGCACCATCTCAAATTGCTTAAAATTGAGGTAAAGAGATTGCAGAGCCGAACAGAGTTTACCTCAGGACTGGGGAAGCCTTTTCTGTCATTTACAACTAGAGTAGAATATTGGTTACAAAGAGTGGCATCAATTTTGACTTTCTAAAGATAAAATCTTCAGTAAGAGCATCTCTGACTGATATCTAAACAGCTCCTATGGTTATATGGAGGCTTTGAAACCAACAGGTATTTCTAAAACTTCACAATATGAGCATATATTTATTGAAATATGTGCATTCAGTATGTGCGTTGATACTTCTGACCAGGAGGTGCAGCAGTCCAAAAGTATCAGCTGTTGCAATTAAAGCCAGTTCCCCAAATTGCTTTCAGGAAATTTCCTTCCCTACATCTGCTGGCACCTGCAGCTTGTGATCAGTACAGTAAGCCATGACTGCTTTTCTTCCTGATCTGTGCCTACCTAGGGAGACTTGCTAACCTCACCTACAGAATCGGTGTTTGGCCAGGTAGTTTGCCCCTGTTACCAGCTTGGAATTTATAAGGGACCATAAGTTTGGGATGTGAATATTTTCCATTACAGTTTTGTTTTAATCCTCTGAGTTGCTTCTGAACAAATCAACTCCTTTGTGTTTTCTCTGCTGCTTTATTACAGATCATTAAAAAGCTCATAGAAAGGAAACAAGCTCAGATTCGAAAAGTTTATCCTGGCCTTTCTTGCTTCAAAGATGGAGTACGACAGATTCCTATAGAAAGCATTCCTGGAATAAGTATGTATCAACCTCTTTTAATGTAGAACAGAAGCAGAACAACCCAAGAAAGGTTAAAAATAGAAATACTAATATAGTCATACATTTCTTTTTAATTAATATGTAGTTGTTTTTTAGTCTGTTAATTTGATACCTATGAAGATTGTTGCATTTCCATCACAAGTACTGTCTTCAGTACTCCTCTAGGCATCCCAGGGTGATGATTCTTTATGTACCTGTGTTTAATTTTATTTACATCAGATCCCTCTTTGATTTGTATCACAATATAGTCATCAATTTATTCTGTCGTCACTGGTGTGCTGCACTCCTGTACAAGGATGTGCTAAACATGGACGTAGAACAGGACAAAACAGAATTAGAACATCGAAGTATCTTTTTTTTTTTTTTTTCCTCAGCTGTGTTTTTCTGCAGTTTATTCTGTGTCCCTAGGGAATCAAATGGAATAACCTTGCCATCTTTATTCTTTATAGAGGTTGTGGTACAATACATGTTGAATTACTTTTAAAAATGGGTGTTTCTTATAATAATATTTAGAAACTTTTCTGCAGTCTGGAGGGAGGGCCATGCAGGAAATTGAATGGGGCTGTAAGCTAGATTGTAGTGTTTTTTATTATAAATAGCTTTTATGAAAACAAACCCATTTTACTTTGTCAATGCTGAAATGGCTTGTATTTTTAGAGCTGCTATAACTCAGTTAATGTTTTGGCCTACTGTAGTTCTCATGTAATCTCTCATGCTGTTGGTATACAGGAGAGACTGGCTGGAAACCAAGTGGAAAAGAAAGAGGGTAAGTGCTGAACAGTGAAAAATGGTGAAGCGGACTTGAGATTCTTTTGAGAAAAGTTGTTAAACAAAGTCATATGAAATTTCCTTCCATCTGTTGGAAAATAGATACACAGTCTGCCATGGATGTGTTCTTAAGTGTTTTGTTTATTTCATATATGTTTTTTTTTTTCCATTAAATGCTTGAGTTATGGAATTGCTTTTAGTTAAGATGTATTTCACAGGAATGAAGATGAGGGGTTCAAGCTAATCTTTTTTTATTAATATTTTCTTTCAAGTAAAGAGCCCAAGGATCCTGACCAACTTTACAGCACATTAAAAACTATCCTGCAACAAGTGAAGGTGAGTGTTCTGGTTTATCTTCTGTAAAGATTTTAAAATGATTTCTAATATAGAGTTTCCATATTAGATACCTTACTTTTTTCTTTACCAAAGAGCCATCAAAGCGCTTGGCCCTTCATGGAACCCGTGAAGAGAACAGAAGCTCCTGGATATTATGAAGTTATAAGGTTTCCCATGGGTAATTGCATTAACATTTTTTAAGTATAGAGTTTAAAAATCTTTATAACTAGAGACATAGCAGTCAAATTGTAGTCTCATTGTTTTATGTTAAAAGATAAATACTTGCAGCTGGGTAGCTTGCAGCTCTGAAGTGCCAAGAGTACAATGCTGTCATTTGAAAATTTATGACTAGTGACCTTTGTGAAGCGTTCTTGGTGTATACATGTGAAATCTCAGTATTCCCTAGAAAGTCCCTAGTGAGCTCTCAAATGATGTGGTCAGCTCAAACCCTCTGGTATTTAGCTGGTTTATGAGTTGTATGAATATGTGTGGTAACTGGTGATTGCATTAACTACTGGTATGTTAAAAAGTCTCTTGGCAAACTTTCAGGAATATCTGAGTGTTTGAATTGCTTTGAAAAATAGATTAAAACTTTCTAAATCACATAAAGTAGACCTTTTCAAAAGTACCAGGGTTTTCTATTTAACCCTTAACAAAGGTCTTGCTTCAATTTAGCTTTAGGAAGAATATTTTATTCAACAGATTATATGAATCATTTCTTGTAACTTTTATCTTTGTATTTTAGATATGCCAAAGTTGTCTGTATTCTTTTTTTTCTTTTTTTTTCTTTTTTTTTCATACAGCTTTTTTTTTTCTACAAGGTTACTTGCTAAGGGAGGTACACAAATGCTGATAGTGTTTTTCTTTGCTTTTGATGTCTGTCATGTAATTTCTATAACAATTCAGTGCTGTTCTGAACAGATACTTGTTTTAATTGGTACTGCAGCAGATTTAAAACTGAATCCTGGTGCATCTGCATTGTTTATAAAATACCTCCATCTTTCTGATTGCTTTAAATGTTATTAAAGAAGGAAACACAAGTTCATTGCTGACTTCTGTCAACCTATTTTGTGAAGGAGTGTTCATGTTGCTTTGTATAGACTCCTACCCTGCATATGCCAATTTATGTACTTCATAAAATAGCAGTTGGCTTCCTGTATCCCTGACAAAAACGTATTTTCTAGCAATGAAGAAAAAGAATGTTGATTACCATCCCTTGGCAGAGTTTTCTTTCTCTGCTTTCCTGAGCAGAGACTAGATCTAGATGGCAATTTAATCTGAATGTATCTTTCAGTAACCACTGGAAAAAATACAAAGAAATTGCTGCCTGGGTTGATAAATTCGAAGTATGAGTGCTATCTATCCTATTCTGGCTCAGATTTATTACATTGGCTGTGGAGGAGGCAGGTCTCATTTTAGAATTAAGTTGAGGTCTTCGGGTTTAGTTTTCCTTTGTTTCTTTTCCAGCAAAGGAACCCAGCACAACCTGCATGTTGATTGATGATCAACTTCTGCTTTCTTTTTGCTCTCACTGCCAGCATACAGATATTGTGAAAAAATCACTCAAACATAATTTCAAATACATAAACAAACAAAAAACACACTGTATTTAAGTGTTCTTTTGACTGCTTATTTTCAATAAGTACTGTTTTTTTTTTTTTTTTTTTTTTTTTTTTTTTTTTTTTTTTACTTGTCTATCTGCAATACCAAAGTTGTATGATTGATTTAAGAGGAGGAGCCATACTTTTACTGTAGAGGAGAGTGGTGTAACTGATCAGCCAGGCAATGTCTGCTTTAGGGTGGACTGACCAGCCTTTTTGGTTCAAGACTATGGGCATATAGTTTAGATGTAGGCACCTACATTTCAGACTTAATGGCAGCTGATTAAACCCTTGCTTTTGCAAAAAAAAAAACCCTTGCTTTTGCATCACTAGTAAGTGGCAAGTTACATATCATTTAAAGAGCTATCTGAAAGCATTCAGCAAACTTTTTTTTTTTATAAAAACTCCTTTTGTCAGAGGTATTGGAGAGCATCCAGCAAGCTCTTTTGTCAGTATGACAGGGTTTTCTCTATTTTACCAAAGTGAAATCTCTTTTAAAAAAAAACAAAACACCTCACAGGAAATAAACAGGACGTCACAATAACTCAATAGACCACTTTTGTAACTGTAGTGAGTTGTAAGGTCCTTTGCACTGGAGGTCTCGTCTCTGCTTCTTAGCAGTACTCGTTGGCAGAAATTCTCTGTTTCAGCTGTTTCTGTACTGCTTGTAGTACAGACAGATGTCTGTTCTCTCCTATGTTCACACAGAAATAAGAATTTTAAGTTAACACATGTTTTGTGATGTCTAAATTCTTAGTTCATATATTCTTCAGGCCTCCTCCAGCAGAGTTCACAGCAGCTTTGCCTCACAAAGCAGTTAGAGGAGAGTTAGGGACACCTGATACCCACAGGAAACTCAAGACAAATATGAGAACAGAAGAGAATGAGTCTTTTCATCTTTTAAAGAAGGAAAAATGAGCTCTACACAAAATCATTTTACAGTAAAATATTACTTAGTTCCAGGGGCTCAACTGATGTTTTTGAAGCTAAACCAGTGACTAAACCATTAAGGCAATTAGAAATTCTAAACCATGGCTTTGCCATTTTATGTCAAATGACAAATCAATATAAAGGGATATTGCATACAAGAATATTTGAATCAAACATCGTTAATCTATTTTTCTCCTGTACAGATCTCAAAACAATGAGTGAGCGACTCAAGAATAGGTACTACGTGTCTAAGAAATTATTCATGGCAGACTTGCAGCGAGTCTTTACAAATTGCAGAGAGTACAACCCCCCCGAGAGTGAATACTACAAATGTGCCAATATACTGGAGAAATTCTTCTATACAAAAATTAAAGAAGCTGGATTAATTGACAAGTAACTTTTTTTTTTTTTTTTTACAACTAATCAGTGTGCCTACATCATGGGCAGAGGAAACCATTATATGTCAGTTGTGGGACTATAACGTTTCAAAAAACTTCTGTTCAATAATTAGCACTTTTAAAAACCCTTTCAGTTTTGCAAACATGTATTATACTGAAGTTACAAAAATTATTTTATTAAAATGCTTTTTAATGTATTTAATTTTTGAATTTTTTGTGTTCCCATTATCATATGTTCATATGTTTACCAGCCACAGCCTCAGAAAAAAAACCCAAAGTATGGGAAATTGCACATGTTTGGGAATATGAAGAAAATTCCAGGGCAATGAATGTTATAGCCTACCTAATGCAGTGCAGTACCTATTTGAAAAGTTTTACTTTTTTTTTCCAGTAAAAAAGAAAACAGTCAGAAAGAACAACAGTGGGGGGAGGGGAGGGAGCATCTGAAACACTCTTTTCATTATAGAGTCTTTTTATAATATATTATTTTTTAAAATAAAATACTCAGCTGGTTGAGAAGCTGTGAGATAAAAGCAGCCAGTTCTGAAAAAAATAACCTTTGATAGATGCAAGTTTTTCTATTTCTTTTTTTTTCTTTTTTGATAAATATATAACCTGCAAATTGTAATCTCATAACCACTATTTAAAAAAGTAAAAATATCTGGCTAGATACGTAATGTCATAATGACTTGGCTTATGCAGGACATAAGTACGCAAAATAACTTCAGAGACTCCAATTTAATTATACTAGATTTAATTTTAATTGGTTTAATAAGATTTAGATTTTGATGCACTTCATGATCCACCCCATTTACTACTCTTCACTGATAAATTCTGTAGGTTATTCAACAGTGATAAGACTATTGTACACAAAAGTCAACATATGACAGCTTCTATCCTATATACTTGCTTCTGTGGTAAACTGGATTTTCTACCAAGCTTTATTGTAAATACTTATTAACTGTGATTATTTAGACCCAGGAGCATATTAACATTTTACAATTCATGTTAGCATATCTTCAAGTTGGGCACATTATATATATATATATATATATATATATATATGTAATATATATATTTTGCTGCTTACACTACATTTTAAGAGGTACACCTAACTTCCTAATGAAGATCATCAGTATAGGCCAAAAAGTTGTCACTTGACGTTTTCTAATTAGAGTTTGTAACTATAACCTATAACTGTTTTTGTGAAAAACAAATTCAATTCTCATTCTTGGTGTTTTATATTTACAGATGATACACTGGTAAAGCTCAATAGTTATAAGGCTGAAAAACAAAACATCCTATGCTGCATCAAGGAATTTATTCCTGCAAAAGGCCTGTGCAATGTTAAGTCATAAATCAATACAGTGAGTAGATGTTGGAAACTACCTGGAAGTAGTAAATGTGGTATATAAGGTATTCAAAAATATTAACACTAGAACTTCAAGTGTTTCACATGAGATTAGTCTGACCTACATTTGGATCTATAACTAAGGTACAGTGAGTTTATTCCTTTTTTAATAGCCAGTACCAGATGCTATGATCCTTTTTTTGTAGATTGGGCCTACAGATGCACCTGTTAAGCTTGGTATCCTGTGAAATTTTGTTATTTTCAGAGTAGATTTTCTTATTGTCTTTCAATCAGATTGTCTCTTCTATATTGAAACATGTTTTCTAATTTAAGAATTAATATTTTCATAGATACTGTGCAATAAAGTTACAGTAGGATATGTGGTTTTGCAAATGCTTTAACAGCTGATGAATTTTACATTTGTAAAATTAATATATTGTATTGGTACAGAATAGTTTTAAATTATATATGTACAAAACCCTACCTTATTTTGGTCTCTTTTTTTTTCCATTAGTCCTTCTATTATACACTTAAATAGTTTCACAATGGAGCACAACCAAGCTGTAAGACTGCAATCAATGCATTTTCCACGCACCCTTGAAATTATTCCATAAGTTCATTGGGAGCATTTAACTGACTATGGTGTACCACACTGAGCTGGCAAAGAAGGGAAAGTTGTGAAGATTCCAAACATTGCAAGCAGTCCCATCTTCATGTTAATTGAGCTACAGTGCTGTTTTTCCAGTCTCCTTAACAACTCAAGCAATTCGGGGATTTATCTGTTCAAAAACTTTTTTCCCCCAGCGTCTGAATGCCCTTTGCTTAGTTTTTGTCCACTAGAGCCTTTTATTACCAACATACAGTACACACAAAAGCAAACAGTCTGTTTTGAACTTGTACTTACCTACTGAGATCATTAGCTTACTCAGAGGGTATAATTTTGCATATTGTAATTAAAACCTGCACCTGTCTACTATTTGACAAACAATGATTTTTTTTTTCCTATCCAGTAAGATTTAGTCCTGTGCCATGTCACAAAGTGTATGGTCCAGAGGGCAGAAAGTAGCATTCAAAAAAGGCATAATCTTTTTCTTAGGGACTTCCAGGGGTATTAGTTAACAGATTGGAGCTAGACTCAGAATCCTTCCTACGGTTGTGATTCCTCAAACTTATCCAAAAATAAATGTGTTTGCTTTGGGCTGTTCAGCCTATCACTTTTTTAATGCCTGATAAACAGCTGTTGCAGACATTTGCTAAAAAATAAAACAAAAAACAAACAACACCTGATGTTATTATTCTGCTTAAGTTTCGATAATGGCAATTTCAGAATGTCAATGGTAACGTCAAGAACTAGAATTTTAGAGTATCAGTAGGAGGTTAAATCTTAATTCTAGCCTCCAAAAGCTGTTTATTACTGGATTTTTACTGGATGTTCTCAAACTGGAAGTAGATGCAGCTTTTTTTTTTTTTTTTTTTTTAGAACTGCTGATCCAGTCACCTAAAGTTACCAGTAAACCATTACATTTTTATTATAGAAAAGAGCTCTTACACTTACTGAAGTAGGACAGTCAAAACAAATGAGCAACCTCTATTTCTGTACTTCCCCATTTATTGTGAAGGCAGTTTTCCTCTTTCTATGCATCCATTAACACTTCTGTTTCTGAAGTGAAATACAAAGTGCCAGTTTAAGTGCTATGCAACCTTGAAATCTTATTGGAGGGTTTCTAATAGTGTTTTTTCTAGCTCACTGCCAACTGTTTTGTCCTAAGTGATATCAGATGTGGCAGGTATTCCTCTTGTAAAGGCACTTGCGCATTAAGTCCAGAATTATGAAGCCCCTAACAGCAAAGAGGTCAAGAACTGTTTGCAGTTTACTTCCTCAGTCCTTACAACTGAGCAGTCTTTACACCATTGACAGATAAGTTAACTAGATAGGAGCAAAGCAAGCTAAGTTTATGTTCATAGCTATGCCAGCCAACCCTAATTGATACTTTTGAGAGTCCTAGCTACATAATCAGATTACAACTGACAATCTTGCTTCCAATCACGCTTATACTGTGTAAGATGAGTAGTACCTTGGCTCACAACATGCCCACAGCTGACTCTACTACCAGCTATGGAAACCCTGCAAGACGAACAGCCAATTCTGACTTTCAAATAGAAATGCATTTATTATGAGCTTCAATATGAAACTACAAACATTACATAAATAAGATCTGTACAAACGCGCTTATTAAAAAAAAAAAAGTTAGATCTTCAGTGCCTGAAGTTCACCTGTGCCAGCCAGTCAGATGAAGTCAAATTTCACTCACCCATGTTTTCCATCATGTTTCTGATAAAATCATAAATTTAGGATGTAGGAATGTTTCCTCCCCAAAGAGTTTACCTGGGGTAACTGAGGTGATTCCATTTAATGTCATGTCTCGTATGTCATTAAAAACAAAGTTATTGGATTAAAACCAAAAAACGCTTCGTTCTATACTCTCACTAGATAACTAGACATAATTGCATAGTATAATAGTTTCTTAGATGAAAAAAGATTTCCTTTGTTCATAATTCTGTGAGCATGACAAGAAATCTCAACAACCAACAAATTTCTCGTTGTATTTTGATAGAGATCTCTTCCTAATAGAGCATCTTTTAGGATCTTTTTTCTGCTTGAAAATTGGAGAATTCAGGAAATGCATATCTGTAAATGGATCTCCTCTTCTAAGTTTCCTGTAAAAAAAAAAAAAAAGCACATAAGATCCCTCCTTTATTAAAAACATTATCTTCTAAGTAGTAAATTCAATGTTTCAATGTCACACAAACTATTTCACTACTACTAATCAGGACTTCTCTTCTAATGTTTTAATAAGAACTTCCAGTATTTAAGTAATCCTTTCAAATCCCTCATTTGATCATGAACTTTATATCAAACTGGAAAGTGAGACACCTACCCTGAAATACTTGGTTCTTTATAGCTCCTAATCAGAGTACAGCTACGCTTGTGTTTTGGAGATGGTGGTCTTTCACCTTCAGGGACAATAGGTGCACTCCCAGTGCTAGGGAGTGATGAAGCAGTATTGGTAACATCACAGAGATGAGCACGAGACAGCTCAGAAGATTGCTCTGGAAAAAAAAAAAAAAAAAAGTGAGGCATACTATATCAATAGTTGCTCAAGACAACTCAAACATGTCCTAAAAGGGAATGTCAATGAATGTACTAGATATGAAGCAACTCTCAGCTATAATAATTATCTCCATCTTTTCATTTCTTTCAAATTATACTTTTGATCTCGCTTCCCCCCCAGCTTCAATACATCTTGAAACACATCTGAAATACAGTATTGGCTAATTGTTGAGCAGTTTCTTAAAATAAATAAATAAATCTTTAATTCCTGCTTCTGTTGTGAGGAAAAAAAGATGGTCAGAATGAACTAAACAAATTTTTTAATACGTAGAAACAGCATAATGCTGCAAAAAGAAAAATGAAAAAAGCCTACCCCCCTACAAAAAAAAACAAACAACAACAACAAAAAAAAACACCACAATGATTTATATAAATGAAATCATTACAGAACACTTTCTATACTTACTAACAGACTTGTCACTTGATTTATTGCTTGCAGTCTCTTTTTCATTGTAGAGTTTCTGATCACGCTGTACCAAACATCTTTTAGACCTTGGTCTTACAGGGACTGGTGACATATCTGTCTTGTCCGTTGAGCTTTTCCTTTTTTTGGATTTCTTCTTATAAGGTACATAAAGGCTATCATCTAAATCTTCTTCACTATCACTTGACTTGATGGTATTAGTTTCAGATGAATTTTCTTTGTCATCCACAACATCATCTGTGTCATTGACCTTATTTTGTCGAAAAGGTGTAACATGGACACTCTCTTCAAAATTGAAGTCATAAGCATCATTGGAGCCACCCAAGAAGTCCAGTTTTACTTTGGAATTCTCTTTACCCTGTCTTTTCTTTTGTCTTGGTCTGCAAGTATTTTTAGTCCCTTCCACTTTTGCCTTCTGATGCTTCTCTCTTACTAGTTGAGAGGCTTCTCTGCTTTTATATTTATGTTGCTTAAGATCAGCACCGCTTTCTGAATTGACTTTTGCAGTTTCAGAATCCAACTGCCTCAACACCAGCTCAGAATCTACCTCATTTACGTGAGAAATATCTGAATTTATGTTTTCTGCAGTACACGTATATAGACTTTCAAGTCCAATTTCATCCTCTTTAGAAGGCATTCTTGTTGAATCAAGTGCTCCCAAGCAGCCCAAGACACCCATGCGAAGTTCATCTTGATTTCTCGTCTTTGAACAGCGACGCCTGGTGGACACATTTTTTGGTAACCTGGTAGTAAATCCATCTCCATTTGAAGAATCACTTTCCAGCTCTGACACTACGTTGTCCACACCAAAATCAGATGTTTGCCCTTGTAATTGAAAGGGAAACCGTATTAATGATGAGTAATAATAACTTTCAGAATTTTTCCAAGTTCTAAATGTGCCAAAAATAAAGACCATCTTAGAATTTTCTCCAGAGATTTGATAAGTGATGTTTACTACAGCCTCCAGACAGAAAGCAGTTATACTACACTACACCAGGATTTTCCTTTAAAGTGTTTTGTTTGGAGAGGTTATCCCCAGGTCATTTATTTTAAGTGTTTTAATCTGTTAACAGTTGTTAATTTCCTAAATAACGCATGACTCAGGATTAATTTACCTCGATTAACAATTTGGTAGATAAAGGAAACTAGATTGCATTACATTTTCAAATTGCTCCCTTATTGTTATGAGCCTCCATTCAAAAGATTTGCCAATTGCCAATATTAATACCTAAGCTTTACAACAAATGAAAATGATTTCACAATTACTTCAAAAGCTGTAGTTCTGCTTTAAACTTACATTTACACAATTTTCCCCTTTTTCTGAATAAAATAACGTCAGATGCTTTCATCTAATTACCTTTGTCTAGAGTTATTTTGACTGAAGAAATGGCATTGCCAGGTAACTGATGAGTATCTGTCACAGAATGAGCCGGCTCGTTTGTTTCACTATCAGCCATCATTCTACTTGGAAGTACCTGATCATCTCCATCAGCACACTGTGGAAGCTCTCTAAAGAAAATACCAAAGGTGGTATTTACTGAATAGCAATATACTTTATAACAATATGAACTACTTCTATTACACTGTATTTCTGTAATAAGTTTACTGTAACAGGATTTTCAAATATAAATACATATCCGCAAAAGATACTTACACAGAACTTATTTTTCTTATGACACTGGAATTATTTTCAAGCACTGAAGAAAGCACTCTCTGGTTCTGTCAAGAAAATAAGTCTTACTGTAACTAAACAGCTGAAACAAGCTTGAACCATACCCACATCTTAGACAATAGACCAGTTACACACAGAAGGGCCAGAGAGACCCTTTGCTGCTTTTATTTGTTTAGTGGCTGGCTAACACAAAACGCAGTGAAATCTCACATGCTCAGCTCCATCAAAACAGTAATAACGACCCCAATCATACAAATAGAGAGCAAGAGGTACTTACTACACCACCTACGGCACAGAAGTCCTTTGCTGGGCCAAGGAGATCAACTGACTCCAATAAGTTCTTAGAAACTTTTGAGATTATCTCACTCAAGGCTGACAGTTTAGTCTAATGACAACAAAAAAAAAAAAGCCCACAACATCGTTGCTGTTAAATTTAGGTATTAACTACCAACGTGATATACTCTCACCAATATTATGAATAACTATAGGTAACTGTATCAGAAGACACTTCTACTAGGTATCTTCAGCTTTGATTAAAAAAAAAAGTTAATTTTTACGAAACACTTAAGTTCATAAAGATATCATTGGAGTATCTGGTGCAAATTCTAATGGTCAGCTTCACAGAATTATAAAATACTATTAAAAATACCTCAACAAGTTCTTGTGCTTGCTTGAAATAAAGATTTCTTTGCAAGGCAAACATCTGAAACTTCAGATCTTGATACTCTTTCCTTAAATGAAGAATGGTAGTTTGGGCATCCCTCAGTTTGAGCTTTTCCTCTTGCAAAGCCTGAGCCAGAGCTTTGTTGTTTGCTTGGATGCTCTTCATTTGCACAGAACTGTTGGCTACAAGGGAACAGTGTGTATTTCAACTTGATTAAAAAAATAAATAAATAAAAGAGAAAAACTATGAATTAAGATATTCAAGCATCTTACTTGGCCTTTTGCACTTTATAGTCGTGATCTGGCTAGTTTTACCCAACCTTATCCATTTCTGATTTCTCTTCTCTTTCATCCGTTCTTTTATGTCGCTCAGGCTGTCTTTGAAGGGCTTTTTCAAGCGTTCAGCCATCTTCTACCTTTAAAAACATAAAGGGCAACGAGCTCGCTCATTAAGCTAGTGCTCCGCAGCGCTCCCCAACGCCAACAGAAAAGGCAGGGAGAAATACAAGTAAAACTTGAGGCGTTTTTAATCAACACGCACACATCAGAGCCCCACAGTTGCGAAGGGCACCCAGAAGTTCCCCTTTGACACCCGCTTTGGGCTGCGTGCCCACCGCCACGACGCCCCTCCGGCCTGGGAACCGCACGATGCCCGCTCTGAGGCCGGCTGCGGGGAGCCTCAGCGCCTCAGAACCGGCCCCAGGGGGACGGGACGGGGACCGAGGTGCCGGGCAGGGACCCCACACGCTCCCCCCGTTCCCCCCAGCGGAGGCCGCGCCCCACTTGCCTGAGCCCGGCGCCAGCCGCCGCCACCACCCGCCCGCTGTGTGACGGGAGCAGCCCCGCGCGCAACCCGACCGTTAACGCCGCGTCCTCGGCGTTCAAACTGCAGCGCCGCGCTCTCCCATTGGCCGACGAGGCCGCTCGAAGCTCCGCCCCCTCCCTCCCGCGGCTCGCGCGGCCGTTGGCGCTGTGGCGGCTCGCGCCCGCTGTGGCCGCTGAGGGGCGCTCGGCGCTGAGGCGGCGGCGCTGCCCCGCGGGGTTGGGCTTCAACGGGGGCGGAACGCGAGGTGTTTATTAAACAGCAAAGCTAGGGGGGAAAGCTAGCGTTAGAGCTGTGCGTTTTACTTAAAGAAACTGGCTCTTGCACGTATTTTGCGCTCGCTGTGAGGTGAGCCCCTCCCAGGCTTCCTGGGTCATGGAAGGTCCCCATCCCCGACACCACAGCTCGAAATGAAAGTACCGTAAGGGCTGCTGAGGGAAACCTCTCCTCAAAGACTTGTTTTATGAAACGAACTGTTCAAAAACAGCGTCGATAAGATGGAAACCACCATAACATGAGGTTTATGTGGGGAGAGGCCGTTAAACATAGCACAAAGTCTGCGCTAGGCTAGCGGCCTGACCCGGATAGCAGCCTTCGCTAGGGAGCATCAGGCTTGAAGCCAGGTACGGGGATATATCACTTCTCCTTATCCACCTGATCAGGGGAGCATTTTCCTCAGCTGTGTCATTTTGCATAGACTGCACTGGCTGATTATACGCTTAAGCTCATTGAACATGGACTGCTGAACTTTGATTAAACTCACTCTATTATAGGAGAAAAATAAATCAGCTAAGCTGCAGCTTATTAACAGTGAGATAATTGGTGTTCTTGTATCTGAGAAATGAGCATTTCATAGCTCCTGCACTTTTTAAAAACAGCCATTCTTGCCTACTTGATTTTATTCATTACAGTTTAGATGTAGTGTGGCAGGCTGATTTCAAACTGGAAAAATTCTCATAGATTATGTCAAACCATAGTCCATGATGCACACACATAGCCTTTCCTACATCTTGGAAGATTTTATATTTTTTTGTTTCTCCCGCCTTGTCTACGTAGTTTTTACATTAATGTAAATAACCTTTGCTCACCTTCCTGCCTTATTTCATCAATAGATTCCAATAGAGTTGTGTTCGCATTTCCTGTCAGGAAAGAAGTTCCCCCTTTTGAGACAAAAGACTCATAATTTCTTTAGGAGTTAGCCTGAGAAGTAATTAGCAGGTTAAATGCCTTAGGCCCTCCCTCTTTTTGAGTTCATGGGGTCACACAAGGTCAGAACAAAACAATTTTAGCTTCTCTTTACAACGTTTTTCTCCTTTCTTTCTGCTTGCTTAGTCTACCAAATACTTATCAACCTGTCCTTCCAGCCCCCAAGCAAACCTCCCAAAATTAAACAAAAATTGTCATAGGCTTGGGGGAAAAATGTATCAAATATTGAAAATCACGTAATAGAAATACTGGTTTTCTGATATTGTGCAATTAATCCCTCATCTATTTCCTACAGGCCTCTCACAGTTTTATGGGCAATAATTAGGCATACCTGCTCAACAGTGGCTAACAGCCTCATCAGGACCCTTGCAAACAGCTCTCTCCAAGTGTTGGATGGAATTATCTAATTGAACTCAGCTTCCATTTTTTTTGTTGTTATTTGTTTGTTTTTCATATCAGCACCAACTAGTCTAACCAAAAGTAATTTCTTTTCCTACAAGCTTTGCTTCATGTATAGCTAAAACCTGTTTTGCATTTGCCCAACCAGCAATTAGTGGTTTCCAGCAATGCTGGTAAGGTCTTTTAACCATTAGTCATTCATCTGCTTGGCACAAATACACTGACTGTGATTAAATGAACCATGCTTTGATTGAAAAAGAATGCTTTCCTTATTGCTATCTACGTTTGTTACTCTTGATTACTTATTCTTTCTTTTTTTTCCTTGAGTATGCCTGTATCAAAATTAAAGAACCTCTCATCACTTTTTTTTTTTTCCTATTGTATTTAATGTTATTCAAGCGTTTTACATTTATTTCAGAAACACTTAGAGATGTTTCTCCAGGTTCTCTCTTTTTATTTTTATTTATTTATTTATTTTAATGCCCAAATTACATGTCCCGATAATCTGCTTTTAACTGCTGCCAATGTATACTTATTTCTATATTATTCTCCAGTAATGTCTATTTTTATGAGATTATTGGCAGGTTGCACCCTCCATGTTATTTCATAGTATTAATAGCATCAGTAGTGAATTTATGACACTCTAGTAGAGATTTTTTTCTTGCTCAACTGATTCTTCTTGCTCTAAACAATTTCCTCTATGAAGACTGATGCTATGATTGATGTCAGCGATGCACTAGATTAGTTTAATTCTAGCGGATGTACTTATGTGGCAAAACAGCTGCTACTGTTACTAAAGTTGGTGCAGAATTAAAAGATGTTCTTTCATCTTAGCTTTACTGACTTACACTAAAAGGAAAGACTTATCTCATATATTTACAGCAAATTAAAAGAATCAGAGCTGTGATTCTGGCAGTGTTCTTGATGCATGTTGTCAGAGCTCAACTCTGAGTGTAGTGTTATATCCTGTCATACAACACTTTTGTTACTGATCTATGTAAAGGGTTCATACATAGTTGTCTTTAGCATCTGAACAAGCAATTGGACATGAAATATCTTATACAATGTTAATTAGTTGCTTTTATTGCTACCTACATTGAAGTTTTCAAATAAAAGGAATCTTAACATTGTTAGTGGGTGCTTATGAGAGGTATAGATTATCCAGCCCTTGCTGGAAAACATCTTCAGAACTCCTATTGATTTCAGTAACAAGATAAAATGTATGTCTCTATAAGGACAGATGATTAGACTCCTCTTTTTGAGTCATTTTTAACTCAAAAATGACTCAACATCATTCTCATTGGTCTTGTAGGGAATGACTGGAACTTAGCAGCAGCCATGTTCTGTTGAGTGACAGCGAGATTTTGGCATGGAAACTACAATGTATGCAACACAGTACTGACTGGGAAGACAAAATATATATACAGTATGTTCTGATGTGTAACATAAAATTGATTAACACTGCAGTGTTCTCTGTTAAGACGACCTTTGAAGTGGCTCTCACATAGTGCTAGTACTTCCCTCCTTTAGATGGAGGGTGAACCCGATCAGAGGCACACAGCACTGTCATGCTTTCCATTACCTGTGTGGAGTTGTGGAGGATCATTTTAGCACCACTGGCTTCCTGACTCAGCTGTGTCCTCAAGTCTTGTGACTGGCACACTCCACCCATTCTTCTTCACAGTGCTTTTTTCCTTGATTGTCAGATGACTTCTTTGTGAAACGCCTTCACACTGTTCAGGTCTAATCAGTTTTGAGTAGGACATGTATAGATATCATCAGCTTGAAAGTGTCGTGTAAGGAGTCTATTTAGTACGTGAGAGCTACACGCACCCACTGCTTCCCAAATCAGAATGAGCAGCAAACATTTTTTGAAGAAGCTGGCACAGACATATCTGAGCAAAAATTGTTATACTAAGAAGTTAGTTGTACTAACTTGACCTAGTTTGGGTGGAAATCCCATAGAAATAATGAGCCAAAATGATCTTGACGGCCAGCCATTTGATATTTATCCTTCAACAAGAATGAAAAGAATTACATGTCATCCAAGTGTCATCTTTTTTTTTTTTTTTTTTTTTTTAATATGTGTCCTAGTGTTCTATTCTTTTCACATTTTATCAAATTGGGCCCATATGGTGCTAAAATTCAAACCAATTCTATTTTGGAATATGTTGTTAGTAGTATATTCCTGATTCTGTCCAAAATATCCCTAACCATTTCCTAATAAGAATTCTTGTATCTTTTTCTTTCTCTAAAATACTTTGCCCTACTTACATTTAAAACAGCATACAGTATGAGGAAAACAAGCATGAGTTAACTGAAGAGTGAGACAACATGTGTTTCATTAAGCTAAAATTAAGAAGCTATAAATCATCGTAGCTGTATTAATTATGTCAATGTCTTTTTGATGTACATATATATTCTAAAATGTTTTCAATTACTCATCAGTTTAATATAAATGAGGATGTGAAAGCTTAATAAGGATCTCAATCCATTTATGAGAGAGATTCCAGAGATGAAAATATATGCAATGATTATTATATGGGTCAGATACAACTGTCACTTTTACTACAGACATAATTTGTATAAAAAAACTGTAATATATACTGGCCTGATTTGCCACAAAATCTTTACTTTCAGTGCCAGGGAAAATCCAGACTCCCAGATGGATGTCTTAATCCTGTTACAACAACGTAAGTAACAGCCTGAAATCTTGAAGCACATTATATAAGTATAATGAGCAAAGGAGGAATCACGAGGCAATAAGGTGTTCATCAACATTTAACATTTTCTCAATATTTCCTTTGAATATATGTCTTAATTTCATTTTGCCACCTGTCAGTTGACTAGAACCCTGACTTTCTCTAGCATGCAGTAGTTGCAGAGCATGCAGTCAGAAACAACCCCTCCCACCATAATTTCTCTACCCCCAAAACTCGTACCAATATCTGCCTGACATGAATGAAGCAAGACTTAGCACTGGTTCTGAGTTTCCAGGTATTTTTCAGGAAGTAAGCTTTTAAAAAATGTTTTCAAAGGTTTTTTTTTTTTTTTTTTTTTTTTTTTTTTGGCATATATTGAATGGAATATTGACTGACAAAACTGGTTTTCTTTATAGTGTTTGTATAAATATGTTGCTTTCCACTAATTATGACCCTTTTTTCCTTACCCGATGAATGATTAAATAGCTTGAATGATTAAATAGTAGAATGGTGACACAAAAAGACAAAGGCAAAAATTTGCTCTTATATGCAATTTGTATCTTGATTATGATGACGCTGTCTAACATAATGGAAAGAAATTCATTCCTGGATACAATAGAGTACCTTGGTGTAGCTTTTTTAATGCTAACACACTTATAATCAGAGGTGAGTAATGTATGCAGAACCCCTGGGTGCTGGTGAAGCAGAGTGCCACCAGCAGCCTGCTGCCGTATGCCTCTATCCCCTCCCTGGACTGTGATGTCAGTGGAAAGGGTCTGGATTTATATGGGCAAACCTTGGATTAAAATTGATCTCTTTTAGCTTTCTCTTTAAACATGACTACTCTAGTAGACATCAAATACAAGTATTTTTTTGAGGTCTGTAGCAATAGGTACTGTACAATCCTTCCTAGCACCTAAAGCCACTGAAAAACAAAATGAAGGACAAAAATAATTAAAAACATCACTGCATATGCATTGACTACAGCACACTGTCATCAGGTGGGGAAAAATGTGTGGACAATCAGCTCTGTTTCTAGATCAGAATACTCAGTTAAGGAAGATTTTTATGAAGTGTGGAAAAGCAATTTTCCTTCCTGCTGGGGTTGTGTTGCTGCAGTCAGCTCTCAGAGGTTTGGGTCATGGGTGAATGCTTTTCAAAGAGCAAATCATTGTTCGTAGGTAGAAGACATAGATATAGATTGACACTTTGTTCTCTCACAACAGGTCCCACACAAGCACTTTTTAATGACTTCCCTCCACCACAGAGAATAATGGGGAAAAGATTAGGCGTAGTTTATAACTAAGGACATACAAGGAAGCAAATGTTGCTACCCAGTCCATTCAGGCCTGCTCTAGGTACTCTGCCCATATTAACATAAGAAGGTTTGTTTGGTTGTTTATTTATTTATTATTATTTATTTATTTATTTATTTAATTTATTTATTTATTTAAATTACTTAAGCAAATTTCTAGGAAATGCTGTGGGTAATATAAAACCAAAAGTAGAGGTGAAAAATGAATGGTCAGTGCTATAAACAAGCAATATACCCTAACCTTCATTTGGAGCTTCTGTTGATAATGTATCTCAGCCCATGCTAAGACTTTTTTTTTTTTTTTTTTTGTAAAAATAAGGGACTTGAAAGACTAGCACTTGTGAGGATAAACATGAGTAATAATTATATGGCCAAAAGGACTTTACAAAGTTTTGCATTAAAATAGCTTATAAGTGTTGGGGTTGTTTTGGTTCTGCAGCTTAGCCTGCCAACAACACTCTGATCTTTATTTAAAAGTTAAAGCAAATCTGTCACCAGAGAAAGCTGTAAGTGGCATGGCAGTGGTAAAGAGATGTGGAAAGGCAGCTGAACTGCAGCTGATGGGGACTTCAAACATGACATGATTTTTGACTGACAGAAAAGCTGAACAGTGGCAGAATTCTCCAAGCTCTCTTATCTTTGCACTTCTTTCTACTTCTGCCAATTTTAACCTCTCTACTTCTCTATCATTCTCTTACTTTGCAACTGTATTATAGAGACCAGTGTTACAGTTTTTAATTCCCTGCAATGTCTTTTGTTGCTGTTGCTGTTATTTTTTCAGTATATTCTCTCCACTCAACTAAAAGAGAGGAGATGTTAGGAGAAAATTATTCACTCAGAGGGTGGTGAGGCACTGGCACAGGTTGCCCAAAGAAGCTGTGGATGCCCCATCCCTGGAGGTGTTCAGGGCCAGGTTGGGTGAGGCCCTGGGTAACCTGACCTAGTGGGTGTCATCCCTGCCCATGGCAGAGGGTTTGGAACTGGCTGATCTTTAAGGTTCCTTCCAACTTTAGCCATTCTATGTGTCTATGATTCTATGAATATCAATATTGTTATTTTATATTTATATGCAGATTCACTAGTAGGAACTAGATACATTAAGAAAGAGGAAGCATAGAAGCAGCATACTGAAAAAGAGAGTGTGCTTTAAAGTTTGTTTCATGGTTCTTTTGGTTCATTTTGTGTGACTTGAGAAGTATTTTAAAATTTAGGAACATTTGAAAAATTAGATATTTTGACCAAATTTGATTTGATCTTAATATTCAAGTGGAATGGAGCATAGCATTTGACATCACAAAATCATTGTGAAATATTTAAATATTAAGACAAAGAGTGATTAACCTATTTTGCCACAAATTTGGATGTAATGAATGTTCCCAGTTTTTTACTGCAGGTGAGCCAGCAATTTCTGATATAAACAGGCTGGAAGATCTATTAGAAAACTTTCAAAATGCTGCAATACAAAGCAATGTTATAGAAATATTGTGAAATTAATTAGAATGAAGTTATTGTTTGCTGAGAAACAAACACAAAACTATTTAAACTGAGTTTCTAAGATGACAGTTTTCTGCGTCTGTGGTGCAGAGAAAATGAAAATGCAGAGACTGGGTGCACTCAATGTTCTGTCACCTCCCTACATTTCTCTACTGTCATTTTTGTTTTCGAAACAGTAGGTGCAAACTGCCACAGGAGAGCCTGTTTAGTTTCTTATTATATTCATTTAGGTAAAACTACTGCTTTCCGGCTTTCCTGGTTTCATTCCTATGGATACTGTCTCTCTTGCATCAGATATGCTGGCTGCTGCTGCTCCAATCAAAAATGGAAAGAAAGATGCACACACTTTTTGTCAACTTACACTAGCTGACAAATGATAGCTAAAGTGGGCCATTTTGGGCAAAACAGGTGAAATACAGAAGTAGGAGATGGTACTCCCAGATGTAGGAGAATGGTACTTTTACAAAAAATATAGAAGCTTAATGTGCACATCATATTTTATATGCTTGCCTGTAGGTTGAACTACTATAGTTTACCCATCTGCCAACCCATTTTTAATGTTATTTTTATTTAATGTATCAAATTATTCATTATTTGATAGTAAAAAGGCTCAGGTCTTACTCACTTGTCTTCCATAGCTAAGCAGGAAGTATTTATTATTGAGCAAGTAGAGATAGAGACTGCATTTGCCTCAGTCCTTTGCTAAGGATGTTTTCTCTGCTGTGGTATTGGTTATTCCCCAAACATTTCAACTCACAATTTCTTTCTTTCAGTGTGACTTTCAGGACAGGTTTTACTGGTGTACTTAACACTTTCTTTTTATTTGTACCGTGTTCTACCTGCCTATTCTCTTCCTTTCTGCTGCCTGATTAAGCTGTTCTTTGCTCAATAGTCATTGTATAGTTTAGGATAAACAGGATTTTAACCCTAGAATTGGTGTTCTCTTATGTGCCATTGATACACATATATAAATGGTACTTAAGTATGTAACTCCAAAGGAATAAAATCTGAGAAAGCCAAGGACAAAATTCTGGAGAAAATAAATAAATAATATATATATATATATACATTTGGTAATGTATGTGCAAATGTGTGAGGATCAGGTGATAGCTGTCATTCTTTTATTGGTACAATTTAAATAAATTCATATAAATATATATATATATTTCCTGATCTTCAACAAGGAGGGTAAGATTCATTCTTTCTTTTTACTTTTTATTTATATTCAATAATATTTAAATAAATTCATATATATATATATATATATATTTCCTGATCTTCAACAAGGAGAGTAAGATTCATTCTTTTTACTTTTTATTTATATTCAATGACAGATTAACACAAGATGACAAAGAATATATACAAAAGCACTTCAATCTGTTCTTCAAAAGGAATCAGTTCATACCCAAAGGTGATTTTCCCTGTTATTTTATTCACAGCCCGCTGTCCTTCTTCAGAATAATACTAGTATTGAGGACACTAACAGCTTCTATTGGTCTGCAAGTTTGTCTGTTCCCTCCTGTGACAAGATACAGAGTCTAGTACAGCTTTGATGTGGAAATGTCTCAGACTTTAATCTTATAATGAGCTCTCCCAAAAGACCAAAAAAAATCTAAACCAAAAAGAAGCCATGCTTAATTTAAATAAAAAGTTGCATTTTTACTTAAGAAAATTTAAGGCAATTTGAGATGACAGGGCAGAAATAAGATGTGTGTACTGTTCCCTTCTCACTCACCATGACTTTGTAGGCTGTTCCTGGATTTCTGCTGCTGTGTAGCCACAATCTCAGTGTAGTCCTGTCTAGGAATTTTTTTCCATTCTTTCTGGACACAGGCTGTTTGTTCTTTGTTGTGAATCTCCTGTCTATTCCTTCCTGTGATCTCTCTAATGTTCTCGCCTATGACAGTGCTTCTGGGTTCTTCCTCCTCCTCTGGTCTTCTCAAACGAACACAAGTAAAACAAATACTATCTGTGTTACCCCATATCCTGTATACTCCGCTATAGAGAGAAACAGTGGCAGAGAGAACTATAATGCCAAAGATACTAATTTTATTTCAAATAGTTTATGTTCTCTGGGTATGTGCCTATCTGTGTGCATGGGTTCATGATAGTTTCCAATAGCTGCTGACTCACTTTATTGGTGTTTCTGACAATAATTGATTGAAGTAGAACTTTGAACTAGGCAAAAGAAAACTTGTTCAGTCTTTCAATAGTCTCTCTCAGCAAAACAAAACAAAATCACACACACACACAAACCTGCGAGTAGTAATAATAATAAAGGAAATCTGAAATGTAGCAAATACCTTAGGTAGTTTCAGGTTTAAGCAGATCTACTTTTTCATGTTTCATGTGAGCTTGCAGAAGCTAAGTCCAGGATCTCTGTGTGGGCACACAGAACTGATGCAGACAGCATCCGAAGCAATCTCAGTTTCACTGTCTGTGTGTGGCTTGTTCCTGGCCTTCAGCCTCCTCTTTCTGGAGTGCTTTAAAAATGTTTCCTCTCAGAATATCCTGTCATTTCAAAATAGTATACACAAATAGCCTTCCTTAAAACTGTGATTTTCAGCACTTTGTTTTGAGCCTTCCAAAGCATCTCCTTTCAGACCTTTATATTAAAGTCTGTATAGTAAACTCATTTACACACATTCCTCATATTCCAGGAGCCTTTCTCTTTTATCTACCTGTCCAGCATCCAGAAGACTGTGGAATGAACGAATTTCAAGGAGATAATTTGCTCTCCTGCCTTGTTTCTACCCTACTACGATTATTGTCATAAGTGTTAGTGTTGCAGTTACTAATAGTGCGGACACTTGTAAAACCAGATTTCAACATAATCCAGTATAAGTGGGGCAAATAAATTCTTTCCATTGTTTCAGTGTTTTCAATTATCATCTACAGTGCATCAACCTAATCTGCTTAAAATGCAGATTTTACTAGAGTTGAAAGCTCTCCAACAAAATCCTGACATTACCAGATTAATATTTAGCACCCAGTTGTGTAATTTTAGGTCCAGTTGTAGACTAGTAATAACAGCAGTTGTCACTTGGTGGAGCCAGATCACTCTACAAATTGAACATGCTTTACAAATAGCTTGCATAAAAGGTCTCAAAGGCAGGATTTATAAATAGTGCATTGGAGAAAGATAATCAAAAATTGCAGGATTTCAATAAATCCTTGGAGGAATCAGAAGTTTTACAGCTTTGCTGTTAATTACTCTAGCACAGGAGAAATAAAGGACTTGCTGGCTGAAGCAAAGACTACATGTATCTCCTTTTGTTGGAATAAAATGGAAACGCACAGTAGATACATTTGGTAATGTATGTGCAAATGTGTGAGGATCAGGTGATAGCTGTCATTCTTTTATTGGTACAATTTAAATAAATTCAGATTATTAATGCTAAACTTGTTAACAGTTTATGATTTTTTTTTGTTTTTTACTACCAATATTTTTAATTCATGCCATTTTAGTATCTAACTTTTAAATATTCTATGTAAAATCCAGAAGGGCACACATTTAATTTCTAGTGTAGTGTATAGAACATCCTAAGAGGAAAAAAAAAGGGAGGACACAAAACTATAAACAACTTCTCTATATTCTTCTGAGAATATTCTTCACAATTTGTTTCTTTTCTTTTCTATCCAGACATAAGAGACACTATTTAGAGAAATGTCAGTAGCAGAAGCTCCCACTGATTCTGCATTGTATTTGTTGAGCACACTGCAACAAAGGAATCAAGGAATTTAGGGCTCTTTCTGCCATCTTGATATTCAGTGATCAAATAATAGAATATATATATATATATATATATATATATTTTTTTTTTTTTTCCTGTGGCTTAGTATTTCTTTTCATTGAATTGCTTCAAGACAGAGTGGTAAGGATAGATATTTTTGAAGAGGTGAAAGGACTAGCACATGAATGAAGTCTTATACTTTGCATATATGAGAATTTATTGGTAATGGATTCAGTCAGATGGGCTCCACCCTTGTATTTTTATTCATAATATATTTTTATATATAATGTATATACACGGTGGAGAAAGCTCTTTGCTGGTTGGTGACCCCATGCGCCAGAAGAAGCTGGTTGGCCCAATCAGACAGCTGTTGACAGATATATCTATTAATAAGGGTTGTAGAATAGGGAGGAGACAGAAAATCAAGGGAGCGTAGCTTAGGATTTGCCAGGTAGAGAGGTTTGTGCTTGAAAAAACAGCTTAGAAGACAAAATGCCCAGTGGCATAATAGCATCCTAGTTCCACATGCCTTGATTCACAACTCTCTTATGTCCATTGAGAAGTGCATCTTTCATGCCCTTGAGGTACTGGCAAACCTGACACAGAGTCTACTTGAAACTGTTCCTCTTCTGTTATATGGAAAAAATGAGGAAGAACAGGAAATTCTGGTGCATGTGGGATTCTGCATATAAAAGCATATTAAGGACATTGCTCAAAACTACTAAGATATCCTAAACAATTACATTTCCCCAATTATTTCTCTGTAGGACCCATTCTTTCCAACTGAATAAAAACATAAATCATGAAAGCAAACTATATTTGTAGAACATCTTGATTTATTACTTTGGACAGCAGTAAGGTTTGTATATTAGTTAGAATTAAAAAGTACAGTATTATTCCCTTGCAAGAGAGGAAAAAAAAAAAAGGAGTATATTAAACCTGCATGTAAAGAACAGATTACAGTTTATGGAAAGACATGAAAGAAATTACTGGTAAATAAGAACAAAAAGAGATCTTGATGAGACCACCTGAAATAAATAAATGATTTTCACACATGAAGAAAGACACTATGGACTCTCTTAATATTGTTGGAAAATACAGTAGGGGCAGGATGAAAATAAAGCATAGGTTCTGTATACCCTGAATAGCTGGGAAGAGGCCCTGTGTTGGCCTATTTCTGGATGATTGTCCTGAACTACTGTTGTTCAGCCAAAATGATTATAAGGGTTAAGTGTGGGATTATTTTATTATACTATTATTTATGTTCTAGACAGTGAAGGTTGCTTGAGTGCTTTTTTTATTTTTTATTTTTATTGTAGATATGTAGATGGCTTTATTTTTTATTTTATTTTTTATTTTATTTTATTTTATTTTATTTTATTTTATTTTATTTTATTTTATTTTATTTTATTTTATTTTATTTTATTTTATTTTATTTTATTTTATACTTTCATTGGCACTCTGGAAATTTGCATTGGGTTACATCCCTTTTTCTCATGATAAACAGTACTTTAGTTACCTCAGGTCATATAGGATATTTGACCTGCATGAACAGGGGACACCAATATTTACTCTCTTCCTTTTTATGATTCTGATTTCCTTAGCTTTTTTTCTGTGATGCCGTTTGAACAACTGTATCCAACTCTGACAACAATGGAGAGGTGTTCTTAGCTAAAGGGTTTTAAAAGTTTATTAATTTAATTAATTCTGCCTCTGCAAAGGCGACTTGCGTCATAATTAAAACAGCAGCTCTTGCTTGTTTGTTGTTGTTTTGTTGTTGTTGTTTGTTTGTTTGTTTGTTTGTTTTCAAGTTGGAGATTTACAGATAAAATCCCCAATTTAATGTACTTTCTAACTGGTATGCCTAGTTTCTCTCTTTCTGTATAAGCTACCTGATTTTATGTGCCCTTATTTCTTCTCAATGCATTGTTCTTCTCTTTTTTACTATTATCCCTGTGGTTTTGTATCATCAGGAAATTTCACTTCTTACTGAATGCATCTTCTTCCATGTTAAAAGGGAGAGACAGTCAATCAGTCAGTAAATCCCTACTCTCTGACAACATAGTCAGCACCAGCTGTAGCTCAATTAAATTCAACACTTGAATAGTTCACAAGAGAACCCGCACTTGTATACACACATTAATCAAATAAATCCATTTTCATCTTTAGATGTATTCCAAATTTTCATTTAATAGCTTGGACAATAAAGTGTGGGTTAGAGATATGTAATGGAAAAAGCAGATAATTAAATCTTCTCAGCATAGCGCTTAAACTTATGGTGTCCTTACTGACATGCACACTGAACAACGTAGGCTGAAGGAACCTAAAATCTGTGTTCTTTACATATTTCAGTGCTGACAAGCATTTCTGCTGAGTAATATAAGCAATTCAGCTGTTCAGAATTGTTTGATATGTTCCTATTTTGAAAATATATATAAAAACAAAAACAAAAATAAAAAACGACCTAGTTTTAGCTTTTGTTTTTTCCTTCAGGATGGGAAATGGACCAGCATGCAAAAATAGGATAACTTCTATACATGTTCCCAAATCAGCTTTAAAACATTGAGGATAAATTGATATATACATTATTGGGACTAAAGCCCCATGGAACATCTGTTTGCATTTCTGAATTCTACTCATATTAAAAGTAACTCCCAAGGAACACTGAGGTCTTTATCCATACTTAGAACAACTGGTACGTAACAATATGCGCTTAAGTACCACTCATTTCTTGTTAAAGACACAATTAAGGGCTGCTTTGATCATGGGGCTACTACATGGGCATTAGACTACTACTATAAAGCACTTCAGATTAAAAAAAATTGTCTGTGGAGAATACAGGCCACGTAAGTCTGTGGAACTTGAATATTCCTCTATTTGAATAAAGCAGAGTGTGTGTGTGATTCCAGAATGACTTTGGATTATGCACAGCTAATTGAAATTCTGTAAGAAGTTTATTCTAGCAAACTCAATGGGAGTCGTAAAGAGTTTGGGGGAAGAGGTATTTCATCCACTGACCCAGTCACAGAATAGTTGAAATTTAGTTGAAATTCTTACTACATAAATCTTTTTTTTTTTTTTTTTCCTAATGAGTAATTTTAAATGAAGTCATTCTGGAAGCAGGTAGGGAAAGAAAAAAAAAAAAAAGAAGAAGAACTTTTATTGCAAATTGTACCCATTTATTTTTTTTTCAAATGTTTCAAAAGTTGGTCAGAAGAGGGAAAACGTTTGGTAGTTTTCTGGCTTTCTAATATTGTGTTAATTAAAACGCTTCCTAGCAGATTTCAGACAAGGTCAGCTTGACATGCTGAATTCTGTGTAGAAACTGTTCTAAAAGAAGCATTTTTGCCACAGATTGGGAATTACTAAAACTACTTTAGTCATAAAACAACTAGTTTTCAAACTGAAGTACATTGAGCTTAGTTTGGGACAGTTATGTTGGCCCCACACAGAAGAACCATAAAGATGGACAAGTAGTTCTAGTCCCAAACCAGAACAATTATAATTCATAAACTCTACTGGTATCAAGTCCTACCTGGAGTGAAATGTTTGAGTGTTTGTAGCTAGCATACATGTGTAACAGCTTTAATGTTGGAGAATAAAATCCACCCTAACATGGATACACTAGAAAAAGGCCTAGCCTTACATCCCTTATTTAGACCAGGTTGTAGAACATGCTGAACCTGATCAGAGAATGCCAGGGAAAGCATTCTTTCTCTTTGTGAAAACTTTCAGGGTACTCCACACCAACAAGGAGTGAAAAAATGTTTGAAAACTAGAATTACACTGGATGCGAAAATACTTTATCATTGCTGTAGTTGAAATAGATTGTTCTCTGCAGTGATAGGGAACATTTTGATGGTAGACTAGTACAGACACAGTTGAGAAAATGTTCTGCTTGTCACAGGCCATCAGCAATGATCCTTCCTCTGGCTGACAGCAATGATATGCACAGACCACTTCCCTCACCCTTTGTGGTAATTGAATTAGATTGCTTGAAATGAAATCATGTGCTGTTTCGCCAGCTGTTTCACCTAGCACCCAAACATTCTCAGTTCCAAGAAGGAAAGGTTCAAACCTGGGAAGCTATCATTACCCTTTGGTAATGATGCCACCTTTTCTTCTTCTGTCTCATAATCTGAGTGTACTGGCTTTAAGAGACACATAAATTTGCTCCACATATTACTTCTATCGGTGGGATTTTTTATATTGTCTTTAATGTCTATAGACCAAGTCCTTGTAGAACTCTGGAAAGATAACCTTATTGCTTTATAAAACATTATTCATTTGGTGATGAAAAGATCGGGCATATAATTGGGAAATTACAGGAAAAATTCCAATACTGTCTTAAAATCTTTACCTTACTGATACTTTGCTAGCTCCAAAATAATGCCTATATTGCCTTGTAGCATCTCATATATTTGCTTTAGGTTTTGAAATCACCAGTGTATTCTTTTGGGCACTCCTGGATATCTGCTTGCATTTGAAAGAAAGAGTTCTTAACACTGATTAAGGCATGATTTATGATCTGAAAAGCTTGAGCATCCTTTGGTGTAAAGGAAAACTTTATAAAATCTGCCTTCCAAAGCTGTAGCTCCAGTCCTGAAAATTTAATAGTTATATTACTCATGTTTATTCAATTTAACCCTAAATAGAAGCACTGAAAACAATGCCATAGGCTACAGGGTGGCATTGCTTTGGGGTGGCAGTGAAATAACTTGTGGATGTTTAGAAGTGCTCAACAGAGCATAAATTACAACAAGGATTGGAAGACAGGAAAAACTCAGATGCCTACAAATAACTGAATGTTTCCCTAGGGCATAAACATTAATGACTTTAATTAGATTATAATTGCTCATGGAAGCATAGCTTGCACAAGATAAAAATACCTGACATTGAATTTGCTACTAGGCAACTACATCAGAAGCACAAGTAGGTTTAATGTTAAATACAAGTTATTTATTAAATATAAGGTATCTGATATAAACAGTGCATAGTCTGTTCTCGGGATATACAAATGTATTTGTAAGATGGCAGCAGTGCTTTATAATTTCTAGATCTGATACTGAGTTGCAGTGTTGGAGCTGAAGGGTTGAATTAACAGAAAGGATGACAGAATGACTGTTTACATTTAAGTAAATATGTGCAATTAATTGAAAGTATTTGGATCCCCGTGTGTTCTTCTGTTTTCATCTTTAGAGTTCTGAAAAGACACCTCAGCAAGGATATTTTGAATGCCCTATCCTTGTGTTGAGTGAGACTCTCAAGTCCCCAATACAGAGGTTCTAGATATTCAAACAATATTTATAGCTCCACAAATTAAAAGCCAAATTTAGATTCACTAATTGCATTTCAGCTAAACCAGTCATGTCACATTCCAGGAAATTTGATACATAGGGTTATCAGGCATGGGTGCTACTTGGACATATGATGAATATGTCCTTAAGAAACTACTGTTGGGAGCCATATGCTGCTGGGTGATGGACCACGGCAGCAGAGTGCAACCTGTTCTGGAAGCTGTTTGGTTGCCATCCTATAAAGGTCATACTGGGAAAGTATGAGGTGAGTTAAAAAAAGTGAATCTGTTCTCAGTAGAACTGGCTATCCAGCTAATTAAATGGACAAAGTAATCCCTAAGTGAGAAACTTTAACCCTTAGCAAGAGTTTTGCTGAAACATTGCCACAAGGAATCTTTGTTCTCTGCTGCACAGTGGCGCAACCACACCAAGAGTGCAGAATATCTCCTTTCCCCTTGAGTAACCCGTAGGCAAGTGACTACATTTCCTGGCAATGCGAGTCTTAATCCCCTAAGGTAAAAGAAAACTGCATCCCACTCTCCTCCTCCCTGAAAGAAAAATAAGGCCATAATAAAACCACTTAAACTGAAAAGAGGCAGCTGCTATGTGTTGATGCAACATCCTGTGCAGTAAGACCTCTCAGTGAATCTCTGCTAAAGCAAGTCACACAGGGAAGATATATGCCAAGTTTCCTACCCCAAGTTTCTCATGTAACAGACTGATCTGCTCAGCAATGTTTGCTCTGCTAAAGATAGAAGCATTCACTACTATTAGTATCTGTTCACACTATTAACAAGATGATTTTGTGTGTGTGTGTATATGTTGACTTTCACGGGAAGTAGTTACTTGTCAGGATGACATTAAATTAGGCAAAAATGTAAAAACCGTTAAAAATATATCATTTAGTTTTATTGGCTATAAGAGCGTTCAGGGAAAAAAAAAGTAAAAATGTATATAATGTCATAAAAAAACTAATATTGTACCTGATTTTAAATTGTCTGAAACATAGTCTGAGGCAGCACATATATATACACATTGAGAAATGTTTCGTGATTGACTAACAATTAGCTCTGTATCATACAGACTGAGATCATGACCAAGTTCAACTATAACATGAATGGTTACAAAAGCATTTGGATACTGTTATGCAGAGACAACCTATGTTGTGGTCAGATTCAATAGATCTGTGAGCAGACCTATATGGAAAGCTCAGCTAACACTGCTTGTAACGTAAATATAGAGCTGTTGAACACTTGAATATTTAATGCAGTTGAGCACATGCAACTCAGATAAACAAAGGAAACATAAAAGAATAAATGTAGGTGACAATGCACCATTGGACATACAGATCCCATGATGCTCATTCTACAGAGACTTATTTGTGTTATTACTTATGCTAAAATATTATTGTAGAGGTTGTGAGTCTTCTTTTCACATTTTAATCTTCAACTTTAAAAGCAACAAGATCATTTCTCTATCAAGATCATTAACTTTCATATCTTTGCTTTCTGGATTAGGTTAGTGGCATTGACCACCTGGTCTCAAGAGTAGCTGCAGGTGTTTTCAAGTAGGACAAACACTGCTACAATTAATTTACTTCTGCAAGTCTTTGACCTTGCTGGTATGGCAAATAAAGTGTTTCAAGCAATTCTAAGAACGTTAATTAGAGTTAATGAGAACAGTATTGACTACTACTACCCAGATGCTTTATCTTTCTAACGTAAAGCTGTAGCTTGCTAGTGATAATGTGAAAAATAGGTCAGATGAAAATGCTAGAGGCCAAATCCAGAGATATATGTTTCATTTTTATAAAATTCTTGCTCCATTTGCTCCTTGATCCTAGATGGATCAAGCTTTCATCAGAGAGATTGGTTAAGAAACTGGGAGAGAAAAATGACCTTTAGCTCTATACTCTCCACTGATTTGTATTTTATGTAGCGGTATTTCCTTGAAAGAGCATTGATTTTCTAACCTCCTATTATATACTCCACCATACGTATTTTCATGTGCTTCATCTAATTATTTTTTAACGTACTTTTATTTTTATACTTTGGCTGCTTTAACACAATACCAGCCATAACTCTTGACTTTACCTCCAGCCTTTGAACAAAGTACATCCAGGAGGACAGGACGGGCACTATCACACACTGAACAATCCACTTATGCGATAAGTCATTTTCCCTTGCTTGCAGTTATCTTCAAAGATAAAAGGTCTCAAAGCAAGACTTTTCTTCCATTTGTTTCTATGGAGTCCCAGGGAAACTTTGGCTCCTGCATTGTATAAGCAAATGTCAACTTACTGTGAAAGGGAGGGGGGTCGAAAGCTGCTTTCTCCTCCTTCCTCCCTAATCAGTGACTCCTGAGCTTGGTGTACCCTGACTGGTAGGTAGGTCGGTTCTTTTGTGTGAACGTCTAGACCTTCTTCCTCTCTCCCTGTGAAGATGGGGCCTATAACCATCCCTGATATGTCGTAAGTAAAGTCATTTTTCTGTTTTGGCCACTGTATTATTTCTGTATATTGTATGCAAGCTGACAATTTAAACAACAGGAAAAAAAAAAAGTAGTACTTTGAGATTCACACAGTGCAGGAAAATGAGTGTAAGTACTGTATGTCTTGAATAACAGAGCTCATACTAGAAGAAGAACCATATTTTGGGGGAAACCTTGCTTCATTAATGTTGTGTCAGTGTTATTTATTGTATTTTTTTAAAGAAAAATATTTTAAAAATATGATGCAACCACACTTTAATTGTATGCTGAAACAGACTTCACCAAGGAAGCATTACTGGTAATTGATTAGTTCTAAACTCAAGCACTGTTAACTCTCTCCTTATTTCAGGAAAAATTTAGACAAATGTGTGACTTTAAATGCTCATAAGTTTACAATTACTGAACCATTTTTCATTAGCCATGAATAATTTTTCCTTCCTCTAAGAGGATTTATAAAACAACCTGGACCGATGTGTGGAGAATTAACCATTTTTAAGATTTTCATGCTTGAAAATTTCAATCAGGACATATGGTGAAAGTGCAGTTTATTTTTCATGCTAGTTTAACTCAAGTGACTGCATTGGTATTACTCATGCTTTCCAAAATAATTCAGCACTGGGCTGAAAACAATCACAGACATTTTTGGCTTGATAGATTTTTCTGTGAAAGTTAGGAGGCACCGAAGAAGGGGAGGGTTGACCAAAGGTTGGAATTTCTCTTTACTGACAGTGGTCACTACCAGCTGGATCCCAACAAAGCTCACGCTCCACACTCAAGTGAGCAATAATGGAGAATTCCAGTAGAAAATTAATAGACTGACAAATACTTTTTTTTTTTTTTTTTAATGCCTGATGAACTGTAATTGCATAGGAAGGCCAAATGCTAATGGTAGAACTTAGCCTAACAAAAAAGATTTATGACATGACCAGAGGATTATTATTTGACTATCTTCTCAAAGCAACAATTATTATTTGAAAAAAAAAGCCTCTGACAATCCCTACCAAATAAAGGTAACAATGATGAAAAAGTAACCACTGCCCATGCCCTCTTCTGCTTTTTGTTCCAGTGTAGTAAACTACAAATAGAAAATTGCAACCAATAAAAGTCAAGCAAGTAAAACATTAGGAGATTCATTTCTGGATAGAATTCAGTCATGCAATTCTACCCTGAAACAGTACATAACCCAATACATCAATAACTCATATTTAAAGAAAGGAATATTCTTGGCCTATCTATGTTTAATGTCTGCTCTTGTTCTGTCCTTTATATAGTTTGACAGAGGTGTGATGGTTTTCCTGTTGGATAAGTTAGCCAAGTCAGATTTTGGCATGTTCTGTGGAAAGTTTGTTATACAAAAAGAAACTAGGGATATGTCAGCAGATCCCAGAAATAGCCAGAATGCAACAGTCCATCACAGTGGTGTGCAGACAGAACAGTACTGATCTTAGAGGCAGTGTTAGTGCTAGCTCAAGAGTTCCCATCATTGTGGGCTAAATTTAATTCTGTCACCTGAAGGCTGAGAGGAAATGGCGAAGTTGCTGTCACTACAGAAAGGCTGGCTAGAGGAGGGTAAAATAGAGGAACAGCCAGACTCATCTAACTTACTAGCCCAACCAATAGTCCACATGTCCCAATATTTCCCTCAGAAAAAGTTCTTAGCTTGGTTTTCCAGATGCCTGACATAAAAAAGTAAGCATAGTATTACACCTGTTCTGCAACTCTGCCTACTTTGCCAAGAATCAGAGTTTGTCTTGAGGCAGCACGGGTATGTTAGCTGAATTCCTGGGCTAATGAGCAGTGTTTCTCAGCAGGGCTAATTGCCTCAGCAGCAATACAATCTTGATGCAGTTATATAGTTTGTGGTCAGTTGTTGCCAAGACAGTGATTTCTGCATCTCAGTAAACCTTGTATTGTAGTTCAATTAAAAAATGACTGGAGATAAAACTTGTGAGTTTAGATACTACATAGAAAAATAAAAAAAATAAAGGAAAAAGAATGATAAGTGCTAACATTAATATAAAGGCACATGAATAAAATCTGCCCGGAAAGAAAAGTAGGGATGAAGCTTATAAGTGCCTATGACAGTGAGGCAAGCACAACTCTATAGGGACCTTGAAGTGGAACTCTCAAGGTTACAAAAGAAATTGTATGATACTATCTATGAGCCTAAGCATCTAGACTTTAAGGATCCCTTCCAGAAAACCTCCCTAACTTTGTACCTCCATTTGTAATATTTCTCTAAATATAGGTAAGGCAAGCAGTTGCAACTCAGACTTTTTTGCTGTTGTTGCTTGCCAACTCTTAATGCTTCTTTCTTTCTCTAGTTGATAAGTGTTCAGAGTTGTACTTAATTCATTCTTATCTTCTTTAAGAGCAGTTAATTCAGTTTCATAACTTCTGCTTGTTTGTTTAGGAAATAAAGCAACCCTCTTGTTATTTTGTGCTAAAGAAAAATCTCGCTGAATTTCAGTTAATGAACTGATTCATTGAAAACTGTTCACCATTCACTGAAACAAAATTATCACTGGAAAAGATATGGCCAGTTCTAAGAAACCACCTTGGACACTGAATGAAGTGGAAGCTCTCTTTTCTGAAGAATTCTGGATTCAGCCCTTAGATACATCATTGTTATGGGATAGAAAAATTAGAGGAAACTGAAAAATGAGCAATATAGACAAAGTACATTGTTCTTCTGGGGTTATGAATTGTTCTTCTATATCCTGTCTTTTTCTTTGCTAATCCACCATAAATGTGCAAAGCTGTATGAAGCACCCTTTTTTCCTTTTCTGAGAACAGTGAAGCCTGCTTGAATTAATAAATGAATCAAAGGTAAATGAACTCTGAAGATGAATAATGAGTAAAATCTCTGTATAGCAAACCTTTTTACATGCCTATCAAGAGGACCAGCAAACTTTAAATGAATTATCTTTAAATGAATACAACGTATCAAAGAAATCTTAAAATCTACTTTATTCCTTAAAACATTTTAGTGTCTCATTAATGCACTTCAGATTAGCTAGGTTGTTAAGTGTCCATCACTAAATAATGACAGAGTGCAAGAAAGTGCCTTCTCTTTCAGTAAGTGTCACCTGAATGTAGTTAGAAACTCACATGTTGTTAAGATTATATTGGTAAGATATAAATCGTGCTTTTATTAAATGCTATTAATTTTTATTCTTCTGAGCCCTATAAATTGCTTATCTGGTTAATATGACTCAGATTAGATGTCCACAACATTGTTTATGTATTTCCCTCTCTGGTCTGAAAGAAAATCTGGCATTTTCAGAAACATTTTTAAAACATGATTTGTTCATGTTTTGCACACAGTAATCAGACATGCAAGTTTTGGTTGGCTTCCAAACACCACAGCAAGCTGAGTGTTTTGATCTTGTCTATGCAAACAGGATCAAAACAAGTTAAAGTTATGCTGCCACATGGACTGCTACATTAACAACACTTTCTTCTGAGCCAATGAAATAGCCTGTTGGGTTAGGCTCACAAACTCTGCCTGAACTACCAACAAGTGGTTTGTTCCAACTCACAGTAAGAGTGCAATTGAATCAGTGCATAGCATGTTTTATTTTCAAGGTTGCTGGCCAGGAGTTTTTGGCAACATATTTGAAACTGGAGCTTAAGTTTGAAATTCCAGCTGAATCACATGCTTGAAGAACTAGGCAGATTTTAGTGTTTGTAGAATTCATCACCTCACAGAAAGAAAGTTTTATGATGACTTGTAACTTAAAATAATTTCTGCACTGTGTAAATTGTGTTTTAATTGGTGTAAACAAGATATTTCAATACAGAATTAAATGCTGATAATTTTTGTGAGGTTGAGATGTACTCAGGTGATTCCTAAACATCATTCTGTTCTGTCCGGTCACTTCTTTCTTAAGTACCCTGTATATTTATTTATTTATTTTTATCAGGGAATGGCTCTTTCAGCTCCACTGACAACAGCTGGGCATTTCAGAATCTGCATGTAGGTTTTTTTTTTTTTTTTTTTTTCATGATATTTGTTAGTAATTCTGCACTTCTCTATGCTTCTACTTATAGTCCTTCAATTTCAAGAGTCTTATGCTCTTTTAGTTATGGTAGATACTTGTTTTAGATAGCTGATTGACTAGCTAGGTAGTTTATTTTTTTAATGCAAGCTTTTCTTCAATTAGTTTTTACCAGTATTAGTAGTCCATAACTTCACAAAATGATTCTGGGATCACACTACTTGCCATTGTAGGAAACAGAACTTAAATTAGAGGTAGTGTGTTAATGATTGTGGGCAGAATGTTGTCCAAGAAGGTGACAAATAGGTGATTTCATATTGGTATGGGTGGGTTTGAGCTAATCTTGAATGTGAGTAGAAACATACCTAAAGAGAACGGGGCGGGTGGGAGGGGGGGACGGGGGAACGGGGGGGGACAAGAAACAAGGGGTTGGCTCGTCTCTGATGCTTGGTTACTCTGCTTACAAAATCAGATTCTGAAAATTATTTTACAATTCTCTTCTGTTAAATGATCTTTCCTCTTCTTATGCCTGATGATTTGCAACAATATCCATTTTAATTGACTTGATGAAATATTTAGTATTAATTATACTGAGCTGTGAGGCTTTTGATCTTTGCTGTGTTCCCACTCTGTTTCACTGTTATGAGGACCATGGCTCTGATGGGTGGGTGGACAACCAGCCAAACAAAAAACCTGCAGTAGCACTTTATAGTAAAAGTATCCAGATTTAAATCTTTGGTGAAGAGGATCGAAGGGAGCATCTTCTGCTCCCTGGCCATAGTATGGAGTACGAAAGCAACATTTAGAGGCTGCTTGGTTCTCCTAGCTGCTTCCATCCTCTGCAGACAAATTGCTGTCAGACACCGTCCTGAGATGAAGGTGTTCCTTGATGTGACAGCAGAAACTTTTTTCTTTTTTGATGCTTTTTCCCTCCCCCAGTTATGCCAGGACTATATTCATGTTTATAGACAATTACACAGATTGAATTAGAAAATAGAAAAATGATGAAAATGGAACTAGAACTAAGACATTTAAATTAACCATACAGTGGCATTCTGAAGTCTGCAGACTTACCAGGAACAGTTTAATTCATCTAATTATGCTTTATGAAAAGCCTGCTGAAATTGAACTTCTCAGACAGATATTGTACAAGTATCATCAGCATAGTGGTTACTGATGATCATGCATGAAGATGAGTATGTGGTCTGTTTTACTAATAGTGTCAGAATCGATCTTTCTTGGATCCTCTCACTTTTTTTCAAATTCTAGGATAAGGATCTAGGGACTACTAATTGGCCTATTACACAGAAATCTCTTAGGAGGCCTCTGATGGCACTTGATGTGCTCAGGACTTATATAATTATATCTTAATTAGAGAGTAGCATACTTGCTCTCACAAAAAGAGAGCAGCTTTCATTCCTCAGTGTTTACCTACTTCTAAAGCAAAGTTTGTACTTCTAGAGGATATATGGAGGTTATATTCTTCAGGGCTAGCTGCCTCAGCACAACAAGATCCTTGTAATTTGTATGTCTAAATATTGAGGCAGTTTGAGGAGTAATTAAAGCAAGAGCCAGAGCAGAAGGATAAATGGCACTTTCCCAGACGCCCAGTCCAAGAAGGGAGAATGGAATCCATTAGGCACAGTTTGGTAGCAATACAAGCCACCATCTCCTCAGTCAGGTACAGTCAGTGGTGAGCTTGCTGCATACTTTGAACAGATGGAGTTTGAGCTCTCTCTGACTAGATGCTGTTTAAATGCATGAGGTAGAAACATGTCAAATCCTTTCTCAAAAGAAGAGCTTCATCACTGCCTTCATCATCCTTCTCCACCTGGACCAATTGTTAGACCCTTGTGAGGGTACCCACACAGACCCATCTCTAACCAGGAAACTGAAATAAATGGAAATAAATGGAGGAATCGGCTTGGAAAGATGTATAAAAGAAGCATGAAAAATAAAGTATGAGAGGGGTGAGAAGAGTGAACTGAGAGCAGAGCAGCAGACAAAACCTAGTTTGATACTGCCACAAATCATTGACTGGCATCATGACCATTGTCCAGGCCTAACAGAGCATCCTCCCTGTCAGAGGCCATGAACAGCCTGTGGTCTGTGCATCAGACTCACAGGACAGGGTACAAAAGTAAAGACATGTGAATGTGAACTCATGGGATTGTTTCTCAACCACAAGGACATTTGTAGATGGCAGTATGGGTTCACAAAAAGCTAGAGCACCTGCATTTCCAGCACGATGTGTGTGCAAGGAGGAGAATCTGTACTCCCAGATGAGAGTGGTGAGGTCTTGTAACCCTCAAACCCTGTAAGAGGATGGTGTATGCAGCTGTGAGTGTGTGTGTCCGAGGGTTTTGTTGGGGGGTGGAAATCTGAGATTACTAATAGATATGTGGTTAGAAACTTGTTGGTATTTGTTAACATTCTGGAAGTGTCTAATATTGTGGTTTATGTGCTGTATTGCTGATCTTGAATGTTTAGTTGTTAGTTAGATATTTAGTTAGATGTTAAGTCATTAATAAATCAGTGGACTGCTTTCTTCCTGGTTTGATTAAAACCATGAAAATTGATCAGTTTCTCCATGTAACATACCTTAAGAAGACATCTACCATGCAGCTGGGAGAAAGGTGTTCCTTACTCACTGCCTTCAGCAGGCTGTTGCCAGCTTTTAGCATGGAGTGGAGTATCTCAATATGTTCAGGTTCTGAAGAAAAAGACAAGCCCTTTTGTTGTCTACTTGTTAGAAGTCTTCTATTTACATATGAATAGAATACAAGATATTCCACACAAATTGTTGTTTGGACTCTTCGTACAATTGTCTTGTTTGGGATTTTAGTCTTCCAGATCATCTTCTCCTTCAAGGAGACTAGAAGAGCAAATAAAGTAGCTTTTAAAAGCTATAATCTTAGCTAAGTAGATTTAAAACAAAACAAAAGCTCCCTATGTAATATGGCTTCCTCTAAAACTTGCAGAACAGAAAGTTCAAATTTATCTTCTATGAGGCAAAATACTATGTTATTTCCACCTTTGTTGCTTTTAGACTTATTTGAAGGCAATTAAAATTGGTGTTTGTTTGTTTGTTTTTGTTTGTTTTGTAAACCTCTTGCAAAATCTCTTTCCACAATAAACAAGTGCAGGAAGTTTGTAGGGGGTGTGTACTTATAGGTTTGAGTAGGCATGAAATGGGAAACAAAGAAGAATGTAAGCCATTGTCCCTGCTTGGTGTTGTGGTTTTCCACTTGGTATACTCTCTAAACTGATGTCTGGGTTTCAGTATAATCTCTGGCAGAACAATCAAATATATGGATCATAACTGTAATAGCAGGTGGAGGACATCTAATTAAAATAAGCCAGGCAGGCCATGTGATAGTCTCTATTTTCAGGCCTACTATTAACACTAGATGAATAGTCTAATTACATGCTCCCTACTGTCCTCCAAAAATACTGTGCCATCCTACACAACAGCGTAGTTGCAGATAACTCCTTTTTAAAAGAGGTAAATACAAATAATCTTTGGAAAAAAATGATCTCTGGAGGAATCATTGCCTTGCCACTTAGCATGCTGCAAAGCTTGATTAGGAAGACTCAATACCCTCACAAAGCTTGTTTGCCAGCTGCTGATTTTATCCAAATCCATGTGCCTTAATGTGGATAAGAGGTCTCACAGGCAGGGAGGAAGTATATGAATGAAACTGATTTCTTATGGTACCAGTGCCACATGTGATGAGTGGGGAAAATATTTACAAGGGAAAACCTGAATCACGGAGCATGTTTTTGTTCTGTCAACTTTCAGCAAGCCTAGTAATTAATCAACACATACTTAATGTTTACACTCCATTAAGTGTAGCAGTAGTCAGTGCTTTTGTTTCGTGTAGACCCTGACATATCATTTGGTAGAAGTCTAATGTAACTCACTTCATGGCTCTTTTCTTTTCCTTTTTAAATTTCCAATGGAATTTCTAGTGAATAAATTAGTAAATTTATCATTTTCTCTATAATAGTGTCACATGGACAGTTTGATGAAATAGCTCATTACAGTCAATGAAGTGAAATATGAGTTCCATCAGCACATTTTCATCAAACAGAGTTATAGAAATTAGTTTGCTGTTATCAAGGACTGTGGAATACAAAAATAAAATTAACCAAGCTATTAAAGGATAGATTTAGGGGGGTCCCAATTGAGTTGGAACACAACTGCCACAGTGGAAAACAGAGGACTGCTGTATGCTTAAATGAATTGTGAAGCATCAGTATTAATTGTTAATTATGTACATTAGGGACAAAATTAAATTTGGAACCACCTGAGTGTACACGAATACTGCACACCACTCAACCAGGAAAGAATAAAACCAAGAAACTTGCATTTTTCCAATCAGTATCAAAGTCTGAAACTGCACTAAACTGTCTCCAGCATTATTACTTCTATGACCCCATAACAGAATACAAATTGAAATAAATCCTCTACCATTAAAGTTATTCTTTTCTCGCAGTACTTTCCAAAGTCAGAACTGAGAAAATCAGCCTCTGTCGTGCTCAGCCCATGAGAAGCAAGTACTCAAATCACACCCTCTCATAGTGGGGCATAGCTATCTCCTGCCAAATTGAGAAGCTGTTGACAGAGACCACTTTAATTCTTTCAGAATTATTTTTTATTTCAGCAACAGTCAATAATCTTGTGATCAAGCACAATGTACTTTAGCCTTGGATCTTCAACTGACATTTAACATTTTGTTTTAATAAATTATTATTAGACTTTATTTGCTGTGTGCAAAGGGAATTACTTCAGCTGTTTCTACTTATTCATGATATTTTTGCATGTGGTCTCTTTCTAAATTTACTCCTTAACTAGATTGGGAATTAATTCTTCACGTCTTGGTACTGATATCACACAGACTAAACATGCCAGGCAGCCAAATACCAATTTCACGTTACATTTCTGCAGGTATCACGTGTGGTAAAGTTCTTATATATGAAAGTAGAAGAGGCAGCCTAAATCCTGCCAGGCAGAAACTTTAAGGAATTACCACAGTTATTAAAGCTTGGAGGCTGCCTGACTTTGTGCTGAGATGAGAACTGGCTCACTGTCATACTTATTTTTACTTGAAGGTTATTGTCCTAAGTAAATTCAGTTTCACAACCATGACTCAGACTCTAATGAATTCTAATAGACTAAACTGCCCGCCCCATTTAGAAGTTTGCATGTGTAACATTCTCTCCTCTACTGAGTCATAGGACTTGCCTAATTTTGGAGACTAAAATTAAGTTTAATTTGGGGATGGCATTTCCCAAAAGGGAGATGAAGCTATAAATAATGGAAAACTGTAACCAGTAAAAACTGTTTGCGTTTTGATTGCTCTGTCATTTCTATTATGTAATAGTTTCAAAGTGCTGGAACTCAGGCTTTATTCTGATTGGAGAATATTGTATAGTCTATCAATAGACAGAATTTATCCATAACTGTGAATTCACTTGCTTTCAAACGTAGGATGGTATTCTGCAGTTTTTGCAGTTTTTCCACAGAATGCATAGGCACAGCCATTTCTCAAATCTCATTCTACACTAATAATGGACAGGAAAAGCAAGACAGGATGCAAGAGATGTGATATCAGTGGTGTTCTTCCCCTGCCACCCTCCTCCCACATCAAAGGAAATGGCACTATCCATTTCAAAGAAGTCTCTTTCTATACTGGAAGGAAAGTATGAAAGGAGTCAAGATAGAGAGGGATTAAGATAAGCAGTTCTTCGGTTCAGGCATAATTCAACATGAGATCCAAATATTTCTACATGTAGAAACTCCTTTTCCATCCAATTTCATGCCAAATTTTTAGAAACAGCTTAAATGTTGTCAAGTTCCAACTCTCAAGATGTTAAAAGTCTGTTGCAAGCATACAAGTGTAGTAAACAGATACTCATTTCTTCTTGACACAAACATCATTAATATAGAAGATGGGCCATAGGACTGGGCATGAGATGCAGGTAGCCTCAGGAAGAGAAGAAATTTTTCCTGCAGTAGCAAAGTGTGACTTATACTTGCAGGTATAGGTCAATTATTTTTTCTGTTGTCACAGTCACCTCTTCAAAACCTGGAGATGGGCACGTAAGAGTCTTCCACCCCAGCCTGCTAATATATATATATATATATATATATATTTTTATATATATATAAATATATATATTTGTCACAGTCTCCAGCATGACAAAAAGATAATAACTTTCTGTGTAAAGAGATATAAAGAGCATATACTTAGTGTCTGTAAGCAAAATGCAATTTAGTGTTGAAAAAATCTGAGAATATCTGTCAAATTCACATTCTTGTCCCTATTAAAGCTGCCAGTGTCAAGGATCTGCATTATAATTCCCTGAAGGTTACTGTAATGAACAAATCTAGATTCAATTATTCAAAAGTGCTGGAATTCTGCCTGTACAATTTTCATTTTACTAATGGGCTGGACAGATTCTGATTTTTCTCGAACAGTTCAAATGAAGCTTATCATGTTGTTAACTGCTTTTATTACATTTCCCATACATGAAGCAAAACATAAATTTTCAATGCAGGAAAATGAAAAAACAGAACAAATGCAAGCCTGAGGTTTTGCTCAAAATATTCTAGTGTCATCTCTGACGTTTTTTTTTAATCTCAGTTTAAGTCATTTTAACAAGTTTGCATTTACGTCTAGCTATGTGACTGGCAGGCTAGAAGAATGCAGCTAGGAATTGATCTGATTTACTTTCATTTCCTTCAGTTACCTGAGCTCTGGTTAATGAATCATACATGATCGTGGAGACAGACAAAAAAGCAGAAGCTGTGATTCTCGACTAAATTGTATCTCACATTGCTACCTACATCAAAACATAGTGTGCATGAAGACACGACATCATATCAGTATAATTTTACACTCTTATCTCATGGGTATTAATGGCTTTAGAGACTTGAATACAGAATAGGGCCCAAGTGTCAGGCTCTGTGCCGCAGCCATGTACACAGTACTCAGTCTCTCTTTTTTTTCCAGCTCAAACTCCCCACCGGGTTAGGGGAACTTTAAATATCTAAAGAGGGATATCTGAACTTGTCTTCTGTTTACATAGCCTCAATTTACAGTCTCATTCTTGTGTCTTTCAGACCAACTGTTCAACTTTCCTCCTCTATGACAGACGATATTTGAAAACCTGTCACTGCACTGAAATTGTAATGGACCTTAAACCTTGATCCTGCAAATGCTGCAGTATGTGATTTGAGTTCACTAAGACCTCTTTTGGATAAATTAACTTAGCTGCTGCAGTAATGTATCAGGACCTGGGGCAAGTTGTCGAGGCAAGTGCTTCCTAATGTGTCAAGTGCGTAAGGCCCTAGTAAAACTAAAGAGTAACCTTTTAAAGAGCTGCAGTAAATTGTTTGTCTTGCTGGCTTAATTCCTCAAGTATTAGGCAAACAGTTACGAATTAGAACTCGAGGAGGAATCTGAACATACTGAAGGTTAGAGAAAATGTTCATAAAGTTAAAATATTACAATTAGGATGATAAAACAAATCCAAACAATTAAGTAGGGTGATTAAGCAGTAAGAACTCATTTTCTCCTCTGCTATTCCAGTAAAGCATCTAAAGCTATGTTCACTTTAATGGCATTCTTATATCTTTATGGGTTGTAGAGAGTTCTTTACGTCTTTCTGTTGATGATAAGAAGTTAAGGGTATGCAGCAGAATTTTAAATGACAGTACGATAAATGGAAGCATGTCTAGATCTGTTGGACTGGTGATTCATGAGGGGCCTGGGGCATGAAGCTGTGTTTCTAGAGCCCACTGCTGGAGGATGACAGGCAGGTCAGGAACATCGCTGCTCTTCTCCTGCAGTCTCTGGTTCTGAGAAACAGGGTTACTGCAGGATTGCACCAAATGGTAATTCAAATTGTGAGATTGTCATTTACAGGATCTTGTCCTTCCCTTGGCCTGTAGAATGAATATGGTATCCATCAATCAAGTATGGTGCCTAGGACTGAGTGATACAAATGCCTTTTTTGAGGGAGGTATGACTGTAATTCCAGTGGGGGCTGTAAAGTTTTGGAGAGCCCAGTCACTGTTCTCATTTACCATACTTGAGGAAAACTTAAAGGTCATTATACTTGCCAGCCATGTGCAGTAATCTCTAGGGGAAGACCTGTTAGGGTGTTTGTATTGCACATGGTTAAAGGAAGCCACAGTGTTTTTGTGATGAGGAATTCATGATGCAGTCATGTGAGACTGGTTTACAACTTTCATGGATTTCCTGATCTATCATTACAAAACAATCCTTAAAAAAAGTCTATAAAATATTGTTAATGACAGGACTGAATATCATCTGGTACAGTTTAGGAACTCTGTTTTAAAATAGAGGTTTCAGTCTGGTTTGCAGGCTCAGGATTATCTTTGGATTTCTGTTTCAGTACAGTCAATCTCCCTGAACAGAAGACTTCTTTTCCATCATTCTATAAAATGTTGCCTTGGTCTTATTCTAATTTGGACATGTAATTTGGTCCTGAGCATTCTTTCTTATCCAATTTTTTTGTGTCTCTAAATATAGCTGTACACACTTTACCCATGCATTCCAATGCCAGAAGCGTTAATAAGATCGTCAGTGCAAGACTACTGAAGACATTTACTGTGCCTTTCCTAAATCTGATCTGTTCTTTAAAATAAGTATGTTATGCGGCTGTTCATCTTATTGAAAAGGGTAATGTGACTCTGATACTTAAATTGCTCAAATTTTCCTCCTGTAATTTCAAGACCTAGTTGCAATTTTATTTCCTTTAAATCCTCCTTGAACACTTAAACTGTTCTATTTATACATATTTATAACAATACATTTAATAACTTAAACATGTTAATTCAACAGCATGGTTTTTCAACCTGTTAATTTGGTAGTGCAGTTATCCAAAGAAAGAGTTATAGCCAGAGAAATAGCCAAGGACTAATCCAGTATCATGGATGGGATTCTCAGTTTTTTCTTGACAATTGTGGCTGACACCCCACCCCCAATTACGGTCAGCAATATTTGCTTACAGAAATCTTGCTATTTTTTCAGGCTTTCTGAGAATTGTCCTCAGAATATTAACATCACTGAGAAATATTTGACAAAGCACCACAAAAAAGAGGGGAAATGATGGAGTAATGAGGATCCATTGAGCAGAGATTGGTATAAGTGGGGGAGGAGGGCATAAAGGGATGTTAAGGGAATGAAATATACATACCTCCTACCTATAAAAAGATATAAGGTGAATGAAGGACATACTATCTTTTTTCCTTAAACTTAGGAAAACTACTGTTTGGGAAGACAGTTGTGGTGAAATGTCCCTGAGGATCTATGGAAAACCTGCTAGATTTCATTAGCAGGTCTGGATCTTATGTTCATAGCACCTTCAGTATCTTTGAAGTGAGACATCTCAAAAATCTCTTGAGAGAAACTTGATGAAACAGAAGTTGGCTGATTAATGCCTTATACTGATACTTATAACTATTATACATACACTATACACTACTCTAAATACGTATAACTACTGATTCCTCCAAGAAAACTCTTCCTTTATACCTGAGATAATACTGGCTTTTTTGTTAGTCTGGGGCAGGCACATGCCATTCTGGCAAGGAATCCCCTTGGCTTTGCTGAACTTTGCTTGCTGTTTTAGCAAACCCAGAGTTTCGTTTTCCTAATGTAGCCAGAAACCAAGTAAACATTGTTGTCTGATTTGGTGTTTCCTTAAGAAAGGTCCTCAGATTTCTAAACAGCCAGGTGGCACTTTGGCCTAGAGCAGATATAATTAGGCATTTATGCATGTTTGGCTGGTGGACTTCCTTACAAGTTAGGAGATAGCAAATATCAGTTTCCACCAGAAACAGAGCTAAAATCACAGCGGATCATTTGAAAAAAGTCTGATCAATACAAAAAATATGCAGACTTTGAATTGCCTAGTTTATGGTTAATGCTCTCTCACGACCACTCTTATGAATTTTTACTCTGTTTTTCTTTGTATTTGGATGGTCTTACTTTAGAAATATGCATACAAAAATAAATCAAAATCTCACAAAACAGAGAAAGAACTGTTTATATATGACACTGGAAATTGTTAACATTCTTTGGGGCTAGGTATGAAGACAGGTTTTCAGGAGCTTTGGCTTCAGCTCTCCCTTTTTCCTAATTTCATGTTTAAGTATTTGAACCAAGTATGATAATTGTTCACCTGAATTTGATTTCTCCATGTCCATGTAACGCTGTTCTGCTCTGCATGAATTATTGAGCACTCACTGTGTCAGAAACAGTGAGGGTGATGGGTAGCATATTCCTTCAGTGGAGATACGAATATTGCTCTTCTATTTACATTTGATATTAGCTAATGTTAAGTGTAACACCTTCAACAGAACAGAATGGACACCCTGGGTCAGACTGTTCTCATGGTTTGGTAATTAGGGCACTCCAATTGTATGTATGGGTGCTTTGAATCAGATACTTGCTGTAAATTAGGCAGGAGAGAAATGAAAATTAAATATAATCTCTGAGCAAAAAACTATTCTAATAACTAAGTTATAGGATCTTGTGGGGAGGGCAGGGGCAAGAGGAAGGGGAGGAAAATGCATAAATATATTCACCATGTAAATATATAACTTATCTGAAAGCCTTTGCTAGCACCTATGCAAATCTATGAATAATGTCAGGTGAACTGAATAAGCACTTTTGGAAAAACATTACTAAAAAAATAAAGTTGCTCCAGTGCACAAAACAGACTTCATGTTAGATGACAGCACTGTCACCAGACTGGTCTTGTTCTATATATAAAGCTGCCTTTTCAGAAAATCTTAAGCAAGTTTATACCCACAATCTCAACTGATCTCCCTGTTTTATATCTTATGTGTGTGGTTATCATTATTATAGAGAAGTATTTTTAAGCACCTCATGACAAGGCTCCACAACTAAACACCAAATATTATGGGTTTTAGTTAAGTATCAGTAAGCAGATCAGAAAGAATTAGGAAAGGTCATAATTCTTAACAAAAGCCTCATAACCAGAGGCTTTGATCTCTTGCTGTTTGCTATATTTTTACAAAGAGTCTTTTGGGATAGTGTGCAAGACATTTGTGCAAAAAGAGAGTGAAATGATGGATGATTTATGAAACATTTGTTGACTGTGCCCATAGCTATGAAATAGCATAATGCTATTGAACAGCATTATGTGAGGTTCTGTACAGATCTTTAGTGAGCAATAATCTTTGTCTTAAGTCCTAATGAAAGTGTGACATTTACATTTTTAGGTTCCAGCTTTATATTTAATTATGCCTGAAATATGCCCGTGTACATTGCTATGCTGTATGTGAAAAATGAATTAGAAATAATGGTAACATACAGTAACTTTTTCATATATATATATATTCACAATTAAGAATCTTGGAATGATGGAAAAATATAGGTTGGAAGGGTCTTCTGGAGATCACCTGTACAAATTCCTGTTAAAAGCAGGGCATTGGACATGGTTATCCAGGGCCCTGTCAAGGCAAGTCTTGAATGTTTTCATCAAGGGAGATTCCACCTTTTCACTGAGAAACCTATTCCAATGATTAACTGTTCTCATAGTAGAGAAATTTTATGGAATTTCCCAGGTTGTGTCTGTTGCTTCTTGCTCTATCACTGTGCTTCCTTCTAGAAAGAGTACCTCTATCTCCTCTATAACTACCTTTTAGGTAGAGGAAGGCTAGTTCATACTGGTACTGCACAAGTCCCATTTCAGCTGTTGGCTTTTTAATATTTTGTTTAAACATCTAGCATATTTTAATTTAATCTAAATACAACACATTCCATTGTTTACCAAAAACAGAACTATTAAATAGAGGGGAGAGTTAGTGACCTCTCATTATATATGGGAATAATTAATTTCCTGTGGTAGGGAGTAAAACTTCAAGCAAGCATAAAGATATGCTGCACTGCAGCATCTGCTTTCCAGAGAGAAAAGGAAAAGTTCACTGTAAGTAACATGTCCTTCCATCTCTGAATTTAAGAGAAAATCTAGTTCATAGAGATTATTCTTGCAGACACAACAGCATGACAAGTGACTCTGGGTTAGTGCTGCCCATGTCACTTTGCATTAGGAAATACAGCGTGACTGACATGAATAATATAAAATGTCAAATAAGACACTTGTCAAAAATGGTACTTTTTCTGTTTAAATGTAGTAAAAGAAACGTTGGCTTAAAAACAAACCAGTTGGCTTGGGCTTTAAGTGTCATCTGACCTACTCCCCCCCCCCCCCCTTTTTTTTTTTTTTTCTTTAAAGGTAGGCTGTGAATATTTACTTCTAAATAGTAAGGTTTTCCGAAAAGGTATTTTCTGAAAACGTACACTGACAAGTTTTTCTAGTGGTCATAAGAAGCAGTCTTCCCAGAATGGCAATTAGAAAGGTGACCTTCACTTTTGCTCTGTGTATCCCTGAAATCCCATTCCTCTGCCTTGAAGGCATGCTTGTGAGGTACTCTTTTACCCCTGTAGAAGAACTGTGTTCTAGACTTCTCATATATAACTTCTTATGTATAACAAATAAATGACAAAACTAAGTTAAAATTATAGTTACCAAACACTAATAGCAGAATAGATTTAAAGTAATTAACAAATAAGTTTTAATATCTCGAAAATACTTATTAGCTAAACTACATCCCTTTTGTTGTTGACTTTGAGGAAGATAGAACACGGCACAACATACATCTATAGAGAACTTTGTTTAGATACGCTGGAAAAGAGCTCTCCATGATTGCTCCTGCTCTGCATTGAAGATGCATTCTTCAGTGCATCCTGTGGTTCCGTCCTAGTTTGCTCTTAGAGATCGAGCCCAGACACACTTCTTGTTCCCTAAACCTGCATTTTGGTGGACCTATGGACATACTGGTTGAGTTCCAAAGCAGCAGCAGAAATGGTTACCACATATTAGGTCACATGCACTCCTCTTCACACAAAAGTGCATTTTACCATTTTAATTTATGAATAATTTTTATACTGCATAAAACGGAAAATAGATCTTGAATATCTTTGTTAGATTAGTTAAAAAAAAAAATAAATCTACAAAGACGTTTGCTTTCCCTCATGCTTATGAACACAAATACAACCAAATTTGTTGAATTGTGTTGAATTGCAATTTTTAGTGTTTTTTTTTTTTTTTTTTTTTTTTTTTTTTTTTTTGAGACAAACAATGAGAAATTTTATAGCTAATTCATAGAAAAGAAATATTTCTTTAAAATTAAAGTTAGTTTCTGGAATGCTTTCCAGATAATAAGGTCTTTATGCACTGTGATATGGCTATATAGAATCATATAAAAAATTTATGAGGAAGAAAGGTGATCTGTTATACTAGGGCTTTTATGTGGCACTTGAATGGTTCTGGTGTACTGCTGATAACCAGTCAACCACAGAGAAGACTTACAGATCTCGACTCTCCCTTTAATGTTTCCCTGATCAAGACACTTCTCAGGAAATAATGGGAAGCCAGATTTTCTCAAAATCAGTAAATAAGGGCATGTATTAATCAGACTGTCAGCTAACAGCTTATTACTAGCACAACATAGGCAGGCTTACTATACTCAAAAGCAAAATGGACAAAATGGAAGAGGATCAGGGCAACTATGGTTTAAATTAGGCAGAACTGTTTCAGCAGTGAAATTTAAGTTGTGCATTACAAAAGGACTGTTTATTTCTGGCTCATAATGAAAACAAATCTTGGGGGAGGGAGGAGGTTTTGGCAATGAAAACACCACTACCTTCTCCATTTGAGCTGGCAGATGTTGACTGACATGGACATCCTTAAATATTTCACACTACTATACTTCAAAGCTTGGCTCTTTTCTTTGCAGCTTCTTTTTTGTGCCTCTTACCTCCTGGATATCATTTTCAGTAAGCTTTCACTCGTCTTTTTTGCTCTTCCCCACTTCCTCTGAGCAGGGATTTTTTTTATAGGTCAAACAACATAATGTATTGTGGTGCTTCAGCAAACCCAGCTGTGGCTCCATGTGTTACATAGCCTAAATAAAACATGTAAGGCAAGTGCTTAGGTCATCTAGTTGAATATCTGCAATCAATCTTTACCAAGCTGGGGAGTATCAGTCATATATAATATTACAGACCATGGTAATAGCCAGCATGTTTCAGCAAGGATTACATGGCAAGAGTAATAAAATGAAGAAATACATAATTTTTACTTCTTGCCACAAACACATAAATCTTTTAAGGGAAACAGCATAACATTCACACAACTTGATGTATGGAGTAACTTGTAAGATACGGTATTTAGGGAGGAAAAATAAATTATTTTTCTGTTAACATGTGAATGGATGCTGTTGCTAATAACTTTATAGAGAGATTACAAATCTGTTCAGTGCTGGAGCAAAAAAGACCCAGCATTCTGGGCTGCAAGATCTTCATTCTACATGAATGCCTTTTGCAAGAAGAGATTGTGGGATGGTGAAAGGGGTGGCAGTGAAAAGATTATTTAGGGAAAGGGGAGGAAAAAGTGAATAATTTACATTCTGTTGTAGAATAAGCTTGTCTCTAAATCCTACATTACAAACAGCTGTTTGTCAGCTAGAGCAGTTCAAGAAATTAAAAAGTGCTCATGCAATCAGATTCATCACCTAACTATAACTGTTCACTAACCATGAGCAAAGAAGAGAAAGATAGCTGATGAAAAACATCAATTCCTCAGTCATTACAGATGTTGAATAATCATATGTTTTTGCAACATATGTTCCTGTGACCTTTGCAGAATAGATTGAAGAATATTTTCAGAGGATGTCAGAGTGCTCTCATAAAAGAAGAAGTAGCATATTTCCAATCTGCCTCACCTTCTGAGTTAGGAAGTAGTATATCATTGTATAGGTAACAACACAAGGTACACCCTATCCATAACAGAAATACAAATCCTATTTGTCGTGAGCCTCTTTCTCATGGAAAATGGATCTTCCTTAAATATTTGGAATAGGGTTCTGCAGAGCTAGTTTTATCCTTGATTTTGCACGTGACTTAGTCCTCGTCTTTCAACAACTCATTCTATTTCTCTTCAGAAGTCTACAGCCATGCTGTTCAGTCATCCCTCAATATCCCACTAACCTGTGGCCATCTGCTGTATGCTGAGGAACTAGCACAGTGTGTTCCTGATTTTGTTTGGGTCATACACATGCTACTGCAACAGTTACCATTATTATTTCTGTATATGTCTTTGCTTAAAAGGACAGGCATTGGTTGTAGGCATAAATATTAAGCATATGTGAAAAAAGGTAGGGCTTCTTTCATAGATCTCAAAATAATTATTCAATTATATGTGAAAGATGAGAAAGATACAGGAGAATGAACAAAGGAGGAAGGAGTTTGAGGGCTCAGACTGATGAGCTATACTTCAATTCATCCAGTACTGCTGCACCAGCTGAGATCGGTTGTTGGCCACAGTCATGCACTTGGCTTTTAGACACTGGAGTGATGAATCCATCTTTTGGGTTATAGGATTCTAAAAATACCATGCAGTTTCATGTGATCAATAATTTTGAAGAAGTAGAAATATTTCACTCAGAACCTGAAACAGCAAAGAAGAGTAAAAATACCTTCATTCATTTAGGTTAAAATTAAGGACTCTACTAGAAATTGTGTTTTAAATTTAAATAACCTATTCATTAGGAAAGCTTATCATGCCAGTAAAGAAAATAAGGAATGTGTATACATTGGAAGAACAAAGCAAGCAATTTTGACCTAGACTGGACAAATACAATTTTTGCTTTTACATAATGCTTTTATGGAAACAGGAGGTATTTAGTAGTTTGCTTCAGACAGTAACTTCAGCAACTTCAACCTGAACAAATATAAATTATGCTTATGCCTTTGGTCAGGCCAACAGTAATTGGTGATCAATACACTTATGTCACATGCGGGAAGACGAGTCTACTTCTTTGCTTTGAAAAGTAAGGGCTGACCATCTGAAAGGAAACTCTCCTCACAATTCTATTTTGCTCATGTTTTCCTCTGATTTTTCTGTGTTATTTATTTATTTATTTATTTTAACGGCACAAGGTTTTCTTTAATTTTGTAATAATAGAAATAAAAAGAAAAAAAAATGTATAAGGAAAATGTTTAGCTTTGTAAATTCCTAGAAGAAATTATTTCTATCTCAGTTGTATGCACTTTATGACTAAATCAGCAATGTTCTCTACAGAACCATGTGTAACTTCTAAAAAGGTGTAAAGCAACTTTCTGTTTGCTAGTGAGATATGCTGCTGTGTGCTTTTTCATATAGTAACAATGTGGTGATTTTACCCAGCTGGGCAACTGAGCTCCACAACAACCACTCTCTCACTTCCCCTCCTCAAAGGAAGAAGGGGAGAAAATACGATGAAAGGGGCTCAAGGGTTGAGATAAGGACAGGGAGATCACTCAACGATTATCATCGTGGGCAAAGCAAACTCAGCTCCCCCCAGACCCCCTGCTCCTGCGTGGGCTCCTCTCCACAGGCTGCAGCTCCTGCCCAGGGTCTGCTCCTGTGGGGGCTCTCCATGGGCCGCAGCCTCCTCCTGGCCACATCCACCTGCTCCATGGGGGGCTCCTCCACGGGCTGCAGTGTGGAGATCTGCTCCATGTGGGACCCATGGGCTGCAGGGGGACAGCCTGCTCCACCAGGGGCCTCTCCACAGACGAACTTCTGCTGCATGCCTGGAGCACCTCCTGTTCTCCTGCTGCACTGACCTGGAGAGCTGCAAGGCTGCTTCTCACTACCCTCTCCCCGCTGCTGTTGCACAGCAGTTCTTCCCTTTCTTAAATCTGCTCTCCCAGAGGCCCAAACAGAGTCGCTCCCGGCTCAGCTCTTGCCAGGGGCAGGTCCCAGTGGAGTTGGATGGAGCTGGCTCTGATCTGACATGGGGCAGCTTCTGGATTCCTCTCACAGAGGCAACCCCTGCAGCTCCCCTGCTACCAAAACCTTGCCACATAAACCCAATGCAAACATATTTGCAAGAGACTTAACCGAGTTATTTCCATATTATCACTGATTTTGTTTATTTGGATTATCTTGGTATCAAATGTAATTGAAGTGCACACAATGGACAATGTTTGGTTAAAAAAAAATCAAGATAGTAAATTGTGACTATTTCTCAGCTGCTTTCAGCAGAGTAGCTGAAATGCTCTCCAGTAAATGTAGATACGTTTTCAGAGAAAATTCTGATTTTTAATTTTATTATTTTTTTTCCATCACAATGGACAAGAAACTGATTTCGTGATGAGGCTGTTTTTCCTTCTTAGTGCTATGACAGCTTATTCTAGACTTTTGCCCATATCTATGGGTAAACTACATAAGCTTCAAATGGGTGGGAAAATTTCTCAATCACCTGAGAGTTAGTCAAAAGCTAAACAATCTTCAAATTCATTTTGGAGATATAAGTATGCAGTGTTTCACTCAGGAACAGAATTGCTATATATTTTTTTTCAACACTGTTTCCAAATTATCAAATGAGTAATCTTAAATATTGCTGGACTTGCTTTGAAATTAGATAAAAGCTTGTAAAAACAGTGTGAAATTGCATTGTTGGTCACTTTTGTAAATGAGAATGTTTGAACAATTGTCAAGCTGAATACCAAAGCTAATTTCAATGTTTTAATCCTGGTCTTATTCTTATGCTGGACTCTAATAGTACTATCTTCTGTAGTTGCTTTCTTTCTAAGTCAGGTGGATTTGTTTTTCCAGTTAACATCTAGGGAACAGGTGTTCCTTTTCTTTTCTTCTTTTTAATTCTTTTATGGCAGTATGATCTCACTGGAAGACTGGCTGAGGGTTGGAGTCCAGCGGTACCTTTGCTGGGTTACCTTCCAAGGAAATGTGATTTCTGATTAAAATGGTGCACACTGTTTTTCTTGATGTCTCTGAGTTTCCAGTAAAAATCACTTTAGCAGACAATTTCTCAAGCTGCAAGTAGGCTTGTAGATGTATTTTACAGTTAGTCAGAGAGAAACTATCACTGTATGTGAGAGCTTCTAGGACTGTACGAAGAAGTAAGAGACTTTGTTTTTCTGGAATAAATAAAGTTAAATCTCTGACTAGTATGAAGCTGGGTGGAACATAAGGTCACAATGTATTTGGCTTTCTCAGTGTCTGACTTGCAATTTTCATGCAAGCCTGGGACACTGAGAGACACTTTGTGCCAATACCAAAAAACAGATCTGTGAATGAGAGGAATTTATGCCCGGTAAGGAGTGACTAGTTTCTGCAGTCATTCCAAGATTAATTTCACACTTCATAATTTCTTGTGGAAGAGTTGTCCAGAAAAGGTTGACTCAATGCAGTGGGAATAGGCTGTTAGCTTGAATAGGAACTCTGTTCTTACTCTGGACCCAAACAAACCAGCATTCACTTTGCCGTAGTCTTGCTGAATTCTGCAATGGTGTGTGTAACTTCCCATGAAATTAAATTGGGACGAAGCTGACCCTGTGGGGTTTTTGTTTAGAGGTTTTGCACCTTCTCATATTTAAAAAAAATGGGCATGAGTCTACCAGCTGAACCCTTGGCATTGACTGGTTGTTACCTTACTTCAAAATAAAATGTCTACTAAAAAAATTGATAGTACCTTGTGCACTAACACAGGAGTAAAGTATTTTCAATATTAAAACCGCATGAAAGACATCTGCATTCCTTTTATTACCAGCTTGACAATCTGATCCACAATTCATGCCCTCCCACCCTCCTCCCCCACTATCATTTTGCCATGGTTTTCATAGCTAGCACACCTGGGAAAGCTGTGATTTCTTTTAGAAGATTAATCATGGGGAGAGACCAGGAAATAGTTGGCAAACAGGTCTGGCACAATTAGTCTGGTGCTTCTTGATGGCCATATTCAACTTCTGACAACAGCAGTCACATCAAAAGGGTACTCTCTATTTGTCTGGATAGTAGCGCAGGAGGGCAATAGATAAAACAGGTTTTGAAAGTGTGCCTGAATCAGCCATTAAGGAGACTGCTGGAGTAAGGAGCAGAGAGTGGTGCCATGGAGCCCAAAGATTTTTCTGTTTTCAAAGTCTGGTCCAAGAAATCCATGCAGCAGGATGAGCGTGACTGTATTTCTCCATGAGTGGGTTCCTGGAAAAGACAATCAGCCCACATCCAGCGGAGAGAACATGCTAATGGCAGGAAAGTTTAAGGAACAACTGTGCAGAATACTCTTCCATGATTATAAGTGAAGGTGGATATTAATTTTTTTCCTCAGTCTTGTTCTGTATCATTTTTTTTTCCTAGTGAGTACTGAGGATAACTGATCAAAGGCCAATGCAGTCATGCTGTGATTCCCAAGCTGGTTCTGCACAATCTAGCTTACACCTGAGGCAATACAGCTATATTAATGCAGTACTCTGCCCAAGCTAATTAACTCTGAGCTAGCTCACGTTTCTCAAAGTAGCACAGTAAATCTCTATATACACTTGGGACGTAGAGGCTGGGAGACTGAAGGGCCATAGTCCCACTTTTCTTCTCCCACTGACACCATCCTGTTTGCATACCTTTTCCTGAGCACCTGACGCAGCTGCTTAGCCCACTTTGTTCACTTGGGAGCTGTGAGGATGAGATTTCAGTAAGCGCTGTACAAACAGTAAGCTAGAGACAATCTGCAATGTAGACAGACACATAGCATATGGATAGACAAAACAGATGGTGTGTGAGGGAGGAGGAGAGTAGGAACAGAAGCACAGAACTGTGAGCAGATTTCCTCCCAGTTGTCCAAGTCTAGTACAACTAGGCTAGGGTCAAAATGAGAGTCCAAATTCCATGGCCTGGAGGCCAGTGACTTATCAGTATTGCCTTAAGTCAGGGAGTAATTTTTTTATTCCCTTAACTCATGCTCACTTTGAGTATAGCTATTACCTTCCAGAGAACTTGAACTGGAGTTTGTCTTTATGTCCAAACAGTTTAGAGATTTTCTAATCACAGTGGTTCTCATCAGGAAAGGTCAGGAGGAATGACATTTTTCATAGTCAGTCTAGTTTAACAGCTGGCAATGGTTCATGCATAACAACAGCAACAATTTGCATTTATATAGCACCTTCCATCCCTTAGGATCTCGGAGTGCGTTATAAACCATGTGTGGGAATAACTTCACTGAAATGACTGTTAAAAATCCCCCTTGAAACTCCTCAGACTGTGGGGTACTGTGAAGCTCTTATCTAGCAGCAAGCAGTTGAGCATTGCTGCGCAGGCCACAGAGAAAGGCACTGAGGAGTTACTGTTTCTTATCAGATGAAACTGGTAGATGAAGGGAAAACAGTCAAACTGCATATCAGAAAATTTGGCTTGAATTGACTTTGAGCTGACACTATCCCTACAGACACAGAGTAGTAAGAAATTTCAAGATCACTGGTGATCAGAGCTCTGGTTTTGTGCCTTTCTGCAGGACACATCTGACAGTACAACTCATTGCACTGACTCAGAGCTAACAGATCTGTATACTTATTGCTCACACTCTCCAGAGTCATTATATACTGGCTTAGATGTTTGTTAGTAAACTAAATCTGGTGGTATTTCTGTCCAAGTATCATGTGAGTCTGTCCCTGCTTCAATCTGACAATATTAGTATGCAGTTTTGTGGCTACAAAGGGCCTTCTAGACCTCCGAAAATCCCACAACCAAGCTTGTATACATTCTACTTGTTTAGAGAACAGAGATAACTACTTTATTAGTACAGAATGAGATGAAATGTTATCTAACTGAAGATTGTGAGTTAATGGAGGAAATTCAGAAGGCTTGACTTAATCAGATAAAAGTGTGTATGATGGTCTCACGACTAAATTAATCACTTCCATTAATGAAAAGTAAGTTCTATACATCACCACATCATCCTTTGGAAGTGCCTAGCAGTGACATAACAAAGAATACAATGACAGAGAGTCTTTGTACTATCTGAAATTGTCTCAGCATTTTCTAAGGTGAGCCTGAGGTTATTTATTTTTTTTTTTCCACTGAGTCACAGGAAAAATTTAATTTAGAGATGAATATAGCCTACTAAATATGCAATTAAATTTGTTTTTCCTAAGTACTGGACCTACAACTCTTATTAAGGAACACGCAGACTGTTAATACATGGCTTGAGTCAGAAAAAGGGCTGTACCATACAGCACTCAGTGAAAATAGCAGTTGTACAGCATCTTTTGAACATCCGGATCAGCTCTAAGCATTGCTTTTCCCACAGTCCTCAAGCAGATCTGTGACATTGTCTACAGTAGGAGTCGAGGGGGCTCACCTCGTCTGTGTGTAGTGCTGTCCAGGCCACCCCAGCAGTGATTATTCATCACTGCAGTCTCTGCTGTGGCACTCGTAAAGGTGAGGACCAACATTTCTGTGGGGAACTGTACAGTGAAGAACTGTGTAAATGGCAGAGCTGACTTTATAGGCTGATCCTGAAGAAAATGGAACTATTAATGCCCATAATGATGACATAAAAATAATATTCCCCTGAGGACATAATTTGTCTTATGTGAGAGGAGGGCTGACAAATGTCCCCGATAAAGCCTAATATTTTTACTGTTAAAGTGCAAAATGTTGTAATAACAGGCTGAGAACGAACTGACTGTTTAAATAACAGGTTACCTCAAAGCTTCTGCCAGTCATCAAGTTCCTTCTTTTTTTCTAATATTTCATATTTTACCTCTAGGACCAAGGGAACTCTTTGTAATAAGGTGTTTGGTTCTTGTGACTAATTTGCTCAAAGAAAAAAGTGCCTGTAATCTACAGTTACTCAGCACTGCTCTACTTAAAACTTAAACACCTGGAAAGATTTTTTTTTTCTTCCAACCCTGTCTTCATCTCAGTATTTGTTAGCATAGGCATGAGCTTAGTTCCTGAGGTGTATGGGATTATTTCACTTGGTTGGATAGTGGAAAATAGGGAAGTGCATGAGAAGACTTCAATGTGGAAAAGTGATGGCTGAGAAGGGATAAGATACACATCTATAAAATTCTAAGTGATACAGAGGAAAAGAGGTTAGAGCAGTGGAACTCCTTGCCACAGGGTGTTGCGTAAACTAAAAGTTCATGTGGGTCCCTAAAGTAGATAAACAAGCTCAGGGGGGTAAGAAATCAAATGCTGTCTGTGGTTCATGAGCTCCCTGAGCTCATGACCAGGGGGTAAGGGAGCACTATGAAGGGTTATCGCTACACATTTACGCTGCCCTTGGCCTCTTCCTTTGGTGTGGCCAATTGCACTGTTCCTCAGTCACTGGATTTCAACTTGCCCAGACAAACCATTCCAGCCTGTCAATTTTGCAGGTTCATATTGTATGCAAAAGTCCAGGACTTCCCTAAAATGTTAAAAGGAAAAAAAAAAAAAAAGAGAGAGAGAGAGAGAGATTTGTTTGTGTGCTTCACAGAAGGAAATCAGAAGATGGGGGATTCTTCATAGTTTGATCTAACTGCATCACGGACACCCAGGGTTCCTTCAGAAGAGGTGAGCTGAATCTAATGTCACTCGCAGATAGCGCAAGTGTCCTCCCATGCTGAACGGTCTTTGAGCAAAAGTCATGGACAATGTGAGAGGAGTGGGTGTCCCGAGGCTGGCTCCTGACCTGGAAAGCACCTCTGTGTTATTTCTGGCTGTGGAATAGAGGCAGAGCTCCCCAACAAACCAGCGTTTTGGAATATGACTAGGAAGAAAATTCCCTTCAGCTTCCTTGCTGCCTACCCAAGGGATCTAAATGCTCTGCCTTGCTCAAAGGATACCCTGGAGCAAAACATTGTTTCTGATTCTCGGGCTTGGTGGCACAGACCTCTGGATTTCTCTGGGTCTGGAGGTGTTGAGCATTTCTATATGTAATGGAATTCTCCATATCAGCCTCCTCCTTCCTCCCTTTCTGCCCCTTCCTCCCTCTGTTTAACTGAGACTACGGGGCCCCAGAGCTCTCTGTGGCTGTTCTGTTCATAGCTTTAGCCCCTTTCCTAGTGCAGCAGCTTCATCAAATATTTTTCAAGGACAACTTTTCTCCCTAAAGGTTTGCTCAGCAGCAGCGTCTGTCTCATCTAGGGAATCTGTTCTGATTAATTTGACTTTAGCTTTCTTTACTGCTCCAGTGGAGTCCGAATTTGTCAAGGACTTAAATATATATACATACACCAGGGAAGTTTAAAAAAAAAAAAGCTGGAGCACAATGCTCTGCCTCCTCATTTTATTAAGAGGATACACAGTTCCTTGCAAAGGCACTGCGGCTACCAGCCTGGCCAGAGCTGACTGCAGCAAAGCTGACTCCTGCAGCCCGGGACTGGCTGTTCTCTGACGCAACCGCCGCATTTCTGGGGTCACCAGATACCTTGGGGGTGGTGTATTTTGTTTTATTTTTTGTTATTAACCGTGTGCTAACCGGGGAGCAGGGCGGGCTGGCGGCCAGCAGGTGGCTGTCACCCCCCAGAAACGGCTCGGCCAGCGCCGGGAGCCCCGGGCCGGTGCCCGGCGGGGCGGCAGCCGGCGGCGGCGGGGTCCCGGCCCGGCCTCGGCATCGCTGGGCGGCGCTGCCTGGCCCCCTCTCAGCGGCCTGGCGCTGGGCCTCTGCCTCCTGCAAAGCCCTCAGCGATGCAGAAGGGCCATGGGTGTTTTCCACTTTCAGCCTAAGTCGGGGTTGCAGCCTCTTCTGGCGTCTTGGTATTGTCCCAGGCTTGTCCCCCGCACTGCTTGCTGCAGTTACTAACTGCTAGAAGCGCACCTACTTCTAATGCCGCCTGCCAGAGGAACCTAGTTGGTATAGGTCCGTAGCTTAGTCTTATGTAGGTCTCTTCTAGCCATAGTCCTTGCTCGAAAAGTCCTGCTTCTTAAGCAGCACTTGACAACTTTATTGCTGTAGTTCAGCTTATTTAAATAGAAATTGAGAATGGAATTTATAAAGAAAAGAGCTAAAAGCTTTCCTTCAATTGTAAGCCAACAGAGGCACCACTTTCAGCAGAACTTAAAGAAAAACTGAGGGAAAATGAGAAAGCAATGAGACATATAGCTAAGAGCATCTCGTAAGATGCTGACAAGGTCTTGGATGATAGCAGAAACCAAAGGTTAGTGTGACTGGAAAACACCTTTTGTGAGGGGCCATGATGAATTTCTAACCCTGAAAGAAAATAAATCAACCTGACATTCAGCTGTGGTTTCCCTGCTTCTTTCCCCATAGTGAATGCATGTTTCATTAACAGCATATTTTAAAAGAGCTTGTGAAACATAAAAAGAGAGGTGAAGGTAAGGCTTGTCTTTCTCATCCCACATGTGGAATTAGTATCAGTAAGGCTGGGAGTTAACTATAGCACTTACAGGCGTCTTTGTGAAATTCCTGAGCTGCCTGTGAAAAGCAATTTCGCTACCACTGCCTTCATGGGCGGTTGGTACAGAGCCCTCAGTAAGACATTCAGAGAAGATGGCTATAAATTTGCTTTTTCCCTACCCCCTCATATTCTCTGCATGTAGACACATGTACGCCTGACCACACAGTGTGCTTCAGCTGGCAGTATGATTCACATCGTCTGTGGGATACTTCTGCCTGAACAGCTGCCTTTGCTACAAAGGCTGGTAAAGTATTGTGCAGTTGCTCAGCAGACTAATACCTTCCCCTGATCCTGCCATGTTAAGTGCTTATGGCCTTGAGCTGCCATTCAATCCATGTAGAACTGAAGACGTCCTTTACACAATGCCTGAGGGTGTCCACACTTAGAAATGTGAGCTGCAACCAGTGACTCTCAGGAAGGATCCCAAAGCTGCAATTAGAACAATTCCCTGAAATTGGGCCAGTTCCCCAGAGCTCAGGACATCTGAGTATCTGTGATATTATCCCTTCTGGTTAGCAAAGTAAGGCAGATGAGTTTCCCAGTGCTCTGATCTACAGAGCTTTCCTAATTTATTGTTTGGATTGCTTACCTCCCCCCATCTCTCTGTCTCTCTCTCTCTCTCTCTTTCTCTAGGATTGCCTTTAGATTTGGACTTTTTCTGATTCCCAAGGGAATACTGGAGATGGGGGTAACATGCCTTGTAGATCACATGGTGCTTTTGGTATTAGCAGTTACTACTGCAAGGAAGAAGCTCATAAAAATGGATTCCAGCTAGTATGGGACGAGCAGACAGAGACTGTACACGGAAGCAGACTCCAGATGCTTGCCTGTATGGTGCATGACCTTTGCTTAGTTGTTCAAGGGTAGCATGAAAGGTGGATGCATTTGAAAGCATTAAAATTCCTCCACATCTTCTGAATAAATTTGCTATTTTATAGGAGTTAATTTTGTTTGAATTTCTTCCTGTTGTTTCCTTTCCCAGTCCCCACTACTTAGGAGGTCAACAGAAAGCTACAGCTTGCCTCATATTTATTCAGTGACTTTTTTTCAGATGAGCACCAGTCTCTTCATACTTTACATGTTTAACCCCTTACTTTGGGTAGAACTTTGCTTCTAGATTTGGAGATAAGTCACTGTTAGTGTCCTTTGTAGTCTTCATATGACACGAAATTTAGAGAAAGATATCTATCTCACAGTGTTGAAAATTATTTAAAAGAATGTTATAGTCTATTTTTTTTTTTTTTTCTTCTTCCTATTATACATATTATATTTCCCACAGAGGTATCATTTTAAAAATGATATTTTCTGTTTTAACATATCTAAAAGCAAATGCATTAAAAATGTCTATACCAGAGCATTGGTAGATTAAACCCAGGTTACTCCTAAAGGAATAAAATAATCAAGTCAATACTTCTCTCTAGGCCAGTTTTATTATTTTTAAGCATCTTTTTATTGTTTAAAAATTCCATCTAGCAACAGTTACCAGCCAGAGCTGTGTCTTAGGTAATAAATGTTGAACAAAAATTTGCTTAATAATTTTAGCTCCGTTTTTTTTTTTTTTTTTTTTTTGGGGGGGGGGTAAGGGGAGGGGTAACAGAAGGTTTTGATTTTACTTCCTATTTGAACATCAACATCAGTTTTTCAAAAGACTCTCCTGTTGTTTGACAAGTACTTTTGTCTCCACAAATTGACTTGTGGATAGGAAGAGGCAGATTTCAGGCAACCTTATTCCAAGGTGCACTTACCTTTGCGTATCTGCTGTCTGTATTTAGGCTAAGAATAAAAATCACCTCATGGCCTCCATTGTTTCCTGTGGTGCTAAATGGAAAAGAAAACAGTAAAGAGAGATTGAGGTGAGGTGCCCCATCTCTGGGTTTGTTTGTGAGCTGTAGGGTTCATGTGCTGGCTCACCACAGCCTCCATCTTCAGCAGGAGGAGGCAGCAGCCGATTTTAAGTGCAAACATGTTTGCCAAACAGAGCCCTGCAATGGGAATTCTCTGTAACTTCTTCCCCTTGGTCTCTCTTTGTCTAAACAAAAATGATAAAGCCACTTTATACACCATGCCTAGGCTTTTACACTGCTGTTGCGTGCTTTGGAGTGAGGGCAGTTATAGTAAAGATACAATTCCAAATGCAGGTGGCTTTTTTTGAGCCAAAACACTTTTTTTTTGTTCACCAAAAAGCAAGTCTGCATTAACCAAAAATTTCAGGGAAGGGGTTACTAATTTATGTTCCAGAAAAAGGGAGGATGTGAATATTTCATTTAAACATTTTCACTGTGAATTTTAGTTTTGAAACAACACCTCCATTAGGATTTTTTAAAAATATTATTATTAATAAAACAATCTAAACACTGAAATTACATCAAACACTTCCTGTTACCACCAACATTTTCTCCTCTTCCTAACAATTTAAAAAGGACTCATGAAAAGAAAAAAAAAAAACAAAACAAAAACTTAATGTTTCTCTAATTTTAAGGGTTGACCCACAGTGTTTTTTTTCCATACACAACAAACAAAATTAAGAGGAACTGGGCTTTCCTTATTTTTATGGTTGTTCTTCTGGAAAGTGAGGGTCCAAACAGCACATTTAAGTCCTTTATAGACATCTGAGAGCAATTGCTGTTTACAAGATTACAAACTTGAAAATTGATTGAGAAATTTCAAATCAAGCCTTATTTGGAAATTTGCTTCAATTAAAAACAAACAAACAAAAAACCCCACAAACCTTCCTTATTTTATGAGAGTAAATGTAAAAGTAAGCAAAATAGGTATCCAAAATCTTTATTTAAGGCACAGGAGGTGTCTAGTATGGAACAATTGATATGGTCATTTGAAATTAGGGCTACCATATAAGTGTACCTGGTATAACAGGTGCATATAAGGTGAGTAGGTGAGTGCTAGATGAAGAGTGCTGAAGAATGGGATCTTGATTCTCAGAGCAGTCTGTTGAATTAAGGGGTTTGTTTATTGTGCTTGCAAACTCTGCCTTTCTTTGTTTAACATGAGTAAATATTTCTAGAGATGTACACACACATCCCACTGTGTGGTGATAGAATTTAGATGAATACATTCCCTGGACTACGTTAAAATATCTGTATAATTTTTCATGATTATTTCCTTCTAAGGAGCACACAGCATGTAAAGGATGCAGTTGGAAACCATGTTGCTTTGGCTAGGAAAAATGAAATTTCCTTTCAGAGCTTCCAAACTCATTTGTAATGAGGCACATGCTCTGGTTTAGAAATTAGTGCAACCAAATGATCCAGAAGCAAGAGTTAATGACATCTTCACCACGTCTGGCATTGCCTGGAGAAAAAATGCTGTGTCCTGCCATGTGCAACGTTATGCCTCCAGGAGACTCAGCTAGATGGCAACACTGGCTTCTTACTAGAAGTTATGCAGGTACAGCCAGGATATCTGTACAAAAGCACAGAGAACATGCTCTGCAGATGTCTTCACACATCTCCATTGGGAACGTGCACTCTGCTTGGCAATGGATGGACCACAGTCCCCACTGCTCTCTTAGTAAACCTATACCTAGAGAAATTTGGGAGTGTCTCTTTGTTGAGATGCAAATCACAGAGAAATTGGCACTGTAAAGACAAACTATTATTACTTTTGACCACTTGCAAGTAGTTCATTATAACCATACATTGTTAAAGCAAAGGTTGCCGTGACCTGGTCAACTTTGCCATTGTCCCCTAAATGATTTTGTGAGAGTCATCTCTCACTAAAGCCAGTAACTTCAGCAATCTGAGAAGAACTATTTTGAAAAGAGCACTAATCTGTCTTTTCTTCCTTCATTTTGATCACCACATTACTCACTTGGAAAGTTGTACACTGATATCAGCAAATATCCATCTGCTTTTTATCTTAAATGTGCCATGAGTATCGATCATTTCAGTTCTGAAAAATTAATTTCAGGCTTGTTGTTATCATTACTTCGCTGTCAAAAAAAAGCACACTTTTTATGACTGCTTGATGCTGGTAAGCTCCACTCTTCGTAATTTTTTAAAAAGACTGGATCTAGAGATACACAAAGAACAGACAGCTGGCTGATTCAGAGCCTGAGCATGAAACTGAATGTAAGCTGCAGTACTCTGCTTCTCAAGATTGTAGCTTTCCTATTTTTTTCTCCCTTTATTTTCAGGTTGCTTAAGAAAAATAACCATGTAATAACCATTAAGAAGAATACTCTCTCTAGACCATTTAAATAAGAAGATTTATTTATTTATTTTTAGTACTGACCTTTAAATCTTGCTTGGATATATAATTACTACTACAATAATACGATAATTTGTATGATTGTACCCTGGCTAGAAATTTGGAACTGCATTTGAAGAAAACCATGGAAAAAAAGGGGGGTTGGGGAGAGGTGTGACTCTGTAAGGGAAATGGCTGCTTTTGAATGTTCACTTTATGCTTTCAGGTAGAAAGAAAAGACTATGAAAAGACTGGCTGAAACATTTCAGCCATGTCGTATCTTAAATAAAAAAATAAAAATAAATAAAAATAATAATTAAAAAGAAAGCTTCAGAGAGTACTGCTCAAGGTTAAATGTTCTGGTAACGCAAAGTAGAGAATGACCTAGCTAGTTTGACACTTGAAGTGTTTTTATCTGCCTGTGTCCATGTTGTACACCAAACATTTGCTGCAAATGCTCTAAGTTCTCCGCTGTAAATCTAGAAAAGGCCAAAGGGCGTATTTCCACAGGAGATGCTCATATACTGTGGATGAATTCAGTATAAAACTTTCAGACAGATAAAATTAATTATGTCCCATTATGCAAAATTTGTATGGTCACAGCTGAATTGTTGCAACTGGTGGAATTATTCTTTAAGTACCCCCAATAAATGAGAGCAAATTTAGTGGCAGAATTTGTACATGATTTGTGAAATTCCTTATGCTAAACAGGCTTCTGTGGTGTTTTAACTTGATTCTCACTGCAGCTCCATGATCTGTGGAACTGAGATTTTATACAGCCCTGTGGGATTTTTTTTTTTCTTCTTCAAGTATACCTTAAACTCTGACTGACTTAACCCTATTGGTTCTTAGAAAGAGAGTTTGCAAAGTCTGTCTGCATAAACACAGACCAAGAAAATAATTAGTTTCTGAGAATGTGTCATTTAACATGTAGACAAGACAGCATTCTTCTGAAGGTGATAAAACCTTGGGACTGTGTGCCTGGTTCATAGCTTTCTCAAGAAAGAATTAGTGTTCTACCTTTTACAGGAAGAGTTCCAGCAAAATTTTGGAGGATGTGCTTGAAGACTTCTAGTAACTACTTTTAGGGTATTGTGCAGCCTAAGAGGAGTGTAACTGTTGGGAAATGAGTAGACATAAGGATGTACTAACTTAAGCTGTAAAGACAAATTTTTGCCCATTATCACATGGTCATATAAACTATATGGAGAAGGTAGTTGGAGCTCTGAGCTAGCTAAAGCTTCTCTGATGTCATTCTTGTACTTTGACTATTTGCAAAACACCTTTTCCTACTCCATATCTTAAGCCCACATTGCAGGATGTGAAGATTAAAAGCACCCCCTTTTTCATTACACTCTTCTTCCTCCACTTACAGGAGGGGAAAAAAGCCTTCACTCCCCTTGTCTGGGGAAACAGGGAAAGCCTTGCCCCATAGGATGCAAACTTTATGGAGTCTTTTGTCTCTTTGTCTCTGCCAGCTTTTTTACACTGAATGCTAGGAGTTGTTGCTCTAAGAATGCAGAGAGCAACCCAGTCTGGAATACCAAAAATGGCACCTTGTTAATTAACTAAACAATCATTGACTTGATTGAATCTCTTTGAAGTTTTCCAGCGACTACGTGCACACAATATGCAAAGAGATTAGTAATGTAGGAACACCATTGTTGGTAGTAAGGTCGGCTTCTTGATCAATAGTAACTCAGCCTGAGCAGACATTTAATCTAAAAGAAAGAGGTCATCTCCAATCAGGTCTTTTAAAGAGATCGACCAACAAAATCTAATCACTGATTACCGAATATTTAGTCAAGCAGTGACCTTGCTTACTGTTGTTTAATCATACATTATTAGCTAATTCCTCCATTCAGCTCCAGCTTGTCAATTAGATTTTGTGCTAATTAATATTTTAACTGTTAAAGAAGACAGACCATTATAGTGTATTTGACACTGACTTCATAGGAACTTCAATATAGCCCAGGGGCAGCAAAGTCAAATCCATCACCTTTCTGCAATGCTGAATCTGTCTGTCTCCTTATCGTTCTGAACAAATGTTTCTTCAGCCTGTTCTTAAAGACCTCCGATGACGGATAGTGCACAGCTTCACAACATGAAGGTATGTTACAACATCCTGCTATCTTGTATGGTGGGAGGAAAGTAAGGAAGGAACATGTCTTTTCATAGATATGTCTGAGCAAAACATCTCACTTCCAAATCTGTCGTCAGCATTAATAATGAACAGATTGCAGTCCCTGCAGAGCTTGAATGAACTACCAGAAATCCTGTGTTCACACAGTGTTTGTATTAACGATATCTCATCTAAAGTTTAAGAGCCCTGTGTAAGGGGACCTGTTCACACTAGCCAGCAGGCTGAATAAGAAAGAGGAAGAGATAGTTTTCAGCTTCAGTGTTACCTTTCTGTCTTGCTTCCCCCAAATCCTGATGGATCAGGAGTTGGGATGGCAGATTACTTTGAGATTCCCAAACACTTGTCTCCAGAGGAAGCCACTTAGAACACTTGTGTCTGTATGTCCTGAGTTAATGAGGTTGCTGGTTATTCAGTCTGCACCTGTATTTAAAAATAAAAACTAATACAAAACACTAAATCAACACATCCAGATTTAGCATAAACTATTAGCTCAAAAGTGGCTCAGAGAGGGCGAGGGCATTTTAAGGTCAACATTACATCCAGGATTCTGAAAATGTGACCTTGATGTGAATGTTGAATCATCTCTCTCATCCAGGATGTGTGTTAGGTGTTCTGGGTAAGAGGTGCTAACCAGCAATAAAACTAACTTTTTTTTTTTTTTTTTTTTTTTAATACAGGCTTAGAATTATGCTTTGCAGTTCACTTTCTTGTATCCCATCTTTTCCAAAATACATAAAAGCCTGACCTGAATTTTTAAAGCAGAAATCATGGCTTTGATTCATTTTTAAGTCTAGGTGGAAACCTGTGCAGCTCTATTTCTTCCTGAAAGCAGTAAATCCACAAGTCCATGCAAGAATCCCCTCTGTGGGATGTGTTTTGGCAACCTCATCTGCCTCACCTGTGCAAGGATCAGGGACCTGTTCTCAATCAGGCACCAAAACAATGTCACTCTTTGACAAGTTTTGGAAGCAGTTACCTTCAGCTCGGATCAGTGGCCTCAATGGCTAAGTGCAGACAGCTGAAAACAGATCTCAAAATGTCACAGCATCTCAGCAGAATGAATCCCACTGTCTCCTGACTATGCTTGCCCTTTTAAAACCCATTGGCAAGCTGCACCTGGTGTTGCACCTGCCTGCACCAGACCCCTCAAAGTGAAACAGGCATGAAAGCTATGCCAATAGAGCATATTCAGAGGCTCCTGTGCCATGACCACACTCGAGCTGATCTGCAACTCCATGTTTTTCTTCTGTGATCTTTTTCATCTTCTTACAGGGGAATCTTCCCATCTTCCCTGCCAGCTTAACCGACATAACTTGCACTTCTTTCTTTCTTTCTTACACCATACTAGTGCTCACTTATGTGACTCTGAGCTGATTTTTTTTTCCCCCAAGCATGTCAGCTGTTCCTCATCAAATACATTATCTATTTCTATAAAAATTTGCCTCTGCATCCTTTGACCCCCTTGGTTATAATCATGCTTTACTTACATTAGTTTCCTCTTAAGGGCAATACTGACCCGTTTCAGTTCTTAAAGTTCAGCAGTATCCATGAAATGCTGCACCAGGAGCTATATTACAATTTTCTTCTTCCTATTCAAGGGAAAAAAAGAAAGCGAGGGAGATATTAATTAGATCATGTTCAATTTGAATTGGCAATTAGTAACCATTTTTTTACTCTTGCTGCTTTCAAGTCATAATATTAGAGTGCTTTTTTTAATGGTTTCTATTTGTTGGTCTCACACTTGGTTTTGGCATCAGTATTCTCAGACAAATGTATAACCTTAGACAAGATGATTTGCTGCTTCCTGTGTCCTCCAGTCAGGGACTGAAATTAGTCAAATGTTTGTTTTAATATGTCTTCAAATATTTTAACACAGTTATTGAACACACAGTTATGATGTTTTGATAAACAAAAAATCTATGAGTACTTTAGATGTTAATTACATATCTGATAACCAATTTGATAACCACTCTTAGGAAGGATTTTAGTTTTCAGATGGAGTAACTGCTATACGTAGAGGCAGTAAGGCAGAATTGCTTAAATGTATCCCCCAAGGTTTTAAACCAAAGCTTCCATTTGTCGAAAACGAAAGCAAGGAGGAAAGGGAGGAGTTGAATGACACAAGCGCTGTGAAGTTGTTTTTGTTTTATTTTCATGTAGCTATCATAAACCTCATGCAGTTTCTGATGCTACGATAAGATACCTACAGCAGATTTTTTCTTTTCTGTCATTCCATACCGTGAGTTTTCTTTTTGCTTAGGGTTAATGCTTTCATTGCCTCATCCTGAGCAGAACTGAATCCTCAGTTCTCCATATAGCTCAGGGATGTCGTGGCTTCTCAGAAGGATGGGCACTTTTGAAGTGCAGGGTCTATTGGTTTCTGAGTACCATTATTCTCCTGATTCAGCACAGCTTGATGTCAACAATAGCCGCCTGGGAAAAGGAAAAATCACCCTTGTACTTCGCCGGTGCCATTTGAGTGCCTGATTTCCTTTTACATTTTTTGTATATCACAACAGCACACCATTTCAGACATAGATATGTAAGCAGAACATATATAAGTACAATTTTTGTGTATGTTTTTGCTTGTTCTCATGTGTGCATTGAATAGGAATTTTTCTGAGAAATCAATTACTTTATGTTAAAATAAAATACTGGCATAGAAAAACCAGCATAGGCTTTAACATCTATGCCGCTGTGCTACCATGAGAGAGTAGCTTGTCTACAGACACAGTCTTCCTTTGTAACACCCTGGGCTAAACAGAGCACAGCATAGCAGGGGAAGTTCTGCCACAAAAGGTGGCGGAATTTGTTCATGTGCAGAAAACTGAGATTTTATGTCCCAGATGGTAGTTTTATGGGCCGTTATGATGTCTCAGACTGACTCAGTAGGTGAAATGAAGGAATGAAAATAGTTCTATCACTAAAAAAGAAACAAACAAATGAAAACCTCAAACAACTAACGCTGAATATTGGGAGCTCAGATTTTGGCCCTCACTAGGACTCAGTAAGTCACAGACCAACTGCTGTTATTTATGCAATGGTACGGTGTGATTAGATTTCCCCTGGATCATTAGAGAGTCTCCGTGGGTGGTGATGTGCCAGTTACTGTTCTCAGCTGGAAGGAGAGTCAGCAATAAACAGCCAGATGGGGGGAAGAGGAGAGAAGAAAACTCTTAATCAGAGCTGAATTTTCAAATTAAAACTGCATAGATTTTATGTGAAGGAAAAAAAAAAAAAAAAGTGCTTACTTTGTTAATTCCAGAGACTTCAGTTGTCTTTCATTGTCTTTCCCTGTAACAGCAGGATGAGGAAGATCTGTTGCTTGGCTCTAAGTTGATGTCCACAATTTGCAGAGGTCTTGAGCAAGCTCTGGCAGTGCCCTGTTGTACATTGCCCATTTCCAGACACAGTCTGAGCACATTCACAGCAGACGGGAAGAGATGTGCATGTCACATTATCTTATAGGGTGGCAGCTAGTACAGCACCCCAATCTTTGGCCTTTCCAGTAGTGTAAGTTTAAAATACAAGAAGCCAGATGGATTTCACTGTGACCGGACTAATTTGCATTTAGGACTAACTCACATCATCTGCTATTGTGTTCCTGCTAAGGTGTGCTTAGAAAGAAAAGCTTCCAAAGTCATTATGGGTGTCCTAGGCTTGAACCCATTTTTGTTCACTTACAATGTTTCATAAAGGTGTATTAAAAAAAAAAAAAAAAAAAAGATAAGAGGCAATGAAGGTTCAAATCTTTCCTCATCCCAATTTAGAGGCATTGATAGGAGGAGAGTTCACTGGAAAACTGTGCTTCTAGATTTTGCAATAAAAACAATTTTTTGCAATATAATCTTACACTGATGAAGAATAAAAATTTAACTTTTCAAAACATTGGAAAGGGAGGTGGATACTTGTCTTTGAAAAACAATCCTCCAGTTCACATTCATATTGTAGTGGGCTGTGCTCCAGAGGTTTGAGGTCTGCTGAGCTTGCTGAGAGAAGACTCCGAACTAATTCCCCCTAGACACCCTCTCTGCCCTGTCCCTGTATTGTGGACCACTGACAAAAAGGCTGTGGCACAGTGTTACAGATTTTCACATTCAAACAATCAGGGTGAGCTTAGGGAGGATCAATTCAGGGGCAGTAAACTGTGAAAACACTATTACAAAGGATTCATTCTGTAAAAGAATACAGCAAATCATGTTAAAACAACTCCTCTTGTCAGGGCCTCAGTTCTGCAAATAGAATAATGTTTCAAATCACATTGTAACATTTTACACAAACCCCAAGGCTTTCAACTGTAAGGCTGTATACAGTAGTGAATGATAAGCGCTGTTGAGCACTGTGTCCTAAACTCTCTTAGCTATTTTCCAAAATATTTTGGATTTTACCGTTTCTCAGCACAAAGGTAATATTTTCTAAAAATCATTTTTATATCAGCATATGGCATAATAGCCAGTTACATGGCTTTGAGAAACCTATATCATCTAATTATTATCCTTTAAAGATATAAAGATATAAATCTGTCCTATAAAGATATCAATCTCTTTACTAATACATTTCCATCAAAGATTTGTCTTTTTCAAATAGATGTCATTGCAATAAATCACTGTTAAAATACCAGACCACAAAAAATGTTTCCCACCTTCTCCCAAATGTGGAATTTCAGCTTTACCTGGTTTCTTCTATAGCACCATTCACAGTGATGTCAGCATGTCCAGTTTTCCCCTCCCAAAGGCCTAAGACTAAAAATACTCTCCTTCAGATAAGTGACAGGTCTAAAATTTACTGTCTTAGGAACCACCAGGGCTAGACACTGCAGCTTGCTGTCATTCAAAAGTCATGATTCACTACTTACCAACAAGATAAGGCTTTGGTTTCAAAGTCCCAATATTCAGGAAATGTGAACCAACTTACTGGAATTACTTTATGAGAAATATCTATTTTAGAAACTTCTAAAACATATTAATTTTTGTCTCCCTCCATCCGAGGCCTTTATGTTTTTCTCTTACTATCACACTCTTACTATTACAATAGTGCTTGAATTTACAGACTGAGAATTTAAGGAGTAAAAAACCCTGCTCTTTCTATAGCTCATCTGAATGGTATCCTGTACTTAGATTGCATTTCTTCCCCCACCACAGATAATATCTACATGCAAATTTTTAATTTCTGGATAATGTTATCTTTCCTGTGCTATCCTGTGTGTTTTCTTTTCCTGTGTTATTTTTCCCGTGTCACATCTTTAACCGTATTCTTGTAAATTTGGTGTGCATCTCATGCAGTTAGATCAATAAATCTTTAATATTTGGGATTTGAGGTAACTCAAAAGTCAGAAGAGCAAGTGTAAGAAATAGAAAAAATGCATTAATGTTCTGGATAATTTAGGGGGGGGGGGGGGATGGGGAAATCATGCTAAAGGTACTTTAATTAAAAGGGAGGCCAAGAAAGGGATATGTGAGGCTGGGGACACTGAGTAGCTGTTACTACCCCAGTGCTTATTAAATTATTTAAAAGAAGTAGAATAAGGGAGGATCAATACCCATTTCCCTTCCTTGTTTCCTCTTCCCCACCCTATGCTGTAGCCTGATGGCTGACCCACACTCTCAGCAGCAGCAATGTTCACTCAAGTCTCTTCAGGCAGGAGAAAAACCTAGCAAAGTTCTCCCTCAGTATGGGTGGAAAAGAAGGCCGTTTTTCTTTTTTTTTTTTTTTCTTTTTTCTTTTTTTTTTTTTTCCTCATACTTTGTAACCACTGCTGTGCACTTTATTTGCATTTTACGCAGTTCAACTCAATCAGCACATTTAGTAGGGGACCTCTTGGGCTGTTCCATTTAATATACAGCATTTTTTTTCTGGGCTTTTAATTTCAGCAAGGAAAGCACAAAAGCAAGCAAAGGACGTCTGATTTAAGAAAGACTCAACTGCTTCTTTGCCTCTTTCTTTTGGATAGCCCTCTGGAATATCAGTTATTTGCAGAGCTGTCATTGTAGCAGACAAATTCTCTTACCTGAACAGACCTTGCTGGAGAGCCCTGCATCACTCTGAACTGAAAGCTCCCACAGCTCTCTGAGTGACAACATCACTCATTTTTTTTTCTGACCTAAGTCAAGCAGAGTCTTGCTTGAATGACTGATATTATAATTACTAAGATCTAATGCCTTATGCAGTGTATACAGATGTAGAGTATGAGAGAGGATTGCAATGGTAGTTATATACCAGTGTAAGCCTTTCAGACAACATTTGTACAGGACCTGGTTGTGAACTACTGGTGATTTTAAACAGAGGGAGCCTTACCTAGAAAAAATGCAGATGTTGTGTCTTAAATGGAGTTGCTCAATCCATTCCTTACTGATGAGCTATCCACAATACCATTGCTGGTTCTCATGAACCTTAAAAATATGCTAGCTGTTACTTAGTTCTACTTTTTAACAGACCTTGTAACACCATGCAGCCATTTTCCAACCCCAAATCTCATCTCCTATCTTTTAAAATCGCTGTTCTATCTTTATAGCATCTGAGGTCTAGCAGGGAATAGGGACATTGTATCACTTTGCACAGTAATGGGGGAAGGAAAAGGGAATTGTCTATAATTTGTTTCTCCATCCAGACAAGTCAAGCTAAGTTATGATGGGAGCGGTGCAGCAGTCATGATCACCTACCGTTTTATAGCTGATGTGATTGTTTTTATGAAGCCTATAACATTTTTAACAGTGCTGTTGTGCTGATCATTGCTCTTGTCTCAGCAGAACAATATTACTACAGTCAAGTCAATTCAGCTTGCAAGCAGGGCTTTCTACTGGCAGGATGTGAGAAGAAAGTGCACAGAGAATTCACTTTCCTTCCTCAAACACAGGCAGGGGACAAGAGAGAGCAGGGACACTGGTCAGTTGGTCAAACCTTTCAATGAATTATTCAAATATATTTTTTTTCCTTTTGGCAAGGTGAAGAGCAATTCTGCCACATTTCAGATAGATAGCAGCCTGCCATTTAGCATGACTCTTCAGCTGTTGTTATTCATGCAGTGATTGGGTGAAGGGCACAAGGATGGCTAAAAATAAAGACTGGAAGAAAAGGTCGTGGTTTTCATCGATCTGTCTGAATTCTTGAAGGTGCTGCTTTGCAGAGGGTCACATGAGTCAAAACAGTGCTGCCTACAGCCCCACAGCAGAAGGGAGTCAGGTGGAGGGGGGTGAAGAGGGAGACAGACAGTAATCCCCCATTGTTCCAGCTCCTTCATGCTTGGTTCTTCTGCCTGCATGCCCTTGTTTGACTGCTTACTTGATTGCTCATATTTCTGGCTGAATTGCAGCAGGACATGACTTTTAAGCAAACGAGTAACATCTTCCTAGCACGAGACAGGGTCAAATTCTGTGAAATGCTCCTTTGCTGGTGTTGGTAGCCTTACTGAAAAATCCTTTTTACCTTCCACAGCACCACAGAAATTGCAGCAGTTTTTACCATTGTGATAAGAAGAAAGACTTAGCCTACTTCTCCAGTCCTTGGATATTCCTCATGTCATCAGCATGTCTCCCTGTTTATTCCCCAATTCCGTGCAGTAGACTGATGTTTCAGTGATGAAAAACAGTTACCTCAGCTACTTTTAACTTGTCTAGGCCATTGCCCCTGTTTCTTGAACACTGAAATACTGCCAACCCCCCAATTTTTTAAAATTATTTGTCACCAGTGTCTGTTTTATAGCTACTTACAAGAGACTAATACTCAACTGACAAAAGAATCAGACCTCAAGTGTAGCCTCCCACTTACCTTGATGTTACCTTGGAGCATTTGCTTCAAAGTCAGTGAATTCACAGTGGTTGAAAAAGATTCATTTCCATCATATATATATATATATATTTTTTTTTTCCTGAAGCATGTCCTCCTCTGTTTTTGCTTTCCACCATCTGCCCGCTGTTGATCTGATGTCAGGATTTCTGTTAGAGTCCACTGTATGGACAGGGTTTGACAGTTGTTCTAGTCTTTTGGCCCCAGGAGGCATTTTTAAATCCATCTTTCTTTCTTAGCAGAGTGTTAGTTGGTCTAATGAAGGATATTAATTCTGTAAGAATGGAAAAGAAAACAGACAAGCCATTAGAACCCTGTTGTAGTTAAAACTGTGGCTTGTGGAGGCAGGTGAAGAAGACCCTCTGTCTGACCTTTCAGCTTCCTGGGAAAACTTGCCACTTTCTGAAACATGTCTAGATTTAGTGGTTGCCAGTCCTATTATTTTATGTAAGAGTTCTGACTTAAAAACAACAGAGCTACATTTTACACATCTAGGGGAAAATATTAGCAAAACAGCCAGACTCCAGAATGGTTTTATACACACAGATGTAACTCCTGTGGAAATCACTGGGAATTGCAAACAGTTCCTTCAGGCATAAGTGCCTGAGGAATGAGTGTTTCTTAATGTGGGCTACTACTGCAGGCAGGAGAAGTCTAGTAGACTGGCACAAAGTTTGGTGATTGTGGATGTAAAAGGGAATTTCCACTAGGTGGATATGCAGGGATTTCCTTGTATTCTTCTTCCCTAAGTGAGCATTGTGTTACTGAGAAGGGGATTGAACTCTCTGGGCCTTGATTAAAAGTTAAGGTTTGCTCTGATTTATTTTTTAGAGATTTGTGTGCGTAGAAGTGTCTGTGAGCATCTCTGTACACATGGTTTTAAAGAGTCTTTAAACCAACAGTGAACATCTGGCAACATAAGTTACCAGCTGAACTCTTCTGCTTTTGCCAGGTGAGATTTAAAGAGCTAATGGATGTTATAGAAAGAATAAGAAGGAAACTTCTGGTTTCAACTAGCACTTTCTTCTTTTTACCAAAATAAGTTCTGACATCCAGGCCTGTGTTTGAACTAACAACTGCTGCATGACTCCACTTACAGCTTCCAACTCATTATTTGAAAGTGCTGTAGGATAACTTGAGTAGGAAACGTGTCATATAAAAGCAAATTTTATTTCATTCTCTTTGGTACTTTGTTTTGAGCACATAGAGATTTTAGTTTGCTGAAGATCTGCTGTATATGTACGTGTTTATGCAAAAAAACCAACTATGATTATACCAATAGAATACTGAAAAGAAATTAAGTATGAATCCTAAACAGGAGATTCTTGTTATTCTTTATGCAACTCAAACCCTACTACTTATGATTCCTTTAGCTCCAGTTAAAATATAATGATCGGTTTAAACTTGAAGACTGTATGTACATTTGTATAATGTGCTCCCCTACAAGCTCACTGCCTAATGATTTTATAAACAGTGGCCATATTGGAGGATCACATTGCTGCATTTCAAGATGTGAGTTCTTTGCTTTCTTTTCCCATTTTTGTGTTTGTATTCTGGCATATATTTAAAATTTACTTGAGAAAAATAAATGTATGTATTACACACATATGGGTTTAACCGTTGCACACACAAGAGGTATGTATGCCTTGGACAAAATACATTAACAGTACTAGAGATCTCACCCTCACACTTTTGCTTTGCCAGGCCACAGAGAGCCTAAAGCATTCAGGTGCATGAAACCACACAGCACTCTCACTTCTGGTTGATTTTGTTGGCAACCCATATCAGCAACATCTGGTTCCTAATTGGCTTTGATGTGGCTTTTCCCAAGTTTTTAATATATGGCCTTGAAAAGACCATTGTTCTCTTTATTAAAATAACCTGCTTTGAAACAAAGAGTCACATCTGCCACAGATTCAGAAGGAGCAGAGAGAGAATAAAAGGTTTATCCAACCTGTGAGCTGTATGGGTAAGTGTTTTAGCATGGAGGGTCTGGCATGTCCAGGTTTGCAAAACCCTGTGGAAGTCAGAGGCAAGCAGGGATTCTGGCTTCTAGTTTGGATGCAGTTATAGGCTCCTGTGTCACAAGAGGCAGCTAGTTAAATCTCCCTGCTCCTTGGTCCAACAGGAAAACTGCATGAAAGGCAAGACCTGGTTAGATACCAGATGCTGTCTCTGAAGGGAATTTTACTAGGCAGACATGCAGACAACAGTGCTTTTACCAAAGGCCTTGTACCTTCATTTCAGAGCATTTGAAAATGAAGTGTAGGTCTGACAGCTTTCTCTCTTAATCGTGTAGTGCTCAATATTCAATATGGCGGAAGGGGAAACATCTGTTCATGAGATTCTTAAAACAAATGTTGCATCCTTTTCCTTCTTTGTTACTAAAGCACAGTCCGTAGAAGAAGAGATACGGGTCATGCAAATATTACTTTGTATGAGCTTCTATTTCTGGTAAGTGAATTGTACAGAGAGAGATCAGAGATGGGAAGCTTCCATTACATAGTTAAGATGGCAAGGCACAACTGCCCTCCAGACCAGGAGAGAAAGCTGCCTTGGGAGAGAAACACTTTTTATGTGGCAATGTTTCACCCTTCTAGCAATTCCGCTGCTGAGGATTCACATCTGTTTACCACATGAGTACCTCAAATGGATGCAGATAGAAACATGAACTGGTCATAGGTCTATACCCAGAAGCATATTCACTTCACCATGCACTCATGCATCTGCTAGGGGTGGTCTAATTGTTTTCAGCATGCCTAGGAGTTTTTATTGTTTTCAGGAGGTTTTTATAATACATGGAAATCCACATTAAAGAGAATTAACAGGTGGATGGGAATTGGTCTTTTTCTGATTGGAGACAAGCTGGAAATGGAAAATATAACATGAAACATATTTTGAGGGATGGCAGAGAAGGGTTGTCTTTGTGCAGAAGGGAGTTCAACAGACCTGTAGGAGGTCTTGATTTCACTGGCACTGTGAATTGTGTCTGGAACTCTTGTGGACTTGCCTCCCCTCTTCTCCTTTGGAGGGAGTCCAGATGTGATAAAGCCTAACAAAGCACAAAGTGATCTGTGGCAAAGCCAAGACTTGCAACTGCTTGCAAGACAAAGTAGATCAGGATGCCTCATACAGCTCTTTCACAGCACAGTTGAAACAGTTCCTCCTTCTAGCCCCCTTTCCTTTTCCAATTCATTCATCATGGTTCTAATGTATAGGGGGAGGTTTTTTTTTGGATAATGTTCACTTTGGAGAAATGCAGTTTCCAAACTGAACTTGACAGTTCCATCTTTCCCTACCTTTCTTTACTCACTTCTAAGGACTTTCCTGTGGTGTCTCGGCTGGCTGTCTCTCCACATTGTCAGTTGATTTAAGGGGAGAGAAAGCATCAGTACCTGAAGTGTGGGGACTAGTCATTAAATGCATGCTTTACTTGATTGTGCTGTATATGTGATGTGATGTAATGGATCATACATTACTTTAGTTAAGCAACAGTGAAAAAAATATTGAGGGAGGCTCTCACTTTAAAACAATCTACAATTTTACTAAAACAAGGCTTCTTTAACTTTCTACATCACAGCAACTTTTGTTAGTTTTTTAGGACTGATTTCACAGTTGAAACTCCCACCATGCTGCAAACTAGCACAGCAATTTCTTCTACAGTTACGATTAAATTCAAGGCAGCAGCTCTGCCATCTGCAGCCCATCTGCTGGCCCTAACATCTAAGACTCAGACTTCAACCATGAACAGCTAAACCCCACAAATTGTCAGTAATGAAGAGCCCATCATAATCATTTAATGTGTCAAACACCTGTGTGAGCAAAACAGCGAAGGAATGCCTTTTTCAGGAGAGTGAATATAGGATTTTATGGAGCATTACTTGGGGCCAGGATGGAAATATTTAAGGGTCAAATACTTGGAATGGAAAGTGCATTCAGTGTAGCACTTTGTAATGAAAGAATGACACTTCAGTATGACTATTTGTGTTATGCATATGGTAAGAAATGGTTAAAGATGTCTACAGATCTATTTCTTGTAGCAAATAATCAACCAGACAAGTCATAGAACAGCACACATACTAATTGGCAGCAGTTTCCTAATAGAACCAAGAGTGATGTTTAAAACGCAGCAGCTTTGACAGCCATGGCCCTCAGCCATGCCACGTATATATGCAGACTCACATAGAGGTCCCTCTTTGTTGAATGTCCCCAGCTGTTTACACCCCAAACTGGAGGGACAGTGCAGCACAGATGCTGTTGCACAATCTATCCCTGATAACCAGGATAACATGAAAGTTTTGTGAGATTCTTATAAATAACCTACTGCGTCTGTTGTGCCCATTTTCCTTTGCTTAAGCATGTTAATAGGGAATGTAGCTACCCGCTGCATTGCTCGTCCAGAGAGGACTCTGTTTCCTACATGGTGCTGCAACAAGAGCGAATGAACAGAGACCACAGTGTCCAGTATTTTTGCTATAAATCCTGAGGACAGGTGTTAAGAGTCACTGTGTAATAGGCATTTCTGTGCCAATTTCTGGCACAGGAATGGAATCCTGGATTACTAAAAGTGCAAGCATATTTATTTAAGACTCTATCGTATTCCAAAGAGTGTGTAGCCTGTGTTTCTATGGAGTACTTGTAGCCAGGCATGGTGAGTCGTGCCCAGTACTTATAGTAGTGTCTTGATGTTGAGGCCAGGTAAAATGCCTCTACAGGTATGCTGCTAGAAGGTTCTATGAAAGATGCCTTGAAGATGCTTCAGAATAAATAACAAAGTTATTTGCATAAAAAAAAAAGAAAAGTACCAGGCAAAACAATAAGGGAGAAAAATGCTTTCTGTGGAAGGAAGATAAAATACACAGAGAAAGTGGAAATGAGAATTTGGATGTTAGTAGATTGTCGCTTGTGCCAAGGAGATAAGGATTTTAAATCTGATGTGGAAAGTGATGGGAAGTCATACAAGGGTGATAACTGGAGGAATGACCTACACTGAACCTCTGACTTGGGAAGTTAGACAGAAATAGAGCTGCTTGAAGAAACGGAAGGTGCTATGCCCCTGGGATATGATGAGAATGTTCAGCGGTTCAAGTAGTAATATTACAGAGTTGATATCAAAAAAAGAAACGCTCTGCCCTATTAGTTCTTTTTTGTCGTTTGTTTGTTTTTTAAATTGAAGATATATCCATGCACACACATATGTCATATTTATTAAATGATATATAAATATAATATAATAACAATATACATATATTATACATACACATATTCATGTATATATAATTTCACAGATTATAAAATTCCTGCATCTGCAGAGAAAAAGAGTCTTGTCAGTTTCAAAACTGAGAGTGGTAGTGGAGTTGAGGAGATGGCAGAGAGGAGATGCAGAAGCCATCAATGGCACAGAGGAGATGCAGAAGCCATCCATGTGTTTATTCTGAATGGACTTGCTGGGAATATTGTCCTTGTACCAAGGTGGGAGGAGCCATTGGCCCATATGTGAGTTCAGCAGGACCCCAGGCATGGTTCCTCAGAACAACACTGTGGATTCAACAAAATATTGCTGAAACCAAGGTGTTCCAAACAAAATTAGGAATTTTATGATGAAAACATCTCAGAAAATTTCTGAAGAGATTTGGAAACTCACATCTGCATAGATCTAGCGATCTAAGAAAACAGGAAACGTAAAGAATGCTTTCATATTCTTTATTCACAATGAAGGAAAATACACTCTTTCCATCTTCTCTGCAAATATATTGTTGAAATCAAATTCATATCAACTGACAGACAGGTTTGAAAAGAGTCACCAGCTGGGCAGCATTTCTACAACAGAAGTCTGTGGAGATGAGACACGGGTGTCAAGGTCTGGATGAGACTCAAAAGCCTATATTCATTTTATTCTAATACATTTGTTGTGAATCTCTCTTCATCTGCAGAGCTCTAGAGATTTTCTGAAGCAAGTGTCAGCCCTTACACAGAAAATTCAGTCCTGGTGACATCAATTTTGCTTTTGTTGTTTGTCTTTCACTGACTGTAAAAGTGGAAAGAGGTCATTTGGATCCACAGAATGTACACTGAAAGAGGCTGATCTAATGTAAAATGAATCAGAAGTATGAAGAGGGTTCCAACAAAGTCTTTTACCACCCCTGCCTAATGACCACAGATCAATCTCCAGCCTTGTGATACATATTGGTAGGCAAGTTTCCAAAATTTATCTGAAACTGGTAAACTGAATGACGCTGAATTTCTGAGGTTTGCACTACACAGGTTTCAGGTAGCCAAAGGTGAGGAAGGGCAAGAACTACAATCAAAATAGATCTATTCTTAGTTACTAGCTTCAACTCAGGATATTTTTGTGTACTTAGGCCAAAAATTTAGTTTACCTAAAGGTATTTAGGGATTAATCTGCACAGTTATTATTCTATATCCAGTAGTATCATTGCAGTTATAAGCCTCTCACTGCTTTTGTTATCGGCCTCCCTTCTAAAGGTTTTAAATGTGGATGAAAGATTCAGTTTGGACTGGGAATTGGCAATTGAGTATAAAGATTTTTTCATTTTTATATATAGTTAAGGCACATCATTGACAGCAAGTATTGGATTCTATGTATTTACTGAAGTCTGGGGATATAGATAAGTTTCTCTTTATAGTATCAGTGTGCTCAGCCACTGAAGATGGATGGTCGTTTTAAGTGCCTGAACAATTTTATGGACCTCTCTTCTCACAGTGACCTTGATTTTTTATTATTATTTTTTTTCAGTTTGTCAGTTTCTGCTAGTTCTGAGTACATATAATGTGGCCTTGTCACCTGTTGACAACAGAAAGTTGGCTACCATTTCAAATTATCTGGTCTCTAGAAAATACAAATCTGTAGGTTCTTTGTGTTGAGCCCATATGAATATCAACTTTAGAAATAGGAAGATTTATTTTTCTCTCTGAGAAGAGACAACAAATAAACTGTTATTCTTATTTGACTGTTTCTACTTCCAAAGGATTTCAAAATCAAAGCAAAATGGTCAAATTTCATATAGGACTGAGTGAAAGCAATGTATCCTTCACGGATACTTCAGCAAATTCATTGTTTGTCTGGGAAGGTGCTGAACCTTGACTGAATTTTGGGTTCTTCAAACAAGGATCATATACATTACCAAGGGTATTTAATTGCTAATGACTTTCATTTTCTACCAACTTGAAATGAATGAAAGCCATCAGCTTAGAGAGGTAAGTTCATAAATCATTAAAAATTTCATAAACCATTTTTCAGAATTGTGCTGATGTGTTTTTATTATTATTATTTATATTTGATTTTATCAATGACTATTCCAGGTGGAGGTTTTTACCCTTTTGGCTTTTGATATACTTTTTGAAGTTAGCTGAATAATGATTCCTCTTTCTCCATTTTTCTTTCAAATATTTCTAAAGAAAAGAAAATGTTAGCCTGTAACGTGACCACAGTATGATCTTCTCATACATTCAGCCTCTGAAATAATGTGTCAGATTATAGGGTAATGTGTTGAGTCTTTACAGATGGCATGGATGGATTTACTTTGCTTTGGCTTTGGAAATGAGTAGAGGAAAGTACAGGGAAGCAGGAGGAGTAAAACCTTTGGAAGTTCTTGTGGTAGAAATGAGGTAGAAATGTGGTAGAAACTGGTGGCCTTGGGCTCTTATAGCTTGAGCTCTGCATGACTTAAGTTTCTCCCTGATTGTGGCAGTGACCGTGGGCAAGATAATTCACACAGTTTTCACTATGTTATCTATCAGGCTTTGATTGTCATTTTTTTCCTCTAAAGGAAAATACAATTCATGGAAATTTTCCTAGTGAAAAACATGAAACAAAACATTTTTATGAAGGATAGGTGGGTGGTCACATGACGTTCTTTGAGCTACTTCTGTTTTCCTGAAAGCACTGCAGGGTGCTATAGAGTAATTTCTAAATTTTATGTTCTCCCCTACTTACCTCCTATTATTCTTGACACAAAAGGAGTTAAAATATTTCCTGGGTTTGAACAATTCTGAGGCATAGAACAAAAGAAAATGTAACTTCCTAAACTACCCATCAAGATGAGCAGAAAAGCCAGCAGCTCCTGAGGAACTCTCAACACAGAAGAAAGGTCAGGTCAGCAAAACCGTGTAGTTCAGAGCTCCTGCCTGAAGAAGGCTAGGGAAATGTAGGACTGTTCTTCATGAAATGAAGTAATTCCACAGGATGTACCACTGCAGTTTTTCCAGACCTCCTTTTCTGTGAATGCTGTAGTTAACAATGCTGATGTTTAATCTATCATCCATGGTTATGCACGTTAATATCCCAGAGAGACAGATAAGGACTTAGAGATACTGTTTTAGGCTTTCTGCTGCAGGTATTCTGTTAGTCACAACTGATTTTGAAGATTTCATTGGCAACCTGTGAAATGTAAAGATTTTATGGGAGAGAGAAGGCCTGTTGTGCATTAGAATATGGCACTGATTTCACTAAATCCTCTCCTGGCTACATAAGATTTTTGCATTCTTGATTAGAGCATAGCAGAAAATAGCACATCAGCCTTCCTTCCTCTCACATGGATCCCATCTCTAAATAGGCAGTTGGTCAGAGATGTGTAAAGGGAAGATGGTAATAAGTATTTCATTTCGGACAGAGACATATGGAAAATTCTACTTTTCCAAGCTTTGTGCATGTGAATATGCACAATATTATATGTGAAGGTTGTGATCTTAGAGTCAATTTGTTTACCTTCTAGCACTGTTCCCGTAACATCTAGTATTTTGAATACTCAGATCCCTTCGTACCAATGGTTTGTATAGTAGAGTATAAATGTCAACCAGACTAGTAGCAAGTATTTTCCTTGCCCGTTTTCAGTACTGCAGTAGAATTCAAAAGCACAGTCTCAAATGATATGTCCCTACTAACTTACTGCTGTTCTACTTTGTATTCATAACTCTTCTGTGTTTGCACCTGCTCTGATGCAGTATTGTGTCAAGGAAGTAATATTAACCAATTTCTTCTCTCTGCATATTAAATAGAGTTAAAAGAGCAATGTTATGGTAATGAGATAAGGAACCCACTTTCTGTGAATTAACAATGTATTTATAAGTTGGCAGACAGAGAAATAACTGTTTCTAAAAATACAGTACTTCTCTCTCATCAGTTAAAAAAATCCACTCCCATGTTTCATTTATACTACAGGGTTTGGCAGATGTTAAACTACAGAGCTTAAATAAAACATGCCAGTTTTAGGTCAGTGACAGCACAAAAAACACATGCCAAAAATGAGTACCTGCATTATTTTGAAGTCGATAATAAAAATCCTGTCTACTTCAGGAGAGTAGTGGTCTCCTCTTTAGGTAACTTCTAAATAAGAAAATTCAAGGCTTGTTAGAGTCTGCCATCAGACCCATTTGTCTTTTTTATCCACTTTCACCAGCTATGCAAGGGATTTTCTTCAGCTCTACCATGGCTTCAGCTGTAAGTCAGCTGGTCCAAGCTACAATATTAGATTTAATTGTGATGAAAATTTAAAAACTGGGAAGAAACTAAACTTTCTGCTATATTTTAAGATGTCTTCAGTTGCTCAGTGGCTAACTATTGTGATTCTTAAGCCTGGCAGTTTCTTATGCTTCGTATGCTATCCAGTAATACCTGTCACGGAGGCCAGATGAACAGGAACAATGGTGACATGGCTGGAAAGCTTATGGTGGCCCCTCCCCTGGTATTTTCTGCCTTTGGGTCTTACTTCCCAAAATGCAATAGTTTGACAGGAAGGAAAATATATCTATTTTCTCTGGTAGACCCTTTACGTATTAAAAAAATGCATTTCTGAAGAAGGCCCTTCAGTTAGGTTGCTCTGCATTTCTGCTGTAATAGCAATCATAGAATCATAGAATCATAGAATATCCTGAGTTGGAAGGGACCCTTAAGGATCATCAAGTCCAACTCTTGACACCACACAGGTCTACCCAAAAGTTCAGACCATGTGAATATTTTTAAAGGCTTTGAATCCGTTTTTGTAAACACATATGTGTTAAGTGAGGCACTCCTTATCCTCACAGTGTTTTTAATAAAGCTCCTCACTAGACTGCAGCTTGCTTTATCTCAGTATAAGCTTTCATACTCTGTGTGCTCAGTGCTCACACTACGTACACAAGATCTATCTCATGTGGAACAAGCCCACACGTTAACTGAAAAGTGTCCATGCAAGGGGCAAATTTTTCATAAATGCATGCACCAATACTCTACAATACTCTAGCTGGTGTCATACACTTTTAATTTCACTCTGACTGTCCTAAAAGTGGAGGCTATTTGAATGTATCTCATGTCATCAACTAATTTTTGGCACACGTAGGGTATTCAGTTAAAGGACAGGACAGTCTATAAACTTTCAGACAGTTGAGGTTATTCCATTACTTTTTCTTCAGGGAGATAACATGAAAGCAGTTCTTTTACAGCTTAGAATAAAGTGAAATATCTTTCCTGTTCATTTGAACCAGACTACTAAATCCAAACTTCCAAGACTGTGGCATTCTCTACTGTTTAAATGAAACTTTTTTTCACTTGTTGAACTTTCTGGCACTAAAAAGACAGAGAAGTTGTGGACACCAGAATCTCAGCTTCTGATTCTGCTTCTTCTTTTTATTTTTTATTTTTTAATTTTATTATTTTTTTATTTATATTTTTTCCCAGAAATTGCAAAGGATCTATCACATTGTTTCATCCTTTGTTTTTCTCTCATATGCTGTTAGACTGAGTCAGTTTCAGGAAGTCCATAAGAATGTGAAAACTATATTTTAAATAAATATTTTCTATTTTCTAATGGAGGATCAGTTTCACAATGACTGATTTTAAATATTGGTTTTAATTTTAGGCAAATAGTCTCTAAAAAGTAAGTTTTGGTTACAGACTTTAAAATAGAGCACTAAGTATATCAGTTATAGGTGTATCACTTGTCAAGTGCTTCTGAATAATTAGCCCCTAGGCATTCTCTTTGCATTTCATTTGCAACCTCATTTTATTTTTAATACAGAATATAAACATTTCTACTTCTTCTGACATGGAAAATAGCTAAACTTCTTCTGATAATATAAGTTGAGATCAATCTCATTAATTGTTTCATCAAGCCCTTGAACTACCAAAAAATATTTCTATACTTCATTGCATTATTATTTCAGTAGAATTAAAACCAGCAGGGTCTTTAAATCTGTAAGATTCGAATACAATTTTAATGGTGTTTTTAAACAACAAATCACTCTTTTTTTTTTTTAGCAGAACCTAGACTTTTTGAAAATAAAAATATTTTATATTTGTCTAGAAATACTCACTAAGAATGTTCTTGAAGGAAGTTTAAAAGCACTAATATATATAAATATGAGAATAGGATTATAACATTCATCACTCACTTTTGGGAAGTAATTAGGAACTTCAGTGATTTCTGTAGCATTGGATATGACAGGATTCTGTGTATTAATGGAAAAAATGTCCTTCCAAGAGTCTCATGAGAGTTTTAGTGAATCTGAGTAGCTGAGACTTTTATGTGTCACGTTGTTCTTAACCTCATGTCCTTATAACAATTCAGCTCTCACCTGGTAATGAGTCCACACCAAAGCCCTCAGTCACAACACTCCCAAACTATTGGAAGTTCAGACCTCAGCTGAATGACTTTGTTGCAGACCCACCTTTAACAGCAACTCAAAGGAAAGACCCTGATGGTAGTGGCTTGGATCTTGCATCTAGCCAATGACCCAAGCTAACCTCAGTTAGCTTGTGACATCTTGCAAGATCACCATCCAAGAAAATGTAATAAGGAAAACAGGAGTGAACAAGAGAGGCAAGTTAAAAAACGTAGCTTGTTCTTTTGGGGTCAGCTCCACATAAAAGGTTAACTCTGCTGGTTTGCTTGTGGTATTGATAACCTTGAAAATAAATGTTGATGGAGTGAAACCACTGTGTGAAGAGATCTTTTGTGTTAACCCACACCTGGGATGGAGTTAATACTAATTCCAGTCTGACAGAAGTTATTCTGAAGATTTCATATGGAGTTTACTGGCTGGCTGCCATCCACCACCTTAGTGGTTAGTAAGCTGAGCTTTGCAATTTGTTTCTTTATCTCAGGCTGTGTGCACTCAAGCTTTTCTTGAGCTATTGTTGTCAGTTTGGGTACATTAAAATATAGTGGCCTCAGGACTGCTAATACACAATGCCACGGTATAAGTTTTTGTCTTGTTGAATACTTCATAATTCACCGGTGCTTGTATGTAACTAGTGGCTTTCAAAGACAGTACATCATGTTATGCCTTAGGAGACTGAATACTTTGTTCAGGGTTATAAGTGAATACTGCTCTGATGTCATATGGACGCTGAAATATCTCTTGGGTTCAGGCCTCATTCATCTCCCTTTACATTATCTCAGTGTAGCCCTGTGCAAAAAAAAAAAAAAAAAAGGAGTGTTGTAATTGCACTTGATGCTTTACTGCTTGTGAAAGGGCGTTCAGGCTGTAGAGGGAAAGATTTTTGTGAGATGCAGAAAATGGGCAGGGTCTGTTGGGGGGGCACACATCCTAAGTTCTGGGCAGAAGTGCTTCAGGGCTTCATTCTGCCTGTCACTAGAGGATCCAGGTCACCTGCCATCCAGTGTCTGCTACTAATAACTGAGCAGGTAATAAGCCAATCAGTGATTTCTAATATTTTGAACAAAAATCCTTTGCTGTTGACTACATTGATTTCTGGAAGTTTATTTTTCTTTGGATTGTCTTTTCAAAGCGTTCTTTAGTTAGTAGAAGGACAGGGAATTTGCCGACTCATACAGCTAAAGCTTGTCTCTCACAACCATCACATGATGTAACCATGTGCTTTTCAAAGGCAAATAACTAATCTTCAGAAAAAATAAATAAATAAAAATTCAGAAAGCTGTAATCTCAAAGTACTTGCTGTCAGGGATAACATAATAGTACCATGATTAGGACAAGTGACTCCCTCGGAAGAAATGTGAGGAACAGAAATGAAGCTTTCTGCTCAGTGTCAGAAAAACACCAACAGAACCAGCCTCTCCAGAGCATTGCTCCTCTGTAAAAATTAGGAAGAAGAAATCAAACCTCTGCATTCAAATACCGAAGTTGTTTTTTTTTTTTTTTTTTTAATACTTAGATGAAGGTAAGACTGAAGACTGAGCAGCTCCAGGGTTTCTTTGGTCCAGATGGCCTGACAAGGAGATACATGGTTGAATGGACAGGTACTAGTGAGCATTTCTGAAGGGCTTGGAAATGACATACTCTCATGACTGGAGACAAAGCAGATTTTCAACATTTTAAATAGGCAAATTTATCTGCTTTGAGGTAACACAGAACCCATGCTAATTAAACAATATCAAGTCTCCTGATCTGCAGGCAGTTGTCTACAGCAATTCTGCTGAGCTTGCTGTTTGGGGGGAGATAAGACTTTATCCATTAACTGTTACTTGGAATGACATTGAAACTTCAGAAAACAATTTAAATGCATTATTTTTGTCTTGTTTCTTCCCTGCCACTAAGTAAAAATGCATTCTCTGACATTAAAGAAAAAAGGATGGCACAGATATATCTGTGGCAGACATCCCAGAAATCAACAATAGAATAAAAGATTAAAGGTGTTCATTTGATTTAGTGACATCCCAGATCATGGGGGAAAATAAGCTTGGGACCTAGTTTTGTCAGATGCTAAGTGCATTTCAGCTTTCAATAAAGTCAAAAGGAGAGAGAAAAGCTCAATGGGATTGGTCTCTGGGAATTTGGCCATTAGTCCATACTTAAATGATGTTTATATGTTTAGCTATCCCTTACCATCACCCTTTTTCATCCCCTCTCTTCATCCCCTCATCCCCTTTTTCATTTTCTAAAGCATTAATTTTGTAGCTTGGCTCACTCAGAAGACTTATCCTACTGAAGAGGATATAGTGGGAGGTTTCATCAGCCAGCTGATAGCTGAGCCACTCCACATGAGGGACCAACACCAGAAAGAATTTGATGGCCTTACTCTCAGTGGCCTGGTGTCTAAGAGTGGTGGTATCCTGATCAGGGTGGAGGACACTGTCTCCTTTCCATAACCTTTCACTGTTTTGTGTGTGCTTTCACTGCATTTTCTATGTGCTGGTGGCAGAGATGAGCCCTGACACCAAGGCTAGCAGATAGCTCTAGGCAGTAGTACCAGGAAGTTTAGCTGAAGGGAGTGTGTTAACCATCATGGACTTGCTTTTAGGGTGAATGAACAAGAATTTCCCATCTAACTGCTTTGCAGTTGTCACCCATCTGGAAGAACATAGAACAGTAGTGTCCTCTTTAATCAAGTGGGTCACTGGAAGGATGGCTTGAAATTGAACATAAATAGATGAAATTGAACATAAATAGAAAGGACAAGTAATGCTTTGAGAATAAAATGACACCACCCTCTCCCATGCTCCTACCAAACTTTACATAGTTTATGTACTACTCAAACAGGATGTTAAGGCAGAGATGTTTAAGTGGTACAAAGACATTTTAATAGTTTTCTGTGGAAATTTAATTTCATATTTCTTCATTTTCTCTCATAAAGTGCCATTGCAGGAGCAGAGAGGATGGTTTACATTTATGGAATGTGCCAAAGGCAGAGAAGAAATATGATGTTCAGCACAGTGCAGGAAAAGAAGAACAAGCATGAAAAATAGATTCTGTTGCTCCAGCTATAAGACAGTATGTATTTCAATTCAAACCTGTGTTGCCTCATGTTCTGAATCCTCCCTGATGGGCTGTTCTGTAATCTTCTTCTCTCTAACTTCCATTTATCTTATCAATACATCACTTCAGAATACAGGCAGCAGAGATTTTGTCTAAAGTTGTGGTCTCATGATAATGTAAATCTGTCCTTGCAGATATTAACACTAGATGAAAAACACTCTGGTCCTGTGGCACAGAGTCTTTATCTGCCCCATCCTCCTGGTTCAAGTGCATTTAGAAAACATTGGCTTGTGAACCTGTGGCTTTAGATTAGCCTTCCCTTTGCAACTCGTCTTCCACCAGATTGGCACCATCTGCTTTTTCTTTAGTGAGTTCAAATCCGCTATAAAGCTGACATGAGCTTATTGTGCGCTAGTGTATTTAACAGAATTTGGCAATTAAGGCATGTCAAATACAAGGACATGCCTAAAGCCCAAAGTTGTGTACTACCTTGCTAGCATGAAGATCTGGCATTAACATTGATGGGAAAGTAGAAAGGAGAGAACCTGTGTGACTGGGTCTGTTCAGAATTCAGAAAGGGTGTGCTTCTGGCACTAGTTTATCAAAGTTCTGCATTCTCTGTGAAGAGCTAACCAAGTAGGATTATACTTCTTTTGGTGAACGATTCTTCTCTTGTATTAATGACTTTTAAAGTCACATAGTAGAGGCATGAGCTCAACTTTCAGCTTCTTATGTGCTGTAATGAGAAGAGAAGAGAAGAGAAGAGAAGAGAAGAGAAGAGAAGAGAAGAGAAGAGAAGAGAAGAGAAGAGAAGAGAAGAGAAGAGAAGAGAAGAGAAGAGAAGAGAAGAGAAGAGAAGAGAAGAGAAGGAAAGGAAAGGAAAGGAAAGGAAAGGAAAGGAAAGGAAAGGAAAGGAAAGGAAAGGAAAGGAAAGGAAAGGAAAGGAAAGGAAAGGAAAGGAAAGGAAAGAAAAACTGCAGAGTATACATAAATATGTTTAAATGATGTAACAGCTAAAGGACTTTCATCTGAGATGAAAGAAGTACAGGTTTTGGTTCAGGAACCTGTCCAAGTAGGCAGACTTACAACAGACTTTTATGTTGTTTTTCTATTTCTGTGCTTGATAGGCGCCATTAAGAAATGCCAATATATAGTGGAGACTTCTTATAACAGTGCTGCAGACTATCGTCCTTTGTAAGCTCATGCATGCAGCCATATATTTGTTAATATCACACATTTTTAGTCCATTATTAATTTAGTCAGTGTTATATTTTTCAGTAGCATGTTCCTAAATGCTAATAAATAATACTAGCAATCCAATTGTCAAAGCATAAGGCTCTCTGAAGATCGTGGTTTGTACTTGGAGGTGATCTAGTGCCTCGCATGCACTTGTGAGAAGTCCCTTAAATGGGGCAGTGGGGTATTCAGTAGAGATTTTTACCGTCTAGAGTAATTAGGTAGTTTTATAGTTGCATGACTCCCAAATGGGAGATAAGTTGTTGATTTCTGCAGCTCATGATCAAACAGTCTGCTTTAATTACTGTCAGTCCATTGCACAAATAGTTCCAATTAGATGTGTCTTTTCCTCAGAGTTCTTCTACACCTGGATTTAGTTCACAAATCTTTGCTGGTCTCTTAGGTTGTTTTGTAACATCAGACCCATAAGAAATATTAATTTGATTTTCAGTTCTTTTTCTCAGTCCTGTGCCACTCTTGAAAATGTTGGCTTTTGTGACTTGCCTATCAGTTCACTACCAAAACAAGGAATCTGGCTCTCAGTTATTTGTTTTAATCTCTTATTCTAACATACCACTACACATTTTGAACTGTGGCAAAAATAAGGTCAGTCACCAAGCTAGATGTAAGTCTTTTCAGATCACATGAGGAAAGTGGTCCTGGAAGTCATTTAATCTGTTAGTTAGGTTTTAATTTCCTGTTCATATGTATGCCTATGCTTGTCGATTCAAATTTGAAACTATTTTTAGCATCAAATTTTTTCAATGTCAGAATAATGCTAAATGGTTTCCTTTCAAATTTGCAAGACATACAGTGGCAGCCTGAGCTTTCCACTTTCAATTTAATAGGGACCAAGAGCTTATTTTATAGAGCCAGATGGAAGTGCCTTTTTTTTTTTTTTTTTTTTTTTCTGAATTATTTCTCTTTTGCGATCAGTATTCAGAGGTCTGTACTTTCCAGTTACTTCTAGACAAGAACATCATAGGAACCTGTTTCATAAATACCACTAGAAGGTCTTACTTCATACCCCTGTGCTCTACACATAAAAAGTTATTATATAATCTTATCTGTGCTTATAACTGTTTCTCTACTATGCATTAAAAAATCCCCAAACCAAAGCAAAACCAGTGGAATAAAAAAAAAAAAGACAACCACCAGACCAACCAAAGAACTAATGCCATCAGCAGAAAAAAAGTTCATGCTACAAAAAATTATCACTGTAAAGATGAATGAAACATTTTTTTTGAAAAGCTTAGATTCTGGATGGGCTTCAAACAAAATGACAAATACAGATATTGGATTGGTTTTATATGTATTTCAGAGAACTTTTAGAGTTAAATAATGAATACTGGCAAACTACTATGCTGTGTAATCCTGATGAGGTTATTTGTTTTGCATTTTTATGACATTTCAATATCATATACAACCTTTTTGTTAATGTTCTGTATGCTCTTCTTGCACTGCCTAGTCAAGAAATTTAAATAGGCTAGATGAAGAATTATGATTTTGCTCATTTATGACATAAATGTTTAAAAATCTTCATTGTAATTTTTGCTGTTTTATCTGAAAATTAGACTCCTCTGTTTAAACAGTGCATTAGCACTTCTTAGCATTTTGTACTACGCAATCAGTACATTAATTGTTTTTCCTACAGTTGGCTTTCTGGGCTGCAAGCACACATTGCTGTCTCACATTGAGGTTCTTGTCAACCAACAACATCAAGTCCTTCTCCTCAGAGCTGCTTTCCATCCTTTTGTACTGAATTTTGAATTCTACACATCTCCAGATGCATTAAAACCTCAAATGACTCACTAAACCAAAAGTGAGTGTGAGAAATCTAAGAAATCTGCCTGTGCTGAAAGACGTATCCTGATCTCTACTTTTACATTGCAGAAATCCGATGATTTACCCCAAAAGAAAAGTAACTGATGATCAACTAGATTTCCAGCATGAGAAGGCAATGGGATTTTCCGTCTTAAGGCTCTAAATGATTCTAAAAGATTTATAACTAGATATAATAATATGCTGTTACAATACTATCCTGAAATCTTTCTTTAGTTTTCATACCAGTAATTAACAAAATCATGAATAGCAAAGTTTATATTTCCACATATAGGTTCTAAGAAGGAATACGATTCTTGAGCCCATATGACATGAAAGCTTTTGAAACAAGTATTTTTTATACATAACTCTTACATGTGCTGAAAGTTGGAACACAGTTTCTGGATTGTTTCAGAAAAAAATGGACACATTTGCTGAAGGAATGTGGTTTTCTGGCTAGCTCATGTTCAGATAAAGTCAGCTGGAGCTTGCAAAACTCCTGCAAGCATGTATGGACTTTTATGTATCCATAAAACTTCAGACCTGAGGCTCAGCTTCAGAATGTTTGACATGCTTCAGACCTTTCTGCTTAAGAGTTTCAGAAAAAAAAAAAAAAAACCATCATATTTTTGTTCACTACCAACCAAATTCCTAGAGCCTTTGAGCAAAGTATTCCACCATGCATTGAAAACCTGCCAATTCTGCCTTTTCTGTCCTTCAGAAAATGAAGGCTTGGAGACAAAGATGATATTGGTATGATCAGATTGGAAGGTAGCCTGCAGCCATTTAACATCCTGTTCCCAGTCTGTAGAATCAGAGACACATTTATAGGAATGCAGTGCACTGACATTCACCTTGAACCATTTTCTAGGGTCTGAACCAAACCTCTCTGTTCACCTCCCACTAACATGGATAGATGGAGAAAACAAAATGCTGAAGACCGTTTTTACCCCTTACTACTTTTTCAGCACATCTTCATTGGTGCGAAGTTCACAGTGCAGTAACATTCCTGTGCAGATAAGCCCTAAATTCCCACTGGAATGTGTGCAAAATTAATTTTCACTGCTGTCCATTAAAGTGGCAGAAAAGCTACTGCCTGAGGTTACCTCACAGTAATATTACATCTCATAGCAATGCTGTCTATCCTGTAGTAGAAGAGTAAACAAATTATATGTAATAAATTATTACCCGGGGAAAAGAAAATGATGTGGTTAAAGACATCTGTTGGCTGGAATGCAGCATAGAAGTTAACTAACAGATTACTATTGTTTAAGTTACTATAAATGTTCCTCCTGTCTTAAATCTTGCTTTCTTGTTCTTTTCAAGGGTTATTCCAGGTACATTAAAACTTTTATTTGCTGCGACTAACAGCATACAGCAGTAGTCTTGTCATTCTCTCTGACTACTGCAAAGCTCTCAGAACTATGAGATCCAAAGCACAGATTCAAGAGACGCACGTAATTTGTAATCTATGAGCAATACCATTTTCGATAATTCCGAAGTTATTATAGGCAAGAGTTCTTACCATAGATTAACATGAACATTTTTAGTTTTACAATAATTTGGAATCCTGGGACTCCTACCAATTCGAAAGGAAGGAGGTTCAACTAACTTTTGCTTTATTGAAGTTTAAAGTTTATCTCAGCAGTGAAACAACCCTGGATAAGTTCATATATATAGGAATTTTTTTATAACATCTGTTTTAGGCATCAAGACTAGGTGTTCTGGGAGATTGCTTAGCTTTTTACCCTGATAAAGAAAAGTTAGATTTCTACTATGCCTGAGGTAAGTTTCTGTCTTCTTTGGGTTATTTGGTCCAGTGGAGGTACTGCAACACTGAAAATGAGGCTCCCGGTGGCTTATTTATTTATTTATTTATTTATTTATTTAAGGAGGGATGTTACCCACATGACTAATAACGTTTAAAAGAAATAATAGGTGGACTTACAAAATTTTGTGGCTGTATGATTTTGATGTAACATATTTACCACAGAGATGTATGGAACATTTTTTTTCCCCTGCTTTGTTTAATATAACCATTGAAAAGGGTTTTGACAATATATAAATTGGAAAATCACTGGATTTCGTAACTCATCTGTAATTCACATATCAGTGTAATGCTACTTTATTGCCCTCTGTTGAGTCTTGTTCACAGATACAGAGGTGACAAGCATTAATAGTGTCATTACTGCCTGTTAACATAGCTCATTAATGTGTTCTAGTAGTCATTAACTTTGCAAGAAAATATTGATTCCTGTGGAAACAAAAGCTGCAAGTTAAAAATAAATAAATGAAGAAATGTCTCCAGGAATGATCTGTGCCTGCAAAAACATTTATATCTTATCATGGTTGTATTTTCATGCTGTTCACGGGACTGCTCATTTATAGGACAAATTCTGGTGGAGTAATCAAAATGCATTGTATTCAATTCTCATTTGATATTTGTTTCTCTTATAACTATAATGCCATTTCATGAGGAAATATTTTGGCTGAGATCAGAATCTTGCAGTAAGATGGGGAATGGCTCATCTATGGCATACCTGTAAGTCCTGGGCATTTTGTGTGAGACCTGTTAAATCACTGTTAAATGTTTCTGAGTGTTCTAAAGAGCTCAGAGGCATAGGCACTCATATTTGTTTTGGGGTGTAAATAAAGGTAAATATTTTTTTTTTTCTATAACTACACTGAGTTAATACAGAATTCATGTGAGTAGTGGTTATACTTTTACTTCAGTGTTGAGGAAAGCATGCCTAGTTGATTGTTAACAAAACAGATATTCTCAGGCTCTTCTCAGATCTTTCATCAATGAAAATGTTTCTGCAGACTTGGAGGTTGACTTTGAGGGGATTTGAAATCCAATCCTTGTATTTAAATTTTTTATTACCCCTCAACAGCAAGATGTGTCTGATTTATCTCTTTTGGTTCTATCATGTTCACCAGTGATATTGAATACCTAAGGCAGGTGTGAAAAGTATTTTTTTTTCTAAGTTATTTGATCTTATTTCCCTACCACACCGTTATGATCTGAGGACCTTTGAGATTTTAAAATTTGCCTTTTAATCTTTATATTGTTTTCATTTTCTGGAAATCCTCAAGTCTATGCTTTTCATGTGTGTTTGCTGATTTTCCAGATTAAGTAGACTGTTACTCAGAAGTGCATTTCTGGGTGTCTGATGACTTCTGCTATAATTTTTCCTTCCTGGCTTCAGGACGTGTCTGTATGAATTATACTATGATATAAATTTCCCTGAAAGGTTAGTTTTCATTTGTTTGCTGAATTAAACTTATTTAATGATTGGTCCAGAACATGGTCTAAAATACAACAGCATTTTACTTGAGATAATCTGGCCTACCTGGAATGCTCTGGTAAATTTGACTATACTTGCACCATCCTGAAAGACTACAGTGGCTACAGTGTGGTGATTTCCAGTTAGATCAACCAAACCTATCCTGGACTGTTTTTAATTCATTATATATATATAATGCTGATTTTGTGATCTAGTATATTAATCAGGATATTGTGCAGCACACAGGTAGTTGTGCCTTACAGGGTTCTAAGTATATTGTATAACACTACTAACCTTTATCAATCAAACAGGTAATCTCATAAAAATATTGGACCATTTAGGTTAGTACTTCATTGTACTACTCTTTCCGTTGAGTCCCATATCAGCTATTCCATTATTTTCTCTGGGATCAACACAGGATAGCAAAATCTATATTTACTTTATTGCCCCAATTACCCTTTTCTAAGTCTTGGCAGATTATTTTCTTAGCTTAGACCTTTGGAAATTATTACTAGATATTGGAAATAAGCCTTTGGTCTCAGTGAAAATCCATGTTATCAGTTTGGATATCTTCTATACCAGTTCATTTTTAGCTATAAGTTGTGAGTGATCTGTATTTGCCGACTTAATAATATTTATGAATGAAATTAATTTTAAATAACTTCTGTTTTAACTTCCTGCTTTGTTACTAACAGAATGTATCCATCGCAGCCACTAAATATATTTACTTTTTGCAAACAAAACACACAGCAGAAATATTTACTCTCAAAATTTCTGTCTCTGTGTTATTAATGTTTGCCTTTTGTTTATTGAACAATGTCCCAATACAACTGTTAAGATAATGTTAATTTTTAGTGTAATATAAAGAGTCTTCTGGCATTAACTTTGCTGGTCACAGATTCTTCTTATGACTTTCAACTTTATGAATCTATGACTCATTAGTGGCTGTACTTCCCACTGCCTAATTCATATTCACAACTATTAACATCTCATTTTCTAAATGTCATTTTTCAAGAGTTTTATTTGTTTTCTCATGTTTATCTAGTTTCTTAATTAGTATCTCCTTTTTTCCTTGGCCATAGGTATGCAAATTTTGTGGCCTCTAGAGAAACATTCCAAATCACAATCCACTCTTTGTTTTCATTTAAAGTATTATTTTTTTTTTTTTCACATATGATCTAACTCATATATGTTTCAGTTTTATTTAAATCAATTTTGAAAGTACCAAAAGCATATTACTGATGTGGTTTTGCACATAAAAATTATGATGAAGTTGTGAACTCTTGTATTCAACCAATCTCTTTTTGCTTCTGAATTCCTAATTCCATCAAGATGACATAAACTATATATTTTTTAATTTGTTTTCTTTTGTTTTTGAGTTGTAGGCAATGCCTTTTGAGTCAGGAAACTGTCATCTGCTGTTTGTGTGTTGTATCTGCAGTGGCTGCTACACTGGCAACATGAGACTTCCCTTCTAACTTGTTTCTCTGTGATATTTTAACAGTCCTTCCAGTCAAGATGGACTATTCAGTCTTGACTTTACTGTTCATTCAAGTCACAGAAGGAGCTGCGTATGATCTTTTTAGATGAACAATTTGAGTATCATCCAGTCACAGGCAATTCCATTTGAAGATAGTGATATCCCCGAAAGTACCTATTTAACTTTTTGGACAGAGAGTGAGTGAGACTTGAGAGGAATGTGAAGAGGTTAGGGATCTGTCTCTCTGAGGGCTTACAGATTTATTTTGTATTAGCTTTTTCCTCTCTTCTAAGAATATTATGAGACCTGTGGTTGACTGAAGATTTTGGATATTGTGGCTAGAATATTCATATTCCAGACTACAATATTCTTGGAAAAACAAAACAAAACAGTACAATACAAAACAAAACAAAACAAAAAAAAAAAAACACAGCAATTGTTTCTGATGCTTCTGATGCTTTGGTTACATCTCTAGTGAATTTTCAGAATTCTTGTGCAGACACAGAAAAAATAAAGTATATTATTTGGGCATGAAAGTAAAATCAAGGTTCTAAAGTTCCATCAAACTATTTCTCCTTTTTCTATTTATCATTTTGCCGCCAGACAGGTATCCTATGTTGCTTAAATAAATTGCTCCTGTCTTTCCTGAAGTTCAACACAATCCCCTCTAGTTTAGCCATCTCAAAGCAGTGGTTGTGGCTATAGCTACTTTTTATGGGGAATATTCTTCTAAACTAAAACCTCAGACTAGATAAGTGACTTTTTATTCCACTAGTTGTAGACATATCTGATAAATAACTAATCAGTACAGGAGGTTTTTCAACAGCTATGCTCTGAAGCAGTGTGCTGAAAAGGATAATGGTGCAGTTGGATTAGTAATGATCATACCAAAAGATATATTGACTCTCTTCTACTAACAGTCCATCAGTCACTACAGTGAGACAAATCTAGCAATATCAATAATAGCTCTAGCTGAAAACTTTTAATAGCAAGCCATACAGGCTACTTATTATTGTTTTAGGTATTGTTCTAATTATTTTTACATTTCTCTTTGCCAGCAACTGACTTCTGTACTACAAAAGTATAATTGTTCATTTCAGTGGATATGATTTCTGATAACCCTCAGCCCCAAATTTTGTCTATTCTGTCTACCTCAGTGCACTCCGTATGGTCAAATATCACTTTATTCCTGAGTTACTCAGTAAAGCAGAACACTCTTGAGGTCTTTATGGTAAAGTTTTTTTTTTTTTTATGCTTCATCATAGAGTCTGCATGGCTTCCTTCAAATCTAGCGGAAGCATGATTGGGTTAGGGCATGCAGATTTTGATAAGTGTTCCTTAGAGGCTGCACAGTTTCTGAGCAAAAAAAGGTTCCAGATGTTGACAGTTTCTGTCCCCTCTGAGAGAAAACATTGGCAAAAGGTCTCCTTGCAAATGAGTGCCAGTTTTCAGAATCACTCACAAAGTAAAGACTATATAGAAATTTTGATTTAAAGAGCATATTAGAGTGCTTTCCAGAATACCATCTTGGCTCTTTAAAATATTGGTTTTATATCAAAAATAAAAGTGCAGTTCAAATATTTAAAATGAAAACAGCAAAAGAAATGAAACAGAACAACAACAAAACCAAAAGAAACAAAATAAGCCCCCCACATAACCTCATTTGTTTCTCACTGGTTATGTATATGCTGTAGTCAGAGGTTATCTCTCTCTCCCCACTTATGTCATGTATTTTAAAAGAATACATATCGAAGGGGTAACATCATGTAATTTTCAATCTCTTATGTAGGAGAAATATTGAAAGAACAGGATCTGTTTTTGCAGGAAATTATGTAAATTTTGTTGCTCTATTCTAATTAGAAACTGAAGTCCTAGGTAAGAAGGCTCTTTAATGAAATGGGAGTCTATCCCTTTTCTTAGTGCTATAGAAGGAATATCTTTTATCAAAAATTCTGATATTTATGCTATTCTGAAATGTCAGCTGAAACAATACCATAGTGCAAATGCTAAGACTTGCCTGATTTCTTTTTACCCTAAATTTACCTCCTGATTTTTAGACCTTACTGTGTAGAAGTTGTCTTGTTTGTGAGTGAGGATCTTGGCAACCTAGACTGTAGTCTTTGCAATCTAGTTACATGATGTGACACCCTGGCTATTTGGTTCAACCTCAGACTTGTTTGAATAAAACCTTAGATTTGTCTGACAAGTCTAAGAGACTATCAAATATTCTTGCTACTTCTGACCACCTACTGATTAGCTGCCTCATCCCCTTTATTTAAAGTTGTCAAATGCCATTTGGTTTTTTTGAACTATTGTAAGGGAATGGATAATTCGTGTCCAGTAGAGAAGGCTAACAAGAAAGCTTTTAGATGCATTGATCAAGGCCCAACATGTCAATGTTGGGTGCATTCTTTATACAGAAGGTGCATTCTAATAGGTGCATTCTTTACACAGAAGTGGTTGAATTTTTTTTTTCTCCTGAAGGATTAGTAATATCTGATTTGACAGTCTCTGGCTCTGACCTGCAAATGCATGTTTTTGAAAGATTCAGTTTTGCAATGATTTCTTTTGTTACTCCCTCAGAAATGTGAATCCAAATCTGGAATTTCTATTCAGTTTAGCTGTGTTTGAAAAAATCTTTTAACTGCTTACCTTTTTAGTTATGGCTAAACTAATCAACAACACAATGAAGACTTTAGTCTTCAGAACACTCACTGAATATTCCAGAAAAAAAAAAAAAGAAAAAAAAAGAAAAAAAAAAAAAGAGGAAATAAGGAAATAAAGGAAATGGAGATAAAACTCTCGGGGGAATTGGGAGAAAGGGAAGGGGGGTAGGAGAAAAAGTAAAAGAGTAAAAGCAGACAATTTGGCACCTCTAAGGGCCTGCATCTGGAACTATTTTAGAATAAATTGTTTTAAAAAGCTTGTGGTATCACATAAAAGCTGGGAAACTTGTTCTGAGGCAATGATGGAAACCTTTTAACTGGAAAAAAAAAAAAAAAGAGAGAGAGAGGGAAAAAAAACACACCTACTTCCAGACCTGTAGTTTTCCAGCAGACTTGTGAGATTAGTGCTTATGCCTCAAATAGAAATGATTTTAAAAAACAACAAATATATATATATTTGATTGATCAAAGATCCTTCTACCCTCATTGAAAAACACACAGAGGATATATTACCAAGCCAATTACACGGTTAGTAAGAATTGCACATCCAGTGTGCCAGATTAATCTCCCCTGGAGGCACCGTTTTTAACTTTTTGATGCAGAAAGCTGTGATTTAAATCTAGAATACCAAATCTAAGTCCTAATATCTAAGTCCTGTGTAAAAATTCCCATTATTTCAGGAAGAACAATTGTTCTCCAATGTAAATTACAGCACTGTCTTGGAATGGCAAAAAGACTAAACTAAGAGAAAAATGTTATTCTAAACTAATGCTCGAGACATTAACAAAAAATTACCATAAGCAATGATCAATTACTATATTTGAATAATAATTTTTATCACAGCCTCATGCAAATGAATTTGTTTATCCCAGTAGCATATCCCTGTACTAGGAGTTTTCATACTATACTTCACAAACCTGGAACCCTTAACAAGCAAACAGACTGCAGGGGATCATATGCATATAAGCTATGTATCTGAATATCTAAGACTGCAAGCATGATATTTCACCCTGAATGAAGTTGCCAACAGATGATGAGGTAGAAGAAGGGGTTGATGCTTCCCACTGGAGTTCTTCCTGGATTTTATGACTTTACCTTATGGATCAGAAAGTTTTTTGTATGTCAGTTTAATGCACATAATCTTGTAACACAGTTTTTGGCCGATCAGTGTGGATAACAACATTTTGCTCTTGTTTGCTCAGGCTTGTTTTAAGATAGAGGTATGATCCAAGTTAAGCTTTTTGTTTGTTTGTTTTTTAATCTAGTCAGATAAAAATCATCAGAACACATAATTTAATAATTATGAGGTGAAGCGCAGTCTTAGGTAAGTGAACATTTAAGCATTATTGATTGGGGAATAGAGATTACTCAGTCTCTTGAATACTGAGTGCATACTTTGATTTGAGACAGAAAGATAATTTAACACGGCTAAAACTGCTAACTTTTTTTTTCCCCATTGGTTTAAAAATAAAATAATATTGTACAAAAATATTTTGTTTGTTTGTTTGTTTTTTAGGATATATATGTATATAAATGTATATATATCCATAAAGAAAACTCTAGGCAGCTACAAGATATGGATGTGTAACTGAAGGACTTCACTCTGGGTCATAACAAAGAGTCTGTGGACCCTACCTTGGCACCTAGAAAAGGGCAATATACATATAGTTGTCAGACTAAAAATCTAACAAGATTTCTGGGGACTGAATTCTATTTCGTAGATGTACTTGATAAAAGTAAAGGTACATCCTTATGGGAATTAAGTGGTTTTCATTGGAAAAAAAGTCTTTCCACAGTCTAATCATCAGTTGATTGTTAGGGAAGACAGGGTCTCTCCAAGCATATGATTATCTGATGATAATTCAATATAATGAAATCTCTTGTCCAATCTCTTAAAATTTCTTATTTGTATCCACTGTACTTTTAAGATATCAAACTAATTTCTTTAAATTTGTTATCCTATTTACAAATATATCACTTTAAAGAATAGAAATGCTGAAGTGGAAGGAGTTCTCTTCCAGTGGGAAAAATGAGGCAATATATTTTGTGTGACTGAGATTCCAGAAAGGAGAACAGCTATTTCCTGTTCCTGATTTAGCTGTTACGTTTAGCAAGATCTGTAGGGGAATAATGGACTAATAAAGGACTTATTAGTATTACAATGCCGCAGGTTGTCAGATATTCTCTACCCTTCATTTCTAGACTGAGTTCTCAAGGTATTTGAAATACATGCTCACCATGCTGTAGACTCAAGATAACACTCCTTGGGATTAGAAAGAGGGCACATAGGAAGCCATCTATCTAGATAAAAAGTGGGAGCTGAACTAATATTATTTTGACTTTAATTTGCTTGTACATACACCAAGCATAAGATAGAATGGATTGCCTTCTGAACTTTTTTTGCCCTTTATTTTTATTTTATTGCCTTTTATTTTTCTAGTAGTTCCTTCTACTCCTTTCTTTGGAAAAATACTATCCAACACTTATGCATGTGTTGACTTGGCTCAGCCTCTCTTTATTATTTATAGATAAACAAATCAAAAAGAACATAACCACCTATATCTTAAAAAAAAAAAAAAAAAAGCCCTATCAATAAATGATATTGTTGCTATGAAAAGCATACTGAGTAAATGCATTTTCAGCTAGCTATACATTAAAATCTTGCAAGAGCATGGGGAATTGAAACTGTCTTTCTAATGGACCATAAATCTTAGAAATGATTTGAATTCATGGATTAAATGTCAGCTTTGAAAGCTTTTGGTGATTTATTTTGGATCTTAGAAGAAAGAACATTTCCACTGCAAATCAAATTATTGCATTTTCATATTCTGCATTAGTTATTTCCAGAAAAATATTCTTCAAAGGAATAACCTGGGGATGCTTTTTTCCCTCTTTGACTGGATCTGGCATCCCAGGTAGAAACTGGAATTAATAGAATTGTGAAGACCAGAGGTGAAAACAGGCTAGGGAGAGAGCTGTCTGTGAATAATGTGCACTGTATGCTGAAAAGATGACACTAGCTGGATGAACTCATGGTTTTTCAGGTGATGGTAAACAGAATTCATCCTGTTGTAACTAGAGGACAAGATGTAAGTTGGGTGGAAAAAGGAATTGAAGTATTGTAGCAAACTAAAATTCTTGCAACAGTAAAGAAATGAAATATCAAAAATATTTATTAATTTGACATCGTCATTTCAAACTGGGGTAGAGAGAAGGCTGCGACCCAAGCAAAGTGAGAAGTATTGACAGAGAGATGAGCTACTGTCAGTAAGAGCAATAGAACAATCCTTTGGCCTTTTCACAGATTTAAATCAGAATTGAAAACATATATTAACATATATTAAATACAGTTAACTTCAGACATTTAATTGTAATGCCTGAGAATCAAGTTACTTTAAACACCTCTATAATTGCAGGAGATTGATAGGCATTTTTGAAGGCAATCCAGCCTACTTTACATCTGGATTGTCTCCTTGGTATTACCCTTCTCTGTCTGTGATGTAGAGATTCCTGACTGAGGTGCTTCAAATGAGATAGGATGAACCTAGACCTAACAAGCCAAAACAATTTTGTGTTGATGAAGAGAAGCACTGATGAAATTATTTGTGGCTCTAATTTTACAGAAACTGAACATAGTGTAGCTCTGTTTATTTATTATCATTTACCTTTAGTTTGATAGCATTTGTTGCTGTGGTATCTAAGGAATTTTCTCTCAACTGATTTCTTGTACTATTCTACCAGGAAGAAGGAAAAAAAAAAAAAGGATAAAAGTAAAAAAGTAAAAGGAGGCAAAGCCATCAAAGTTATTCTAGATTAGCTTGTAGGTACAGGTGCAGTCTCCCTGTTCCAATAATTAGGAAAAGTATCAGTACCATAGCGTGTGGTGATTAGTTTTACTTGTTGAACGTAAAAGTACTGTCTCATGAGCCCTTTAAGTGTTCCTCCAGGAAAGTGCTGAGGAGAATGTAAACTGAACTTTGTATGTAATAGCTACTGAGTTAAGAAATAACCAGTGCTAGAGTTAAATATAGTTTATCAGAAATAAAATATGGATGAATGAACTGAAATATTTCTGAATGTTACAAGGAGAAGTTAGAGAGAATTTCAAAATCTTCATGTGTGAGTGAGAAGATGAAGGACTGAATTTTAATGAATTAAGGACTGTGAACAGGTTCTGAAAGGGATTGCCAAACAGATGAGGAAAGTTCAGATTTAAGAGGGAGAGGCCTTTGGGTAAGCAGAATTGCAGATTTTGCATTAAGAACTAAGGGAAAACCATGAGGCTCTACTAAACTTTGCCAAAAAAAGCTTTTGTTCAGTAGTAGGCATAAAAACAAAGCAGAGGAACTGTGAACAGGGTAGGAGGAAACCCTGAAATACTCTAACATCATTATACATATTTGAGAAAAAATCCAATTTTTAATACTGTGGTCAAGTCTGGTAATTCTTCCTAGCAGGAGTTATAGAAAGAGAAGTGTTCTTTATACAGGATATAAAAGTGATTGAGACATATAGGAAAAGCTTTGTGTCAAAAAAAGATATAGGTTGAAAGACGTTGATTGTATAGATTGAAAATGTTGGGAATATATGTTATATATTATACTGTATAATTATAGTGTATATATATACACACACTATATATAATATTTACTAGACACTTTATACTATAATAATAATAATAACAAAAAAATACCAAAATGAGACAACGTGACAGAAATTGATGTATTAATAGGGTAATGTGGGTTTTTTCTTTTCATCGTAAAAGATCAAAATGAATTCAACTGAAAGTAGTGCATATGAATAGGAGGATGTTTCAGGTTGATGTGTTTTCAGTTGCTATCCACTAACTTACCCGCTTTGTGCTTTCCTTAGGCATTGGTGGTAGAAACCAATTTATGATCTAATAGAGCATTTTGTTTCCACAGTGGAGACCCAAGTCCAGATTACAATACTAACATATTAGTGTTACCTGAAGACTATGGCTTAGACTGTGTGACTTGAGTAAGTGCTTTTTAGACATTCTCCAGAGGACAGAGAGCTGCACCTCAGCCCTTACTTTTTAATGGTTTCTGGGGGAAGACTAACAATTACTAGAATTCCAGATGGCAACAATACTAGTTCTTTTTTTTTTTTTTTTTAATTTTTATTATTTATTTTTATTTTTGTACTTGAGGTTACTATTCCTTTGCTATAGGATAGAAATCTTCCAGCAGGTGTTTCCAGAATAGTCACCCAACAAAATTCATGCTGACTACATCCAAGATGGAGAAAAAAAAAATGAAGTAAAAAGCCAAGTGAAAATACACATCAGATAGCCAGAATAGCTGACTCCATACATTTTTTTTATTGCTTTGGTGATGCTTAACCTCCATTTGGTGGGATTGAGCAGGCCAGTCTTGTTAAACGTTGTGAACACATACAAAGGCTGAAAATATGTGACAGCTATATGGGCCAAAATATCAATTCAAGTTTGTTGCCTGTAAAGCACTCAGAAACATATTCTAATAAAGAGCAGAGTGTCTGAGGAAGCTGTTTGCCATCATCAGAAAAGAGGAAGTGGGAAAACATGGAAAAATGCCATGGAGATTAAAAGTACTTTAATTCTTTTTTTACAGCTCATTGAAGGATGCTGAAGAAACTGGGTGCAAAAAAAAATCCTTCAAACTAGGGGTCATGGGCTGCAAGTGTGAAGAAGGTATATAAAAACCTCTATGACTCTGTAGTCTTTCTTAGTCTTTTTTTTTTTTTTTTAATCTTAGGCAGACAGATGAACAACAACAACAAAAACAGACAACAAAAACAAGTTCATGAACAGTGAATTAAAAAGGTTCTATGTATGGTCAAAGTATATTTACTTTGTATATTTAGAATATGAATGAGTGTTCATATACGCTGACTTGTGTTAATGGATAGTTATTATACCACACATAATGCTGCTAGAGAAGATAAATACCTGAAATTGAAAAATTTCACTGTGACTTGTTTCAGAGACACATAGAAACAGCGATGAAACATGTTTAAAACAAGATTTTACATAACTTCATATTTATATAACTTAATTGAAAGACAGTCTTTCTCCTCTTGAGAAAAAATAAATTTGAAAACTGGATCCAAGTTATTCTGAAGATACGGTTAACCCAAATGTTGCTGGAATAGCCTACATGTGTGAAAATATATTAAAGATTATGGAGTTTTACTTTAGCCAGAAAGCAGGATGAAGGAGTGGGAAGGATATAATTTGATTCTCGTTGAAAAAGGAAGACAGGAATTTTGGTGAATAGCTTTTTAAAACCTCGTGATGGCTAAAAGACATATCTTAAAGTACAAAAGAAATGCCATTTAAGTGAGTTGAGTGTTAGAACTATTGTAGGATGAACTAATGCAGTCCTGAGTTTTTGAAGCAAAACAAGACTGTTCTTTGCAAGTTGCTTTTTAAAGGCACCAGGAACATGAAAGAGAGCTTTAGCATCTGCCTCAGTGGGGAAGGTTTCAGACCATGCTGTGTGTGAGCACTCTGTTTGCCTTCTGCTTTGTTTGTGTGAAAGCCAAGTGTTTTCTGCATGTATTACTCTGAATGATATGACTGCAGGGAGGTACAGAAATGCGTGGTTGCTTGCTCGTGAGTGATGTTGTTCCTGAGGTAAGGTGAAAGGTTAGTTGTACATGTTTTTCCTTGCGAGTCCTCACCTACTGGAGACTCTTAAATGAACATGGCATGTGCCTCCCACATAAATATACTAGACCATTTGATTTTATTCAAACTGACCTGTCAGTAGTTCATATGGGTTGTTGGTGCTGGAGATCCTGTAAATTCAGGCTCTGAGGAGAAAATTAAGATTTGTAGGTTGATAATTTGCTCCATTACTTTTCTATTAGTTTGATTTTTTACCTCTTTTTATCTTCACATTCTTTCTTCTTCCTGAGAAAGAGAATTATATTGAACCAAATTAGAATCAGAATTTGGTTCAGGAGTTAATAGAAGCATGATATGGGAATAGATAATCCAATTAAATATCAAGCTGTTGTGTAGTCTGTCTCTTTGACTGTCTCTTAATCTGTGTGTCTGTCATTTAAAACAAAGTACACAACAAAGTTGCTTCACCTACCATGTGAGGTACCATGTCTGTCTCACATTTAAAATGTTAAAACTGGCATATCAGAAAGCTATTGCCCTCTGCCAGATGTTTAAAATATGCTCTGACACCACATTAAAGGCTAAGAATCCCTGGATCAACAAGTGCCTTATTGTGGGATTATACCCGATTATTTGTATGGACTATAAACCTAAGAAAGAAGTTTAAGTTTAGGTGTTTAGGTGGGATGAACAGCTTGATATCCTGTTTTCAGAAATACATTAGTCTTAACTGATTTGGTTCATTGCAGTCCCCCATTTATTCTTACATTGACTTTTGAGATAATCAAATACATTATTTTACAAACTCCAAAAGCCCTTGAGACAGAATAATGAATGGATCATTGACTAAACTGTAGTCAATAGTCTATTATAATTTCCCTTAATACAGCAATATTGAAGAGTTCTACTTAATGTGAAAGATTACAGTGACTAAACAGTAACTGTAAAAATAATAATAAATAAATAAAATAATAAAAAGAAACAGAGCATCTCACAATAAGGAGATGACATAAAAAAATATAGTTATGAAAGAGTAAAAATATCATTTTCAAAGCCAGTTTAAGTTAAAAGGTAGTTGACTCTGTCATCCAAAAGTAACACAGATTCTGCTGCCACTTATAAGGGATGGGTGAACTTATCTTTTCTGATTTTGGAAGCTATCAAATATTGTGCATTCAAAAGTTTATTTCTGAGGTCAGCATCATTGTATTAACATTTCAGTTAAGATCCTCTGTGACCAAGAGTAGAAGATGGGGATAGTGTATCTAACAAGGACACTAACAATGTCATTAAAATGGAACCCTGAGGAACAGGTCCTCTGCAAAATTTCTTTCCAAATAACCTCCACAGACCCATCATTTTCTGTATTATTGGACTTTTCAGTACGTTTCAACAAGCTCTGAGACTCTTGGCAGAAAAAAATGAAAAACTGTTATGGTCCACCAGAATAATCCAAAACTCCCTGTTAGTGTAGCTATTGTAGATAGATTAAATCAGATCTCGTTTTGAGAAGAGTATCTTTTTGGGAAAACTCTGAATAGTCACAGAGAAATGATACATGAAATGGAGGAAGTTATTAAAGGGCTTCCACCTACAAAGGAACTTGTTAAAATCAGGTGGTTATTGATTTTGTGATTACTGGGGAGCATTCAGACTAAATGACTCCTGTGAGTATAGTCAGATAGATGAATGTCTATAAGCCATCAGTTGCACCTGCCGTTACCTGAGCTTGCAATTAATCGAAGGCCACTTTTTTTGGAACCCGCTCTGTTAAGGGCTTTATGGGAACATAGACAACATGAAAGTTAACAGTTTTCATCTGATAAAGGAAAAACTGAAGTATTTACAAATGATGTAGCTGTAGCTATGCAGATATTCAATTGTTATTATTATTAATTATTTGTGGTGAGTTTTCTGGGTAGCTAACATAGTAGTAGCGAGATAGTTACAGAAGCAGCTGTAAATTCAAATAGCACATGAAAGTGATAGATAATGTGAACTGGTGAAAAAAAATGGAAAACTCTAGAACAACAACAACAACAAAAAAAACAACAGCTCATGTGCAGCAGATGAGCAGGGCAGCAGACCACGCTGCATGAAGCAGCCGCTCCCCAGGAAAGTCTATGGGTACCTTGGACAGCTACCTCGGGTTCAGCCCTGAGGCTGCCAAGAGTGGAAGTTGTGCTGCACCGGGACAGACTCAAGATGAATGATGTGATTGCTGAGCTGGAAGCAGTGGGCCTTCCATTAGTAGATACATTGCTTCCGACTCATGATGGATGTCTTCACGCTATGAATCAAAACAGTACAGGAAAAAAGCCTGAGAAGGATAATTTACAAGATGGTGTTAAGAAAAAGAACCAAAGGATATGTTAAATTAAGCCAATATCAGTGAACAAATATATCAAAGCTCAGTAAGCTATTTGGCACCTCCTTTCTCCCACCATGAGGTAAATGACTAGATAGTGGCAAATATAAGATTTATTTTAATGAAGTGTTCTCTAAAACATCCTTAGTACTGTAGATAACTGTATGTAAGAAGAAAAGGCCAAGTTCCTAAGCATTTAACTTTAGTCTAAGGTTACACAGATATTCATAAGGTAGAATTTAACTCAGCTTCTAAATGATTAGGTATCAAATGATGGTAGCTATGTCATGTGAGGATTTTATGCATTTTTAATTCGATTAATTATAAAATTCAAACTTCTTGGGAAGCAGCTGCAGAAATTGTACTTCAACATGACTATCATGGTTTCCTCTTAAGAAAATTCCTGACTTTCAGGTTTAGAATGAATACAACTGATAATGACCTTGAAGAACTGACAATAACTACCTTCAGGGGACAATGTATTCTTCAACCATGAAGATTTTAAGACTGGTTATTTCCAAGGGGCTAAGGATCTTGGCTTCCAATTGGTATTGAGTGGGACTCAGGCATTTCATTCTCTTTAAGTGCTTTGTAACTCCTGGCACAGAAGCATAAGGAACTATACCTCCAGGGTCCTTTATGTCCCCAGATGGATGCAAACATAGATGGAATAGTTGCCTTTTTATGGTGAAACTTGTCGTATGCTATTTGGAGACAAGTACCTCCAGATGTCCTGCCTAATTGCATATGTATTCACTATTGCACCAAGAACGAACATTTTTAATCCATGCATTTTGCTGAATCTCAGGTGCCCCTGAGGTTTTTACTTCTCTTGTATTTCAGGAATTTTTATCTTTTAAAATGGCTTATCAGCTCCAGAAATAGCTGTGTTCCCTTGCCCAGCAATGCTGACTTCTTGCTGAATCCTTTCTCTCCTTGCTTTACTTTTGTGTTTACAGGAACTAAATATTCAATCTGAGATACATTTATTTCTAGCACTGAATCTTGAGGATTAAGGTGTATCATCTGATATTCAATCATACGTAGAAAAATGTGTAAATATGTTTTTATGTGCCTTTATGTGTACTGTTTGAATGTTTTACCTTGGGTCCCATTTTCTCTATGTTCTCTTAATTACCTTAAGGCATGTCCACACATCAGCATTTACGTAGTCCTACATTTGCACAGATAAAACCTATTTCAGATATAAGCCGTCTCTGGTATAAGCAAATATGTACGTATAATCCATTGTTTGAAACATCTATTTGGATCAATGAGAGTTGTTTCTCATCCAGAATGAGTGCTGCCTTGAAGGGAATTCTGGTGTAACAAGGAAACAAGGAAAAAAAATAGAAAGGGATGCAAGGAAAAAAAATAGAAAAGATGCAAACTATTTTTCTTAATATGAAGTCTTCTGAATATGGACTACAGAACTTGGAAACTTAATATAATTTTTTGTTTGTTTGTTTGAGCAGCGCATCATGCTTCTTCTAGTCTTTTGTTCTTTTCCTTTTTTTTTTTTTTTTTTTTTTTTTTTTTTTTCTCCTGTTCACCTATTTAGTTGTTTAGTTCTCATATTCCTTTTTCTCTTCTTCCCTCTTCAGCTCAAGGCTTCTTCCATTTGTCTTTATTGAAATCAACTTTCTTGCCAGTGGCCTATCTATGTGAAATAAATCTGTTACTTCATCACCTTCATAAGATGGGTAACAATGGCTTGGCTCTCCCATAAACCAAAAGGACTGCCCAGTCACTTTGAGGCAGTCTCCAGTTCCCATTGCAATAAAGAAGATGGATGCAATTTGATTAGAAAGCTTAGACATTTGAAAGGTTTCAAAAGTACCTCTGATCCCTAATTGTTTCATTATCTGCTGGAGAAAGGATTCACAACATGAACCTAGCTAGTAGTTACAGCCAGACAAATTCATAGAAAAATTAAGTGGCAACATTTTAAAAGTGAAAATGATTTTAAAAGTGAAAATGATTAGTGGGGAAGGGTGTTTGTATGTGTGATTTCTTCTGTTATGGTCTCCAGTTCAGCTCATAGGACATAAATTTAGGCCAAAAATTTTTTCTTAGTATGTGGGTTTTAAGTGCAATGTGAAATTCTGGGACATAAAGGAGTTTATAGGAGATGATTCAAGGATTTCTTCTGACTCTAAACTCTGTATTGAATCTCAAAGTCTATGAATTCTGAATTGTTCACTACTTTTTTTCCTTTTCTTTTATTTTGTCTTCATTAACTTTTTCTGTACTTTCACAGAAATCTTCCAGTGGGTTATGTAAACTTTTTCTCATTTCCTGGAATTCAGTTCCAATAGATGGCTGTGCTTACAGTATAAATGTTAGCTTCTCTGCCCGTCTAGTATAAGAACACAACCTCATGTCAGTAGCCTACTGAAGCAGCTTGTAACAATAGAAATTTTAAACAGTACAGTAGATATTGTGTGGCAACATGTTCAATTCCTTGTAAGTATTCCTGCAGTTGTCCTCTTAGAGGAAGCTCAGATATAAAGTACCTTTTCATGGTTTGATAGGGTTGAAGGCAAAAGATTTCCAAGCTACTTATACTTTCTTTTTCCTTCAATTATTTAACTGTGGTGAAGTGAAGGCAAATATGTGATGATCTTTACCAGCATAAAAGAGTACCAGTGAAGAGCACTCCAACTGGTTGAGACTTGCAGAGAGGGAAGTCACAGTTAGTTGTGTGCTATCATTTAAGAAGCTGATTTATTAGAGCTTTCTAGAACTGACACAAGGGCTCTTCTTCAAGAACTGCTTCTGGAACAGTCTAACAATCTCATTTGCCAGGAAGAAAGCAGGCATGTTCATCTATTCTGAATACTTTAAACTCTAGTAAATGAAAACCACAGAAAGAGACATGGAAAAATACAAATATTCATGTCTAGTAACAAACCATATATCAGAAAATCTGCTGAAAGAAGAAAGTTGAAAACAAGAGATATCATAGAATCATAGGATATTCTGATTTGGAAAGGACCCACAAGAATCATGGAGTCCAACTTGAAGAGAGGCCACACCAGCACAAAGCAGAGCAGGACAATCCCTTCCCTTGACCGGCCAACAATGCTGTCCCGGGTTCACCCCAGGGTACAGCTGGCCCTCCTGACTGCCAGAGCACACTGTTGGCTCATATTCACCTTGCTATCAACGAAAACCCCCCAGATCCATTTCTGCAGTGCTGCTCTCCAGCCTCTCATCCCCCAGTCTGTATGTATATCCAGCGTTACCCCCAGGTGCAAAATCTGGCACTTGCTCTTGTTAAACTTCATATGGCTGGTGATTGCTCAGCTCTCAACTCTGTTAAGATTCCTCTGCAATACCTTCAAAGATAAAACACCATCACAGACTATCATTTTACAATTAAAACAACCTAGTATATGTTCTTGCCTCAGAGAAGGAACGGTGGAAAAGCAAGCTGCAAAAAGGTTGGGGAAAGGATCTCATGCTCTGTGAATTAGAAAATTCACGCAGAGTTTTAATGTAATGGGGGAAAGGGTAAGGGGACAAGGTGTGGGCTCTGATAACCTTGTGAATTGCCATTTCAGGGTCTTGGCAGCCAGGGGGTACTCAAGGTTTGGATACCTCTGAAAGTTTGTTATGACTGTTATAGCTTTTCTAAGGGAGTTTGTGCAGAACCTCTTCCTTGGGTTTTGTGCTTAATATGATAATGTTGCAAGGAGACTGTGAACTGTTCCTATTAGCAAGTCATATAGTATGCTTATTATAGTAATGGAAATCACTCTTGAAATGCACTCAGCAGTGGAGTATAAATGACTGTGTGAGAATGAGTTAATCAGCTGTCTTTGTTAAATGTTTTTCCATGTGTGGGAGGCCTTGGCAGTTAATGCACTTTCCCCTGATTTGCAGCTACTGTCATCATTGCTATATGTGATTGATATGTCTGCCTTCACAGATTTGGAACCTGACACTGACACTAATAAACAGCTTAAAGTCACTGATAATTTCAGAAGGGACTCCAGAAATTGTAGGGGGTGGCTTTCCTTTTTTTTTTTTTTTTTTTTTTTTTCCCCGTCAAATTGCAGTTTTGTATCCTGGATAGGGTGGCCTGGATAGGCTTGGTTTTGACAGTTTACATTTTCTTTTGGCATATAAATATTGTGGAAAGGTCTGCATTTGGAGTTAGCTGTAGAAATCAGGAAAAACAAATTATTTCCTTCTTCCCCTACTGCCAACCCTCCAGGGTCTTGGATTTCTGAAGGCCAAACTTACCAGTAAAGGCTGAAATAAAGAGGACATTCAGCAGCTCAGCCTTTCCCATGTCCTGTGTCACAAGGGCCCCCATCCCATTCAGCAGCAAACCCACATTTTCCCTAATCTTCCTTTTGGTGTTTATGAACTTATGGAAGCCCTGTTCTAAAGAAGATTTTTATATACATGTCACTAAGTCTTTTCTGTAATGAAATTTCTTTTTTTCTTTTGCATACATTTCAAGAGCTTTGTAAATCATTCATGCTTAACTGACGTATTTTAATATGGGCACTTTAAAAATGTGGAGGTAGCCATGCACCATTTCAAACAGTATTTACAGATATGTAGATGCTGTCAGTTCTGAAACTGGATAATGACTCCATAAGCTTCAAATTAGTTGTATTGAGAAATGGCAAAATGGAAAAATATCTATGGTGCCTTTATTTATTTAATCTATATAAGAATATCACTATCTACTCTTCAGCTGTATGTTCACTTATATAAGCTATATTGTAGATTGTTTTAATTGTATGCATTTTGTGTGCATTGATGTTCTTTTCTTCTGTGTATATATGCAGGAAAGCATCACATTATTTGAGTTTTATCTCAGGCTTTTCAATTGACTGCCACAAACACTATTAAATTTTTATATTTCAAAGTTTTATTTTGCATCATTCCCTTTTGGTCTAGTCAGTGTTTTTCATTGGGTGATGTAGAGTAATACCATCATTAAATTTTAAGGCAGAGAAATATTCCCTTGGCGAGAAGTTTCTGTATATTTCAAGTTAGAGGGTCTTGCATAACAAGTAATGTAAGTAATTGCAGTAATTTTGGCTGTGATAAAAGTTTGAAACTTCACAATTGTTTCAAGAACTGAGGTGGACACCAATGATTATTTGATAGCACAGTGCCAGAAAAAATCTCAATGCATTTGACAAAGTAGCTCCAAAACACTCTGGGAGCAAGCTCTGGAATAAATTTGAAAAAAACAATCATGTCATCTCACAACTTTAACATGAGAGGGAATATAAATGTTGTAATGTGTCAGGTTTTTATTATTATCACACCCCCCCCCCCACCCCCCTCACCCGGCCTCTGCAGGAGATATCTATATAATGTTGGACACTATATAACATTATGAAGATAAATTGATGACATTCATTCGTAAATTTCATTTTCATCAGATTTAGATGTGCGTTTCCATCATGACCAAGTTAAATAGTTTGTTAGAGTGAAGTGAGATGCTATTGACATAGTGTTGACATAAATATATACATTCCTGAAGACTGTTTTAAAAATGACCTTTACTGAGCAGAAAGTGAAGTCTATCATTTTCTATTATTTCAAAGACTTATTTTTGTATGCCTACTAATATACTTGAAGATGTCAATATCTTATTTTAAGAAATTACCAAAAGATAATTCGTCACAGATGCTCAACAATTGAAAGAATACAATCCATTGCTATCTGTCTTGTAAATAATTAATATATTAAGGATTCCTTTGTATACATGGGTTCAGAATCTAGAATCTGGAAATTAAGACATCCAGAATAACCATTTATAGCAGTGGGATACAATATAAAATACACTGCCCTGAGAATTAATGAATTCAGGCTGGAAACTTATGTTTAGGGAAACCTAACACAACACCCTAACTTTCATAAAAATGGAGTTTTCATCAGCCACTATTAAAGCAGGCCAATACCTGTATGCTTTCATAATGAATTCAGGGCCTTCCTTTAACTTGATTTTTTAAAGACTGGGTTATTAACACCATGTGAAGAAAGAATGTGTTTGACCTCAACAGTTGATATTTTTATATAGTTTTGTGGCCAAGAGAAACAATTTCATGATCTACTTCATCTACTTTTCTTCAGACTGAGATGACTAAAAACTTGATTTTTAGGGATATGCCACAAGTGTTCAGAACATCTCTTCTCAGACGTGACTACTAGCTCTTTTAATACCAAATCGGGTTCCTAACTATCTCATTGTTATGAAAGATTTCTTTATACACTGCAGCACCATTCTCAAGAGAACAAATCAATTTTAAATACCACAGAAATTAAATTCTTTTTTGGCTTTCACTGCCTAAAAGAAAAATTATTTCTAAATCAGAAATTTGCAGGGGCAACTGCAGTCTTCTAAGATATATGTTTTGATGAGTGTGTGTGGGATTAGAGACAGGAAGAAAGAAGGATGGAGCTAGTAATTTGTTGGATTATTGTTTTATGTCTTTAACATAAAAATGTCACTGCAAAGAGCTGTAGAGTGAATAGCCCTTTTGAGGCCTTTCTAATTTGACACTGATAAAGTGATTGCAATTGATCTTGAGGCTACAATAATTTGTTATGCATTGAACTTGGAGAAAGTGCTCTGACCATATGAGCAAAAAGGTGGATTAAAAAGTACATGGATTATTTACTCAGTCACTGAGGAAAGTCAGTTTTAAGGAAAGGCCTATTTTATGAGGCTTTTCATTTAAGAGGGACATGAAGAGGGACTTTTTTTTTTTTTTTTTTTTTTTGCATCCATTGACAATGTATTCACTCTTACTTCCCTTTCTTCCCAAACTAATAATATCTCATTCAACATAATCTACTTTCTTTTCAGCACTCCACTCTCTCTAGTCTGTGATTTTGCCTTTCACAGCATTTTATGAAGCTTGTAGAAGGAGCTTCTTTGTCCACCACTTTTTCATGTAGATATAGCCAGGGAAAGCATTTCCAGGGGACTTGTAATTGTCATACTTCATTGAGTTATGGTTATCTTCATCAAGTCTGGTAAAGTTGTCCAGTCGTTATATCTATTATCTTTGAATGCAGTTGCCTTCTGGACAATAACTTCAATGAACTGGGTGGGATTTTCTTATCTATGGCTTTCTTTTAGCTCATATTGTGTTCTTTCGAGGGAACAGTTTTATCCTAATTGTGGTGAATCATCTCCGTGGATTTCCCATGGGCAGTAAGGAAGCAGAATAAGGAAAGACAAAGTGAGTAAGCCTAAGTTTACCTTTCCAGGATAAGCTTTTCACAGCTTGAGTAGGGCAACAAGTGCTACCGAAGAGTTAAATGGACATTAAAATTGTCTATAGTGTCTATTGTGTCTATATGCATGAATGCAAGACACATATATCTCTCTGCTTGTAAATAGTTCTGTAGGCATGGAGATCTCTTTTTCAATAGACAAAACTGAATTATAAAATTGGCACCCATTAACATGCCATGTGTACGTATTTCAATGTATCTTAAAAGTTCAATTATTCTGTTGAAGTGTCAGAGGCCTAACAAGTAGCAAATAATCCTTTCCAAAAGATAGGTAGTTTTTGCTGTTGTGATTGTTTTATTTTAATTTTGGTTTTGGTTTAGTGGAATTATCCAGGCAATGATATATGAAAATGATCCAGGAGTTCTTCATACTAATATCTTTCCATAAGCGTCAGCTGAATACTGTCAATAGCAAAGACATAATGTGTCTCAAACAGTGAAGATACCCTGTATTAGTAATTACAAAATGGGATGTGAAATAAATCTATTTTTTATTATAATATCATTTAAAAGTAACTACACTTCTCAGCTGAGAACATTTATGTTATTAATACAAACAATATGGATCTTTTACTCTGCCATTCCAACTTGATTTTTCCAGGAAATGCATGAGAGAAAAATGGAGAAATTTGCTTGAATAAAACCATTTACCTTTTGAAATGTTCTATTATGTAAAAACTGCAGAGATTTTGGTGAGAATAAGAATTGATTTGAAACACAGCAATCTAGTGGCACAGTCCAACAAAGTATGTGTGTTGCAGCTTTAATTTTAAAGTGACACTATTCTACATTACAGATGTCTTGTTTTCTTTGTGACATTCATGATGCAATTAACTCCAAAAGAGTTTGAATAAAATTTTTTGTGACACAAAGCATACAGTAGAGGAAATGTCATTAAAATGTTTAAGGAAAATTTGTACTTAGGAACCTAATTTTGAGCCCAGTTAGATCAATGCAATTTGAAGTCTAGAAGCAGACAAAAGAGTATAAGGCTATTTAAGTCTGTGGAAAGATTCTTGTGACTTCATTGGTCTTTGCTCAAGCACCAAGTGCACTGAAAAGGTGACTTTTCTCAATATTTTTTATTATAATATCATTTAAAAGTAACTACATTTCTCAGCTGAGAACTTCTATGTCATTAATACAAACAATATGGATCTTTTACTCTTCCAATCCAACTTGAAATGTACCAGGACCTTTCAAGTATTTTACTCCATATATTTTCCATTAATTAAAAAAAAAAATAAATAATTGTATTCCTTGTAATGAATAGCATAGTGAGTGGAAGGTGGCATTTAATGCCTCATTGGCTTACTGGACTTATAGATTGTCCCTTCTTACTGGTTAAGAAATACTATATCAATCAGTTGATTAGTCTTCTAAGGAAAATGCTAGAAATATGAATAATTAGTTATGAAAATCCCTATTTAAAGTACTGGAAAATATTAAAAATGACAAACCCTTTTTACCAGAAAATGAACAAAATCATCAGGGATCTTCTTCATTTTCCATACTGTATCCTTTTCTTTCTATCGGAATATACTAAGATCCTATTACCTTCTCTTCTGCTTAGTTAGGAGCATACGAAAGGCAGCCTGGTTGTAGTTCCATACTTCCAGGAAAAGGCAGAGGCTAAAAAGGAGGTATAAACCATTTTTACCTTTAATTTCTGTAATTATTTCTCTCTGTGTCCAAATCTTGGCCTCAGGTTTTGGAAATGAATCTCTAAAAATTTATAGGAGTTGATACCCCTTACTCATAAACCTGAATTATAAGACTATATGGCTTTGGCAGGTCCTCATGTAAATTCATTCCATACTTCTCTGCCAATACATTTCAGCCCTGACTTATAACATCTCCAGTTTTCTTCTCTTGTGCTACTTAGAAACTGAGGCTGCCAATTAAATTATAACTTAATAAAATGACATAATTTGAAACACTCTCTTTCAATAAAAGCAGAGCTTCAATAACAGCCAGCTCAATAATGATGGCATAAGTGAATTTTTTAGTTATATCCAAGTAAAAGCACTCAGCTCAGTGGAACTGTATGGAATGCAATGGGGTTACAGTAAAGCAGATCTATTTTTCTGTGAAGTAAGTGTTGGGAACATACACTGTATGCACTGTCAATTTAGTCATGAATTCTCCTTTGCTGTGGTAAGGAAGCAGCAGTCAATGTATGATCATAATTTTTTTAGCTGTTTCTTAAGACTCATATTTACAATCTTTTATCTTTTTTACTTGATAATTTCCAATTTTTAACATGATGTGCTGCCGTACAATTAATAGGTAAAAAAAGGTGTTGCAAAGACAACATTCCAAAACGAGTTCCTTTGCAAGAACAAAATCCTATAATTTCTGTTTCAAACATCAGAGAATTAACAGCTAAACATTATTGCTTCCCACCCTTGCTTAAATTTACAACAATGTAATAAATTCACGGTAAAAACAAATCAATCAATCAATCAATCAATCAATAAATCAGGGTTTTCCAGCCAGGGAAAAAATGGATTATTAGTTCCTTTTACAGTTCAAGTTGATGTTGTATATATGATTTGGAATACATCTAGATTTTACATTTGAAAGGGTGCTATAATTCAGGTACTATGGGAAAGTTCTGTCTGTCAGGTCTTTGCAGAGATGGACGCTTTCTGTTTGGCATTTATCAAGCATGTAATATTATAGGAATCTGGTTCCTGAAGAGACTTTGTCAGGGACCACAATAACACATGGTAATATATATACATCTATATATATAATTGGTTCATTGCCAAGGAGTCAGTAGATGAAGTCCTGAATATAGAAAATCTCTTCAGAATATTTCTTCCTCTTGACTTCTGCTAAGAAAATTGTAGATACCATCTTTGGTGCACTTTCTCACACTTCATAAAATAGAGTGAATGCTACATACCAACGTATTTGCCTACACTATTGGAGAAGGAATTAGGAAACCTCCATTAAGCACCTTTTTAGGTGTCACATCTTTGCTGGTTTCAGTTCCAGAACTGCAAAATCAAGATAAAATTGCTTATACTCTGAAACCTGTTATCTGTCCAAAGTACAAAGGCAAAAAAAAAAAATCTAATGTTATTCCAGATGGAGTCCTTTCTATTGCCTAGTTAGCTCACTTCGTCAGCCCAAATCCTTGCTGCTGTTGAAGTATATCTTTGGAACAACATCAGTGCGAGTCCTGCTGAGCCACTGCTACTTCTTGTAAATAGCTGCATTGCAACTAAATTGATTAGGGTTATGTTAGGACTCATAAGAGGAGGGGCTTGCTGATGAGTGGAGCAGCAGCTGGTGTATTGCATCTGTGATCCTAACAATACCATCCTTTATCACAGTCCTAGACTGGTAATAAATGAAAGCTTTTCTAACAGACATTTCTGCCCACCTTTAAATATTTTGACTAGATGGTTTGATAGGATGCAAATAGGAAATGTAAAGGTCACTCAGTAATCAATATGCCATAAGCAGATTCCAGTACTGCAATTAGCATGTTTGTTGTACAAATCAAATGAAGACTGTGAATGAATGAATCTGTTCATCCAGGCAACCAGATCTAGACAACCACCAAAGAGACAATGCCTGAGATTTATATAATGTTAAAATAAGAAGAAAGCCAGTCAAAACACCAGGGTCTTTTCAACACATTATTAGTCAATTCACTAGTCAGATTGTATTCAATCTAGATGAAAGGAATCAATGATACATTTAATTAGAAGGTTATTGCTTCTGTGAGAGAGCTTGCAGGAGGAATTACAATTCTCAAAAGGTGTATTTGAAATATTTTTCATAGGGCACACCATGACACTCTTTATAACTAAGCCATACAAATGAAGGCATGTTTCCTTCAAATGTGGATAATTGCATATCCATGTAGCTAAGTGACCTGAATTTCAGAGGTGCTGGGTTCTGACTTCTTTTGAAGTTTACAGGTCTTCTCTGCCTGAGAAAAGTAGGCCACTTACACGAATGCCTAAATATAGATTTTGGTACTTGACTTCAGGCTGCCAAGCTTGACAGTTTTGGCTTTAATAAATAAAACAGACCTTCTAACCTGAAAGTATGTCAGTAAACTTGGTTTTAGCTAGATAAACATTGTCTGGATTACAGCAATGGAATGTACATCTTTTGGGTCCATTCTACAAATGTTAAGTGCTTTGAAAAAAAAAAATCCCAGCAGAAACAGGAGAGTAAATTCTAAAAATAAACTCTAGACACAAAAAAACACTGGCTTTTGTATGACTATTTTTACCACTTTGGTCATTTTACATAAAAATATTTTGATAGACCATCAGTGGACACTTTTTCATATCATATTTATGCATATGTATATCTAAGCATAATAATCAGATACTAACAAGGAGTAAAATATATGGCTTTATAAACAATGTCTTTGCCAGTTTTACCACTCTTTATACCTGGTAGGTTACTCAAAGTTAAAAACTTAAATGCACAACTCAAGACTAGATCTACAGCTACTGCAAATACACGTGCTTCATATTCACTTCTAATAAAGATATATACCATTATAATGCAGCTGAGTATTTGGCCTCTAGACATGAGTTTACGTTAAACACCAAGAGTGAGATCTACAAGTGGTATAAGACAAAACGGATCAAATGTAAGTTAGTAGAAGAAAGATGATTTTTGGCAGCTAAGAAGTAAGTAGATTATGATAACAAAGATGTTTCTCATTGCTCTTCCTAAGGATTTTTTTTTTTTTTTAAACAGGCATACTATGAAATCCACATACTGAAGTAGAGCAGCATGGATTTTCAGTTCCTATTTTAATCATGACTTCTTTAAGCCCACTGTATAGCTGTAATTTTAAAGCTGCAGATGAGGGAGATGATTTTGTTACAGAAACAGGCTTCCATACTGCAGTGTGGGAGCATTATGACTTGATCCTGGCAGAAGGGGAGTGGTGGTGTTCCTTCCTGTAAGGTAGTGGCCAGAAGCATCCATCCTGAGGGGCATCCCTGTTGGTCTGTTTTTCCTCTTTGGTGCAAAGTCATGGTTTCCAAGTACCGAATCCCTAACAGATGTAGCATAGAGTAGGTTTGTTGGAAATGTGAGCGCTTTGTTAATTCAAACTCGCTGTAATGATCTGAAGTGTGTTAGTTTCAATACTTTGTGTAAGACTTATGGAAGCTATAATATTCCGTCTTAAAATGAATAAGCTAACTAGAAAGTACCTAAAAAGTTTTGAGTTAGACTCCTGTTATTTTCTCTCTTTCATGCCTGAGTAAGTAAGGGAATGGGTGACTGAAGACCTGACTTTTGTCCTAAGCTAATAGTCCAGTATCTACAGCTATGTTTTGGGTGATCCACTCTGAGGCTTATGGACAATATAAAAGGAATGGGGAGCTTCAGAGCTTCCTGACGGGGGGATCACATGAGAAATGGAACCTGATAAGCTGTTATCCTGAATTGAACAGGAATGGTAGGTTCCTGCATTTGTGATGACTTGTGGGTTTTCAGTCTTTAGGAAGTACGACTAGTTGCACTGTAAGGTGTTCATGGGTCCAGCATGTTGGTCTGAGGGTCCTGTTCCCAAGATCTAGAGCCTAGCTATTGCACCCTGACTGGGAGACCTTGGCTGGAGAAACCTTTTCAGGTTTTATTAAAACCCAGGTGTCACATTAAAGTGTGTGAAAAAGGTTTTTATTAATTGTATTTATTTATTTATTTATTTATTTTTGTTTCCAGATCACTCATCTGATTATTGCACACAGGTGCATTTTGTGAGGGAACATTCGGGGACTTTACCTTGCTGTACCCTCTAGCCCTGCTTGTAGGAGAGTATCTACTGTCAATGTAGAGCCCACTGTGGTCTTGAACATCAGAAGGCATTGCACAAAAGACCCCTGACAAACAGGAGAATCTTTGGCCCACCTGATTTTTAACCTGACTATTTTACTACATTCATTTCCAAAAACTTTGAGTATCAAGTTTGAGCCTAGCCCAATTAGAATTTTTCGGTGTTCAGATGAAAGCAGAGGGGAGGTATTTCTACAGCAGTTGATAGACATTTATGTATGAAGTTCCAGGTACTGGGACTCCAGTCACATCAAAGGGCTTTATTACTTTATGTTTTAATGCAGGCACTTGATGTTATGAATAAAAATGTTCTCATATCTGCTTTCTGTTTAAGCTGATTCTGTATATATAGCCAAAATGGATAAGGGACTGAATCTAAATCCTGTATCCAAAGAAGCTCTGATTTCTCTTGGGAAGCTTTCACAATATATCTAATATACTGTCTCCCAAGCACTTGACCAGAAAAATCAGGAATGGGATTTTGGATACCCATTTTTCATTGTCGTCCCATTCTTTTTAATGTGAGAAAAAGCAATCATATGACAAGAATACATTGTGTTGATCTGGCCTCTTTCTCATGTAAGAGAGGTAGGTGGTCTATTCCAAATAGATGTTCAGTGTAAGAATTCAGTCAGGGTGGTACTTATCCATCAGCTAGGAATTTACAGGCATAACTGATACAAGTACTTTGGAAATCCTAGGCTTTGAGATATTCCTGATCTCCAGATAAAAACTATTTGGTTTGGCATGTACAATTTTTTTTTTTTTTTTTTGAAAATGCAGATCTGAATTTCAGGAAAAGCTTGAGATTCTTTCAATATCTGTCTGTGGGCTAGGTTGTACAGAGTTTTTATGCTGCCTCTGAGGACAGAAAACATGCAAATATGCATACATATACATGTCTAATTTGGATTACATGACTCTTCAAAATCAATTTGCTTCTCCAAATGTTACTTATTGAGGGGAAAAAAATAGCGATCCTTTCTACTTATACTGCTAATAATAAGTTCTGGAAATGATTCTACAGTTACCATCAAGAAAGAGAAATTCTACAGGTTTCCCGCAGAGACAGTAATTGCATATTCTGCATTTGGTGTTCTTGCTATGTGCTCATACACAGTGCAGTGTTCTGCTAGGAGTAACGAAATTTGTACCTTGGCTCAGGGCAGTGCAGCAACCCTCTGAGGTGGTATAACAAAAATTATCACTGAAATCTGAAATATCCCAAGGCTGATGAGCTCTGTCTCTTAATGAAGCTTGTCAGCCTAAAGAGTAATATGTCACTGACTGGTGAAACATGTCATACCTTCACATGTATGGCTTGTAAATTTTCTGTTTTTTTTTTTTTAAAAAAAAAAGCAACACTACCAAACCAGAAAAATTGTTATTTAAGTGTACAGTAGCTAATACAAATCATTTCTTCCTTCTACACTGCTCGAGTCATTCCTCTTGTTCCTAGCTCGTACCCTTATCACATTGATTTCCCCATACACCACTGATTTGCAATACAGACATCACAATGTAGTACTGTTTCTAAGTCTGGAGCTGCTTACTCACTACCAGCTTGATGCTTTGTGGACTTCATAGTGTGTGTCCTATTCATGCCTTGGCCTCATTGAACAAACGCAGAGGAAATACATGGAAACTTGACTATCTGTTCCTTCTACAGCAAGAGACAAAACAGTGAATTGTCTTCTAAAAATCATGAATTTATTAATAGAGTCTTCCACATTTAAGGCTCAGAATCTGATGGATTTGAGAATATAATTTAATACTTTCATGGAGTGATGCTACTGAGGCCAATTCAGTTATCACATTCAAGACCTGGTATGACATTATTGTGACAAATACAGAATAAATAACCTCTGCAAGTTCACTAGCCAGGAAAAACGTGATAATTTGTGAATCATCAAGTGTTATTAAAGAAAAGTTTTGGAATTGAGATAGTGAAAGAATCTACCCTATTTCGCAGAATTGCATAATAAAATGCATTGTGAAGAGAGGTCTCAATGTGCCAGGACAGCAAAGCCACAACCATTCTGCTGAAAAGTTTCTTCATCAGTACTTATTTTCACTCTTGGGAAAGAACTTGACTTTTCCATGTGCTTGAAGGGGAAGAGAGAGAAGCAGTAGCCCTGTCCTCATTTTACAGCAGGCAATAATCCTCTCACACTTTTGAGGAACATCTTTGTATTTTTCTCTTTCCTGCCTCTCAGGCAGGGAGGCCTTAAAAATAACTTCTTTTGTTCTAAAAGAATAACTTCTTTTGTTCTTCTTTAAGAAGAGCAAGACAAGTTGCTCTTCTTATATCTGGTAGCTGGGAATGAAGTCCTAGTGTTGATACCTACTGCCGCACTTAGTTGTTTTACACAGGTTTTATCTTTTGTTCCTTTGCATTAAATTATATTGATCTTTTCTAGAGAGATCTGTGCAATTGATTCAGTCATCTATTTCTGCTCTGTATAAGTGCTGGATTTGTCTGATATAGTTATTTTGCAGTTCACAATGTGTTTGACTGTGGATCAGATGTTCTTTGAAACTCTTTTGAATTAACCATATGTTGCAGATCCTACCTATGATTGCTAGGCAGACTGTTCACAAAAATGCATCTTCTATATCCTTTTTGATCTAAATCAAGGTCACTTGCTCTCTGAACATATGTATAGTAGAACTAGTTTGCCTTCTGTAAAGTTAGCAGCTGGAAACATCCTATTTATGATTTCTCATCTCAAGTAGCATCGAAACATAAATATTCTACATTTACTGATCTCTAAATAGCCCCAAATGATTTGGTACAAGCAAGGAGAAATAAGTGTGTCAGGGACAGGAATAGCAAAAGCTCCTTTATGGAACAAAGCTATGGGAAGAAGTCATAATAGGACTTGCCATCATTTTAATTAATAGAAAACAAAAGAAAGTCCATTAGAAACCAATAGAAACAATGCAAAAAAAAAAAAAAGAAAAAAAAAGAAAAAAGAAAAGGTGATATTGAATTCATTAAGTACGAGTTCCTCTTTAAAAAGAAAGAAACAAACAAACACAAAAAGCAACCTCCCCCTCCGACCCCCAATAGAAGATGAGTAGCTTCTCTGATTTTAAGGCAGCAAATGGTGACTAACAGTGGGGAGAACAGGTATCCTTTGTTAAGAAGCATAATCATATTGTAAGGTGATGAGATTTTGCAAATTACTTCTGGGTCATAGTCCTAGCTGTACTTGAGTGTTAGTACGTGACTGTACAACATAATTTCAGCTGGGTTAAGCCAAACTGCTCACTCAATCTGGGGGCAAAAGTACCAACAGGTTATTTATCAGAGTTCAGTTGATACAAAGTGATTTAAGAACCTGATGCAACAAGCAAGCAGTGTGCTTCACATTTTAGTATAAAAATGCTGGTGTTTGAGAGGGAAAGGAAGAGGTTTTCCCATCACTGTATGAGAATGCACCTCTAGGTCTTGGACAGAGGCTGGGGAATTTCTATGCTATAATAATGAACAGTAGCTCTGCTCTTCATCTTTTACACCGGAGAGGTTCCAAGACATGCAAAGCTGAGAAAGCTGAGGCCAAGGGTTCTGGACAAAATGTACTGTCATTCTGCATTCTCTAAAACCAGAGCTGCAACAACTTAGCATCTGCTGGTTCTTTCTTTCTTTCTTTCTTTCTTTCTTTCTTTCTTTCTTTCTTTCTTTCTTTCTTTCTTTCTTTCTTTCTTTCTTTCTTTCTTTCTTTCTTTCTTTCTTTCTTTCTTTCTTTCTTTCTTTCTCTCTCTCTCTCTCTCTCTCTCTCTCTCTCTCTCTCTCTCTTTCTCTCTTTCTCTCTTTCTCTCTTTCTTTCTACCATTTTTATTAAGTTCTTAGAGCAGTTGGACATTTGGGATTTTAACTCACTTTGTCAGGCCTAGCTCATACAAGCTTTTCCCCAGAAGTATAGCAAACACAATTATCTCCCTTAATTTTTGCATTAGTCATGGAACACTAATTAGGAAAAGTTTTCCAGGGTCAGTCTTTTGTTCCATGCAAGTCAAAAGTCTGGGATGGGGAGGTCAGGGATTGTAGGAGCTTGCACACAAACTGTAACTAATTCAAGTGTGTATAAGTGCTCTCATTACAGATGTGTTAATTGTATTATCCTGGGGGAGTAGCTGGGATATTGGCAACCCTTCACTAAAAAAAAAATAATATGCTTCTCGTAAGTTGCCAACTTGCTTGGTGTTCACTTGTTCTTGTATCAAGGACCAGCTTTTGAGAAATTGAAGCTTGCTTCCACTACAAACCCAACTCAATCCAGCACTGAGGGTGGTGACACAAGAAGGTGTATTCCCCAGGAGAGGAGGGGTTTGTAGTCTGGAAAGACAAAGAGAAAAAGGTCCTCTAGTTGCAGAGGAACTGCCTTTCTTGAATGAAGGTGGAATGGCCACAGGACTTGGTCTGGTTGCAGAAACAGTAGAAGAGGCCTGAAGCACTTTATCAGCTCTCATGATACTCTGGTATGTGTAATGTATTGAATCCAGAGCTGGTTTTGATAGGGCTCCAAATGAAGAGGTGTTAGGTTAAATCAGACAGTAAAAGAAATTCTATTTCTGGGGTGAATAAAGGGGGAACTTTAGCCCAAAGGCTGAAGGCTGTCTTTAAAAAAGCAAATTATAGAATTATCACTTCATGTTGGTAATGTGCCTTGTTTTGTCTTTGTGTAAGTTTCTGTAGATGACACAGTATTAGTTACAGTCATATTTTCAAGCTAAAACCTGCAAGAAATATACTTAATCCTGCTTTCCTGGCTTCCCCCCACTCTTGTCAAATAAAAATCAAATCAAAATGAGCTCTTATAATAAGGAAACACATGAGTAATTCTTCTTGTACTCATTTCATTCCAGAAGGAAAAACCCTATGGTTCATAACCATTCAATCTCAGGAATGACATCTTATTTCATCTTTCTCTACATTATTCTGGGACAGCTGTACATGGACCCTTGAATGAGTTATGCTTGTGTAAAAGCTGTAGGGAGCTGGTGGGGATTTGTGGGGCAAGGTGGGTTGGTGCAGCTTAGCAGCAAGGGCACATCTTGCTGAAGAGGGCCCGTATGGACTTAATGCCCAGTAATCTGGAAGCTTGGCCTGAAAGCCCTTTGTCAGGCAGATCAGGGAGTAATTCAGTTCTACTTCTATTAAAGACAAGATAAAATGCAAATGAGGTTTAAATCCATTTGTTCATCTAGTTTACAATTAAACAAATTCATCGAGGGGTCAGCAATGTGTTATTTCACATGCTTTTTCATCATGAGTCCAGCGTTAATTGCTTGGTCCAGACCATTTAAAAATTGTCACTACCTGATCTATTCATCATATCAGTTTCTCAAATGGATTCTCACCCGCTTATGTCTTCCCAGAGTGCTTGTTTATTGCTTCCCTGATTGCATGGTTTGTTTTGCTGAGGTTTAATTGCTACTAGGTCTCTTAAAATAGAGCCACAGGAAAGATGCAGCACAGTTTATAGTGTAAAAGTATAAAACAGAAACCCAGAAAATTTTGATTTCTTAGTCTAAGCTCAGCTTTATACAATACATATTAACACTTTACAGGAAGCTTCATTTTGGAATTCTGGATCTAAAAGATCTGGAGATTTTTCTTTTTCTTTTTCTTTTTCTTTTTCTTTTTCTTTTTCTTTTTCTTTTTCTTTTTCTTTTTCTTTTTCTTTTTCTTTTTCTTTTTCTTTTTCTTTTTCTTTTTCTTTCTCCCTTCCTCTTTCTCTCTTCCTCTTCCTCTTCCTCTTTCTCTCTTCCTCTTCCTCTTCCTCTTCTTCTTCCTCTTTCTCTCTTCCTCTTCCTCTTCTTTTTCGCTTTAGCTCAATAACTAGCACGATGATTTTATCATTATTATTTTACAATAACTACTCATGAAGAGTAGTTATGTACATATAAGAGGATGAAAGATGTTTTTGCAAAACTATCTTTGAATCTAAAAACACAGAAGTCTCGAGAAAAACAAAAACAAAAACAAAACAACAAAAAAAAAAACACCAAAAAATGATCTTTTTTGGAAACTATATGCTGATGAGCTGCCTCTCTACATTAGCACTCCTAGAGTATCTGGGCCACCCATCTTTGAGGGGGCATCTTTCTCCCACTGCAAGTATTGCTGTAAAATTGGAAAAAAAAATAATCATCAGGCTGTGTAAAACATATATCTGAGATTAGAAAAGGGGACAAACTGAAGAACTTTCTAGCAACCCTTTGTGGTGATTTTGATGCATGGTGTTTTGTTTTTTATTCCATCTTTCAATCTGGAAGATTTTGTTTTCATTTTGTGGTGGATGTTACTCCTTGTAGAAAATCTCTAGCCACATGTTAGATACAATTACCTGCAGTAGATCTGTCTTTTAAAAGCTTTAATTTGTATTCATTTCCTACAATTATCATGCTGTAAACTCCCCATGCAAGACACCATTTTTGATTACATTCACCTTACTGGTTCACTGAGCAGGCTGATAGGAAATTGCACATCAGACTAGTCATTCAAGGTACAACTGCCTGCCTGTCTCTTAATCAAGATTCAGCCTCCTTTAGCTTTATAATTTAAAAGCAGGCACTTGAAGTATTTCATCCCTGTTTTCAGTCATAAGACTGCTGAACCAGCAAATCCAACTGGCTGAGAAAGTCTGATGATATCCCTTAAAATAATGTGACATGCTATCCAGGTATTGGGTGGATGTACATCATGTTGAATCAACCACCATACCTTTCAGAGAACATAGTGACCTCCAGTTTAAGACATTTTCCTTGCAGTTGCCTTTACTAAGTGGCAAGCTCCTGCTCCAGGTTTAAATGGTGGATGCCGAAATAGAACTGATCTCTCATGCTTTTTATCACCCATCTGTTAGACTCATTCAGCAGAAAAAAAATTACTGCATTTAACATTTTTTTTTGTAGCAAAGAATTATTTTGTAATTGGTGTCCATGGTTGGAGGACCACAGCTCGCTTTTCTGAAGTGTTGGTGGTACTATTTGTATGGCTCTGAAGCACTACAATATCAAGCTGCCCAACCTCAGTGGGCTGTCAATTGTCTGTGGGATTTGTCAGGAAAGTGAGTGATGCTGGTTGATGGGTTGGGAGGAGGAGGTGGCTTACAGCTTCACAAGAGAAAGGTTTTTTTCTCTTTACAAGAGAAAGTTTGTTTCTTAAAACACAGATTGTTGAAATATATCCTTAGACAATCTGAACTTAGTGAAAAAGACATGCAGAGAGTCTGTGGAGGAAAGAATCACCTATAAATCAGAGATAGAGCCATCGACTGTTTGCTTCTTATTGCTGCTTAATTGTAGATTTCATTTATTTAACTTTAAACCATGAATTATATATTTATGAATTCTAAAGAAAGCAACACTACAAAAAGTATTCACAGATAGACAGTCCCAAATAAGGACCAAACCCAAGCCCACTGTGCTGGGTGCTATACAAATGCATGAACACTGTAGCTGGGCCACAGAACTTGCAGTTGATATCATGGAGATCATATTTGCTGGTAATAAACAGTAGAAAGGAGGGAAAGAAAAAAGACATCAAATAGGAAATTGAGTTCTGTTTTCTGTTTGATGGTGAGGATTATTAACTGAAAACAAATTTTGTTTGTTTGCACAGTGTGAATGCCATGATTGTGAACTTTATAAAGAATAACTCTAAGACAGTTGAAGAAGGGTCAGGAGATACATATGACGTCTGTGAATATATAGTCTGCCCCACACAGCTGTCTTGAATTTTCACCACAGAGTCCATAAGAGCCCTGCCTAAAACTTGGGCTGCTCAAGCAGGAGGATTTCCAGGAAGTTTTTTGCATCAACTACTCCTGATTTACCTCTGGCACAGAGGTAAATCAGGAGTAGTTGATCTGTTGATATCAGTAGATTATATGGGAGTAAAAACTTAAGTAAGAAGTATCAGACCATGTGTCACCTGTTATCTACTCTGTAATAAGTACCATGCAAGGGTGGCTATATACATGTGTGTGTGTGCATGCCTTCAGGATGACTTTGGCTTCTGCCTTATATTTCAGCACCTCTGTTACAGTATTTTATTTTAAAAAAGGTTCTTCACATCCTTGTGTCCTGCATGTTACATCAGATGCCTGCTGGGAGGTTCTAATTTGTTTTTAAAAGTTTTCAAAACATGAGAAGTTGGATTAAATGTATAAGCTGCCATTACACTTGATTATTATAACGTCTGTTGAATCTTCCTGATGGATATGAAAAGACAGGTGAGGTTGCTAATAATGCACAACTGTAGCAATACCACAAAAAATCAGTTGACCAGAAGAAAAAAAAAAAACAAAAAAAAACAACTCAGTACTTTTAGTGCCAAAGTAGGTGGAATAACTTATGCTTTTCAGCATCCATACACGTGCAATCGCTTGGGACTTGTCTAACTTCATGAATTTTCTCACATCTGTCAGATGAATCAGGAATCCAAATGCAAAAATGTGGCATTCATATACACCATGTGCGTCTCTGAATGATTCATATTTCTCTTGTGAGGGTATGCTTATGAAATGGTTGTGTAGTTTCTGAAATACAAAGATGAATTCCATTTCTAAAGTTTCCTCAGAAGGGAAACTAATCTAATATGGCATGATGATTATTATATTAATAATAGTAATAATGCTATTTCTACTTGTATTGTAACAGCTAGCCATTCTTTGTTATGGAGCATGACATCTGCTTACAATTGAAGTACAAAACAGGCATGCAGGTGGGGGATGCATGGGAACAAGATGGTGTCAGTGAGCACAAAAAGCTTTATGGGTCAGCACGCTGAAAGCCTAGTCTTTTCAACTTCTTAGTAGCTGATGTGACAAAGCAGAATTTAAGGAGTGATTTGAAGGACTGCCATGAGGTACCATTCAGATGCTTTTGGAAGGCTTCTTGCATATGTATCACACAGAATAAGAGGAAGCACAAGCTTTTTATCAAGTGTACTTAAAGTGTTGTAATCATACTACTTATACCATTTGCATGATTATATTCCTTTTTAATCCTTTACATAACTTCTAAAATAATGGGGCCTTATAGTGAGGACCCATGCATTTTCAAAATTATGTGACAGGAGTACAGCTCAAGTACTCATCTGAAGGTGTAAGACACTATTGTTTTTGCACAGCCTCCTGGTTCTTTGTCAAAATGGCATCCAGGAAACCTTACTTTAGTGTTCTCTTGTCACATAAATTACTTTAATCAGCATGATTAATAAACCAATACTTGTTGCTGTCTGTACAATGCATTATTTATTCTTTATGACAATACTATTAACGAAGGAAGGAAGGTAAAGAAGGAGCAATAACTCTAGTAATGGTTAATTAATGACACTTATGGTTAGATATACAAGACACTACTTTAGATAGTATCTTTCCCAACACCGTTTTCAGTATTCCCTTATTGAATATTTCTGGGTTGCAATGTAACCAACAAAGACGGGTCTGTATTAATCATCTGATACCTCTAATGGTAGTCCAGCTAAATTTAGTGCAACTTAGTGAACTATGAGTGAATTCTTAGTATGGAAGTGAATTACTATGGCTATTTCTTTTTTTTTTTTTTTTCAAAAGAACACAAACATGCTATATGTACTACGGCAGTACATGAAAACACAGGCTCCAAGATCTTCCTAGCAAGCTGGGGCTGAGTGGTCAAGCAGAAGGATGTAATTTTGGAAAGCTGGATGCCTCAAACAGCATTATCCATCACTGTTCTCTTTTGAATACACAGGCCATAGTCTGGCTTACACTTGGTAAGCGAATGTTTCTTTGGGGCCCTAATGCTAAGCAACATGATTGAATATGTAGATCTTGTTTTCCCTGTCCCCCGCCCCCATGATAATTCAGGCAGCTGGACTGCCTCTATTGTTTTTCCTTTATGAATATTCATGCCTATTGATTTCAATATTTTCAATGCTTTCATAGAAACAAAAATGTAAATATACTTCTGAAAGAATGTTAGTAATGCCCTATGGAAGCTCACTCTGCTGTGCAAAGTGTTATGAGGCTTTCCATTTTTCCTTTAGATAATTTTCGGAAGAAGCTCAGGAATGATGGAAGAGTACTACAGTTCACTCCATGGGCTGGAGGTCTGCATGTGACCCAATTGGGAATGGATTCATTGCAAAAATAATCTAAAACTCACTATGTTGTAAATTACTAGGAACAAACTATCTAACAGGTGGACTTCACAGAATATGCCTTTTTTTTTTTTTTTAATTTATTTTTTTTCAAGTACAGCGTTGCGGTTCTACTTTGCAAAATCTGAATAACAGCACTGTCTACCTCAATGGGGTATTAGGAAAGCATTGTCTGGCAAAAGCTGACATCCCTTAGGGTGTGCAGTATGTGATGTGGAAGCCCTGATGAGCCAAACAGTGGCATTGCTTTTGGATTTTAATTGGGGTCCCATCTGGAAATGACTTTCTGCATTAAGATAATCAGACACAACTGAGTGGAGCTAAGCTTTGGCATTACTTGGAGGCTGGGGTCTTGTCCGGCAGGAAACAGATGGGAACTATCTGCTTAGAAGAAGGACAACATGTCCTGATCATATTGTTTTCTTTGTGTTTTTACACAAAGGAGCTTAGGATTTTACCCTATATTCATGACTATCCTCTGGAAAACAGATGAGGAATCCATTCAGGATGTGTAACTTCTAAGCTTGGAAACTGCATACATTCTGTTTGGTTGCACCCACCTTGATTCTGCTGTGACCCCTCAATCTTATCTGCCACCTTATTTGTAATTTATTTTTATTAGCCAAGAAAGACTTTATAAAAAATGAATGCTTAACGTGATATTTAGAAATTTCAAAGTAGGTGGTTAAGGTACTACTCTGAACTTCAATAGTGTCAGACTGCCAAGGCAGTCCCCTGACTTCTCTTTAAAATTGCGGATATAGTACAAGGGTCTCACCAGGAGACCAGAAATGGTCTGATGTCCACTTGAAACTGGCAGAGACTTCACAAGTTTGGAAGTTATTTGTAAGTAGTCTTAGCTTAGTGTTTTGAGATGCAACATGAAACCACATCCATTTTGTTTTCTTTTGGGTTTCATTGCACACAGTTATTTTGTTTGTTTTGTTTTTCAGCAGGCAGTCTCTCTTTCCTGATTTTTTTATTTTTTTTTTGGGGGTGGGGAATATGTTTCTTTCCAGAACATAAGGTTGCATTCTGTGTCTAAGCCATTAGACAGACTTAGACAGACTTATGGGATATATTGAATTTAGTCTTTATTCCTGACTTGTGGTGCATTAGACTTCCACCAGTGCATGTCAACCTGTCACTCCAATGGTAGTTAAGTTTCCAAAATGTCTTGAATTGAAGCTATTTTTACTAACACTGCACATAATGGATATTAAATTCTAAATTTAAACAATAATGCTTCAGACCAGAAGAAATTTCACCCAGACACTCAGATAACATCTGGCAATCAGTTTGTACCTCAAAGAGGAAAATGATAAGTAAGCAGTCTCCTGTGGCTTCCCTTTAAGAAAAACATTCCTCTTCCACTGGTCTTTAGACCTCATGGGGATTTCATCCAAGATCAAGAAAGTGCAACACATATCATGCATACCAAGCAACGTGAGACTCATATTATCCTTCAGCTTCAGTCACAAATGGATTTCTCAGATGTGGCCAGTTTCTCAATGCCAGAGGAAAGGTTATTTCCTTAAGAATACCAAAACAAATAGTGTGGTCTCAGTTTGACTCTTGCTGACTGTTAGAGCCAACTGGGGGGCTATTTCATCAGTGTGACATCGTTACATGGAAATAATGTAGGGGAGGTCCAGTTGTCATGCTGCAGGCTTGGCAAATGCCTTCATGACTCTTTCCAGCCTGGCTGCTGTTTATATCTCTGCATAATGTATTGCTATTTGCTGTCTCTCTAAATTGAATCCTATTTTCCTTCCATTCTCCCTCTTAGGCAAGTTCAATCCAGATACAAGGTTGGAGTTGCTTCATTATTGACCTCCCAAATCATTTATTTAACTAACTTCACATCTTCATCAAGGACCATCCTGGTGCTTGTGCTGGAACTGCCTTGCATAGTGTCAAAATCTAGGTGTGGCCTGTCTGTGTGTGTGTTAGAGTGGCTGTGAGAATAAATCATATGACCTTTAGCAGCTCCTCACTGGATGTGCTGTTGTCACCTGTTGTCTTCCAGCTGAAACTGACAGTTTATTGTGTGCAGATTTCACTCCACTTCAGTCTTGAAAGGATCCAGGTTCAGACAGGGTGGTTCTAACCCCAGGCCGTACAGTTGTATCTCTTTTGCTTCCACCCAAGTCTGTGTTTTTTAGTTATTCATTGTAAGTTTAGATCATTTTGTTGAAGTGGATTAGAGAATAATCGAACAGTCAGGCTGAAGGTCAACCTCTGACAAAGCAGCAATGACAAGCAAAGGATATGCTAGAGGCTGTAACCTCTTTGTGTATCAGAGCAGTTCTGAGCATAACGTAAGCTGTCTTGTCTGAATGTATTAAGTGGCGGAAAAGTATAACACCTGGTCTGTGATAAATTAGAGGCTTGGAAGAGGGCTTGCAGGGCCACCATTTGGATTAAACTAGATTTCCATACAGTAATGCATCTGACAGTTGTCAATTTTGGATGCATTTTTTTTGGTTGCCATGAAGTCTGAAGTATTTTTGTTCAGCTGCTTTTTTAGCTTATATCACTCTAGTATTAATTGGATTACTTTCTCTTTTCTAATCTTTTATTATATTTGTACAACATCTTTATAAGTATACTAGAAGTTGTTAATTGATTAGTTCTGCTGCCATATCATTGGAGAAAGTATGTACTACACACTGAAAAACATGTTAAAAATTCAAAGTTATATTAATTTTTAAGTTTTTAAAGGAAATATTTAAGATCTAGGAAATTTAGGAATTCAGTTTGCCTCATCCATCTTAATTCAGCGTGTTCTGTGCTTGTGTCTTCAAAAATAAAGTCTTTAATCACTGTGCTTTGTGCTTTCATTCCCAAGGACCTTAACTCATTTGATGCTCTGCACTGACAGAACTTCCCCAGTAACTTAGGTTAATTCAGTGACAAACAGATCTCAGTTTTTCAAAGTTTAGTTTTCTCTGTGTTGACTTTAGTTTTAGATTTTTTGAGGTATTCTGATACACAGGGAATAATCAAATATTAACCATGTTAGAAGGTGGGTGTTTGAAACAATATGATCGATCAGTGTTGACCCATAGTGGGAACATAGATAGAAACTTATATGGTCTGACTTCTTCATATACACATGAATGTACATTCTGTGTATATACAGCTACATTGACTTTATTTACAGAATATCTCCACATGAGACACTGGTGGAGCAAAATAAGAAACATGTATTTTGGGGGAATGGCACACTGTAGGAAGGCTGTGGCAGCAGCAAGAGCAGAATCCAGTGTTGAAGCATTCAAATTCTGCAACACTGAGGCCCTTTGCTGTCTTTCTACAACCCACAGCGTCATCAAGCTCTGCACCTTCCAAAACCTGCACCAGACAGGTGGTGTCTTTCACATACTGCAAAATGTCTGTTCACCTCTTGTGTCAGAATACATTGTTCCTAGTAGAGAAGGTGGTATAGATATCATGGGAAAATGTTAATATCAAGAATTAAAGATTTTAATAACTTCAATGGGAAGAGTGAGATGGGGCTAATAATATTATTGTTGACTAGCTTGGCTTTGTGGATCTGGCAAATACTGGCTAGACAGGCTTTGAAGTTGGCAAGGATTATTACCCTCTGTACAATTTGTGGAACTTCCTTTCTGTGGCACATTCTAGTCTGGCATATAACTATAATTAGATAGAACAATTCCCAGGTATGTTCATGAACAGTGTCATACACCGATTTCAGACTTGTGAAGTCTTCATATACATGATGGGACAAAAAAATTAAGAAAAAATATTTTACCAATTTTTGTTTAAAAGCATAATCTCTCTCTCTTTCTCTCTCTCTTTTATTTTTTTTTTTTTTCATTTTTTTTTCTTTTCCTACTCTCAAGATGCTTCTATCTGCTCCATTACATGATATCAATGGGAAGGTAATTAAGTAGATCTCTCTGGGATCCACTTGATGAAAAAGTGAGAAATGGCAACTTCTTTCTTCCTTCCCTCGAGAAGGAATGCTCATCACTGCTTTAACAGCTATTGCCAGTCCAGCTATTTAGAAATATTTTACCATTCTTATTTGTTTATTATTTTAGAAGGTAACTGCATTTCTGGAATCATTTTGACCTAGCTAATGTGATTTCAGCACTACTAAGAAAAGAGCTCTAACTTGAGAACATATTAAAAAAAAAAAAAAAGGGTGGGGTGAAGAGGGTGGATCTTTGCTTTCTCTGGCATTGCTTGCATCCAGGTTCTGGTTAATCAATGAGTATGAATAAGGGTTTTTTCATGACAGCTACAGGGTTTGAGGGAGAATTGCAATCTTACAGCCTTCTCACTCAGGAACTCCTCACCGTACTGTCTTTTTGTGGTGGAGGTATCAATACCAGTGAAGAGGGGAGAAAAGTTAAATTTGAGGTAGCAGTTTGGACTTCGTTTAAGTTTGTTTGTTCTAACCTACCTGCAAAGCATTTTCTTTGTTTCCCTGGACAAGGGAAAGAATGAGAGAAAATCAGGTAGGCATTGGAGATTGTCTATAAGTTTTCTGAGGGAAGTGGAGGGGAAGAAGTCTTTCAAAGATCAATGTTCTCTGTTATTCATGGCTTTTAAGAGCTTCGTTTCATCTGCCAGAAAAGAAATAAAGAAATAAAAAATGGAGGCCTGTTAGTGCTTTTTGCAGGTGTTCTTTCAAGGATTTGAAAAAAAGACAAAATTGTCCATTTTCCTTGTTTACTTAAGGCTAAGAATAATTAGTCCACCAGGGTTACCAGACAGCATTAATGTTCTGACAGATAAATGCTCCATCAAAAATCCGAACTGAACTGGGTTTTTCTTTTTCAAGTCTTCACTTTCAAGGGTGCAAAAAATCAAAAATCTGATCATTTTAGGAGAGGCAAAGATGGAGAAACATATTAGCAGCCATTAGTATTTAAAATGTGTTCATTTAAGAAGACAGATTTTTTTTCTTTTTTTTCTTTAATTGGGCTGTCCTTGTTTCAGAAAACAGTTGTTAACTCATGTAATTGTATGCAACTATTTACCTACCTTTCTCGTTTTCACTAAAAGTAATATGTGCAATATAAATAAATAAAATAATATGGTGAACACAGGGTGGAGGAGAGTTTCAGGCTTATGAAAACCTTTTGTGGGAATGAAAGAAACATATAAAAGCAGAGTAATTTTTCCAGACTTTACTCTGAAATAGTTCCTCCCTGAGGAGTAACAGTAGCAGAACACAAGAGGGTACAGCTATTATATTTTACCTACACTGGACAGAGTTCTCATATAAGATTATGTAAAAAAGTAAACATCAGAAATAGTAGTCAGTCCTATCTCTGTAAGGTACAAAAATGGTTCTGGCATGATAGTTATGGGGTAATCTGTTCTGGATATTTATCTAAGATGTTTCCCTAAAATCACAAGAGGTAAGCTAAAAAGAGTAGGGGAAGAGCATGATTAGAAAAGCAAGCCTATATTATTATTGTATAGACTGCTTATCATGTCTTTGCCAGTCGTCTTACAAAACCAATGCTTCAGCAGCTCCTTGAAAGCCCTAAAAAATTATATATTCTTATAGGAAACTCCTTGAGTGAAAACAAGTCTTCTACTAACCTAGAAAGATGGTCAGATTTTTTTTTTTTTTTTGGGGGGGGGGGCAGCCAAATGTATACGTGGAGTTTACTTGGAGTAAAAATCCCTCCATTGTTTTGTTGAATGGTACTTCGGTTTTCAGCCTCCATACCGGGCAAATCCTGGTGACTGTAGTCATCTCCTTGGGATTACTGCCTATAAATGTAATGTTTCTTCCTGAATTAGATCTTCTTCTCAGCCAGATCCCAAGCTCCAGACCATGTTTTCCAAGGCTGTTGCAGTTTGAGCTGTCATGAAGTTTCTGTATGTTCTGGCTTTTGAATAATAGTTTCATGCTTTCCGAGCAGAACAGTAATTAATGAGAATTTTATTATAAGTGTTAATGAAGTGAACTTTTTTCTTGTACAGCTCTTTGAAGGCTGGTTCTGACCTATGCAAAGAACAAATACAGAGACAGTCTTTTATGTGGCGTAGAAAATGGTTCCTTTAAAGTTTACTGTATAATGTTTCAAGTACTGTCAATCAAATATAGTCAAGAAGCCTGAATATTTAAGCCTTTAAGATTCCATTCAGACACTTGACTGGAAATGTTTTCCATTGTGGAAACTTAGAGGATGGCCCTAAGTCCTGCCAGAGGGAGTTTTAAAGGAAACTGTGCATGTAAAGTGAGAGGGAACAGGAAGGGGAGAGTTCTTTACTTTTTTTTTTTTTTTTTTTTTTAGTGAAGCTAGCCACTGATGTGTGCAATATTATCATTCACTAAGGAAGTTCTAATCTGCAGTTTTTCATTATCATCTTCTGAATTTTGACAACACCCTCTTCTCATTTTTGCTCTCTCATCCGTAGATTAAGTCTCAGGGAGAAAGTAGAATGGATGCAACAAAAAAAGTGAAAGTCAAGATTAGACTACAAGAAGGAGTGAAACAGTGATTAACTTAGTACCGGCTGTAGGAGATAAGTCTGCAGTTCACTGTCTTTCTTTAAGTAGAACAGAAGAACATATAATTCTATCTTGTATATATCTATGGTTTAACCATATTAATGTCCAAACAAAACAAAACACAATTTTATAAATGAGATAACACAGAGGCATTTTCAGGAATCTGGACCTGAGTGCTGAAGTGGAGAAGGCCTAAGCCAAACCTTTTATTCAAGTTATGTTGCCCGATTTTTAGTTCTGTCCTGTTTCATGTCCATTCAGAACTTCAGAAATAGGCCTAAAAGAGGGAGAAGATATGGAATGGAATCTGAACAGGGTCTTAACTTGGCACACCTTGTGTTTAGTTCTGGTTTAAGATTCTTAGCCTCTCTGGAGATCCTCCTTATCTCTAGAATTTTCTTCAGTTATAAATTGAACTGGGCTTAAAACAGCAGGTCTTTAAGAGCCATGCATAAAGTGACTTGATGTAGGTATTTCAGCAATATATTGTGCTATTGCTGTCTTGTATGCACAATGCAAATTGACTGAAACATGAGTGTTGATATTTTCTCCTCAGCTGTATTATTTCTCTCATACTAGTATTTATGTTATTTGTAAAATTCTGAGCTGCAGATTTTATTAGCATAAAATTCTCAGTAAAGCAAATCTTCACAATTGTTTGAGAAAGATGATATTGACTGACATTTCCCTGGGACTTTTTTGTGTTTGAAGTGGTCAAGGGCTTTGAACTTCCTCTTCACCTTTATGTGAAAAACAAACAAACCTAAAAAAAAAAAACACACATAATTTCTTTGTTTTCCTTTTATGGGGAGTCTACAAGAACTTCAGATGCTGTAGAAATGCCAGCTCATGAATTTATGAACCAAGTTTAAAGGTTACAAATTCACAGCAGAAGTACTTCTGCACTTTTCACACTGAAGGAGGTGAACAGGTATCTTGGAACATAGCTGACCAGTCAGTTGCATTTTGAATATTAATAAACAACCCACAAGTTAAAGTATTTCGTTTATTATTACTGAACAGTGGTAAGGTTATAATTGTATATGACAGTTTGCTAGGTGTTCTGGGACAATAAACAGAGAGGAGAGGGCAGAAGAGGAGCAAAATATGGGGCTAAATTCAGTGAATTAACTTGCTGTGCATGACTTGCCCAGTTCTATAAAAAGGCATCATATCATAACCCTGTTGGGTTACCTCTTGACAGTTCTTACTGGAAGAAGGGGATGCTGTCCCAAAGAGTATTGATATATTTTTTGCAACTGCCATCCTTAGCATGTATATTACAGCAGGAGCACTTCTATCATGACCTCAAAGTTCCTTCTTTCTGGTCCAGATCTGAATGTCTCCTCACCACTGCCTAATTAAGTGATAGTGATTTTATCATGCAGACAGATGTCCATTAGGGACCAGACTGCAATTATCAGAGTTGCTTTATTTGCAACCTACTTTGAATCCAGGTCTCTAGAACTGAGAAACCAGCAATTGCGTTAGCCCATATTTTACTAAACCCTTGATAATTTGTCTTTAAATAGGAAGTCCTCACACACGCGCACACGCTTAAAGTTTCTATTTGTCCTTAGAGACTTCAGAGAGAAGTAATTGCTCTTAGTTTGGTGGGACCAGTTTTGCATCACAGCAAAGCCTAATGAAAATTAATTGGTAGTGCTTCAAGGTTTCTCTTTCAAGCTATTGCAATTTAGATATTTTTGCAGACTACAGCAGCTCCTAGTTTATTCATTATTTAAAGCCTTCTAGCACTCGGAACTACCATCAGCCATTTGCCCTCCAGGTGTCCCATGAGGTGTTCTTATAACAGGGTGACCAAGAAAGCCTAATTTGATTAACCAAACTGGATGCTGGTTCACACAGCATCACAGACTTCCCACTAATCCCTCCAGCTGAGATGGAATTCGGCAGCTAACAGGAGTAGTTAAGCATCTACCATTAAGGGTGAGGAAAAATCCATTCAAAATTTTAATTAGCTTTGCATTTCTAAAATGCTTAGGGATCGCTTAAAATCCACAGATGCTTTTGAAAGAGGCATGGTTCACTGCACAGACAGTTGTAATGTTGCCTGGCCTGAGCACAGCTGAAGAGATATGCAGCTGACGTAGCTGTGGAAGGTCACAGTTGCTGTATTTACTGGAGCTTATTATTAGCTGGAAACTCTATTTTTGCTATCAAGTGCACTTGTCAAATCCAGGCTTGTTGTCAGAGGGCAGTGAAGAACTGATATTCCCTGAGAAGCTGTCCTTCTTATGACCGTTCAATAGTATCCCTAAATGAAGATTTAATGTATTTTGAATGGAAAACAGAATCTGTGTTCCATCCATTTTGAGTCAGGGAAAAACAAAGGCATAAGCGGCACTCAGCCTTTTCTCCATGGATACATTTTTGCAGAGCAGCAGGACTTTGGCAGCAGAGCTCTCTTCATAAAGCAAGCCATTTTCATAAACTACAGGAGGTTTTTTTGTTTGTTTGTTTGTTTTTTAAGCAGAGAAAAAAGTATATTCTGGGAGGTACTCACTTTACTGCTTCATGAAATTCTCTCTTATTTTCCAGCTTTAATTTTATTATCTAAATGTTTGTATGTATATGTTTGTGTATATATGTGTGTGTGTATATATATATATATATATATTTTTTTTTTTTTTTTTTCTGTCCATGTGTTGTGCATCTGCTCTACAGGCTCCGGCCAGGAGAATAACCATATGGGGACATGGAAATCTCCACTGCACTGCTGCCAGAAGACAAGTTTATGTTCATTCCAAATGGCATCAAAGCCTGCTTGTCTATTTTCTTTTTATGTCCCTTTTAGTGACTTAAATCTACAGTGTTGTCTAACACAGACAAGGAAGGAAAAGGTCTCTCTGATTATGAAGTGAAAAATACTCCTTGCATTGATTGAATTTGGATAATCAACAAATTTTACTTTAAAGGGATTATACCATTGAATATTTTCCACTTTTCTCTTGTAAATTAGGAATTACTGCACAAGGACCAGCTCTCCGGCCTGATCTCAGTACTTTTCTTCATTTATTCTTGTGACAGATTCCATCCCTCAACCTGCACAGAGGCAATATTCTTTGTAGGACTGCAAATCATTCAGCTAAAATTTCTTCAGAGTCTGGTACTGATACTCTTAGGTAAATGCCTCACCTGGTACACTATCCATATCATTCCAGTGATGACTAGAAGTGAAATGAAAATACTAAGTAGACATTGCAAAAAAGATAATATCAACAGAGCTTTATCCAAGCTGATGATGAGTTGTGGACCTGACCCGGGAACATGTAGTTACCTCATGTTGGCTGTGCTACAATTGCTTGTCATAAAATGAAAGGTTAAAGAAAACGATTGTGCCATCGTGGACAGAATGGCATTTAGAAAAAGTAATAATAACCAAAGGTCCTAGCTGGACTTGAGTAAAGGTAGCAAAGCACTGATTGCTTTCTAAAGGCCTCAGACTATGTGAGATATGCTTGTTTTTATAAATAGCTATTTGAAAGTACATGTGAACTTGTGACAGACATGGGCTTGACCTAAAAGTCTGGCCTGAAAGGAATCTGGTATGTGGAATTCATTTTCACACAGCAAAATCCATTTTATTAACAATAAATTGAAATAACCATGTTTCTTGAAGAGAGATGCAAGCGATACCTACCATGCTTGCACTCTAAAGCAAGGCCAGAAGGCCAGACTGGTCTTGCACAGCTGAAGACCTTGTGGTTGTAGCAACTTCCCTCCATAGTGCTGGTTCCCATGACAGCTTGTGCAAAGGGATTGCTGAGGCTTTGTGCTGATGTTGCATTTTGAATGATGATGGCTCTGAGAGAGATCTGCAAATATAAAGTTGCCACTAGACTTTTATTGGGATCAGGCTGGAAATGTAACTCAGACAGTGATTTCTGTCACTTGATAGCTCCCTAAGGCTGAGCTTCCTTGTAGTATTTTTCCAAAGCTTAATATGTCCTGTTCACCAGCTGTACAGACCTTCTCTGACTCTGTACAGAGGAAGAATCTATGTTCCTAAGTCAATTTAAGGACTTGGTTGCTTTCCCACTGCTTCACAAGCTCCTGCATCTCATTCCCACTATTTTTATCTTTCTGGAGCCACACCTCCAACTCCCACTTACTTGCATATTTTCCAGTGTCATTGTTTATTTGCCAGGTTGGAGGTACAGCTAGTCCTTATGGTCCAGTGACACTGAGTATCATCAAAACCTATGCAAATAACACTTGTTCTGAAAGTAAATGCTCTTCCCTCCTCAGGCCTTTGCAGATCCTCCACAGCCCAAGTGTCTCAAAAAATGAAAGAGGCAGCAAAGGGAACAAACCACCACCCAAAGTTTCAACTCAATGCTCTGTAGTGGTGTTACTATTTGCAAGGCTTAGCAGTCAGCATACCTTGTTAGGGAAATATAGGCAGTTCTCTGTGGTTGTAGTACACTATATGTGCAGGGTAACGACACAGATACAAATTATTCTCAGTCTATTTAATTTTAGGCAGATGGCAATGTGTAAATCCCACAACTTATCCTCAGCACATAACAACAACCACTTCCTATGCCAAAGACTGCCATTTCAATCTTTGTTCACCTACAGTACCATTTGGTCCAGCATTGAAAATGTGTCATGCTCGTGAATCATAAATAACAAAACCAAGACTGGGCATTACCTCCATGTTGTTTTGGCCTCTATAGCACGGAACTTGCTGTGCTGGTCAGTGCTGATGAGCAGATGGGTATCCTACTGCTTTTGCATCTTCCCTTCTCCTCCGGTAAATCCCCTGCTGTGTTGCAGCCGAAGCTGGAGAAATTGTTGCTGGAGTATGGGTATTAAATAAGGATGAGGTAGCCATTCTAGATCAAATGTGCACAGCTCTTTCTAATCCTTAACATTTGTTGTGTTCTCTATTAGCATTCACAAAGATACTTGGCATTTCCTTAATTGTCAAAGATGTTTTAAATTGGTCTTTCTAAACTTATTTTCTCTCATCACATCTGACACTTTGTGTCAGACTTCAAACATTCTCGTTCTGGCTCAACCTCAGTATCCCTACAGTATTTGATATGTTTTCTCTGGGAAACATCTGTCAGATTCTCTAATAATTTCCTGTTATTTCTAAATGCCAGGGTTAATATTGCATGTGGCTGTTTTTAGTATTGCCCTCATTATTGCAGCCATCCCTCAGGTCTCCATTTTCTTTTTCCCTAACCTTTGGTTATTTACACTAGTGAAAATGCATCTCATTTTGTTGGTGTTGAATTAACAGTGCAAATATCTTCTTTGATTCTTTTAGGCATTGTCTGTCCATTTTCCTGTTCGCTATGGACTGATTCCCTAGTTTTTTCCCCTCTTTCATCTTGAATTCTACTTTTCTCATCAATATTTATTAGAAATTTAATTATAAATACTACTTGCTAATGACTAGTAATGACTAGGAGTGGCAGAACCTGTTCTTAACATAATACATTTTCTTTATTATTATTATTATTATTATTATTATTATTATTATTATTATTATTATTATTATTATTATTATTATTATTATTATATAACTCACGATTGGCTTCAAAAATATTATATTTAAATGAAGTTCACGTTGAATTACTGTTTGATCAATAGTGTAAATTTCAGTTGTTAGATCTTAAACAGAATATACTTACGGACTGTATTCATCAAATAAGCTGAGTATACCTATGCTGCGGGGGACAGGAAGCAGTCAGCACTATTAACTTGTGACTCAGAGCTGACCAATAATGTAATCTTCACTATTCTTCCCTTATGTATATTTCTTCCTGGTTGTCTTGACTGGAGAAAACAATTTATAACAGAAAAAAAATCAAAAGCTCAGTTTCAAAATATTATTTTTAAGAGGACACAGACTGTAAGAAACAGTTAATTGTGTGAAATTATAAGTGATATTGCTGAATATCATCTTATTTTGAACTAAACAAGCTTCATATTGCAACATGGAGCCTAGTTGAAGATCTATTCCTGATTTGCATTTCATCTTCTGATGATTAAGGAAGACAAGAAATAAAAGAGAAAATAAACCAAAATGAACAAAACCCATCTTTGTTGTACTGGAGAATTTTAGTAGACAGTGGTTGGCACTGCAGGCATTTTTAGGCACTAGCTTCTTTGAAGAGGTACTGGTTTTGTTAAGCATATAAAATTTTCTGTGTATTTGAAGCACTTAAAACTGTGCAAAATTGCATTCAAGTAAGCATTCCTACTTTTAGGGTCTTTTTTTTTTTTTTTTTTTTTTCCTTAATTTCTCCTTTCCTCCCCTTCTTCCTTCACATTTTTAAATTTTCAGATGATTCTCAGATTAACTAGCAGACTACTAGGCTGGAAATTCTGTTGTTTGGTGTACTTTTCCCTCTCTGCAGGATGTAACCATTGACAGAAGAATAACATAGACTGATGTCAAATGGAATTCCTTCAAAATCAGTGAGAACTTAGCATTTTTAAGGACTGATTCAGTCATTTAAGATAATTGAAATGTAACTATATGTATGAAACTTTTTACATATCTGCTTAAGTGATACCAACAATTGCAACTTCATTACTTATGAATTGTACAGCTTTGTAAAGAATATTTAAATCAAGCCACTGGCTGTGCTTGAAATTAAATTATTTGTAAGTTACAGCTGCAGTTTTACATTAACCCCTGCTTCCAATCAACATATTTTATAACTACTGTATGACAGAAATGTAAATTTAATGGGAATATCTTAAAATCAATAACAATCAGGAAAGAATTCCCCATTCTTTGAGGATTTTCTCTCTTTTTTTTTTTTTTTTTTTTTTTTGAAAAGAATAAATGATGGGAAAGAAATTTAAAATCTCTATATTAATGTGAGTTCCACATATATGTATGCTTATCATTATTTTAGTACTCTATTCCCAAGTGTACATGGCTGCTGTAAAAAGAATTTAAAATACAGTTTCTAAGAGAATTTATGTAATGTTTGTTTGTATTAATTTTAAATAGAGGCTTCAGCATAAGTTCTTGACAGATATCAGTTGCAGCAATTTTGCTGAAACTTCATATTTGTCCCATCTTCCTTGAAGGTTCATCCTTTTTCCCTCTTTGGTTTTTTTTTTTTTTTTTTTTTTTTCCCAAAGAAACAGAATGAAAGGATTTGGCAGGGTAATCCAACGTGACACTCTAAGCCATTACATGAAACATTGGTAGGGATTGGTATATTTGCTCATTCTTACCAGCAATTCAGCCTTTTTACAAGGTCCTTGTTCAGAACTTAGAAACCATCTTTCCTCTGCAGTCCCTCTCTCACACCTGACTTCAGCATTTGTGCTGGTATGATGGACTTTTCTGCCATAAATATGGCAGTGAATGTCAGTTATTTTGAATAATTCTATGAAGGTTTTATTGTTCTCTGTTCTCTGATTTTTATTTATTTATTTATTTACTTTTCATGGCAGAAAAAGTATGTACTCCATTTCAGAGGAACACAGTGAAGCCAAGTATTTAAACTAACTAATTGTGTGACAAGTTTATTCATGTTATTTCTTACTGAGTTCTTCATTGATAGGACAACTGAGAAACAATGCATGAGCAACAGTTGACCAGATATTTTCTAATGCAGATTCCATTTTTCCTCATCTCTGCCTTCCATCACTGTTATGAGTTACATAAATTTCCCTGCAGTTATCCTGGTTTGTAGTTTGAAAGATGTAATACGCAATTGGGGTTTATGATTTCTCCATCTGCTTAAAATAGAACTAAAACTGTTGTGAGCTAGCCTCAGACTTAAGCTTTCCAAATATTCAAGCCAGGTCCATTTAATCTTCAGAAAGCCCTCTTTTCTTTTAAACAAAATTCCAGTGTCTTGCTCCCACTGCTATGCCTTTAGCCATTGCAGTGAAGCAAAAATATACATGGGATTTAATACCAAAAAAAACCTAACAACACAAAAAAGTAAAGCCAATTTGACGCATCTTGGCATTGTGGCAAATCCATGAGGTAATAAAGACATTGTGCAAATCTTTGGGGTCCCAAAGAGTGAGAAGTAGTATGACATTTTCTGTCACATATATTAATGTTTTTCCTCTACTAAAGTTCCATTTTCAAAGGATATTGAGACTGAAGCTTCTAGTTAGGTGATGCCCGGAGGAAAGAATATTTCTTCTTCTAAATTTTAGATAAAAAATACACAAAAGTGAATGAACCTCTTCTGCCATCTACGTTGTCAAAATACTTATCCTAGGTATAAGTGTCTAATAAGTTGTCTGGGACTCCTTCTCCAGTAAGATACGCAGCTTCTGATCAGTTTTGTTATCTCTTACTGGTATCACCTAGATCTATCGAATCACCTTTAATTCAGTCATGTTACTTGGTCTCTAACAAAACCAATGGTTATTTTTATCCAGCCCTGGAAACATGGTTTCAAGAACAGCTTTTTGTGTGACATCACATCTTAGCAACATGTTCACCCATGGACAGCCCACAGCCTACATGCAGGAAACCTGATAGGCACATGTTCCCCAGATTACACTCGAGCTGTCTGTGAGCCTTCATTTGAAATCTCATAGACTGCATGGTCGATCAGTCTGGTCTCAAAACCAACTATGAGGTGGTACCCAGCTGTCTGGGTAGACATACTTACTGCAATTTATTTTGAATCACAACCCTGAGGTTGCTCTTTGGATCAATTTTTCAAAATATTAGAGGCTGACATGAATCCAAATGGCTGGATATAAAGGTCTGTGGTATGGATACTATTGCTGCCAACCATTTTAAACAGTCTGTTTTACTACTTTTTGGGGGGAACAAAGCCTACATTCTCTCAAGAAGAGAGGGGTGTCAGCCAGTTCCAATAAATGTTAATAGATTTTTACCATTTGCAGTATGGTAAACTAGAGAAAATAGACATAACTTTTCTGCCAATTTGTTACCACTACTTTAGTTGTGAAAAACAGATGAGCAAATGTAGCATGTGTGAGAGAGACCGAGAAACAGGTTTGACTCCAACATTTTTTGCTGGAATTTTATGCCTTAAAACCTGCTCTGTAAGCTGCATGCCTGACTGAAAGGGAAATGGTGTGTTCAGTCGATGTCAGGCCAGTGTCAACATGATGTTCGTGTTAGAGCAGATTTAGATGCAGAAATCAAACATTGGTTTGGGGAAGCAGACATTATTGCTTAGAGATATTTCCAACCATGGGAACTTATGCAGCTTGTCATTAGTTGAATGGCAGTTAGATATCTACACTAGTGAGCTGTAAGACTGTCAAGATCTGCTAGATGTACTAACATGCTGTCTCTGTTTCCACAATTTAACTGAAAATGAGGAAAGAAACGGAGGATGAAATGTAGGGTGAAACACTTACCTCACTTTCAAAATAAATGCTATGCTAAGGAAGTCAAGCTATAGTGTTAAACAAGTTTACCTAGTGAGATAATTCACTTTTTCTATTGAAACTAGACTAAAAAGATGGATGTTCTGATGATATACTACTGAGTTTCTGAGTTTCTTTTTCTTCCTTTTTAAAATTATTTATTTATTTTATCTTTAATTAAGTTGTAGAAAAGGCAGATAAATATCTTGGAATTAAAAATGTGATAATAAAAACATACAAATAGACTAGATATGACTAAAACTCTATCTAACTACTATTCTTCCTTCAGTAGTGTCAAATGGTGAATGACCAAAGTATAACAAGTTCCAATACATGGAAATATTTCAGCTGAACACCTTCTCAGCTTCTGGTGATCTGAGGCTCAAGGTCAGAGATCACATCAATTCAGCAGCAGTTTCTCACCTTCTGAAGCCTGCTTTTATTTCTGATTCCAATAGCTTTTTCACCTTTTGCTAGGGGTTACCTTTCTTTCTCAATGATTTTTCTATAGAGTTTTCCTGCAATACTCAAGTAGCTTCTGCCTCTTGGAAGATGTTTTCATGGTTTTGTAATATACTTTTTTATATAATTGGCTCAAGGCCTTTCTGCATTGTTGGTCATTGCTAAAATATGCTTTTTTTTTTTTTTTTTTTTTTTTTGTAGTGTACATTGGCAAGTGTGTTATTTAATGTTACTCAATTTCTTTTATGTTTTCCAGTTTGTTAAGCATTGACTTTGATCCATATGTATATGCATATATGTATCAAATTTTGTTTCTGTAAAAGCACAGTTAAAAATATTTATTTTGAAAAGCCTGAACTTTCATTCCTCCTTGATGAAGTTTCTTACTTTGTGCGAATTATTCTTCATGTTGAATAGGATTCACTCCTCAAATAGCATTCTTCAAATCAGCCCTTGCTATGCACTGGTAGATTTTTGTGGCCAGAAGAAATCATTATTGACATTTTGTCTTAGCTCTTGTGTAATACAGGGCACATCATTTCAGTGAGTAGTTGCTCTGACAAGACCTCTGACATGTCTCTCAGGAAGACATCTTATTTTAATTAGGTACCATGAATAATGCTATCAAAATAAGTATCTTTTTGGCCATGTATTTGACAACTTTTTGCCTAAGTTCATGTCAATAGTCCCAATAATGATCTTGCAATGAAATCAGTGACAAATTTCTAGATAAAGTCAATAACCAGAGTTGAACACATTGTTTTCAGAGAAAGTTTAGAGGAAAGATTTGCTTGTCCAAAAGACTTATTGTTCGTTCAGCATAACAATGCATAGTCTAGAATGACTATTATTGTCACTTTAAACCATGGCAATTGTCTGCTACCATTGGAAGCATACAACATGATGTCATTCAAATATACCATGGACACATACAGGACTTCTTGTGAAGCTTTAGCCTAGTTACAAATTTGCCTTCTAAAATTCCTTTCAAAAATGAGATATGGAAATAAACACCAAACATATGAAGTAGAGATTAAAAATGGTAATTTAAAGTATATTTTTCTGTAGAATACCTCAACACACCTCTTGAACAACATTGCCTGTGTATTAGCAAGTAATGCAATATGGTAAGAGAGGATTTGAAGAGTGAAATAGTTGAGGACGAGTAGCTGATGTGCAAACTGTGTTTATTTATTCTAAATGTTGTTCATACTAGCTTCATTCTGTTCCCTAAGCAGCTGTTAGCAGCTGAAGAGAGAATATATTCCTGTTTCGTTTCTCCTGAAAGAATTCCAGTTTTCATACTTCAACACCAATCTGCAATAGGGGAAAGCAGTGAACTGTTGAAAACCAACATTCCAGAACCAAAATAAAAAAAAAAGTGTAGATATAGTCAATTTATCTATATGTCTTACAGGACATTTCCATAAGAGATAAAATAGCTTCTGGTTTTAAGTTGTTCTTCTGTCAACCTCATTATTGCAGTAGTTGGTTGCTTGCATCTGAGAATGACTTTAGAGCTTTAATTTCAATTCTTCACATCAGTCTGAACAGTAATGGTGCTGGATTGTTTCAGCTGGGTATTTGAAAATCAGATCTAACCCTGCATGTATTTTCAGTAGTGTTCATCAATAATCCTTTGAAATGAGAAACTGGTGGGCAGTTTTCCTGATGATTCATGAGGCTGATAATTCTATCCCTCTTCCACCTTGACAGCAATAAATCAGTGTGACTTAGCAGAAATATCAGTTAGCCTTTTCAGAAAGCCTCCTCAACAAAGTCTGCAATCTGAACCACTACATTAGCATTGGAGAATGACAACTTACCACCACCACCACCACCACCGCTCCACCCGAGAGTTCTTGCCCACACACTGCAGGTACAAAACAAGTAGTCACAAACATAACATTACGATTTGCAATCGGGGCTGGGAAAAAAGTTTTCTGCAATAATAAATCTTTAGTCTTCCTAAAGATCTTCAGTCGTTTAAGTTTAATATAGCAACAGTATCAGCTGTGGAAAAAAAACGTCCTGGTGGTATGTCCAGTAGATCACAGAATAAAAATCCTATATAAATTCTCTCTGCAGACTAGTAGGAAAGTGGATCTTTATTTTTTTTCTGTTGCCAGGCTAGCAGGTGCACAGAGAAAGATAACAATTTACCATGGACTCTGCCTTACTTCCTGTGAAGGAGCATGCTCTGGAGCAAGTATGGGAACTGAGTTATGTCTGGCTCCAATTAAAGTACCCTTACCATGAAGTTAGAATGTCATTTTCTTGCTCCCTTGCACTATTTCAGGTAAAAAAAATAAAAAATAGGTAGAATGGCTCCAGCAGGGTAGAGTAGATTTCGCATCTTTCACAATCACATCAAAATATTCTGTAAATATTCCTTAACATCCCTCAGATCCCCCTCTCAACCTTGAACATTCACTTGAAAGGAAGGAGCAGTCCCAGGCTCTTGATGAGATTCAAGCCTAGAGTGCATTTTCACTTGAATGCCTTAACAAGCAAGTGCAGGTGAACTTCCTTTTTTTTTTTCTTAGTCAAGTGTTTCAGCTACCAGGTGTGGCCTCACCAGGGCTGATTAGAGAGGGAGGATCACCTCCCTTGACCTGTTGGCAACACTCTTCCAAATGCACCCCAGGATACCGTTGGCCTTCTTGTCCACAAGGCCACATTGTTGACTCATTCATGGTCAGCCTGCTGTCCTCCAGGACTCCCAGGTGTCTCTCTGCAGAACTGTTCTCCGGCATGTCAGCCCCCAGCCTGTACTGGTGCTTGGGGTTATTCCTCCCTAGGTGTAGGACCCTGCATTTGCCCATGTTGAACTTCATGAGGTTCCTCTTGGCCCAGCCCTCCAACCTATCGAGATCCTTCTGAATGGCAACACAGCCCTTTGGGGTATCATCCACTCCTCCCATATTTGTGTGATCAGCAAACTTGCTGAGGGTGCATTATCCAATTGTCCAGGTCATAGATGAATAAGTTGAACAAATTTATAGCCCAATAAGAAAATTCTATATAAAGGAGTTCTGGACAATTTGATTAATGTTCATGTATACAAGTTATACTTTCCACATGTGCCTAATATTGTTTTATTAGAAAGCTTTAGGTCATACTAGCTAGCCACTGCCCTCTGGAAGACCTTGGGGTTTATGAATAAGACTTCCTAGAACAATGTGGAGAAATTACCAACCAACCACGGCAGAAATTCTACATGGTTATTGTATTCTGCTGAGAAGATTTTAGGAGAGATGATTTTGGAGCCAAGTGGTGCTGATGGAGAAGGGGGTGGGATGTCTCTCAGTTTCTCTTGAAAATTCTTAAAATGGAAACTCTTTGTGATTTTTAGCCAGAATGGAAGGTATTTTCAGGCATAGGATAGTGTGAAAAATGCACTGACTCTCCAGTAAGACAACTGCTAGGAAGATGAGGAACCTGTCCAGAGTAAAAAATAGGTGAAGGGTGAAGTACTGTGAAAACTCCTTGTTTGAGAGTATTCTTAGGTGATGAGAGTTAATCCAGCTTTGCTAGGCATAGCTAGGACTAACTCGTGTATTTCTCCTTTCATACCTAACAGTAAATTTTGGTCCAAATACCTGCAGTATAGAATACAGCATCAAGTAATGTAGAAGATCCTTGATTCTTAGAATTGTTTCCTGGTTGATTTAATTATCTTTCACATGGATTGTGACTGTGCAATGACTTTGAAGGTAATGTGCCATCAAGGAATCATAGAATGATAGAATAATTCTGTTTGGAAGGGAAAACTGCTCTGGAAGAGTTTCTATCTTTTTTTTTTGCATTGGATCTGTTATGAGTTCCTTGCTCATACAAGCCAAATTTCTGCCACACCTGTATGACTTACTGTGTGTTTCAAAGGATTGCTCTTGTCTTTGAGAAGACTCTCAGCTACACTCCAAAAATAGATTTTTGCATTCTGAGAAGAAAAATGGTTTTGTCTGGACCGCTGAACACAGCAATAATAGCCATAAAGCATTCTGTAGTTTTTTTGGAAGAGGTTTCTTAAATAGTCGGAGTGGGTTGTCAAATGCAACAAAGCATGCAAATGAACAAGGTTATAAAAATAATTCAATTGTTTAATTTTTAACGCAATCCTTGATTTTTTTTATTCGTCACTGAGAAGTGAAGATACAGAACATTATGAGGCACAATTGTTTGCTGCTAAAGAAGTAACACAAACAAGCCAAACTATTACCAAAAATCATTCATATAGATCACTTGATAGGGATAATAAATTAGGCTGTTCTGTTTTCCAAAAATGAACCATCTAGGTAGAGCAAAATTTTCATGTACTGCCAATAATGTGCTATCTCCTTTTACAACTATATAAACAGTTAAAACAATTAAAAGCATAATGGAGGAAGGGCAAATTATTTTCTGTGACCCTGGATGACATTAAAAACAAATGTAACAATGTTGTTGATACCATAAGTTAAGTGAGATTATTTATTTTCATCCTGATTTATTTTATTTTATTTTATTTTTTTTTTTTAAGAATACATGAGAAATGAATGTTCTGCTACAGTCAAGTAATTTGAACTTTGAACTTTATCTTCATTTACCTGTGGAGGTGATAGTGTTAACTGTAGAGATAATGTTTTATTAAAAATGTTTTAAAATGAGAATGAATATACAGTTTGAGCTAATTTCCCATTTCATAAGCTCCATAATAAAGCAGAGAACCCTATCATTAATTATTATTTTTCCTTTAAAATTTTGTAACAAGTCTTTGTCAGTCTTTTTTCCTCATATCCTGAGAGGCTTACAGAAGATGTTTCATTCTGTAATGTTTGAATGAATGACAGTGTTGAACCATATACCCACAAGATGATCATTTCCATAGTTTTCAGTTGGATGACTCCTAAAATTGTTGCCGACGGAAGGAAGACCCAGACGCTCAATATGAGTGATCAGTGAACTTCAACTTTAATGGATAGCTCAGTCGCCTTTTATCTAGTTTGAACATAATCAACTCATACATATTGCAGAAACTAAGCTCAGGATTGGTTAACACTTCCCGGGCTTTTCAGTCTGGTCCTCCTTCTTTTGGCTACCTGTCCCACCTTAGGGACTTTCCCGATGGCCCAAGGGCATCGTGTCCTTGAGCCTGATTGGCCCTCAGCCAGCTGCATACGTGCCAAGGCTCATGTGAGTTGAGTACGGTGCTTCACCAGCCCATTGTCTCCCAACTGCTCAACATTCACATGTCCTGCCTCACTTAACGATTCCTCCACAATTCCCCCGTTTTTATTTTGCAGCAACTATAATCAATATAACTATAAGTAGAAAACGAAGTTCCTCTTTGACGAAGAAAAAACCATCCACCCATGTTCCCAAAAACAGATTTAAACCAACCTTCAAACCAACTATCTTGTACTACAATTTTTTGCGTATGATCCCTTAACCATTTCAAACATAATCAACTCATCAACAAAAGGATCAGACGCAGAAGCGAGGAATAGGCAAAATGAACTTTGTCTGGTTTAATTTGCCCAAGTGACCCACATATTGGTTTGAGGATCGATTTTGCTTAGGATGGCACTATTACGTCCAACCGTCATTGTCAAAGATAACGCAACCAGAATCCCTTGTGCCGTTAGATCAGCCATGGTTGCTGTTATTCGTACTTGATGACTTTTCTTCTGGCTGGTTTAACACATCGACTAGGAACCCAGGTTGGCCCTGTAGGGGAAGAGATACACACATAACCTCGCCCCATATAATTCACATCAGCAGGCCGCAGCCATTGTCCCGTTTTCATATCTCGGTACAGTACTCTCATAATACATTTATTATCATTTTCAGACTTAATGTAATGACGTGTCGCGGGTGGTTCATCATCATCACCAAATACACACAAATGATTGAGAACAAATAAGGTTTTATCCACCCTCTCTCTAATATCTGTAATGTCTTTATCTTGGGCTTGTAAAATTTGATGTTTCCAACCATACTCATCCTTCCAAGTCACTGCAGCAGTTCGAGAACGTTTTCCTGCGTCAGTGAAAACTGTCACTGCATTCTTAAGTGGGACAGAGGATCGTTTTGGCTTAGTTATCCATCCCTGGTTTTCCATCCATGTCAGAGCTGTTGATTGTCCAAATCGCCTGGCTTCATGGGTAACCAGATAATATTTGGAGGAACCCCATCCACTTGCAATATTCGATTCCTCCCCTTCTTTACTAATTCTGCTAATGTTGCAATTTTTTCTTGAATTTTTCGTCGAGGTTGTAACGGAGGAGCTATCCATTCTAATACCACAGTTTCTCCTCCCTTCTCCCCCGTTTTTATTTTTTGCTGTGTTATGGCACCCATCAGGCATTTTGAGCCACATAGAATGGTAAGATCGAGTGGCTTGTCAGATATACATCGATGCGTGACACTCGTTGTGATCAAAGATGCGATTTGTTGTAGTATTTCTTGTTGTTTTTCTGATAGTGTCACTTTTGAAGCAGGATCAGTTCCTTTTAATAACGGCCGAAGGGGATTTAACAGTTCATTCGGAATCCCGACTACTGGCCTGATCCATTGTAAATCTCCCAGCAGTTTTTGAGCATCATTAAGAGTTTTGATATCTGATTGGATTGTAAGTTTTTGAAGCTGAATGGTGGAATCTGTAATTTTCCAACCCAAAAACTTCCAGGGACTTGTCTCCTGAACCTTTTCCGGTGCAAGTATGAGTCCCATTTGTTTTAAGGTCAGTGTTAAGTCATTTTTCTGTTGTAGACTTGATTCGAATGTAGGCCAATGTGGTGGCCAACTTTGCGCACTGATTATTGTCACATCTGCGCCAGTGTCCAACAATGCCTCAGTTTGCAGTTTCTCATCCTTTAAACATACTGTGATTTTTTGTCGTGGTCTCTGCTGCATGCCAAGCGTTAATAACGCTATTTTTCCTGTGGAGCCAAATGCTCCGAGTCCTCGGTCCTTATTGACCATCGGTGGTAGAGATGCCGCAAGGTGTGGCAACGGAATTAATTGAGCTATCTTTGTATTCCGCGGCACATGCATTGGAGGAAACATTGCAGAAACTATAATCTGTATTTCCCCACAATAGTCTTTATCTATAAGTCCAACCAATATTTGTAATCCATTCAAGGTAGCAGACGATCTTCCGATCAATAAAGCTCCTACAGGATCACCATTGACAGTAACTGGTCCCATAACTCCTGTTCCTACCCTGGTGGGTTTAGAGTCCAATAACGTTACATCTACTGCTGTTGCCAAATCCAAGCCGAGACTCCCTCTGGTGACTGGTCGGAGGTAAACGGTGCCGTTCCGGCCGCTGTGGTAAATGCCGCTTTTTGTGTCGTTGCGGGGCGGTCCTTCCCGCTGCTCTGGCCGTTTCCCGACGCACCATACCGACAGATGACACCACACTGATCTCGTTTTGCACTCTTGTTTCCTATGTCTGGTGATCCCACAGCGAAAACAACGCGGTGGCAGTGAAGTCCCTCGGCCAGTAGGACGGCCTCCGGGCGTTTGCAAAGGAGCAAGGGCAGTGAATACTTGATTCTGCGATTGCTGTGCAGTCTCTCTGAATACCTGTGCCTGTTCTTTCATGCTATTCCCTAGTTGTTTTATTACATCTACCAGCATAGCCTGCGGACCCACGGGAACCTGAGCCATCCTTTCTAAACCCTCCTCAATTGTCCAAGTTCCCGGTAACGTAGCTAATATACTACGAGTTGAAGGGTTGCAGTTTTGAATTGCACACTGCTTTAGAATAGTGCCCTTTAGATCATCAGGTACCCCAGCCGCTTGTATTGCATTTGCTACTCGATCAATAAACAACCCAAATGGTTCCTCCCTTCCTTGCTTGATGCCCATATAGGATGGTATCCCCCCTGGCTCTCTAATTTGGTCCAAGGCTCTTCGAGCCAATCTCATTGATTCTTTAGCTTTGTCTGGACCCAGCAACGCTTGTGTCTCTAATCTATAATATGGTCCGAGTCCCATCAATTCCTCCAACGTGACACCATACAACGGATCTCCAGGTGCCCTTATCACAGCTACTGCCTCTTGACAAACGCTTTGCCAATGCGCATTAAAAAGAAGCTGTTGATGTTGTGTTAGGATCAACTTCATTATACCACATATGTCCCCGGGGAGCAATATATTAGTTCCCCAAATATAATCTAACATTTGCCGAGTAGGTTCCCCCTTTAAACCAGAATCATTTACTGTAGATCGTAATCGAGTTAGTAGTTTCCAGTATAAATTTGTCATATTAACGGTCACATTCCCCTGTGCATCTGTTGGCGAGTATACTACCGGAAAAGCTTGTGTTAACTGTGCTGCCGTTTCATAATTTCCTTCACGCAGTGCCTCATTTGCTATTTGCCTCCGTCGCTCCTTTTCAAGGCCAATAGGGCCTGGGTCAAAAGGCACGTTCAGGTCAACAGGGGGCGTAACAGCAAAGGCCTTCGATGGCTGCAGACCTTCTCTTCCCTGCGCCCCCGTTGTGAAGGGATTTATATTTGATGGAAATGAGTTAGCACTGGTCCTTTCACTTGCTCCTTTCTCACTTTCTATTGGAGCAGTTGGAGCTGTTGGTAGTGAGAGCTCCTCCTCTGCTACAGAGGACATTGTCACAGGCATCCCCGAAATTCCCGAGACCCCCTGTGTAATAGTAGAAGTTCTAACGGAAGGTGGCAACGGGCAATCTGTTCCTTCCATATTTATTTGCTGTGGATTAACATTATTAACCCTTCTTGGTGGTCCTGACCACTCTGTTGCAGCAGCGGCAACTCTTTGTTCATCTTTATGTGTGGCTAATGCATTAGCCACTACTCTCCATGGCCTCATCAAATCTCCCAGTAAACTTAACATCGTTCCTAACATCATCAAACAATTTATTTCCAAATTTACGCCACTCTGTTTGTTCAAAAAACTGTATCAGGATTTGTAAAACAACCTTTAGCTAGCCCATATACTAATAACCCTGGCAAATCTTTTTCTACAATCTGTATCTAAAATGCTCCGCTTTTCTAAAAAGCATTTGAGCAAATAATACGCCGCTTATCTTTTCATACCTTTATATACGTCGATTGCAGCCTTTGCAAAGACCTCGGCGGCGCTTTTCCGGCGGGACCCTAAATAGGCTCATCCCGGGTGCGGGGACTCCCTTTCACCTTCGCGCGCACCTTCCCGGCGCGGGTGCGGGGATTCTTGTCCCTTCCACCTCCTGGGCTGCGTTGCAGGACCGGCTTCTCCTTTATTCCGTCCAACCGTGGCCGTGGATAACTGCCAGCAGTGTCCAAATCCTGTTCAGACTGGTCCCTGTTCGGGCGCCAATTTGTTGCCGACGGAAGGAAGACCCAGACGCTCAATATGAGTGATCAGTGAACTTCAACTTTAATGGATAGCTCAGTCGCCTTTTATCTAGTTTGAACATAATCAACTCATACATATTGCAGAAACTAAGCTCAGGATTGGTTAACACTTCCCGGGCTTTTCAGTCTGGTCCTCCTTCTTTTGGCTACCTGTCCCACCTTAGGGACTTTCCCGATGGCCCAAGGGCATCGTGTCCTTGAGCCTGATTGGCCCTCAGCCAGCTGCATACGTGCCAAGGCTCATGTGAGTTGAGTACGGTGCTTCACCAGCCCATTGTCTCCCAACTGCTCAACATTCACATGTCCTGCCTCACTTAACGATTCCTCCACATAAAATAGTCTCCATTTTATTAGAAATACATTAAATAGAGATTTGTACATTTGGTAAGGTGAATTTTTAAGAGCTCTCTGAGAATTATAAAGATCTCTAGAAGATTTAATTTTAGTGACCGAGTATTACTTACATTTCTTCCTTCATATGGTACTTTATGCTTTAAAATCCATTTCTAAAATTAAAATCTATTTCTATGGTATGTGCTGAGCATTGTTTTAATGTATTTTCAATGAAGATTAAAGATATGATAAAATATTATATGATAAAGTTTTGATGACACATTTTTATTATAAATGTAAAATGTTATTTTAAAACCTATTACAGCAAACTAAGAATGGAAATAAATGCTCACACATTTTGCTAGAAGATTTTGCAATGTCATTGGGATGAACAAAATCACTGTGATCCAGTCCATACTGTTTTTAAAAAACAAAACAAAATAACAAAAAAACCCCACCCTATTTATCAGGAAATTGTAAGCATCGTTGAAAGACTGAAAGTTCCCACAACGCCGTACATGGTTTCTTTGTATGAATGGTATTACATATTCAGAGATTCAAATACCTTTAGTTTGAGCAAGCTTCATGACTCTTAAGAAATGGTCCATTGTTATTCAGTCTTAGTGCTGTAATTTTATTACTGTTTGTGGAAAGATTCAAAAGTGTAACTTCCTAGTGTAAACATCCTTAGGCTGCAAAACTTCTGAATGGTAATTCTCATTGTGCTGAAATATAAAGTTAATGTCAGTTGCACTTGTAGGAATGGTAGCGAACTGATTTAAAAATAAAAACAGAACAAAAACTAGGTTATGTTTCTGTAGTTTACAGCTGATCATATACGTGTAATTTTAAACACTACACTCAAGTCTGTGATAATTTTTACACTAAAGTCAGTAGAAATGAAAGGAAAGTATGTGATATGCCAAGGGCTTTTCACCCCTTCACTTGAAATGACTCTGTCTTCACATTGCTCTTATTTTAAGCAATTTCACTTTTACTCTTTTAAAGAAAGATAATATAGACCCTTCCATTTGAAATTCAGACTACTTTATCTAAGAAAAGCCTTACATAGAGCCTACTTTTTACTTTTTCTGTCCTTAATCTTTCTGTGATACTAAGCTCCCCTGGTAGCATAAAAACTGACTGAACTATGCTCATGGGGTGCATATCAGGTGTACTGAGCAAAGCATCACAACTCCCATGCAGATTATTGCCCAACATAACCTCATGGTTATAAGTCTGGTTGTCTTCTGACCTTGCAGATGGCAGGAAGGTAGTATTACAGAACCTTATTAAACTGTGGGTTTGACATTTTATAACTAATAATTATAAGCTGTGAGATATTTTAGAGATCACATTCTTCAAATATGTCACTGACAGTCTCAGCTGTCAAACAGGACAGAAATAAAATTGAGTGGGACAAATCCTCTCTTTTCAGAGAAATGGGGAAGGTAGAAAATATCTCGCTTTGTTCTCCCCTGTCACCATGCTGTTTGGGGAAGGATGCCTCCGTCCTTATGGCTTCTCCAATTATCTGAAGAGCTCTAAACCTCCTCCAGATGGAGTTCACTGAGATGCTGAGTAAACAAACTTGGCTATGGCAGCTGTGCTTTGAAGTACTATATAACTGTGGGCCAGGTCCAACACTTAGGGCTGTTTTCTGCAGTGCTAAGGTCTATAAAGATAAAGTATTATTTTCGACAGAAAAGGTGCTAGACCACAATGTATAGATACACTATACATTAGTGTTTGCCCGTTCTATTCACCAGAATGTTGGTGAATGTTGGTAATGCCTTAGTAATAACATCATTGGTTGAAAATTTTGAATTAAAGGGATTAACTTGACACTTGTCACTACAAAACATGAAATAGGATTCACTATTGCATACGTACAGAATTTAGCCTGCTTATGCTCATAGCAAACAAGATTAAATGTATGAAGATACAGAAAGACGGAGAGTGGGGGAATCTACTCAGTCTTACAAAGTACTAAGTAAAAAAAATTACTTTAGCAGCCTATATTATTCCCTATGTTGGTTTAGAGAGTCTTTCTGGAGACTTTTTTTTCATTTTGCTTTGCTTTTAGAAAATCTTGTCTGACAGCCTTTTAGATGGCACTGAGGATGATAACTATTGGAGAAGGACTGAAGAAATCAGGTAGTAGGGATTTGAGGTATTGTGGTTGCTTTTATTGAAGACAAAGAAACACACAGGAGAAAGAAAATAAAAAAAGAACAACAAAGATTGAAAATGTAGTTTTTGTTTCTGCCTCATGCTGGAAATCCTACAGTTACAGACAGACACAGCACTTGGCCTTCTCAGCCACTGTGAAGTCTGTCAAATATTAACATGCTTAAGACTGTGCTTTCAGCCATCTTTCTAATATGAAATGAGCCCACAGTATAGTCACAAAAATAAATGAGAAATGCTGCTGTAGTAGGTTAAATGAAAGGGTCAAAAGAATGAGAGAGCAAAAAAAAAGGCAACTAAAAAAAAGAAAGGATGGTTCATAGGACTGACTTATTCAAGTGAAGCAGAAATCTTAGTTATGTTGCATTTTTTTAATTATTATTATTATTATTTTTTTTTTAAAGTCTAGTCAGATCATCTCTCATCAAGAAGGTGACAAAAAGGATCTTGGTCCTGGGAGGGAGTGGGTGTGGCAATCTCAGTGGTAAAGCTCATTCCCTCTAGCCTATCCAACACACCAAAACTTTGGACTGAAAAGAGAAATCTAGTAGAGTAATTCTTTTTTTAATCAATTTAGCTACCAGTTTGAGCTATGCTCTAGCATATAAATTTTAGTTAATTCATTTCCATTTCTGTACATGTTCATCAGTTATGAACATGAGGTAGTTCCAGAGGATATGATTGGCCCTTTTGAGTGGTACTCCATTTTTCTCTACCATGATCTTTTAGTGATATTTCTAAACAATTTAGTATATCAAGTGAAGTTAGACTTTTGTTATTTGGACAATGCATCGTGTAGCTTTTGTCTTACAGAGCTTCATTCTATTACTTAACAATAGTGATAATTTGCATTAATATGGCACTTTCATTTTGAGGCTCTCAATATAATTAAAAAACAATAATTAAACCATTAGCATCTCAATACCTTTCTGAGAATAAGATAGTGCTGTTACTGTCTCTCTCTTACATATGTGAAAGAATTAATACTTGAGGAGATGATGCAACTTTCCCAAGATCATTCAAGATGAAGGTGGCATTCAAGAGACTGGAGTTCTTGGCTCACCTCCTTAAAATACAAGCAATAAATTAAGCTCCTGTAGGGCACAGTTACTAAAAGACAAACATGTGTAGGTGACGTAAGAGAGAAGACAGATTTTAATTTAAAAAATGCTTCAATTTTATTTTTCCTTGAGCTCAGAAGCATGACTATATAATCTTTCATGAGTAGGCCATTGGTGTGTCCCTTTAAAACCCTGTCTCCCTTTAAACTGGCATAATCTTGTTTCATGGCTCCAATTTTAAGTAGCAAATCTAAAATAGTCATGGAGGAACATAACCAGTTTCTCAGTATTTCTACTGAAAGCTGCACTGCTACTGTAGAATATGCCATCTGAAACTATTGGCATTTTGCAAGTGTGATCAACTATCAATTAAAAACAAAAAACAAAATAAAACAACAAAAAAGAAAAAAAAAAAAAAACAAACACTGTGCAGTGAGTACTTGTGGAGTTTTAATTATGCAGACTTAACACACCAAAATTTTCCTAATTACTTTTCCCCCAACAGCTGACTAAGGGATGACTGGGGAGCCATAGCAATGATCATGGAAATATTCCTTTTAATTTTATGTCCTCACAGAAATTAAACCTCTAGGGATTAGATCTTTGTAAATACAGAGTCAGAGTTTGATCCTTAATCATACGGAATGGGCCAGTTAATTAAAAATAAATGAAAAACAAAAACACCTCTCACTCATTTTGAAACTATTTGTTGTATACACATTGAAGAACAACAAATAATGTCACTAAAATTGAGGGTAGGTATTTCAGTTAAAACAAACAGCAACAACCAGAAAACCAAAGCCTCAGCAATAGAAAGATCTCATGGACAGCTAAGTTAACCATTCATTATTCAAGAGAGCAATGTTATATTGCTAGTTAACAGAACAACTCTGCATTTGACAAGAGTTTATGCCTGTGCACAATAGTATCACACGTTTGTTTTGTGGTGGCTGATGTACTGCCTTCTAGCCTCTAGCTGATTATTATCAGTTGGCTTCACAGACGGATTTTGCTGAAAATGTGTTTATTGCTGTACTGCAGCCTCTACTGCCTCTCTGTATCTTATACATCTCAGAGAATGTCACCGGCGGTGCTGCAAACACCGCTCGATGCCCTCCCTGAGTCAGTGCAACTTCCCTGGTGAGTCAGGCTGATGAGCTGCCTAAAAGGCAGAGGTACACATGCAGCCAGGCAGTATGCCAGACGAGGAGGCACAAGAGACTGATGAAGAACTATGTTATGAAAACAGGAAAACAGTCTCAATCTCTCTCTCTCTCCTTTTTTTTTTTTTTTTTTTTTTTTTTTCTACCCCAAGAGGCGTATATGAAGAGTGTAGAATCATGTACTGATTCACTGGGATTTGTTGTAACTGGATCAGAGGATAATATCTACACTTGTATTGATAGTGGCAGAAGGGATCATAGTCTGCTATAGTGCTTTCTCTTTCTAGGATTATTTGACTATGCAATTTAATGGAATTAAGGGAAAAATAAAAATCTTTTTAAAATGCTGAAGGTATTTAGTACTGAAGCTCTGTTAGAGGCACTCTTACACTTTGCACTGACATCCTGGTAAGGAAAAAAGGGCTGATGAATTGGATATGATACTCAGCATAAGAGAAGATCTTGGTAGAGAGCATTGCTGTGTACCAGTGATTATTGTTTAAGAAGAAATTATGTTTATTTTGTGGTTAATTAACTATACAATTGTTTCTGTGTTTCACAAGTATCTATTAGCATTTATTTATGGAACACTGTTGTACCCATTTCACAATCTGAAATACTGAGAGGAGATTAAGGTTTAATTCACAAATGTAACTTAACTATAAATCTAGAGCGTAGATTTACCAATTCAGCTGCCATCAGTGAAAGTGTGAAAAATATGCGTCTCTGTAAACTTCCCACAGTATTTAAGTGTCTTTGCAGCTATTTCCAGAGCTGTATAGATTCTGATTGTGAAGCATTCCTCTGACAACCTTGCTTGCAGATGCTGCCGACCAGAATGTGTCTCACAGAAATCCTGGCATCAGTGATATAAATAAAAATGCTACCCTCCACCAAAGGAAACTCATCCAGGATTTGGAAGTGCTCCGTATGCTGCATAAAATGAATCAAAAATCATTCAGAGGCAGTCAGATCCACTGTACCCTCCACCTGCCTTGCAACAAGTCTGCATGTATTTGCAAAAATGCTTCAGTTACAACAGGCTCATGCCAGAATTTTGAATTGACATCATTTCCACATTTCCCATTTAACAGTAGCAGTAAGGACAATTAGCAATCAGCTTTAACATAGCAGAATTTCAAAGACTTCTGAGCAACTATCCAACCATTATTTATTTATTTATTTATTTCTGTATGGAGCCAGACCTCTTCCCTTCCCCAAGAGTAGTCTAATAATAAGGCTGAGATTTCATCTGCCTCTGCAAGAAATGCAGGAGATAGCTGCATCCTTTCTCCCTTTCCTCTTGTGTGACACAGCACCCTCCTACTTCCTCTCATGCTCCCTCTCATCATGAGCCTACAATATCAGTTCCCCAGATAGGGACATGGTATTCACGTCTGAAACAAGACCACAACTTCTTCCTCTCTTGTAATGCACTGACATTAGGATGTATTGACATCTCTAATGAAAGAATTACTGATTTTGGTGATTGGCAGTAATATGTTCTGAAGTCCTCCTTTGAAACAAGTAGGTTGTTTTGTACAGATGCATATATAGTTTTGTATAGATGCTTTAGAAAAGAGACAGGACCACTTCCCTCCATCAACACTTGAAACTATTTTATGGTGGATTTGATTCATTGCCTTTCCAGTGTGTGCTCTCATAATGAGAATGGTCATCTTGAGGCTGCCTGAGTTTAGTAATATGAAGTTTTCTGGGGACAGTTTTCTCGTTAACTCTTATTTGTTTTTGTTTGTTTGGTTATTTATTTATTTCTCTGTACCTGTACATGCTGTAGATACACATATGCATACATGCCTCCATTTGTGGCTTTCCTTTCCATGCTGACATAGCTGTTCTTGGCACTACATGTATATTTATATACAAAGAGTATATTTATATACAAAGAGTATATGTAGAATTCTCCTGGGAAAACCGAGGAAAAGAGAAAAACTAAATGACTTGCTGAAGGGATCCTATTCTAGGGTTATGACACATACGTCTCAGAGGTGGAACTCTCAAATCTTTGTTTCTATATGAAATTGGAATATTTGTTAGGGTTAAAGAAAAAAATAAATATATATATATATTTAATGGCATTTTCCTGGCTATTTTTCACAAAGACACAACACCAATGGAAATTTCTAGTCAGATTGCCACCATTATTTATTTATTTTTTCTTTATTTTCAGACTGATTTTCTTCACCCATGGTTTATTCTGTAAATGTAATAGAGTATAAAATCAAATCAGCTCTCAAACTTTAGGCTTTTAGTGTAACAGTATATGGAAAGTAAAGTAATTTAAATCTGTGAAAAAAAAAAAAAAAAGACATTACATTGCTATAACCAGACGCCAAAATGGACTGTTATAAAGTATCATTTTTTTTTTTTTTTTTTTTTTAGCAACACTTCAAAATGAAGACTGCCACTTTTTATCAACCCTACTCCTGCAAAATGGGTTTCATGGACATGTCTGTTCCAACTACTAGGTTCCAACAACTCTTCATTATGCCTAGTGTATTTACGGAAGAAGAGCAGTTGAAAACACAAGGGCATCGTTAATATTAAAATTTCAGCTGTCACTGCTTTACTTGTCTTGTACAATTACTTCATTTCAAAGCCATATTTGTTCCTTAATACTCTGTTTCACAGTCTGCCTTCCTGTAATGGCTTGACTGGTGATCAAAGTACAGAAAAAAGGATTTTCTCACATTTGAAATCCATGTGCAATTCCTGAAGAATTACTTTATACAATACATTGGTTTTATTACCTAAAATCGGGGCAAGATTTTTTTTCCCTTACTTAGAAAACATATTTAGAAATTAAGAAAGTTCTTCCAAATACTCTAGAACATTTTGGTCCCCAAATCAATGTTCTCCTCTCTGAATTTTTTTTTACCAGATACACTAATTTTAATTTATGTTTGTGATTTGTATGAAATGTACATACATTCTCCCCATAGATGAACTCACAGTTGTATTTCTTGCTCAATAGCAATATTTTTTGGCTTTTACATTAAGTGGTGTGTCAATCTAGTTATCAAAGTTCAGAAGACTCCTTCTTATTTCAGTTTCAAAGCTGAAAAAGAAAGATTAATGGAAAATGTCACTGTGATACATAATACCCTTAGAATGCAATAATTTCACTTTAATCAGTTGCATATTATTGATAACTGCTAACTTTAACGCTGATAACTTTAGCTGTTTTTCAAAGATAAGTTTTTGTGCAGTAATAGAAAAGAATTCAAAACTCTGGGCATCTATGCTGCAATGTTTTAAGAGCTATTATACTTCTTTTCTTCTTTTTTCCCCAGTAATTTCCTCCCTCCATTCTTTTTGACAATTTATAATTCTTAAATACTCTTTTTAAATACCATGACTCAGTCAAAAAGTAATTGGTAATTCCATGCATATCTTCTATTTTAAATATATGTCAATGCAAATCCAGAAAACTGTACGGTATCAGAGATATTAAAAAGAAATAGGTTTGAGTGTTTTGTTTTCTTTATACCAACAACTCTATCTATATTGCAGGAAGAGGAATACCATCTGACAATTTAATATGAAGACCTAATTCATTCTGGATAATTTAAAAGTAAAATTTCAGAATAGCATTTGCTAACAGATAATTTACACAGCAGGTTTTATTTTGAATTACAATATATATATATAAATAAAATATTTAGAATAGAGATCTAAGATGTATTACATATACCATTCTGCATAATGACATCTCAGAACATTTATTTTTAGTATGTGGTAGCTTCTGAGATTTTTCAGGGTTATTACTATAGTAGTATAGTTTATCAAAGGGAATACTAAAAGTAAAGGAGAGCAATCAGTTTGCTGTGGGAATATACATTCATATGGTTCAGTTTAGAAAAACATTACATGTTGATATTTTAGCAGTAACGGAGTTTAACAGACATCACAGTCAGTCAGTGCTCTGTAAATAGATATACAGATAAAAATTATGGCCTACATTTATAGTGACTGGTGGTTTGGAGGCCTCTGCCTTTGCATATTCAAGATGAGGCACTGCAAAGGGAACTAGATCTTTAAATACAAGATCTCTGGAACACCTCCAAAGCTGAGATACTCAAAATCATGTCTTGATTTTGAAAATGTCTATCATGCTTTTGTATTTGATTAAAATGCATTGAGGAAATCATATCATTTTAATTCATATGTATAGTGAACTCATACAGTTAATTCATTTGTCTTACAAAAGTCTCATGATGTTGTTTAAAGAAATATTAAAATAGCTTTTGATAAATATCCATTAAGCTATGTGAGTTTGCATCAGTTCGTGTTTTAGACCTCAGTCTCCATGAAACCTGGAACATTCACTGTAATTATTACCTGCCTTTAACTTGTATTCTTATGTATATATCATAAATATATTTATATAAGTACATATACTTTATAATCATCTTTTTAACTGCCTTGCAAAACAGTCAGTCTGAAGTCAAGAAGAATTTTCTTGCAGGGGTTGGGTTTGAACTCATACAATGAATCAGCAGCAAGCCTAGTTGCTATCTGAACCATCCCTACCCATGAAGACATTTCTGTGAAAGGATAAGCAAAGCTTCAAACTCAGTTTTGCACTAACACAGGCATAAATGAGTGTCTGTAGACATAAACTGTAATGCCATACATGCACATTCTGCATAAGCTGGATGCAGTGAAAAATGTGGTAAACTTATTAGAAAGGAAGAGTTGCATCAAACAGAAGAGTACATTTTAAGTCAGTTAGACTTTCAGACTTGTTCATGTGACTGGAAGGCTACCACAGCCCACTAATATATTGTGTCTTGACCCCACCACACACACATATGCACTGTCCAGCTGGACAGTGGTTATTACCTCCTTGGCAAAAGTATGACACTTGATTGTGTGTACATATTCTTTAATCGTTTTAAGGGGAGCTTAAACAATGGTATAAAGCTAAGATGTCAACAAGATTACTTACCATGTGTTGGCTGAACAGACAGAAACTTGCTAAAATAACATGATTAATCCCACATTTATGGGGATGATGTCTTTGCATTTTCATAACGAAGACGGAGTTGTATGAGTATTAGACTATACATCACTTGCTAAGGAAAGATAATTTCAGGGTTGTTGCAGTTATCCCCAAACTAAATGCTACATTCCAGTACTGTCCTTGCATTCACATACTTTTTGCATTTGAGCCTGAAGAACCTATTTGTTGTCTTTAAGCTTCACTCTAAACCCCCTCTATGAGAGGGCAGATGGAGCTTCTATAACAACCTTAACTCAAACTTGTAGTGGTCCCATAGGACAATCATGTAATTTTGTGTTGGGATTTCAGTTTGAGACCCTGGTTTGGATGCTTCTTTCTAAAAGCTGTTTCATTATTTCTCATTGTCCTGCAGCATCCAGACACAGGTTTTCTCCTCACTATTCTGAACTGCAGGATGCTTTCTAGTAAAGCAAAAACCAGACTTTATCTCACAGGATGGTACTGACTTCAAAATTCTGGTTGCTGGCAAGATGACTGCAAAGATCTTCCCTTCACTTTGTTTTTTCCTCTATCTACCATTGCATAGTCATTCATTTAAGAGTTTTTACTATGTTTTGTGTTGTTCTTCTTCTTTTTCCCTGTGTGATCACTGGTGTGATTCTACGTTTGATGGCTCTGCTTTGTTTTCTTACATCTCTTGGGAGAGAAACCTTCTTGCAGGAGGTCCTGATTACAGCCCCTAGCCATCTGGTTGTTTTGATTTCTGATCCTTTTGCTAGTGTAAATGCAATGTTCTTTGATGAAATGAACCTTATGATTGCAGAGGCTAAATATTTGGAAAAGATATTAAATATAAGAATACTTATTGACATTAGTGAAATGAGCAGCTTAATTTCTAAAATCACCCATGTGTAGGAATGAACGACTTGAATTGCTCTACAGTAAGTGTGCAATAGCCATATGATTACGATCAGTGCATACTTTTTGCTTTTTGCTGTTTGTGATTTTAAATTTGATTAAACTGTCTTTTTCAATGTGACTTCCTCTGATGAAAGACTAAAAAGATTTTTCTATCTTGGCAGATTTAAATTTCTTCTAAAATTAACTTTTTTTTTTTTTTTTTCTGTTTCCAGGCTTACACTCGATTATTCTGTGTATTCTGTGCTCCTCAGAGTGTTTTTTATAACATTTATTTATTTACTTATTTTTTTATTGTTGAAATTACACTTTTGGACTTTACCTTAACTTTATTTTAGCAGAGTATTTTTTTTTAGTCCTTCTCTGTTCCTTAAAAATATCTAGATACTGCTTTGCTCTGTAGTAGTCAAAGGAAAGATCAGTCATATGATAAGGTGACATGGTGAAGCCAAGCAATTCAAGAAAATATATCTATCTCTTACTTTATTTACTGAATTTAAATACCTAACATCTTAAATTATCTTTCTCAACAGATTAATAAATACCAATTAATGCTAACTGATGAGACTTTAAAAATATATTAGATGTTCTAAATCCAGGTTTAATGCCAACTAATCATTACACTTTGGTTACTGTTTATCTCTGTTATATTTATATAACTAAATAGTATTCATACCACTGGGCATTTCATGTGTAAGAAATCAAGCAGGCAAGGCAGGAAACCAACGTGGCTGAGCAACCTGCTGGTCAAACTGAGGAGTAAGAAGGAAATGCACAAGCTGTGGAAGTAGGGACATGTGGCCTGGGAAGAGAACAGAGATGCCATTTCAATGTGTACAGATGGGAAAAGGAAAAACAAGGCACAGATGGAACTGAACTTGGCAAGGGATGAAAAGAATAAGAAGGGATTTTATAGGTCCCAGAAAAGAGAGGCCAAGGAGAGTGTTCCCCCTCTGATAAATAAGGGAGAACTATTCACAACAGACATGGAGAAGGCTTAGGTACTCATGAAGTTCTTGCCTCAGTCTCTATCTGAAGTCAGGCTTCCCACATCTTTCAAGTCCCTGAACCTCTAGGCTGGGGTTGGGGGAACAAAGTTCTTTCCACTGTAAGCAAAAAGCAGGTTCAAGACCACTGAACAGGTGGAAACTGAACAGGTACAAGTCTATGGAGCCTGATGACATGCATCCCCGGGTCTTAAGGAGATTGGTTGATGGAGTTGCCAAGCCTCTCTCCACCGTATTTGAAAAGTCCTGGCGGTCAGGCACAGTCCCTAGTGACTAGAAAAAAGGAAACATCACTCCCATCTTTAAAAATGGTAGTAGGAAATATCTGGGGAATTATAGACTGGTCAGCCTCACCTTCATGCCTGGGAATATCATGGAACAGGTCCTCTTGGAAGCAATGTTAAGACACATGCAGGACAAGGAGGTGATCTGAGACAGCAAGCAGGGCTTCACCAAGGGTAAATCTTGCCTGACCAATCTGGTGGCCTTCTCTGATGGAGTGGATGCATGAGTCAAGAGAAAACTAACCGCGGTCATCTACCTGGACTTCTGTAAGGTCTTTGCATGGTCCCACATAACATCCTTATCTCCAAATAGGAGAGAGACAGATTTGAAGGGTGGACTTTTTGGTGAATAAAGAATTGTCTAGATGGCTGCAGACAGAGAGCTGCAGTCAATGTCTCTATGTCCAGAGGGAGGCTGGTGACAAGGAGTGTCCCTCAGGTGTCTGTCTTGGGACTAGTACAGTTTAATGTCTTTATCAATGGCATAGACAGTGGGATTGAGTGCACCCTCAGCAAATTTGCAGATGACACCAAGCTGAGTGGTGTAGTCAATACAACAGAAGGAAGGGATGCCATCCAAAAGGACCTGGACAAGCTTGAGAAGTGAGCCCATGTGAACTTAATGAGGCTCAACAAGTCCAAGTGCAAGGTGCTGCACCTGGGTAAGGGCAA